>NC_092390.1:29871484-30480026 GCF_030028105.1 Mobula birostris | reverse complement strand
CACCAATTGTAAATGTAACATTTGAAATTCTTTAAAATAATTGGGTGAAGTGGCAGGTGGATTATGTGTGAAAGCAAACACAATTTAGGCTTCATCTATTTGAAGAATAATTTGCTACTGAATTATTAGAAACTATTATTTTGTTCCTATGCCAGTGAATCAAAATGTGGTGTGTCTAGTGTGTGGGTGGAGAGAGTTAATGCTGCTAGTTTTTCCCGTGTGCTAGTATTTTGGGGCATTTCTCACATCCAGCCTACACTAATGGCTGGTCAGTATACAGTCTCCCCATCAACAAGTCCTCCACATGGTTGTACTGTTTCACGCGGAACAGCTGGAAGGCCAATGCTTGATGGGAACCTGCAGGAGTTTGGGCGTGCAGTCATACAGCATGTAGGTCCCCTGGCATACTTTGGTGTTTCACTAAGGCCAAGACAGTGTGGATGTTTCCAATAGTGAGAGAGTCTAGACCAGAGACACATCTCAAAATAGACAGATGTCTCTTTAGAATTGAAGTAAGGAGGAATTTTTTTAGCTAAAGGGTGATGAACCTGTGGAATTCATTGCCATAGACACCTGTGGAGATCAAGACATTGGGTATGTTTATAGCAGAGGTTGATAGGTACTTAATTAGTGAGGGCATCAGAGGCGACAGGGAGAAGGCAGAGAATCAGTTAAGAGGGAAGAAAAATCAGCCATGATCAAGTGGTGAAGCAGAGTCGATGGGCCAAATGACCTATTCTGCTCCTATGTCTTATGGTCTTATTAACCAAACCTTGGGAGTACCTCAAGAGACAGAAAGGCTAAAGGAGAAAACCCTGACAAAAAATGTGCAGCACAAATCACAAGCTTGACCAAGTCATATTTCTGTTTACTCATGCAACATAGTCTTTGCCAAATATAGTTATTTTATTGTTACATAGTTTAAAAAAATGCACAGCATTCCTTTAGATCAGGACTGCAGTGGAAAAGGCAAGGAAAAGCAGGAAGCTCATATAATTAAGAGGCATCAGAGAGAGAAGAAATCAGGATACCTTGCACTTTCTTAGCCTTCATTTGAACCGCACTGCATGATAGGCAATTTGGCAAACTGAAATTCAAATGCAGTTGGAGACAGGATTGAGAGGATTTTGATTGAGAGGAGTTTTTGGAATTGAAGACCGTCAACTTGGTGCCCACGTGTATTGATAATAGGACCTCTGCTGTTACATACATTCATGATCTGGATGTCATGACAGGATGTATGATGATATGAGAATTGGTGGTGATGTTGATAATGAAGGGGGTAATCTTAGGCTGCAAAAGGGCAACAGCTTGGAGAGATAAGGTAGCTAAGCAGACTCGTGGGATATTTAGATTCATTACTCTGGGTATTGAACATAAACACAAGGAGTTTATGCTGCTCATTCATACCAGTCCTACTCAAAGAATCAGATGTGGAAAGAGTGGGCAGTTTCAAGTTCCTGGATGTTGACGTCTCTGAAGATCTATTCTGGGTCCAACATAGTGATGCAATTTCAAGGAAGGCATGACAATGGATATATTTCATTAGGAGTTTGAGGAGACTTGGTATGTCACCAAAGACTCACCAATTTCTACAGATGTACTGTGGAGAGCGTTCTAACTGGTCGCATCACCTTCTGGAATGGAGGGGCCACCGAGGAGGATCAGCAGAAGTTGCAGAAAGCTGTAAACTCAGCCAGCTCCATCATCGGCACTAGCCTCCCCAGCATTAAGGACACCTTCGAAAGATGATGCCTTAAAAAGGTGGTATCCGTCATTAAGGACCCCCAAAAAATACATATGTATGAACATATACACGAGGAATTCTGCAGATGCTGGAAATTCAAGCAACACACATCAAAGTTGCTGGTGAATGCAGCAGGCCAGGCAGCAACTCTCGGAAGAGGTTTTCACTAGTTCTTCCTTCAGTTAGTCCTGACGAAGGGTCTCGGCCCAAAACGTCGACTGTACCTCTTCCTAGAGATGCTGCCTGGCCTGCTGCGTTCACCGGCAACTTTGATGTGTTGCTATGTATGAACATATATTTATTATAATTTATGCTTTTTATAATGTATTGCAATGCATATTTCTTAACATGGGCTTATGGTATTAAACCTGATTCTGGTTCTTAACTATATGAGGCTGAGTGTTTGGTGATTGGCATGTCCTGGGATCGATGCTGAGGACCGAGGCCTGAGGTCAAAGTGGAAGTCAGGAAATTGAGGCATGTTGGCCAGAACTGAGTTTGTGAGTCTCTGTAAGTTTGTTGGGGAAATCGAAGCCCAATCTCTGCAAGTCCGAGTCTACTGGAAGCTGCAGGCCTGTCATGGGGTTAAAGAACTATGCATGGAAGGAGGAACCAGGCTTGTTTTGCTATTGTTATTTGTTGATATTGTGTTCTCTGTTGTTCTGCTGAGCACTGTGGGGATGCTATATTGGTACCAGAATATGTGGCAACGCTTGCAGGCTGCCCCCAGCACACCCTTGGACTGTATTGGTTGTTAACACAAACAATGTATTTCATTGTATGTTTTGATGTATATATGATAAATAAACTTAAATTCTGATTCTTGAATACTTGTTGGCAATTAGGCCACAACTTAAGCACTGTGTGCAATTCTGGCTGCCACACTATAGGAAGGTTGTATTAGAGTGGGAGGTGCAGAGGAGATTCTCCAGGATACTGTCTGCGATGAAGTGTTTCATCTATTATCAGAGATTGCAAAGACTCAGCCAATTTTCCTTGAATCAGAGAAGGTTGAAGGGGAAACCTGACAGAGATGCACAAAATTATGAAAGACTCAGTTAAAGTAAATAGTAAGAAATCCTTCCCCTTAGCAGAGGTGTCTAGAACCAGAGGAGATAGATTTAAAATAAAGGGCAGAGTATGTAGGTGGATTTGAGGAAGAATAGCTCAACTGAGGTCATTGGAAACTGGAACACACCATCTGAGGAACTGGTAAAGGCAGATACAGTACTCTTATAACATTTAATAGGCTTTCAGATGTCCACCTGCAACAGCCTTGGCATAGAAGGCTACAAGCTGAGCACTCTAAGATAGGTTTAGTACAAAGAGGTACATGATGGCTTGCTTAGGCCAAGTGGGCCAAAGGCCCATGTTCAGTGTTCAAGATGGGCTTGACCTCCATGACTCAAATAATTGTCCCAAGGTGCTGAAGAATGCCACACAGTTGATATCCATCCTGTTGAGTAAAACTGTCACGTCTCAAACAGATTACTAAAAGTTTAAACGCTGGGTTTTAATAAGAGGAAAAAATTCATCAAGCCTACATTTCCATTGGGGACCTGCACTTATTAACATTGTAGGTCAGAGATTCATTGGCACAGCCCTATCTGATACAAAGCCTAGTTCCCCACTGGGCATTGAAATCAGCCAGTTTGCCTTAATATGCACATAAAAGTGTGGAATTTATAATCTCTTCCTGCCTCTACAGAACTTTGTCCTACAGGGATGCATGTCAGGAATATAGGGCCCTGCACAAATTACCATCAATTAAAATTAAATGACAAAAAAATCCTCAGGGATCTGCTGACCTCTGCCCAATTACTGAAACTAGACTCGGCGCACATCATGAATGGAAATTCACAAAATGCACACCATTTACAGAAATATCCCACATTTTATCACACTGCTTCCAAATATCAAACATCAGCAACAGCTGTACCTTGTGGAATAACAAATAGGTGATAATAAATCACCTTCAAAAATCCAGACACAGAAACAGCAAAAAGGACCAAAATAAGTCTGGACTCACCAACCAAAGCAAGGTGATGAACTGAACTCTGCAATGTAATTGATCCATGTTCAAC
This sequence comes from Mobula birostris, assembly GCF_030028105.1. NCBI lineage: Eukaryota > Metazoa > Chordata > Chondrichthyes > Myliobatiformes > Myliobatidae > Mobula > Mobula birostris. The sequence continues at coordinate 30,476,195 of NC_092390.1, read as the reverse complement.
AATCTAGGTTTACTTGAATGAATAAATTTTGTACATCCTTTTCACTAAAGACAATGATCCTTCTTATTTCGAAACTTCTCCATTTACACTTAGTTTTGTTTCCAATTTTTCTGGTGACTGAATAGACATTGTGTGTATATTTTGGAATGTGGATACCTCGCTGTTGAAAGTCAGGGAGGCATCGCTGTCATGGCACCCAAATGACACTACAAATGAATGGGGCTTGTGTGTACACACAGTGGCCACTTTATTGGGTACAGCTGCTCGTTAATGCAAATATCTAATCAGCCAATCATGTGGCAGCAACTCAATCCATAAAAGGTTCAGTTGCTGATCAGACCAAATATCAGAATGGTGAAGAAATATGATCTAAGTAACTTTGACTGTGGAATAACTGTTGGTGCTAGATAGGGTAGTTTGAGTATCTCAGAAACTGCAGATCTCCTGGGATTTTCATGCATAAGTCTTAAGAGTTTAAAGAGAATGGTGTGAAAAACAAAAAAAAAATCATCTAGTGCGCACAGTTCTGAGGGTGAAAATGCCTTGTTAATGAAAGAGGCTAAAGGAGAACAGCCAGGCTGGTTCAACCTGACAGAAAGGCACCAGTAACTCAAATAACAACAGTGGTGTGCAGGAGAGCATCTCTGAACACACAACACATCAAACCTTTGAGTGGATGAGCTACAGCAGCAGAAGACCACAGAGATACACTCAGTGGCCACTTTTACAAGCACCTCCTGTATCTAATAAACTGTATTCTGCCTGTTAAAATCAGTAATGAGCAATCTAACTTGCATTCCTTAATGGGAACCCACAAAAATTGTATTGGACGTTTTTGATGTAAAAGCACGAAGAACAGGACACACAGCAAATGCTCCGGTTGAGTGCTGTCTCATTTAAGTTCTTTCTCTTATTTAATCATCCAGGCCTACACTAGACATAATGTACAAGCACCGTGCTTACTTTGTTGGCATCATCAATCAAAGCATAGACCATCTTGTGATGTGGCTGGACATTTGGCTGACTCTGCATCTGAAGTTTAAGGCTGACTGGGCTAAAAATTTATTTCCCACTTTTTACATGTGCTAAAGCAAGTGCAGCACATTAGGACTGTTTTAAAAAGTGCTATAAGCAGCAAGATCTATTGCAATGTTCACAAAACGGCATTGTCAGGCACTCTGTGTAATGAAATCCTGCGGTAGTTTCAGCTTGTTTTATTTTGAAAATCCATTGCAAGATCTCTCAGCTACAATGTCAGGTGATAACATTAAAAGAAAACCCCAAGTGCAAGGGAAAAATACACTCTTCCAGTTACTTGAAAATGTTGCTACTTGAAGCATCAATATTGCAATGTTCAGAGAGGGATGGAAAATACTCAGAGAGATGTGGAACGGTCTTACTAAAGGAGTAGATGTTCTTTGTGCAAGGAGATGATAAAGAGCACCATCCTTTCCATGGGGCCACAGGCCACCCCCTGCCAGGAATGTGCTTGAAGGTCTCCATGTGGAGTAATACTATGTGAGTGCAGTCTATGAGTGTCTGCACTTTCAGGAAGTCTAAAATGAGACCCCATTACCTCTCAGCTAATTCTGGTCCACTGTTTTCTATAAATTAATTTTTTTGCTGGCAGAAAACCCCAAAAATTAAATCAGTGATGACCATTGTTTAAGTTCTCTGAGTGCCAGAACATTTCCAGGAAAGGAGACACCAGACACAGTGTGGGAGAGAGCAGAGGTTTCTGTGCGCATGCTGGAATCTGTGTTGGGTTGGAGGCTGGCCTTTCCCATTGTGCTGCCCTCAAGTAATTGCATTCATCTGCAGCTACACTGGTGTATGATGAGGAATAGCTGCATGCTTGCTCTTGCAGAAAAGTGGCTCCAGAACAACATCCCATGCACCATTAATCTACAGGCCATGCCACTCAGGGACTTGTGATATATAATTTTTTTGAGACTGTATGCTCTTCTGCTATTGTAACTGCATGCACTGTGTGCTGTGTGTGACTGTTGGGACTGTGTTTTGCACCATGGCCCCAGAGGAATGCTCTTTTGTTTGACTGCATCCATCTGTATGGTTGATTAACAATCAAACTTGAACTTGAACTTAGGCAATGAGCATTTTCTACAGTCTGAGGTGATATATTTGTAGATGTCAACCCACAGGAAGCATAATGTAATTGTGCACAGTAACTTTTTATCACGTGGAATGGACATATTGAGATAGCTCCACCAATTTTTCAGAGTTACTCAATTTATCTTCCAATACATATGGAAGTTAAATCGAACACCATGAGAGAAATAGAGTGTATGAATATGCGCAATCTTTTTCCTGGGGTTGGGGAATCAAGAACTATAGGAAGTAGGTTTATGGTGAGAGGAGAAAAATTTAATGGAAACCTAAAGGATATCTTTTTCACCTGGAGAGTGGTCAGTGTATGGAATGAGCTGCCAGAGGAGATGGCTGAGGCAGGTACATTAATAATATTTAATAGAAACTTGGACAGAACAGGTGCATGAATGGGAAAGCATAAACACAAGAGATTCTGCCAAAGCTGAAAATCAAGAGTAACATACACAAAATGCTGGAGGAACTCAGAAGATAATTGCCCTTTATCTTTTCCACCTATCACCTCCCACCTTCTCACTTTATCCCTCCCCCGTCCCCACTCACTCACCTGGTTTCATCTATTACCTGCTAGCTTGTACTCCTTCCCTACCCGCACTTCTTACCCTGGCTCTTTCCCCCTTCCCTTCCAGTCCTGATGAAAGAGTTTGGCCCAAAATGTCGAATATTTATTTCCCCCTGTAGATGCTGCCTGACCTGCTGTGTTCCACACGGATAGCAATGTTTTGGTTATGGAACAGATACGGGCAACTGGGACCAGTTTAGATGAGAATCTTGGACAATATGGAACAGTTGGGCTGAGGGGCCTTTTTCCATGCTGTATCCTCATTGACTCCACAACCTCTACTATTGCTTGCAGCACTTTGGAGGTTCTCTTGAATTCAAACTGGAAATTACCAAATTGCACAACGTAAAGTGCTATTGTGCTTTTGCAGCAGAAAACATGAGTACTCACCCTGTAATGCAGCAAAACAGAAATCAATTTATTGTGATTCAAGGTGCAGTGTGACTATATTATAAATCATGTTATCTACAGCAGCAGTTTCAACCTCAAAATAAGAGACCAACACTAGCCGAAGATACAAGACTGAGCATCAAAACTCAATAGCAGTAATGACTCCGACTAAAACCGGAATACAGAAGTTATGAATAGTAAGTATCTTCAATACCGTGTTGCGTTTATAAATTCCAAACTCAGATTTAGATAAGATGTAATTGCATTAGGTTTTACTTTTACAGTCTGTGATATCATCTGACGCTCTTATACGTGCTTCAGCCTTGTAAAATACTATCATAATAATGCCCTTATAATATTCCCCCACTTTTTATGGGATATTGAGAATTCCTTTAGATTATGTTTTTCACTTAAGCCAGGTAAAATAGCAGTCAAATAGTCTTTTGATAGAATCAAATAGATCTAGCAATAAATCACTGCACAGTTTTTTGTTAAGGCAGTACTGTAAGATTTCTCACAGAACTGCTTGAGGTATATCAAAATATGCGTTATGCAAGAAAGGTACTAGGATGAAGATTTTAGAGAAAGCTCTTCATTCCTTAGGTAAGAATTTGAAGTAAGCTTTCACCTAAAGCAATGAAAAAAAAAGATTTAATTTATGTCTTTGCACAGGCTTAAATCCATCCATTTCACAAGATTCCAGGTTTCTTGGAAGCTTGTACGAGAATGGTGATGTACCACCAATGTTGTATCTACAAAAACATCCAGATTCATTGGAAGGAGAAGCAAGCTAACATCCGTGTCCTTTCCCAGAACAAGTCCCCAACATCAAGGCCCTGGATACACTCAATTAATTACACTGGACAGCCCTGGCATGCCCAAAATCAGATTCCTGCAACAGGCATTCTCTTCTGAGCGTTTTTATGGGAAGAGATTGCCAATAAATCATACATAAAAATTGAATAATATGATCAGAGTCTCCTTGAAGAAATGCAAACATTCCAATTGACTCCTGGGAATCTCTGGTCTATGACCACTCAAAATGGAGAAAGAACATTTAGATGTTCTAATTAATCACTGAGCTATGTATCAGACACATACAAAAACCAAGTGCATGCAGCAGGACTACACAAACTAAAAACTAAACTACGTATCCTTCAGCTACTTCCTAACCTACCACTGAAGAGTCTGTGGCCTCATTGACCACAAAACTGGAGTGGAAGCAAGTTACACCTTAGGGATTATTTAAATTGAAAGAAGGGAATGGGCTTACAATATTTATTAAACTCATAAAAAAAGGTCACTTTTGTCCAAAGAAGAAGACACCTTTTACCTCTTACTAAGGCAGAACATGATAGCAGCCTATCATCAGGAATTAAATGACTTACTTAATAAAAAGTCACTCAAGACTGAACCAAAGATCAAAAGAGATTCAGAATTTTCAGAGAAAGTAGATTTTAGGATTTTATAACAATATTGTGTCAAATGGATGAGTTTAAAAAAAATAAGCAGCTTATGAAGAACTCTCCCTTAATGGGCAGATAACCTTATCTGGTAAATATTCAGTTGGGTTCAAAACAAGGTCACAAAACCTCTGCAGCAATTTGCTTTGCTAGGCTTTTATCTTTTGTCATGGATGTTGTCATATCCATGCTTTGAATCGATGCTGCTGAAAGCTTGATTTAATCTTTATTGTATCTTTAGAGTCTTATGCAATAGAAAAGGTGGCACAGGAGCATAGTGGTTAGCACAGTGCTTTTCAACACCAGTGATCGAGGTTCCATACCCACCGCTGTCTGTAAGGAGCTTGTACATTCTTCCCGTGACCATGTGGGTTTCCTCCGAGTGTTCGGGTTTCCTCTGAGTGTTCCAGTTTCCTCCCACATTCCAAAGATATACAGGTTAGCAAGACAATTGGTCACATGGCGTGGCATGGACTCATTGAGTTTGGAAGGTCTGGTTACTGTGCTGTACCTCTTTTTTTTGGCATGCACCTGTGTGCGTGCGAGTCTGTGCATGCAAGTCTGTGCGTGTACGTCTGCTTGTGTGTGCATGAGCGTCTGTGCGTGTGTGTGCGTGCGTCTGTGATGATGTCTTTTTTTTCATGGCTTTTTACAAGGCGCGGAGCGAGAGAGAGAGACTGTGCGGCATGCCACTCCCCACACAAACATTTTCACAGTATTTTTCCCTTTACTTTACGAGGTCAAGTTGCGATCTCGACATTCAACCCAGCACAGATGGAAAGCGTACTCGGGAGCGGACCCGACTGGTTTCGAACCCAGAAACCTCCACTCCCGGGTCTGGCGCCAGTGTCACTGCACCACCAGCCAGCCCACTGTGCTGTATCTCTAAATAAATAAAAAATAAAGCCCCTCTATCCATCTAGCCACCATCTGGAAGGCTAATTTGGCCTTTATCCCAGGGGCTAGAACAGAAAAGTGAATAGTGATGTTTTAGATACATTGGGATTTGGTCACATCCTGTTCAATTTGGTTATTAAAATTCAAGAAAAGTAAGTGGAACTTATACAAGATGCAATGCAGCTTCACCAAAATGAAATACCTCTGAATCTGCTCCACCAGCCTAATTTACTGCAAAAGCTACCTATCTGAGCGTTATTTCACTTCTCAATACAAAGTATTATTCATATTGTTCTGTATTTTCTTCTTTCTTTCTTTTTAAAGATCTGGGTTTCTCTGGGAATACCATTATTTATTGCCCTTAAATATTTAAGAGTTAACCACATTGGTGGTTGTGGGGTCACGTGCAGGTCAGTCCAAGTAAGGATGGTAGATTGGTTGATTTCCTCCCCAAAGGGGATCTGTGAACCTGATGGTTTTATAGAAGAGTACACTGAGAGTATATCAGTCAAAGGAAATTTATTTTTGAAGTACATACATGTCAACAGGTACTACCTTGAGACTCACTTTCTTGCAGGCATTTACAATACAGACAGATATTCCTCACGGTCCAGTTAATGATATACTATCCTCAAAGAGAAACAAATAATCGTGGAAATGTTTGGCACCTCAAGGGAAGAGGATTTCAGGCCAATGACCTTTCATTAGAACTGGGAAAGAAGGTGTTTTCAAAATGGCAATCTGTGATACAGCAAATGCAAGTTCAAATGACAAAACAATTAAGTACCGAAGAGGGGAAATGCAGAAATTACCAAAGGTATGTTGCAGGAATTCCAGAAATCTGGAATAAAAATGCTGGAGTACTAAGTAAAATATTTTGCCTTAACTTAGTGAAACTGAAATCTTCTATTTTTGACAATATTTCACACAAGTGTAATCAAACACCAGTTTCTTCACCAAACAAAAACCTATAAAAATATGTACAACGTTTCTAACATACAGTGTCTTTAAAAAGTATTCAATCCCTTGGAAGTTTTCATGTTTTATTGTTTTACAACATTGAATCACAATGGATTTAGTTTGGTTTTTTTGACACTGATCAGCAGAAAAAGACCCTTTCATGTCAAAGTGAAAACAGATCTCCACAGAGTGATCTAAATTAATTACAAATATAAACACAAAATAATTGATCGCATAAGTATTCACCACCTTTAATATGATACACCAAATCATCACTGCTGCAGCCAACTGGTCTTAGAAGCCACATAATTAGTTAACTGGAGACTACCAGTTGCAGCCAAGGTGATTCAATTGATTGTAGTAAAAATACACCTATATCTGGAATGTCCAACTGCTGGTGAGTTACTATCCTGGCAAAAACTACATCAAGAAGACAAAAAAACACTCCAAGGAACTCTGTGAAAAAGTTATTGAAAAGCACAAGTCAGGAGATGGATACAAGAAAATTTCCAAGTCACTGAATATCCCTTGGAGTACAGTTAAGTCAATCAGCAAGAAATTAAAAGGATATGGCACAGCTGTAAATCTGCCTAGAGTAGGCCATCCTCAAAAACTCAGTGATTGTGCAGGAAGGGTACTAGTCAGGGAGTACACCAAGAGAGCTATGACAACTCAGGAGGGGTAGCAAGCTTCAGTGGCTGAGACGGGAGAGACTGTACGTATAATAACTGTTGCCTGAGTGCTTCACCAATCACAACTTTATTGAAGAGTGGCAAACAGAAAGCCACTTTTGAAGAAATCTCACATGAAATCTCAGCTAGAGTTTGCCAGAAGGCACGTGGGAGACTCTGAAGTCAGCTGGAAGAAGCTTCTATGGTCTGATGAAACCAAAATGGTGAGCTTTTTAGCTAGCAGACTAAATACTATATTACACAGCATCAAAAATGCACCATGAAGCATGGTAGTGGTTATGCTGTGGTTATGGTTAGTGGGCTTCATTATGCTGTGGGGATGCTTCACTGTACCAGACACTAGAAGACTCGTGAAGGTCAAGGGTAATACAGGGAATTCCAGGAGGAAAACCAGAGTTTGCAAAAGAACTGTGACTTGGGAGAAGATTTGTTTTCCGGAAAGACAATGACCCCAAGCATAAAGCCAAAGATACACAGGAATGGTTTAAAAATAACTAAGTTAATGTCCTGGAGTGGCCAAATCAGAGTCCAGACCTCAATACAAATGAGAATTTGTGGCTGGACTGGAAAAGGGCTGTTCACTCACAATCCCCATGCAATCTGACAGCTCAAGCATTTTGTAAAGAAGAATAGGGAAAAATTGCAGTGTCCAGATGTGTAAACTGATGGGGACCTATCCGCGCAGACTCAAAGCCATAATTGCTGCCAAAGGTGGATCTACTAAATACTGACTTGAAGGAGGTGAATACTTATGCAATCAATTATTTTGTGTGTTTATATTTGTAATTAACTTTGATCACTTTGCAGAGATCTGTTTTCAGTTTGACACGAAATTGCATGACTCTTCAGAGAGTGGTGCGGACAGCCCAGTGCATCTGAAGATGTGAACTTCCACTATGCAGGACATTCACAGAGTGTGTTAAAAGGGGCTTAAAGGATCTTTTGGGACTTAAGTCACCCCAACCACAAACCGTTCCAGCTGCTACAGTCTGGTAAATGGTACCGCAGCATAAAAGCCAGGGCCAACAGGCTCCGGGACAGCTTCTTCCACTAGGCCATCAGACTGATTAATTCATGCTGATACCATTGTTTTTCTGTGCTATGTTGACTGTCTGTTGTACATATTATTTATTACAAATTATTATAAATGTGCACATTGCATATTTAGACGGAGACATAACGTAAAGATTTTTACTTCTCATGTATGTGAAGGGTGTAAGTAATAAAGTCAATTCAAATCAAGAGTCTTTTCTGTTGATCAGTGTCAAAAAAGAAAGCCAAATTAAATCCACTATGATTCATTGTTGTAAAACAATAAAACATGAAAACTTTCAAGGGAGGTGAATGCTTTTTACAGGCACTGTAAATTTATTCTGCTCTGTAGACAGAAGTACTGTGGACTGAAACTGATGTTTTTGACAGTAATCACATACATACAGTAATCACATAAAGGGCTGCAGAAGGGGGAATTTGACAGAATCACACAATTACAACAGACATCACAGAATTAAAAAAAGATGATAATTACATAGTTTGCATATGAAGCTAAACTCAGTGGCATATGGGAAGAATAATCAATAACAATTTAGTCTCATTTGTATTCCTGACTAATATTGAAGACCATTACCATTACCCATGCCGAAGATAATTTATTAAGCATATGATTGTGGCTGACAGCAGGGTCTTTCATTGTTTCAAATAAATGAAATATTAGTACTTATTCTTTGTTCAGTTTTGTGTGTTAATTTTCTTTCAGCAATAGGTCTTCTATGATAACTATTCTCCAGTGTTTGGGGAATCTGGCAGTTGCTTTAGGAGTTAAATTTTTCATTAACAAGAGAAACTCTGCAGATGCTGGAAATCAAAGTAATACACACAAAATGCAGGAGGAATTCAGCAAGCTAGGCAGCATCTACAGAAAACAGTAAACAGGGCCGAGACCTTTCATTGGGACTGGAAAAAGGAGATTAGAAGTCAGAGTAAGAAGGTGGGGGGGAGGAGAGGAAGAAGTACAAGGTAGTAGGTGATAGGTGAAACTGGGAGGGGTGAAGTAAAGAGCTGGGAAGTTGATTGGAGAAAGAGATAAAGGGCTGCAGAAGGGGGAATTTGACAGAAGTAGACAGAAGGGAATGGAAGAAAGGAAAGAGAGAGGAGCACCAGAGGGAGGTGATGGGCAGGAAAGGAGATAAGGTGAGACAGGGAAATGGGAATGGGGAATGGTGAAAGAAAGAGGGGGGGCAATTACCAGAAATTTGAGAGATCAATGTTCATGCCATCAGGTTGGAGGCCACCCATGCGGAATATAAGATCTTGCTCCTCCAGCCTAAGTGTGGCCTCATTGCGGCAGCGGAGGAGGCCATGGACTGGCATGTTGGAATTGGAAAGGGAAGTAGATTTGAAATGGGTGGCCACTGGGAGATCCCGTTTTTTCTGGTGCTTGGCAAAGCGTTCTCCCAATCTTCGTTGGGTGTCACCAATATACAGCAGACCACACTGGGAGTGCCGGATACAGTAGATGACCCGAACAGACTCACAAATGAAGTGTTGTCATTCTTGGTTTTAACAGCAACCTCTGCACTGAGAACATGAGGCTCAGAGTGAGATTGTTTCTAGCTCCCGCACATTAACCATCACTTTAAAAAAAAACATATACAGACACAGACACATATTTTGCTGTTACATACAGGCATTGCAAATAGCAAGTGATGCGTAATTTCCTTCAAACAGCCTTAACTAGTCAATGGAAAAGCAGTGTCATTTGGAGCTTTGCGTAAGGACAAACTGCAGTAATATAGGCAGGAACGATAGCTCACTGCTCCTAGACTAATGCAACAAGAAACCGTTGTCAGTACAGCGCAGTTTGTGATATATTCAAGGAATTGGCTGAAAATTTGTAGTTCTTACTTAGGGAGAAATTAATTTCTATAAGACTAAATACACGTAGTGGGACGAACAACAGAACAGCTTTCTCATTCTGGCTGCCTGGGGTATTTGTTAATGCAATCAAATAAACACCCTTCAAAAGATGTCCCAAAATGCAGGCTATAAATTTGAATCACATTCTATAAAGCTTTCCCAAATGCTGATATGCATGAGTTATTAGTTGTTTTGGCTGGTTTCAACAGATAGATGAAGCCCAAAGGATGATCGGAGGTCTGGATCAAAGCCTGAAGGTTGATTGGAAGTCTAGTTGAGGACTTTGACAGCCAGAGCATTGGACTGTGAAACTCTGCAGGTTTACTGGGAAATAGTTACAAATTCTGCAATTCCATTACTCTACTTGAGGCTGGAATCTGAAGAAGATGGCCAGTCCTGTGGTTAGAGGGCTGAATAGGTGTTTGGTTTGATGAATTACTCTCATTGCAATTTGCAGCCTGTAATTTCCCCTGAAGTACTGTACTTTCGAACTGTCTTGAAGAACTAGCAATTCCACTACCTCCTGAAGGACTCAGAGGACTTAACACTCAAGCATGCAGGCATGGCACCTTTATGTGGATGAAGGAACATTGCCAAGGCCATTAGAGAGCGAGGAGTGGAGGACAGCAATCTAGACTGAAATGCAGAGGAAGGAAACATCATCTACGCAGCATCTTGTTAGCAATGTACAATCACCAGAGAACAAGATTGAGGACCTAAGGGCAAGAATGCTGTATTGGAGGGAAATGAGAAATTGCTGTGTTCTGCGTTTCATGGAGGCTTAGCTCACTCCAAATATGCTAGATACATCGGTAAGACCTGACAGCTCCTCAATACACATATTTGACCAGACTGCTGATTCGGAGAAGGCAAAAGGTGGTGGTCTGTGTTAAATGGTGGTTGTGGAGCTCAGACGTGGTCCTGTCACGCTGCTGTTTCTCTCACCTGCAGCACTTAGCGATTAGGTGGCAGTTTCACTTACCAAGAAAGTTCTCTTTAATGATCCTGACCGCTGTTTATCCACTCCCAAAGGCTGACTTCATGCAGGCACTTGAGGTATTGAATGCTGCCATCAGCAAGCAAGATACAGCCTAGTCCAACGCCTTTCAAATCATTGTCGGGGACTTCAGCTGGGCTTGTTTAAATAAATCTCTGCCCAATTATCATTAACAAATAATCTGCAGCACCAGAGGTCCCAACACACTTGACCACTGCTTTATTATGATTAAGAATGCCTACTGTTCCATGCCCAGACTGTATTTTGGGAAATCTGATTACTTGGCTGTCTTTCTCCTACCTGTTATAGGCAGAGGCTAAAGAGCAAAGCTCCAGAGATAAGGAGGAATAAAGAGGTGGTTGTGTGAGGCAGAGAGCAGCTACAGAATTGTTTTAAGTTCATGGAGTGGCCCACGTTCAAAGAGTCAATAGAGGATTTGAATAAAAATACCACAGTTGTCACAGACTTTATAAAGACAGTGGTAGATGAGTGCGTCCCCACAAAGTCCTTCAGAGTCTTCTCCAACTCTGGATGAACCATGAGATCCACAATCTGCTGAGGGTCAGTGGAATTCAAGTCTGGTGACCAAGTAAGATACAAGCGATCCAGATATGATCTCCAGAAGCCATCTCATGTGTGAAGTGACAATTTTGGACCAAACTTGAGTTACGGAAGGATCCTAGACAGCTGTTGCAGGATTTACATGTTATCACCTCCTACAAAGTTAAACCAAGCAACATATGTGACAACAAGGTTTTGCTCCCAGATGAGTTCAATGCCTTCAGTGCTCGGTTTAACTGTCAAAACATGGAAAAACCCTCATGAACTCCCAGAGCCTCTGATGACCCTATGATTTTAGTCTCTGAAGCTGACATGAGAGCATCCTTCAGGAGGGTGAATCCATGGAAAGCATCCAGATCAGATTGGGTACCTGGCTGAGTATTAAATACCTGTGCTGATCAACAGGCTGGAGTGTTCACTGATATCTTTAACCTCTTGCTTTGGTAGTATGAGATACACACCTGCTTCAAGCAAACTTCTATTATATCGGTGCCTATGAAGAACATGGTAACCTGCCTCAATGACTAGTAGCACTTATGTGCACTGTTATGAAGTGCTTTGAGAGGTTGGTGCTGAAACATACCAACTCCTGTTTGAGAAACGGCTTGGATCCACTCCGATTTGCCGACCATCACAACAGGTCCACAGCAGATGCCATTTTGTTAGCTCTTCATTCAAACCTGGAGCATCTGGACAGTGAAGATGTCTTACATCAGGATGCTCTTCATCAATTATGATTCCGCATTCAATACTATCACTCCCTCAGAACAACTGAATAAACACCTAGATCCTGTCCTCAATACCTCCTTGGATCCTCGATTTCCTCACTTTCAGACCCCAGAGAGTTTCGATTGGTATAAGCTTCTCCTCCACAATCCCCATCAGCACAGCTACACCACAGAGTTATGTGCTTAGCCCCCTGCTCTACTTGCTTATCACTGTGATGCCAAGCACAGCTCTAATAACACATTTAAATTTGCTGTCACTGGCCGACTCAAAGGTGGTGACGAATCATCATATAAGAGGGAGATCGAAATTCCAGCTGAGTGCTGCTACAATAACAACCATAAACAGATTATTGACTTCAGGTGGAGGTAGTCAAAGGTCCACGTGCTCTCATCAGGGGATCAGAGGTGGAAATGGTGAGCAACTTTAAATTCCTCAGTGTTATCATTTCAGAGGATCTGTCCTGGGTCCAGAACGTTAGTGCCATTATGAAGAAAGCATGGCAGTGCCTCTACTTCCTTAGAAGTTGGCGAAGATTTGGTATGGTATCTAATCCTTTGACAAACTTCAAAGGATGTGTGATCGGAAGTATATTGATTGGTTGCATCACAGCCTGCTGTGGAAACACCAATGCCCAGGAAATGAAAAGCCTACTAAAGTAGTAGATACAGCTCAGTCCATCATGGGTAAAGCCGACCCACTTTGAAGTTTGGTAGGAAGGAACAGCGCTTGTTTTGATGTTGTTGCTTTGTTGTGTTCTGTTTTGTTCTGCTGTGCATAGTGGACATGTTATACATGTTATGTTGGTGCTGGAATATGTGGTAACAATTGCAGGCCCCCCCCGGCCCGCCAGGATATCCTTCAGTGTGTTGGTTAACACAAATGACGAACTTCACTGAATGTTTCGATATACATGTGATAAAAACACGAAAATCTGAATCTGAAATCTGAATTTAAATGCTATTATTTCTTCACCTAACATGTACCTTTTGTAATTATCAAAATTGCACCAATCAGCTGCACGGGCACCAACCCGGCAGTAAAGGAGAAGAAAGTTTAATTACAGTTTGCTCACACCAGCTGGAAAGGAGCATAGGAAGAGTGTCAGGTTAAATTCTGCAGCCTGCACTACTTGTGGCTGTGGGGTTTTACCTTAAAGCAAGACCTCTCACATGCTTAATCACAACAGTTCTGACAAGGCCCACAGTCAAGTCACAGAGAAAGCGTGAACTGATCATTCACCATCAGATGTTGGCAAATGCACTGCAGTCATCAGAGTGACAGGTTATTCTCTCAGAGTTGTATCTGAAGGAGTTATTGGCAGACTGAACCTTCGGATATAGACTACATTGAGTTTAACTTGTAGTAGGGCGAGGTATAAAGAAAGTGAAGGGTATGCTAGTGACAGCCTTTACATAGAGATTACCACCGTATGCCTCACCAGCTGCTCTATGGTGAACTGGAGACTGGAAAGAGACCTCAAGGTTGTACACGCAAGCGCTACAAAGACGCTGTGAAGGAAACCCTTTGTTACTGTGACATCCAGCCAGGGGAACTAGAAGCTGCAGCTGCTGACAGAACCCGCTGGCGAGCCCTACACTAGTTTTGAAGACGGGTGCTGCCAAAAACTGATGGAAAACCGTGAGCGGCGTCACAGAACAGCAGCCATATTTATTCCAACAACGGACTTTCAGTGCCCCCAATGTGTTAGACTCTGCACTTCCAGACTGGGACTGCAGAGCCACCTCCGTGTCCACAGAAGAACTGCACAACAGCCTGTCTTCCTCGAATCCGAAGGACTACCAATCACTGTTATATCTCAACCTCAAATAAAGACATTTCAATACAGAATAAGGAATTATGGTTTGCTATCATTTACAAATAGGATCACTAGTCTGCACAGTGGTGGCAATCAAAATCAATTTACCTGTTTATATTAATAAATAGAATAGGGAAGTGCGGTTTATACAAGAGTGATCATTGTCAAAGATTTGCAGCTTAACTTGCTTTCCAAAGAAAACAGTAACAACACATAAAGAAACTGCATATCTGCTTTGCAATATGCATTGTACTTACATACCACAGTGTACGTTGTTACATTCTCCTAAACAATGCTAGATTAAGTAAGGAATGCAATAATGATAATCATAAAATAGTGCATGCTAGATATGCTAACAGCTGAACATCTAATAATTTGCACTGGATTTTCCTACAATCCAGAAAAATATTACAGTTACTGAGAGTCAAACATGGACAAGATAACTGCCACATCTGTCCATGGTGGACATATTTGGAATTGTTAATGGCTCTCAATTTCATTAGTAAACATGGTCAACAATGTTATAGAAAATGTTATTGAGAAGCTAATAAAGTTGAAATAATGAAAATTTAATTCTTTCATCATTTTAAGTAACATGGAGTTCAAACCAAGGGGACAGCATGGGCAAAATTGGAGAGATTCAGATCAAGAACAAATGTTTGTAACTGAGCTTACAGGAGATTTCGCAAATCAAAATTTAACAATTCTATTGCAGATATGTCCCTTGAGGTCCTCTTTATTTCATTTATGGATCGGACATAAACTTTTTACCTGCACCTTTGATTTTTTCCTGCTATTGTAGAAGCAGAAACGCTACAGTTTCACATCTCCTGCCCACGATTCACTGAATATTATGGATAGCATATCAAAGATCAGGAGAAAAATATTTTTGCTGAACAGAAGCAGTGAAGTAGAAAATCTTAGTGGAGGCGGAGTTAAGATGGCATTAAACGGCGATTTCTTTGCTTGCATCTTCGGAAACAGCTCAATTTCCATCTTTAATATCTTTATTTTTCCCTCTCAGGGTTCTTTTGAAGACCCTGACCTGGAGTTACACGCAGACTTCAGTTCTTTGCGGACCCATTCTTGGGGTTTCAGGATCGGCCGTTGCTGTTCGGCATGCTAAGGGTTTGGCCTGAGAGTCGGCCTAGTGTTTGGAAGATCCTGGAGCTCTGGAGACGGGCGGATCGAGGGTCGGTGTCATGGCAGGAGACTCATGTGCCGTCAGGGAGGCCGGAAAATCTTTTGCTGTGGGCCTGAAGACCTGAGATCTTTGCGATCTTCAGGCACAGGGCTCGTAAAAAGTGACGGAACGAACCTTCTAACATCGTAAACCAGCGGGTTGTTGTTATGTCTCCCACTCGCTGAGAAAATGGGGGACACCTCCCTCTCCCTTATTAGGGAGAGAGAGAACCTGTGGCTTGTCGAATGCCGGATAAAATGCGATAGTCTTTGGGGTAACCGCAAGGTCTATGTCTTTGCTATTGCCCAGCTCATGTTTGTGCTCAGTAGGCAGTGCGCTTCTTTGCCGGGAGCGGGAGGGGGTATCATTGCCTTGCTACCCCTACGCACGGGAGGGGGGAGCTGGGGGGGACTTTGGGGTTCTCACGTTTAACTGTCGTTCATTCTTTGGGGCACTTCTCTGTTTTCGTGGATGTTTTGCAAAGAAAAAGTAATTCAGGATGTATATTGTATACATTTCTCTGACATTAAATTGGACCTTTGAAAATCTAAATTGTTGTTTAAATGGAGGTACTGCATAACAGATACTGAATTTCTGTCCTCTGACATTACCAGTCATCATGGTCTGAACATTTTATCGCAAAGTGAAATATTTTCACAGAATCCACAATTAAAATTGATCTAAAACATGGACAATTTAATTACTACATCTGTTCACAGTAATCCAAAGCAGATTTGAATTGTTAATGTCCCTCAATTTCATTAGCATTAATGGTCAACAATGTTAGAAATCACTAAATAGATTTGGGTCCTCTGCTTGAATCAGAATCAGTTTTATTATCAGGGTCTTATATGAAATGTGCTGTTTTGTGACAGTACACTGCAGTGCAAAGACATAACATTACCATAAATTACAAAATAAGTGGAAAAGTGCAAAGGAAAAGATACACATAAAGTACTGGGGAACTCAACACCAGTTTTCAATGCTATAGTACCATATTGAGGCTTCCAGACTACTTTACAACAATTAGTATGCATTTTATCTATAAATATGTGATAGATCAATGGTATGACCCTTGACTAAGTAGAACTTACCTGCAGTAGTTCATTCTACCTGAGTCACTTCCAGGAATTACAGCAGTGAAGATTCCAACAGTATAATCATTTTTTCCTTCAGAGCGATTTCTTGCTTTCTAATCTAAACTATTAACATCCTCAATAGTCAAAGTAGTTTGCCAGCATTTATGATACCATTATAATGCAGTGAATGCCAGATAATATGTAACTAGCAACAGCATGTACCTACCGGGTCTGTGAGCTCAGGCAAACTGGCCCTGTATGTAAGGGGACGGCAGTCCCTTGTGTTATTGACCAGTTCACATGGAAGGAACTTTGGGCCAAGATCATCTCCATCCAATACATCGACTGTTAGCGTTGTTGTGCTGGTTCTTCTGTTCCGTGGATTTGGAGCTCGGTCCTGTGAGTTAAATGAGATAAAGATTTGAATGTGTTACTTAGATTTAGATAAAATGTATGTCACTGAAACAAGGCAATGGGGCAATTGACTTGTGTTGTTGTTTACCTTTACACGGTCTTCCCTCTCAAGTAACTATCAGCATGATCTACTTGATTCACCATCTTGCATTTGTCTGACATGTTCCTGTTATCTTCCTCAATTATTGCTAGTGAAAGCACATTCTGAACTGGCATATGTTACATTTCAAAATGCTTATTATCACTGAGTACTTCTGCAGCAAAATGGCTTTGGAGTTATGCTAGAATGATTATCATTAGCATCCACTTTCAATGCATACAAAACTAATGGCAATGTTTGGAGTATGCACAAGTGTAGTCAAAGAGATAAATCCAGCAGTAGCTGTCAGTGAGTCAGTGCTCCTCCACAGACTGAACTGTTTTCTAACTCTTTCAGTATAATTTGCAGTAATCTGAGAATTGAGAATATTAAGAACTGTTCTTACAATAGAGAAACCTTGGGAGTAGTCCACTTAATTGCAAAATTTTGAATGTAATTACTACTCAAACTCTGGCTAGTTCTTAAAAAAGATGAGAATATGAGGATTGCGATTTCCTCAGAAAAATATTTTTTATTTTGTATTTTTAAAGTTCTTTGTTTCATCTGATCACAAATATAAAAGTAAAATTTATATATGTTAAATATAAATTAAATAAAATATAAGAAACATGGTTAGATGCTCACCTTAACTTAGAAAGAACATTTCAAGAGAAAAATTATGCTTTTTCCTTCCTAGTTTGAAATCCGTGGGAAATCACTTGTGAGAAATTGGCTGCAGATCTAAGCTGATGACAGCACTCTTTCTGGAAGTCAGGAAGAGCCATGAATTGATGCCCAATGGTTGGAAGAGGGAAGACCAAATTATGAAGGTTGTTGTAGCTCTGCTACAGTTAATAAGCCACACATACTATATGTGTTCAACACTCTCCAAAAAAATCTCTGCTGACACCTTATAGATGTGTGATACTTTGCTCAGCTAGCTAGTGTAGCTCCAAATATCTTTGTCAATTGTGTTAATTCTGACCTACTTCTTCTTCATGCTGTGAGATGTAGTTAAAGCAAGAATAAAAACTCATTATTAATTAAATCAACCAAACTAAAGTGAAACAAATCAAAATTTTATCTTCTATAATTGCCATGATAATCACTATCAACTAAACCTGCTGTATCTTTTATCCTTGTTCCTTTAGAGGTATCCCTTGAGTTGTTTCAGTTCGTTGTGTAAATTAGTCTTTTCTCTTCCCAAATATCCATTCACAAAATCCTTTAACTATATCAGAAATTGACTTAGGAGAGCTAAACCTCTAATCTATTCATAATTTAACTTGGACTTAGTGGCAATCATGTAACATTAAAAGCAATCCAAAGAGTATGATGTTTTGCTCTGAGCAAGCTAAACACAGAACCTTTATCAATTTTTCCTCTATCTCACCCAGCTGCCAAAGAAAAAGTATTCTGGGCCTAATAACAACTGTCCAATTTGCAAAGTTCAAAGTAAATTTATAGTCATAGTACGTATATGTCACCATACCCTACCCTCAGATTCATTTTCTTGCAGGCTATCACAGTATAACAAAGAAAAACAATAGAATCAATGAAAATCTCCACACAAATTCTGGCAAACAACCAATGCGCAAATGCAAAAAAATCAAACATAACTAAGTAAGTAATATTGAGGACATGAGTCCTTGAAAATGAGGGTTGTAGACCCAGATTAGTATTGAAATGAGTGAAGATATCTGCACTGATTCAGGATCCTAATTGTTGAAGGGTGATAACTGTTTCTGAACTTGTGGGTGTGGGACCGAAGGGCCCTGTACCTCCTTCCTGATGCCAGCAGCAAGAAGAGAACATGGCATGAATGGTGGGAGTCCTTGGTAATGGATGCTGCTTTCTTGTGGCAGTGCTTCTTCAGTGATGGACTGGGCTGTATCCATCAGTTTTTGTACGCTTTTCCTTTCCTGGGCATTGGCGTCTCCATATCAGGCTGTGATACAACCAGGCTGATCTCAATATGCATATTGATAGCCAAGCCAAAGACTGACACACCCTTTAATAATATCTACAGATAGTTTCAGAACAGCTAGGAGCCTGAAATGAGCATGGTAGGTTTTGACATACACACCAAAAACTATCTCAAGAGCTAATAGATCAGAATTTTGGAAGTGAAACAAGGAAAAGGAGATTTGGAAGAACAGTGGGTACAGGGGTTTTATGATTATTGCCACCATAAACTAGCTAAATCTAATGGCCTGGTTCTGTGTTATAATTTCTATGCAATCTGCCCGAGCTTGTTAGGAAATAGGCAGAATAAAAATTCTGCATTGACTAAAAGAACCAATGGGCCCATATCTGTTTTATAGTACTCTACGGCTCTAACAACAATGAGTTGCAATCATTTCAAATTATGCCTCAAAATTAGCACTAGCTGTGTACCCCATTTAACATATGATACTTGTTCTCTTTCTCAGTGTTATTCTTAGGAGCAACAATGATAAATCTATTTCTCCATTTAAAGATTTATGAACCAGACCAATTCTCTGCAGAACAATATCAAATTTGTAAGAAAAGCAGAGGGTTGTTGTGTTGCCCTTAAGGCACTTATTTGACTTGTTGGGTCTACGCTTTAAATAATTTGTTTGTAACTATTTTCTAGTTAAAGTTAAAGGTTGATAATTAAGTTACAGTATAACAAAGGTAAATTCATTGTCTATGATATATCACAGCATGTGATAATGTCACCTGCGGTTTCGCTGCATCTTATGTGTAACTTCCGATTTGGAGAAGGTGTGAAGGTGGGTGCCATGCGTACAGCATGATTGTGAAGAGCTCCGTGTCTACCCATGAAGAAACATTATTAAAGCAACACCGTAAGTTCATAAAAAAGTATTTGAAGTAAAAATATTAATGCGGTTTCTGTTAAGGGAAGCGGCGCGTGTTGGCTTTTCAATTTCAAACACGGGGCGGGCTCGGGCCCGGCGGCGGTTTGACGGGACCCCCCCCCCCTCGCTTCCTACTCGGGGCGGCTGGAGACACTCGCTAAAAGAAGAGCATGTACATGGTCTCCAGAATGGAACAGACGCTGTATATGTTTGTATTTTTTTTATCAACAGTTTTCACCATACGATGTTAATGTGGAAGAGTGAACAGTAAATAGTTAACCATACTACGACTCTGTCTTCATTGGCTCCGGTTTAACTTGGTGTTTAGTCAGAGTTTCAACACACTGCATGAGAACACTACAGTGAAAAGGTGAAATCATTAGCTGTTTCGACAAGTGGTACGATAGCTTCGCAATCAAGCATCCAGTCGCTTGCGCTCAGTGCCAAGAGCAGTAGGACGTCGACAAGTGTGGCTGCCCTCGCAAGAGCTAAAGCAGAAGCCGCCAAGGTGCGAGCGTCATACGCTAACCAAGAAGCAAAACTGAAAATGGAATAAGCTGCCAGAGAAGCGGAAAACCAGAAGAAAAATGCTGCCAGAGAAGCGGAAAACCAGAAAGAAAAGGCAAGGATAGATACAGAGTTAGAAGTGCTGACGTTACAACGAGAAGCTGATGTGGCCGCAGTGGAAGCACGTGTTGGAAAACGCTGAAGAAATGCACGTTCTAGACGAAGCAGGAAAATCTATGTCAGAAAGGGCCAAATTGGAACGCACCAGCGAATATGTCCAATCTCAAATTGACCTGCAGATTCATTCTCCCTCTCCATACTTGCCTGTTGGTGTCCCATCTCATGTGAAATCACAGGGAAGCTTCGTTGCATCACATCCACCTGGGGAAGACAACCTCAGGTATGAAAGGGCTGACTGCGAATACTTCCCGACACCAAACATACCAGATCCAGCGAGATCAGAGACAAAGGCTGAAGTCAGAACATCAAATCCCATCATGAACGTACACACTCAGTCATATGTTCCCCAACATATCCCTCCAGCTAGCATGCCACCTGCAGCTGAACACTTGGCACAATATTTAGCACGACGAGACCTCGTCAATTCAGGACTATACCAGTTTGACGATAAGCCTGAAGATTACCGTGCGTGGTACTCCTCACTCACCAGTGCCACCGGCGGAGTCCAGCTCACAGCAACCTAAGAGTTGGACCTTATGATTAAATGGCTGGGGAAGGAATCAAGTGAATCAAGTGTACGTCAACAACCCCAAGCTAGCCTTACACAAAGCATGGGAGAGACTTCGGGACTGCTAGGCGGCCCCTGAAATTATTGAGAAGGCGCTATTTCAACGGCTGGACAATTTTCCTAGGGTGTCAGCCAAGGACCACACTAAATTACGAGAACTCGGAGATTTACTCATGGAGATTCAAGGTGCTAAAGAAGACGGCTATTTAACTGGCCTGTTGTATCTGGATACCTCACGCGGAGTTGGACCAATTGTGGACAAGCTTCCATTTGGGCTGCAGGAAAGATGGGTGTCTATTGGCTCAGAGTACAAGGAAGAGAACGGTGGTCGAATCCCTCCCTTTGAGTATTTTAGTAGGTTTGCGTGCAAGGAGGCGAAGAGGTGAAACACCCTAGCTTCATGAATCAGAGCAGCACCACAACTCACACCAACCCAGTCAAACCCATTTTGAACAATTTTGTCATCAAGAAACCCGTCTCAGTGCATAAAACCGAAGTCTCCGCAATCAACGATGACCCTAGCAAAAATTGTCCATTGCACAACAAACCCCACCCCCTCAAAAAATGCAGAATGTTTCGAAACAAACCCTTTGACGAAAGGAAGGCCCTTCTCGAGGAAATAAAAATATGTTTTAAGTGCTGTTCCTCTACCTCCCACCTCACTAAAGAGTGTATGTTCCCCGTAAAGTGCTTGGAATGTAACAGCACTAATCATGATGGGGCCATGCATCCCGGCCCGTCACCACAAACTGCCAAGGCTCCTCCACTCCCACAAGAGGCTGGCGGGGAGGGAGAGGATCACTCTGCTACGACTATTGTCAGCTCAAGCTGCACAGGTCAGTCGAGCTGTTCGTGCTCAAAGATCTGCCACACTAAGGTATACCCTAAGGGAGCCAAAGACAAGGCCATCAAGGCCTATGTAATTCTGGACGACCAGAGCAACCACTCACTAGTGAGACCAGAGTTCTTCGAGTTGTTCAGCGTAAAGGGTAATCCATTCCCATACTACCTCAGAACTTGCTCTGGCATTGCAGAAACATTATGGTACAAAGGCAGAAGGCTTCCAGCTTGAGTCGCTGAATGGCATCAGTCTCCTTCCACTCTTAGAGTGCAATGAGATCTTAAATAACCGATCCGCGATTCCGACGCCAAGCACAGTGTTACACCAGCCCCATCTCCACGACATCGCCAAGCACATCCCAGAACTGGATCCGGAAGCAGAAATACTCCTGCTACTTGGAAGAGACGTTCTTAGGGCGCACAAAGTCAGGCAGCAGGTCAATGGACCACGCAACGCCCCCTTTGCCCAACGTCTGGATCTGGGCTGGGTGGTGATAGGAGAGGTGTGCCCTAGCAATGTACACAAACTGACAGTTAACATGCTCAAGACCAACGTGCTAGAGAGAGGCCGCCATTCAATTTCTCAGCCCTCCACAAATGTTGCGTGTATCAAGGAAGCACAACAAAGGACCGAGCATAGTAAAGCAACTGAGAAGACACTGGGACAGTCAGTCTTTGCTCAAACTAAGCACGATAATAAACTTGCTCCATCAGTGGAAGACGCCATCTTCTTAAAAATAATGGACACAAAGGTCTTTAGAGACGAAGCGAACAACTGGGTCACCCCACTACCGTTCAGAGAACCATGCCAGCGCTTGCCAAACAACAAAGAGCGGGCAGTCAGCCAGTTCACATCTTTACAACGAACCCTGAAAAGGAAACCTGAGACCAGTTACAGAGGTTGTTCTACTTCTACCTCAAGACTGATTTGGAGACTAAAGTTCTATACCATGTTTATAGTGATCTTAGAAAGGTCAGGCGGGGAGTGTGTTGCCCTTAAGGAATTTATTTGACTTTGTTGGGTCTACGCTTTAAATAGTTTGTTTGTAACTATTTTCTAGTTAAAGTTAAAGGTTGATAATTAAGTTATAGTATAACAAAGGTAAATTCATTGTCTATGGTATATCGCGGCATGTGATGACGTCTCCTGCGGTTTCGCTGCGTCTTGTGTGTAACTTCCAGTTTGGAGAAAGTGTGAAGGTGGGTGCCATGCGTGCAGCATGATTGTGAAGAGCTCCGTGTCTACCCACGAAGAAACATTATAGAAGCAATGCCGTAAGTTTATAAGAAAGTATTTGAAGTAAAAATATTAACGCGGTTTCTGTTAAGGGAAGTGGCATGCGTGTCGGCTTTTCGATTTGAAATGCGGGGCGGGCTCGGGCCCAGCGGTGGTTTGATAGGACCCCCCTCGCTTCCTACTCGGGGCAGGTGAAGACACTCGCTAAAAAAAGAGCGCATGCATGGTCTCCAGAATGAAACATATATGTTTGTATTTTTTTATCAACAGTTTTCACCATACAATGTTAATGTGGAAGATTGAACAGTAAATGGTTAACCTTACTAAGACTCTGCCTTCATTGGCTCCGGTTTAACTTGGTGTTTCATCAGAGTTTCAATACACTACATGAGAACACTACAGCTGTTCTCTTAATCCATTGTTTGATCAGGGCTTGCATGGTCATATTCTGTAGAACGTCTAATTCAACATTGGAAGCAAATGAGTTCAGTATTCCTGCTCACTGAGGTGTGACTGAGAGCCTTCCATATTTTTTGAAGGATGATCAAACCAGGGAGGTTTTATTGTTCAATCAGAAATTAGATTTTATTCCAAAATATGGTTCCATACCGTGCCTATCCCCAGTGCTGCTGCAATATTGGGAGATGCAAGGATTAAACTGTGCACCTGTCTTAAGGCGACTCAGGAAGCCAGTCACATTTCTCATAGCAGGACAGGCATTTGGTCAGCAGCTCCTATACTAGTTTTTTCTCAGGGGATGGACTAATGCCTTGAAAATTAGGCAATCCCTCATCAGTGCAATGAACAGCTTTGACTATTGTGACAAAATACATCTTCGCCATGGCAGGTTGTTTGATTTTATGACACTTTCAGACATTGGAGCAGAATTAGGCAATTCAGTTCTTCATAATAAAACAAAAATTCCTGGAATTTGGAAGGCAAAGGGTGAATTGTTTGATGTTTTCAATAAATTAACCAGAACTAACAGCATAAAAATGAAGAAGAACTATTTTTATGAATGAGAGAGTCTGGCAGCAAAGGAGCACATGGCTTAACTACGAGAACTGACCTTTTAGTGGATGATATCAGGAAATGTTTTTTACATGCAGTGAGTGTGTCGTAGAAACTTAAAATTCACTTATGCAGTTAGCAATTGTTTATATTTAAGTGTGAAACTGGCAGAGTTTAGCTGACCAAAAACATTGAAGGATATGAGGAAAAGTTGAGTTTATTGAGTTAAATCACAGATTGTACACAATCTTACTTATTAGTAGAATTAACTCAAAAGACTAAATGCCATTTTCCTGTTATTTTAAACATAATGTTAATTTAGATTTGGAGGAATGGATTTTTAATGTCTTAAATGCAAAGTGAAACAATCTCCTCAGAACTCCCATTTCCAATTTTAACAGAGGCAGAACAAAATAACAATCTACTCATGGAAACAGGTCTGATCATTCAAACATGGTAATGTTTCTGCCTACTATCATCTTCACAAGTGTTATATTTTTAACAACAGTTGACTAGTTTCTCGCAAGTTGAAAAACACAATGACAGACAGAAGAGCTTAAACCTTGAGAAAGATGAATGTTTCTACAACACCGTTTGTGGTGCAGAAAGAGGAAGGTTGATCCACAGGAGATCCTTACCATCAGTCAATCCCAGCAATCTATCGCTTCCTCCCATGAACACCCTCTGTACCATACCCTCAATTCTAAACACTCCTAATCTCTTCTGCATTGAGGATTGCCTCAAATCCATCTCAGTGCATCCATCTGGTTTTGCAATTTTTAAAGCAGCCAATAAGTCCTTCTGTCCAAAAGGCCTCAATCAAAATATCAGCCAGCCTGTCTGTATGTGGGAACCTCATGACAAAATCATAGAATGACAGTATGTAACACTTGCAGCTTACATAATATTGGACATTCTCCCTTTAAGAATTGCAGCACACAAGAAAATGTTCTTGTACATTGTGACTATCATTACCGTGCAGAGACTTTGAGACCTTTTACCTCTGTAGACAAACCCACTGTGAGAAAGGAGATGCAGGACACTGCAGATGCTGAAAAATGGAGCAAGAAAGAAACAAAACGCTGGAGGAACTCAGCAAGTCAACCAGCATTAGTGAAGTGAAATAAGAGAGATGCTCCACTCCTTCCCCCGCCATATACCCAGACCTCTTCCCTTATCTGGTTCCATGCTCCAGCTTTTAACATTCTCAGCCTTGCTGCCTCCACGAATCACCCAACCTCACCCTATTTCCACCTTCTCCTCTTCCATCTGCCCCACCTGCATCTGCCTATCAATTGCCAGCTGCCGCTTCATCCCTTCCTCCCCACCTTTTTATACTGGCTACCTTCCCTCTATCTTTCAGTCCAGATGAAGCATCTCAACCTGAAACGTCAACTGTCTATTTCCCTCTACAGATGCCGCCCAACCCGCTGAGTTTTTCGAACACTTTGTTTTTTTGCTCCACTGTAAGAAATGCTGCTTTGCACAATTAATGCCCTTTAATGAATATATTTCCATCTGTATGCCAGTAGACAAATGAGAGAAAGAAACTGTGACATGGTGACAGAAGTGTTGGCTGATGAAGCAATGAAATTTAGACTTCAGGGCTTGAGACCATATATTTAATGGTAGGTGCGAGATCTCCCATTCTTTGCTATATATGGGTGTGTCCCAAGAGATAGCAATACTGTGATTCAGTTAAGAGAGAGTGCATAATGATTAACAATACCAGAGCAGCAGTAATTTCAGACAGTTAACCTGCTAAAAGAATGGAGCAACAGAGAAATAGTTTGTAGTCTGGATGTGTGGGATAAACTGGAACCGACAAATGTTATTCTATTTTACTGGTCAAATGGTGAAAAACCTGTACTGTACCATATTGCTGTCAAATGTGTCCCTGGGAGAATGCATTAGGTTCGGACACATTGTAATCTGTTGAAAAATTGAATAGTTGTCTGGTATCGGATCTTCATAGAAAATCAAAAAATGGGAAGAACATTTTAATACTTCTTAATGAAGCAAATATTGTGAGCAGATAATTGCAGTTTTGCAGACTAGAAGGATTCAATCAACAGATTCCCTGGGAGGGTGGTTTAAACCAAGGGAACAGCTACAACATAAGGCCAGGTTAACTTAAGCAAAGTACATTGATACATACAAAGCTTTGGAAACATGGTAGAGATGGATGACCAGGTGCTAAATATGCTGAGAAATAGGTATATAATGCAGTTCAATACATGGGTAAACAGCTGATATAGGAGGGAGAGCTTCAGGTTTATGGATTAGCTGCCCTCTACCAGGGCAGCTGGGATGTGTATAAACAAATTGGTGTGCATTTGAACTGTAGGAGAGTCAATATCCTCACTGGGAAGTTTTCTACTATTTCTCAGGAAGGTTAAACTAGAGTGACAGGGAGATAGGGCCAACAGCAGCAGGGTAACAAGTGGCAGAGCTGAGGGCAACAAAAATGGTGTGATAAGACAAAAAGGAAGTATAGCGAGGGGCAGGCTGGTAAACATGATGGGACTGATGGGCTGAAATGTGTTTATTTCAATGTTAGGAGTAGTGTAGGTGAGGAAGACGTACTTAGGGCCTGGATCAGTACGTAGTACTACGGCTTTATTGCTATTACAGAGATATGATGGTGTGTGTGACAGGACTGGCAGCTCAATGTCAATTTGTTGTTTTAAATGTAATGGGTGGTTATGAGAAAAGAGGTGGACGGGTTGCATGACTGTTAAGGAAGAATGTGACCATAGTACTCAGAGAGAACACACTGGAGGGCTCATCCACAGAGGCAATTTGGATGGAGTTCAGAAGTAGGATATTGGCAATTGAGCTGATGGAAGTATACTACAGGTCCCTCCAAAAGCCACTGAGGGATTGAGGAACAGATGTGTAGACCGATTATGAAAAGGTGCAGAGATAACAGGGTTGTCATAATGGGTGTGCTTAGGGGCAGACAACATGACTTTGTGCACAGAGGTCAGGCCTAACAAATTTGGTTGAGTTCTTTGAGGAGGTGACAAAGGCGCTTAATGAGGGTAAGGCAGCAGACGTTACCCACATGGCTGTGAATAAGATATTTCTTAAGGTCCTTCAGGGAGGCTTGATTCAGAAGATAAAGATACATAGGATCCAGGGTGAATTTCAAGTTTGAATCCGGAACTGGCTTGCCTATAGAAGACATGAAAGGCCATTACTCTGTTTGGAGGCCTGTGACTAGTGGTGTTCTGCAAGTATTGGTGCTGGGCCATCTGTTGTTTGTGATATATATCAATGATTTGGGTGAAAATGTAGATGGGTAGATCAGCAAGTTTGCAGATGACACCAAGATTTGCGTACTTGTTCTGGTCATCCCACTGCAGAAAGAATATGAAGACTGTGGAAAATGTGCAGAAGAAGCTTACCAAGATGCAGCCAGGATTAGAGGGAATGAACTACAAGGAAAGGTTAGACAAACTTTGGTTGTTCCTCCTAGAGTGTCGGAGCTTGAGGGGAGATTTGATGGAGAATTTTAAAATTACAAGAGGCAGCGATAGGGTAGACAGACTTTTCTCCAGTGTAGAAATGCCAAACAGCAGAGGATATACTTTTCAGGTTAGAGGGCAATATGAGAGACAAGTTTTTATTTTACTCAGAGACTAGACTGAGTTAACCGGGCAATAGTGGAAGCAGGCGGTTTGTTGGAGTTTATAAGGCTTTTATGTAGGTACATGAATGTGAAAGGAATGGAGGGATTTTGTTGATACACAGGAGGAAGCTGGCATCAAGATTAGTACAACCAAGATCGGTACAACATTCTGGGCAAAATAGCTTGTCCATTTTTGTACTGTTCAATGTTTAATGAAACATTTTCCAAATAGAAATAGCCTAACAATGTGGATTAGAAATTAACTTCCATAAATGATTCACAATGAAGATCTGTGCAAAGCCAGGAAGCAGGTCAGGTACAGACTTCTTGCTGAACACAAGGTCCCCTGTTTGTCATTTATCAAGATACTTATCCTTTGTGCTTATTTTTCTGAAGAAGAAGTGTTAGTTGATCATGTTTCAATTACTTTTGAAGACCATAAACATGTCAAAAATTATCTGAGTCACAAATCTTAAAACGATTTCATTTCCAGGAGACATATCCATATAAGTTTGGAAATGATATACTCTGGCTGACATTGACACAATAATTAATGTTGTTCCAAAACTTGTTTTTGAAATCTATAAAAAAGCCATATACATAAACTAGATTTCAAAGCACAATTATTTCAAAATAAGCGTGTCACTTAAATTGCCTGACGAAAATTATATGCACTTTATTTCAAGAATTCAGCCAACTGCAGTACTTACTTTCCGGTAAGAGAAATTGCATTATTTTCAAAGAGAAAATAACTGTCACTGCTTTACAGTTACATGCAAACTATGTTTGCTTAAACTCTGTGTACGGTTCTGATAGTTTCAGATAATCACTTAACATTGGATGATCTGACAACATCAATTAAACTGCATCTAAGATATATACTGCATTATCAGTCTTATCAAACATCCAGCCTACTGGAGAGTATAAAATTGTCAAAATATAAATTATGCTAGTAAAGTTATTCAAATAATGTCTTACATTGGCTTGAACAATGACATAATAACGTGTTTTCTCTTCATAATTTAGTCTTTTCCTTAAGACCACAGCTCCTGTTAATGAGAGTGGAATGTCAAATGTCCTGCCAGATTCCTATGAACACAAAAAGACAAGTTCTGGTTTAGACAGTACCCCTGTCAAATGTTATTCACCCATATTAACAGCACATTAGTTCAACCTTTTGCACCGAGATCTAACAAAATAACATTCCTTTGCTCCACAGCAGCTGAAAATTAAAATAGTATTTTTTAATATAATTTTATTAATTTTAAAATGCAATATTTCATCAACATGGCATCAAAAGAATCTTGTTCATTAACTTTTGGCAGGGTTCGATTTAAAACTACATAGTAAAATGAGGCATTTGTCATACTTAGCAGGTCAGTTGTTTAAACTGCAGATTGATATTTAAAACCAGGGTTAGTTAACCTGCTACACCATGAAGACTGCTTTACTTTCATGTTTGTTACTGCTCAACAAGGATTTCTGCTTAAAGCAACAAATAACTTGAAGTAA
This sequence comes from Mobula birostris, assembly GCF_030028105.1. NCBI lineage: Eukaryota > Metazoa > Chordata > Chondrichthyes > Myliobatiformes > Myliobatidae > Mobula > Mobula birostris. The sequence continues at coordinate 30,446,998 of NC_092390.1, read as the reverse complement.
ACTTTAGGCAAAGTCTAAAATAACATTGTTGAACTAATACATTTGACATTGGTACTTAAAATATAACTACTATCATTTTGATAGTATCGTTTTGTTTGAGCTCATGAATAAAGGAAACTGCCAGGCTATGTCTAACACTCATCTTTGCCAATACATTTATTTTCTGGGATTCAATTTAGAAATATCATGAAAAAAATTGAACAGTGAACACTTAACCAAAGCCAGATAAACGTTCCAAATGCACTCCAGGATTTCCTTTAGGTTTCTCATAAGCAACTACAGTAAGCACATTTATCCATCCATTCATGTTTTCTGCCACAGTCAAAACAGTCAAATAAGTAGAGAGAGAAAACCTTGGGAATTCCAGTCAATGGGTAAGTATAGACATTCTCTCCTTCGTATGCCTTCTGTGCACATACTTTACATACTATAGAATAGTAATTTTTTTAAAAAATGACAGAACCTTTTGGAGTCACAAGAAAGACTGCAGATACTAAAATAGAGTGTTACACAAAAAATGCTGGAGGAATTCAGCAGATCAAGTAAATTGGAGATGAACAGTTAATGTGTCGAGCCAAGACCCTTCGTCAGGGCTGGAAAGAAAGAGAACCATAGGGAAATGATGGGGGAGCATGAGCTTGCAGGTGATATGTGAGTAAGTGGTGCAGTGAGGAAGCTGGAAGGTGATAAGATGAAGAGGCAAAATGCTGAAAAAGATGGAATCTTATAGAAGACAGAGGACCATGGAATAAAGAGCAGGAGGTGGAGAACCAGAGGGAGGAAACTTGGTGATGGTCAGTTCATGGGGGGGGGATGGGGGAGGGAAAAGGGAAGAGATAATACCACTAGAAGGATAAGGGAAAACAAGAGTGGGGAGTAGTGACAAAGTGGAGTGGTTAGTGATTACTGGAAGTAAGAGAAATCAAGGTTCAAGATTGTTTAAAGTCATTTACAGTACACAAGAATAAAGGAGAACAAAATAATTGTTATTCCAGTTTTGATGCAGCTTGAAAAAACACAATAAAATAAAGAACACAATATTAAAAAAAACATAATAAATATAAATACATAAGATAGCTCATATACATAGATTGATTGTATGTCCATAAAGTGATGCTGTATATAAAATAGTGGTGATGGGGGTTGAGGAGGGTGGGTCAGTGGGTGGAGGTATTGATCAGCCTTACAGCTTGGGGAAAGTAACTGTTTTTGAGTCTGGTAGTCCTGGAATGGATAGTATATAGCCTCCTTCCTGGTGGCACTGGGACAAACAGACCATGAGCAGGGTGGGTGGGATCCTTCATGATGTTTCTGACCCTCTTCCATACCATACAGTGTTAATGCTGTTAAGTTAGAGACTACCAAGATGGCATTGTTTTTCTTATCTGCATTTAGCCTCAACCTGGCAGTAGAGGAGGCCACATGCAGACATGTCAGTGTGGGAAAGGGAGTGGAATCAAAAAAGTTGGCCACTGGAAGATCCTGAATGTGAGAACAGACACAGCAAAGATGCTCAACAGTGCTTGATTCAGAAGCTTTTGGAGCACGTGATGAGGACAGTTATCACAGAAGTATGCAGCACAGAGAAAGGCCAATTGCTTCACTATGATTCCACCATCTCCTTTGAAATCTATTAAATAAATTATGCCCACTTCCTTCTCTGTACTTTTCTTGTAGCCTTGCAATAACTTCCCTTTTACTGTATAAGTTCTCTATTATATTTGTCAATAAATCTGTTTTCAACAGCTTTTCTGGCAGCATATTTTAGTCAATAACAACCTGGGGTGTAACAGATGAATAATCTCCCTTTTAATTCTTCCATTATTTCTTTGTGTTTTCTCATTGTTGGCCATGCCATCATTGGATGTAGTTTATCTACAGCAACTCTACTACAATATTTGATTTCAATCATCTTTATCACCTCTCTTCAACTTTCATTTCTCAAGAGAACAGTCTCAGCTTCATCACTCACATTGACGAATAAGATCAAATGTGGAATCTTCTGTTAACCATTCTTGATTTATTTATCTGAAGACTTCCTCCTTTGATCTGCCTACATCCTCTCCGCAGCATGGCGTCTAGGAATGGACACTATGTCCATGGTGAAGCTAATTAGTGACTTTATAAAGTAATTGCGGGATTATATGTTCACTGATCTAAATTGAGTTTCTGGAGATTGGTAAAATCAATTTATTTATTTGATTTCTTGTGAGTGTCTAAACCAGCAGGGCAGCATCTAGTAACGATGGTTCTGGACTGCTCCAGAGAGCTTTATGTTACAGTATTCTCTTTGGGGGGTAGAAGGGGGAGCTCCACCATCTACCTCAGTTCATTCCCAGAAACATTAACCTTGGCCCACAAGACATGCCCTCTGTTCAAGAAGTACACTCCATGCAGCTACCATGGACTCTTCACCAATAATTGGACATCAGTGGGTTATCGCTTCCGTGTAAATTGCTTACCTAAATTGACTTAAACTCAAAAAAATCTGAAAAACCAAGTATTTTCAGTGTAAGCTGCACTTACCCTCAGCTGCATACATCCCTTCCCTTTAAGTGCCCTTTTCCCCTTCTCAGGAGAACATTGACATTCTCCCAAACAAAACCTTTGGTACAAATCCAGAACTTGACTTCATCATTTTAGGTCTCAGCACGTGTGCTTGTGATGGTATGTACCTTGCAGTGCTTGTGCACACGTCAATGAAGTCGACTTGATTTGACCATTTCCTATGAGGTATTTACCCACAAAGCTATTTTCAGCATAATATGTTAAAATCAGAAATAAAAACGGAAAGTGCTGGAAATAATCTACAGGCAATACAAAACCTGTGGGGCAAGAAAGAGTTGATACTTAAAGGCAATGAAATTAGGACTTTTGTCTCCACATGAAAATAATAAATCCACCATACTGTACTTACTGGATCATTTGGATTATGTTGAATAACATATTCAATCTGTCCATTAGGGCCATCATCGATGTCAGTTGCTCCATTTATTCCAGAGAAACCAGTAAAAATGGTTGTCCCAACTGGTGTCAACTGCAGGTAAATCAAAAAAATAGTATACTACAATCCATCTGCTACAAAATATCCAAAGTACACCATCAAATATTAATGGACAGTATGAATGAAGTGTACCTGAATGGTTCAAGAACCCACAGAACACTATTAAATGTGCCTGAACCTATATGTAAAGCATACCTTCAAGTCATTCAGGATCTGGCACAACTATATTGGAATTGAATTCAAACCATTTACTAAGTGATTGAAGCATTCCAAGAGGGGGTAGTGAAGGCTTCAAGCTCACATCCGTCTCTTAGGAAAGAGAGGAAAAGCATCCAAAGCTGAATTTCTTGGAGGATGAATATGTGATTATAATTTGACAGAACGGGAGTTGACGACAACTGTAAGCAACAACATGGAAAAATAATGCTAAACAAAGAAATCATAAATTCCACCATGGACAATCCCAAGACCAGCTGCAAAAGGAGGAGGGTTGGGCATGGTGTTAGAAGTTCCATCATGTAAAAACTCAGAGCTACAGAAACACCACCAGAAGCTCCAAAGATCTCATTCTTGGAACAGGAAGGATCTTCACCCAGTTTACCCAGTACTGGGGCAGCCTATGCCCCAGCAGGGATGATTGTCTTAAGAAGGAAGGAAAGAAATCATAGGAGTGGATTTCAAAAAAGGAAACCATGCGACTAACACTAATTAGAACCTAAAAATATAAATATGAAGAAATAAATATGAAAAGGAACATCAACATAATCAGGCCCAAGATGAAGATCATTTAGTGGTAGAGAGGGTAAGCAAGGTACTAAGTGAGCCAATAGCATGTTTTCGTTGGAAGAATTATCACCCTTGAATGAAGAAAGGATGCAGCAGCAAAATTAAATATGGTCAAATTAAATATTTAGAATGAAAACAATCCTCAGCAGAGTTTTATTAGTGTGAGTGAGATATCCCTAGGCTGCAGGGGGTGGAAGAGGTGGCAAAGGCAAAAATTGAGAAGCCTTCAGCCTAAGTCTTCTAATCCTCCTTAGATGAATGGTTGGTATGAGAGGACTGGAGAATCGAAAATGTTACATTACTGTGTAGTATACAACCAGCAGCTTTAGAACCAGCTTCACAATGGCTGGAGCACAGACGGTAGGGACAATGAGCTAACTGCAAAATCTGCTTAGAAATATAGAAAATAAACATTACTAATTTACTGTTAAGGTACTTTGTTGCAGAACTTATCCAATCACAATGTCAAGGCCTCACAGACCGTAACAGTCAATGTACGGGCTGACCTAAAAGAGCCTTGATAACAAAATTGTTGAAAAACTTTTTAACAGCTGGTTCAGTTACACCCTCAGCTTGTTAAGAACTCTGAACAATTCAGGAACATTTCAAATCATTCAAAATACAAGATTAGAAGAAAAAAATGAACAAAAAAGTAGAAAGCACTAGGATAACCTTTCTTTGAGATCCACCAATGTGTAACCTGATTAGGGTGCATCAATAGAAAAAATTGGAACTGCTATGCTTTTTGTGGTAGAATTTCTCTAAGTTTTTCCCAATTAAAATAATTTTTTGAGAAATGATACAAAAGCAAAATTGAATATGCCTACTCCAAAGATTAATAATTAGCTTTGTTTGTCACATGTGTATTGAAACATAGAGTGAAATGCGTCGGTTACATCAAACCAAATCAGCAGGGATTGTGCTGAGCAGCCTGCAAATTTCGCCATGCTTCCAATGCCAACATAGCATGTGCACAACCTACTATGCTAAACCCTTACAGGTTTGGAATGTGGAAGGAAACCAGAATATCCGGAAGAAGTCTACAGGAAGAACATCCATGCTCCTTAGAAGCAGCAGCAAGAATTGAACACTGATCTGTAAAGCGTTGCACTAAACTCTATGCTACCATGCCTGTCTTGTGAAGAGTTATAACAGAAGTATGAATCTGAGTTTCACTCCCGGCCAATGCTCAGCCTGAGCAGAATTAAATACATTTTTATTATTAATAAAGTATATTTGTCACTACGTATGTTATCTCACGCTAAACCAATTACACATCCTTATCAATAAAATAAAAATATTTGCATTCTTCCATTCTTCTCTAGCCATATAATTAAACACACTTCTGCCACAGCAAAGTTCCCCGTATGCTTTTATAACATGTGGTTCAATTTTCACCCTAGCACTCAATTTGCCAAAGAAGTCACAATCTAAAAATAATTTGTATTCACCAAGAAGCAATTAACAGATCAAGAATTTTGATTGTGTGTGACATTACTGCTAAAAAATATAATCAAATTGTGATGGAGGAGATCTTCCATTGACCAGCAAGGCTCTTGATGAGACTTCTTACGACAAGGGTCCCCAACCTTTTTTGCACTGCGGACCAGTTTATTATTGACAATATTCTTGCGGACCGGCGGACCAGCCAACTGGGTTGGGGGGGTAGGGTTGCCAACGGACAAGAGCAGCAGTCAAATACGTTATGACTGAGAAAGACTACAATGACCATGAAGCCTTGCACGGGCACCAGTGCCCATGTGTGTACGTGCCGATTTTTTTCCTACAAATCGTTTTTGGCGATTCTGTTCGGGGGGGGGCAGTGTTAATCACGACTGGAATATAGGTGATAAGTGGCTAATACACTCAATTTCGTTTCTAAAAGGGTTTATCTAACAAATTTAATATTAAACACACAGCGCATATTTTCCACGCATGAATATAGTGATAAGTCAATTATCAGGGGAGGACAGGGGAGCTTGAAGTAAGTGTTGAATGAACTTCCAGTAGAAGTTCTAGAGGCAAGATCGATATTATCATTTTAAAAAAAATTGGATAGGTATATGGACAGGAAAGGAATGGAGGGTTATGAGCTGAGTGCAGATCGGTGGGACTAGGTGAGAGTAGTGTTCGGCACGGACTAGAAGGGCCAAGATCGCCTTTTCCCGTGCTGTAATTGTTATATGGTTATATAGGTCACTTATAAGTCAATAGCATCATAACATTTTAAGTAACGTTTGGATATTAAACACACAGCATATATTTTCCCCGTATGAACATATAAAATAATTGCAACACACCAATATCCCTGAATCAGAGGGAGCCCTGGGCTTGTTTTCCTGCAACAAGATGGTGCCATTGAGGGGTGATGGGAGACAGCGGTACTCCACAATTTAGTTTTCGTTGTATTAATTGCAGAGATGTGTTGGAAATGGAAGCAAAGTTTTCAGTGCTTTCGTGGCTATCTCAGGATATTCAGTCTTGACTTTGATCCAGAATGCCAGCAGAGATGTTACGTCAAACATACTTTTCAGCCTGTTGTCATTTGCAAGCTCGAGGAGTTGATCTTCTTCCCACGCTGACATGGATGACGCGCGGGTAATGACCTCGCGTGCGTTCAAGCTCAACAGTGCGCGTGACAGGGAATGAGGAAAGGTGCAGCTGACTCATATCGCCAAATCATATTGTTTCCTCATGGCCCAGTAGCACATGCTTTGCAGCCCGGTGGTTGGGGACCGCTGTCTTATGATATTACATGCTAGTTAACCAGAGGGGCTAAGATAACCGCAGAGTCACTCTGAGTGTGACAGGCTCCTTTGCCTACAATTTCCTGATACTAGAAAGCCTCACCGATGTAAAAACAGTTTTACAGGTTAAACAATTGTAAATGCTCAAATACTCAAATAATCAGAAATACTGAACCATAAAAGCACTACAAGTTAAACTAATTAAAAATAACTAAAAATATGAAGAGTCATGACAGTAGAATTAACGACAGTTAAATCAGTTCAACTGAATCGACAGAAAAAAGTAACTTGTATGTACTATCTTCTGATTGGTCACTCCTTTCTAATTAAGTCAATGGATTCACTGGGCTTGCATCAGGTTAATCTAGCATGGATTTAAAGGGCTATATTCCCAGTAAGTGCGGATATATCTAAGGAAACTTGTTCTGCTTCTTACTACCCGTTCCACCATCATCCTTGAGGAGCACAGTAGAACAATGCCTGTGCATTGGAACATCTGAAAAGAAGGCAACATTTTTGTCCTCACCCTAAGTTCCCAAATTTATTCCCTGTTAAATATGTAAAAATTCAAAGTAAATTTATTATCAAGTAATTATTCGTCACCATACCCTGAGATTCATTTTATTGCAGGCAATCACAGTTGAACAAAGAAATACAACAGAATCAACAAAAAACTGCACACAAAGAAAGACTGGCAAATAACCAATGTGCAAAAGAAGAAAAACTGTGCAAATACAATCAAGCAAACAAATAAATGAATAAAATTGAGAATATTAGTTGTAGAGTCCTTGAAAATGAACCTATAGATTATGAAATCAGTTCAGTGTTTAGTGAAGTCATCCATGCTGGTTCAAGTGCCTGATGGCTGTAGGAAAATAATTGTTCCTAAACCTGATGGCGTTGAACCTAAGACTCTTGTACCTCCTTCCTGATAGCAGCAACAAGAAGGGGACATGGCCTGGATGGAGGGGGGTCCTTGATGAAGGGCACTGTTTTCTTGTGGCAGAGTTCCTCCTAAATGTTCTCAATGGTGGGACGGTTAAGCCACAGTTAGAAAAAGATCCCGCTTAATCAATGCATACTTTAAGCATCAGATTAACTAGGTGCGGTAAAAGATTTTGTAGGCACTGGGAATAACATTCAATAACTTTGTTCTTCTGGCTCTGAATCCTTTAGAAGCATAATTTCACAGAAGGGAATCACATCAGCTAAACATTACAAAGTCTGCAGACCTGGGACTCCATCCAAAAGACAATGTCAGACCTAAGGAAATCCAATTTGAAGCTCGTGATATTAACATATACCTGGCACGGTTGGACATGAAAGAAAGTTAATCTTGACAAATGGCTCACCCTGAAATGCTTGAAAGGAAGAAAGATAATAAGAAATTTAGTGAGTACACTGCTGCCAAGAAAATGACCTGAGGAAGCAGCGACTGATACAGTATGTCCTAATGTTGAAAATACACAATCCTAAAGGAAATGTTCATTAGCATGCTAACCTCCTGGATACTGGTATGCACAACAAGAATTAGAGGGACAGATTTGACATTCAGGGCTTGTAAGTAAACCTAGGAAACTGATGCCTATTTCTCTTTTAATGTGTTGTGGGTCTCCATACCATTTTCAGAGCTCTACATGTTTTCAATTCTGAATACCATCCTACCTACAGGACACGATACCCTTCAAACTCAGCAGACAACTGCATACTGACGTTACAATAAAGAAACAATAAAGAAATGCTTACTAGTCGCCCGCATGGAGCTGGCTAGGATATCATTAACAAGCACAGAGCAGGTGAAGGAAACAAAACAAGAGCAGGTCCTAGTGGTGATGGCAAGTACAATAATAATACCTTTTTTAAATTTACAATGTCCTGCTGACCAAGTGTGAAAAACATGTGCTCTGTATGAGTTTGCATTGATAGTGCTGCTTCAATTTATTTTGTTGACAGTATCAGGAAATTTCCTCCTTCCCATTGAACTTCAGGTCACACAAGCCATTGAGAGAAGTTCTGAGTAAGATCCTGTCAAAAGAACAAGAGCCAGAAGCAACTAGTCAAGTATGAGTGGAGTTGAAATAGTGCAGATTATCAGTTAAAGGCAGCACTGGATTAAACCAAATGACAAAAAGTCAGTATTTTTAGGAACACAAGAAGTACTAGCTGAGCAAAGGCCAATGCTGGTTACTGAGCACAGTACAGTTCCAGGAGTTTCAGGCCTCACCAGCCTATTCAAAAGGTCAACGCTTTCAGCAATAACACCCAAGTGCATCGTTTGCCTTTCAGTACACCAGCCCAGAGCATTCGTCAGCAGCAGCCTATCATTTAACTACAGGAAAACAGTTAATATTGCTAAATCCTATGGGAGGACCTTCCATAATCCTACAACACCGTTGTGTCGATCGTTGTGGGGTCGATGGCAGGGCTAAGGAAGAAGCCTCACGGTAAATTCACTAAAGATGTCATTAGCTTTTGATTAGCTAGCTGTCAAACTGCCAAAAACAATGATCTTTTTCCTGAATATTTCTGACATTCAGAAAGAGTTAACATCATGGGTCAAACCTTCACACCAGGCAATAGTGTTTCTGTTGGACTTTGCAACAACTTTCAAATGTTCAAGACTGGCAGAGGCTTAAGTAAGCAGTGGCACATTCTGCTGTAGTGTCTGTGCTGTCCTATAGAGAACATGCAGCTTTCCAACCACCTGTCAGCCATTAGGCTGGAGATGTGCCTTTGAACAAAGTAAGCCCTTGATGGGGTTAAACCTGTGCAGCATCCCTACTGAAGTCAATGTGAAGAAACCATTGCTGGGCAGATGGAAAGTACTTAATTTACTCTCTTATGGTGCGTTGAATGGTCTTCTGTGTTGTAGTCATACAATAATTGTATTTAATTGTTTTGAAGCACGTGTGGGTGCTTTAGAGCTTTAAATCTTTTTTTCAATTTTTATCTTTTGTATTCTTAAATAACTTCAATGCTTCTTAATCAATTCATTTTTTTTGACAGTACTGGCCTTACTCAGCCCTCAGCATCTACAGAGAGAGGCCTTGTAAGAAATTGGACTGTGCTAATATGTTCACAAACAAGAGAAGATCTGCAGATGCTGGAAATCCAAGCAACAGACACAAAATGCCAGTGGAACTCAGCCGGCCAGGCAGCATCTATTGAAAAAAAGTACAGTAGACATTTCAGGCCGAGACCATTTGGTAAGACTGGAGAAAAATTCCTCATCTTGAACTTTGAAGGTTTCCTTGCAGTATATCACAGTTCTCATCATGATATAAACTGTGAGAAGACTCTACAGCAAAGACAGTAACTATGCAAAAATACATTTGATATTGACTGGACTAGCATCGACTGTATCGGAATTAAAGGCAGAACACTTGTGAATATCAAAAGATTCAAGCAAGAGCAGTTAAACCAACATTCACTCGCTTACTGCTCATTATGGGAACACATTTAATTTCACACATTGAAATTATGTAAGTATGAGGGTAGTGACCAAATATAAATTATAAAATACCAATAAAACATTATGACTGAACATTATAAAGAATAATTGCTTTAACATGCCCATCAAACAATGACCTGGCAAACAAAAATCATTCAAACAGATTTTTGGCTACAGGGCAATAAAGGAAATAATTATTTTTGCATATCTTTTAAAAGCTATTTCCATAAATAACAGTGCAAAAGAAATCTGGCACATTGGATCTATGTGGGCTCCCATCAGAGCAATAATGTCAGACCTGGTCCCTCTTTCCTCATTTCCCCGTCAATCTGTGACTTATTCTCTCTCAAATGCCAATCAACTATGCTTTAATTGCTTTACTCACCTTCACTAAGGGGTAATTAGCAGCCGTCATTAAGTTTATACCAACATGATTTTTGGGACAAGGGAGGAAACAGAAGCACAAGGCAGAAAACATAAATGGTGATGAGAGTTCTCCAACCAAGTATCCTCTGAGGTCAGGATCTTGGAGCTGTGAGAAAGCAGTGTGAACTGCTGTGCACCATGGCAAATTATACAGATAACTTCAGTTCTGGTATCTTGCAAGACTAACCTACTCCCTTACTGCACAGGTTCCATAATTGGGTCCATGCCCATGCTTTTGGCTTCTCATTCATTGTGCCTATTGCATTGGTTGTGTTGCTCTCTACTATCTCCTGTGGCGAGGCTTCTTCAAAGAGCAAAGATGCTGCAATGGATGATGTTGAGGGCCACCTGGAGTTGTGAGAAGGTCCATGCTACTGCAGCCTCTCAGTTGTAAACTGATGATAGTTTCTGAGACAGCAAGTCCCATTCTACTCTGCACTCTGTTCCAGCACACGTGATGAAAAGGTCTCATTTGCCCAGAATGTTTTTACTTTTACTTTTTTTTACTTTATTGTCGCCAAACAATTGATACTAGAGTGTACAGTCACAGCAATATTTGATTCTGCACTGGAATACAAGTTGATAGTAAATAGTAAAAATTTAAATTATAAAACATAAATAGAAAATAGAAAAGGGAAAGTAAGGTAGTGCAAAAAAACCGAGAGGCAGGTCCGGATATTTGGAGGGTACGGCCCAGATCTGGGTCAGGATCCATTCAGCAGTCTTATCACAGTTGGAAAGCTCTTCCCAAATCTGGCAGGACGAGTCTTCAAGCTCCTGAGCCTCCTCCCGGAGGGAAGAGGGACGAAAAGTGTGTTGGCTGGGTGGGTCGTGTCCTTGATTATCCTGGCAGCACTGCTCCAACAACGTGCTGCTGTCCTCCTTTGAACCAAATGGGGAAAATACATTTAATAAATGTATTAAATCACTGCTTCTGGCAGGGATACAATGCGCTTCTGGCCCAACGAGTTGCACTGCCCAAACCACAGCTATTTAACACTAGCCTAGTCACAGGACAATTTACAATGACCAATTAACCTGCTAATCCATATATCTTGGACTGTGTGAGGAAACCAGAACACCTAGAGAAAACCCAATACAAACTCTTTTCAGACAGAGCCAGAACTGAACTTCAAACTCCGGAATCCCAGAACTGCAATAGCGTCATACTAACCATACTAACCTCCACGCAACCACGGTGCCCCAATGAAGAAGATGTGAATCCTGCCACCAAGACACTGCATGGCATGGCCTTGGTGGCTACATTTCAACTCTAAGATTATGGGGTAATGATCATTTATTTATCAAGGATCAACTTTATTCACTATATACATTTACATATATCATGAATTTGTTATGGTGTGTGTTGGTAAGACATGCAACAGAAAACAACATTCAATGATTATAAAGAACAGAAAATTATATTGAAATAAAGTTAGAAGTATGTGTCTTTAATAAAATGTACATAAATACAAGCATGTACAGTATTTATAAAGTAAACAGCATCATAAAAAGTGGTTTAAGTAGCTTATAGTGCAGTGGCCGAGGTAATAGATGTGGGGGGTATATGGGGGGAGGGGGTAACTAGAATGGTTGATCAGATTAACTGCATGGGGGAAAAAACTTTTAAGATGGCATGAAGATTTTGTTTTAATAACCCTATCGTGCTTTCCAGAAGGAAGCTTTTGGAAAAGGCAGTTTGCTGCATGGCTAGGGTTCTCAATAAAATCTCCTGCTTGCTCCTTTGTTCTGAACACATACAAATTCTGAAATGATGGTAGATTACAGCTCGTGGCCTTTTACAGTTCGCTGTCAGTTGTGTATTTTGTGAGAGGATGCTGCACCAAACTAGAACAGTAACAGCTGATGTGAGGATGCTCCCGATGATGGCAGTGTAGAATTGCACCAGCATGTTCTGGGGAAAATAAAATTTTACCACCTGCTGAAAGAAGAACATCCTCTGCCGAGCTTTTTTGTTAATGAAGGCAATGTGGTTCTCCCACATGAGACCTTGAGATATAATGATGCCGAGAACCTGAATGGTGCTAATTGTAGGATCCTGTACTATGAGCAAGAGGATGACAGGATGATTGCTTCCGTATATTATCAGAAAGGCAGCAGTGTAGTGAGAGTGCCTTTCCTGAATACTTCAGCTGCATTTTCCAAAGCCAACTGTGGCCACAGTTGCTATCAGTATTCTGATCACAGCCACCTGAAGAGTGAGGCTTACAATGCTGTGTGCACCACATTTAAATGACAGAATTATCAGGAGCAAGCTCAACACACCAAACACATCACCTCGATAAGGAGCAGCCACCATTAGCAAAGGGCGGCAATATATGTCTAATGACGGAAATGTTGGTATTGGAAGTTTAAATCTGAAACGGTGCATTTATGTAGCAACTTCCATGATCCCGTGGCATCCTGAGGCACATCACCACTAAGCTAGTATTTCTGTGATGCCTATTGTGACCCATGTACAAAAGTGCACAGCAAAATCCAAGAAAAGCATTGTGAAAAATCCCTAGATAGTCAATCGGAGTGAATGACAGGTTAACGTTGGCCATGGCATTGGCTGAAACTTCTGATTTCCTTCAAAAGGTTTTACGCGATTTTTTTTGGCACATCTGAGATTAGTACACCAAAGTCAGGTCAAACATTGTATCTGGAACAGTACAAGGCAAAAACAAGAGAACTTGTTTGAAAGGTGCAACTTGGATATTATTAACAACAAGTTTCTTTTTTTCTTTCTATTCTTTGACTAATACACATATTTATTAAATTTAATAAACTTGTTGCAATATCAGAAAGAACCTTCATTCATTACCTGGTAATTGGACAGCTTCAACATTGAACAGTTTCACTCCCAGTCCTAAACTGTAGTGAATAACCATTCTAACTAAAGCTGAGTGCGAATCAATAATTTTAGCAGATGAAAACAAGAGACTCTGCAAAGCCGACAACATATAATAAAATCATTTTTCAAGGGACAGATGAATTTGAACATCAAAGCAATTTTGCAAAGGTGAATGCTACTCTGGGGACATACTTTCAACTAGAATTAAGCATTTAAGTAAGAGCTAGTGAGAGGAAACTGCAGACAATGTCTCTTCACAGGGACTTTTCAGCTAGCATTTTGAGTGCTGGGATTAGTTACTCAGAACAAGGATAATGTCCATCATCATTTAATTTAATAGCAGCTGGTTGGAGACTGGCTCGAGTAGGTCATGGTCATTGACTGACAGTATCTTAACACAAATTAATGTTCATAGCTGCTCATGAGGTTCTTAGCCATTTTACAGTTTCAAAAGCTTTCTCAGTGGACACGTTTACAAACAAAAAGGAATGAGAGGCAACACACACAGGAATTGCAAAGGCTGTAAATGCATTTGTCAAGCCTTGAAAAATTTCAAAGCTTCAAGTGCTTCTATATACCAAACATGTGCAGCTCAATCAACTAAAACAAGTAGTCAAATATGAATTTGTGCTTAGTTCTGCAAATCTTTCTCTGTCCCATAAGATATAGGAGAAGAATGAGGTTATTCAGCCTATCAAGTCTGTCATTCCATTATGACTGATTTTTTATATTTCTCAGCCCCATTTTCCTGCCTTTTCTTCATAACTATTAATTCCTTTACCAATCAAAACCTATCAGTCTCTGCCTTAAATACACTCAATGACTTGGCCTTCAAATCTGTGAATAGTCTCTACAGATTTACCACCTTCTGGCTGATAAAAATCTTTCTCATCTTGGACCGAAAAGACATCTCTTCATTCCGAATCTGAGCTCTCGGATCCTAGAATGTCCTCTAATGGAAACATCCTTCCTTGCTACTTATGCAACTTGCAAGTTAACCTTCAGGGAATCCTGCACAAGGGCTTCCAAGTTCCTTTGCACCTCCGATCTCTGATTTTTCTCCCTATTTACAAAATAGACTACACTTTTATCCCTTTTACCAAATTGTATGATCATATACTTCTGGTTTCACCTATCATCTTCTAGCTTGTCCTCCTTTCCCTCCTCCCACCTTTCTGTTATGGCATCTTCCCCGCTTCCTTTTCAGTGATGATGAAGTGTCTCAGCCCGAAACATCAACTGTTTATTAATTTCCATCATTGTTGTTTGACCTGATGAGGTCCTCCAGCATTTTGCTTGTGTTACCCTATACTGCATCAGCTGCAACTTCCTTGCTTAATCTCTTAACCTGTCTGAGCCCTGTTTAAGACTTCTTGCCTCTTTAACACCTGTTCCTCCACTTATCTAGGTATCATCTGCAAACTAGGTCACAAAACCATCAGTTGTGCCTTCCACTGTAAAGACTGCAGCAAAATACCTATTCAGCTCCGCCACTAATTCCATGTATCCATTCCTCCCTCTGCAGTGCATTTCCACCAGTCCAATATTCACTCTTGCCACTCTCACACACTTTATCCATCTAAAGAAAAATTTCCCAAGATTCTTTTATAGAAATGGCTAGTTTACTCTTATATTTCATCTTTGAGCTCCTTATTGTTTTTTCAGTAATCCTTTTTTTGCTTTGTAATCCTCTGATTTCCCACTAATCTTTACCATATTGCATGCCTTCTCTTTTGCCTTATCCTGTTCCTCACAACTCTTGTCAACCACGGTTGCTCATTCTCCCTTTGGTGTGCCTTTTCTTCCTTGGGATGACAGTTTGATGTATCTCTCAAGTACTCACGGAAACCGCTGCCACAGCTGCCCCACTGTCTTTACAGTTCTGGCCAGTGCTCCTCCATGCCTCTATGGTCATCCATGCACCTTCTTAATGGGTACAGGTTGTGAGTTTGGAAGGTAATGTTGATAGAGCCTGGGCAAATAACTGCAGTGCATTTGTGGATTGTATACTCTGCATTAACGGTGGGAAATGAATGCATAGGATGGGGGGTGGGATATCTATCAAGCAAATGCTCCTTCCTGAATGGTGTCACACTTATTGAGAGTTGTTGGAGCAGGATTCATCCCAATCCTATACACACTTGTTCTTAAAAGACAGTGCAAAGGCTTTGGGATATCAGGAAATGAGTAACTTTTCACTAGATACCCAGCTGTTGGCAAGATCTTGTCTCAACTTATCTGCCTAGTTGGTCCATTGGAGTTTCAGCTGATCCCCGCCATCCCCCCCACCTCCTAGTATGAAGATGGCAGGGTATTCAATAGTGGTAATGCTATTGAATGTCAAGGAAAGGTTGTTAAATTCACTTGATAGCGGTATTATTGCCTGGCAGTCTTAAATGTTAACTGTTTGAATGTTGTCTAGACCTCGCTGCATGCAGGATTGGGATGAATCAATATTTCTCCTTTTATGACATTCCTTTCAGGTTTCTAACTGGGCTTGTTGATGTCATACTTGGCCAAATCCCACCTTAACATCAAGGATACTGTTGAATTTGATAATAACATAACAAATTGAATTACTTCCAATACTGGTAAATCAACTACTGTTGCAGCGGATGGGGCAAACCCAATCGCAGGACACAGGCACGGAGATTGAGTTAGGACAGGCAGAACTGATCTTGACACGGAGCGTAGAAAGGGAAGCGGCAGACAAAACTTTTCTTAGCAAGGAGAGACAGAGTTACACAGGTAAACCTCGGTGCTGAGGTAAAACTTAAAAGACTTATCTTGACACGGAGAGACTGAGTTTCACGGGTAAACTTCGGAACTGGAGTCGAACCTAGAAAACTTATCTCGACACGGAGAGACTGAGATTCACAGGTGATTCTCGGAACTGAAACAAAACTTAGAACACATGGTCCTGAGCGGCCGGGAAACGTTAATTACCTCACCGGCAAAACCAATGATCTGGCAACTAGTGGTTGCAAAGCCGGGGTTCATATGCTGCAGGTCTTGATGAAAACCAGGTGTGCCGTCATCAAAGGGAATTAGGAGAAAATGGGGAATTAACAGTTGGAGCCGAGGCACAATCTAAGAGAATTAGGAGAAAATGGGAAATTAACAGTCCGGACCGTGACAGTTACCCCCTGCCCCCCACCAACGGGAGCCTCCAAGCAAACCACCAGGCTTGTCCAGATTATCTCGATGGAAATCACGGATGAGGGAAGGGTCCAGGATGAAGGAGCGGGGAATCCAGGTGCACGGACTCCAGCCTTGGCAGCACAAAGCCAGTATTCGCCAGACGGTGTACACTGGGTAGTCGTCAATGATCTGGGCAGGTGGAGGAGGTTCAGCAGATGGACACAAAGGGCTGACAGACATAGATTTCAATCGGGAGACGTGGAACGTGGGATGAATGTGCGTGGATCTGGGCAGTTTGAGTCTGATCACCGAGGGGTTGATGATACTCTCAATTTTGAATGCTCCCAGGTAGCGAGGGGCTAGTTTCTTGGGTTCATTCTTGAGGGGGATGTTTTTTGAAGAGAGCCAAACCATCTGCCCAGGCCGATAATTGGGTGCAGGAATTCGACGGCGATCGACAATCCTCCGGTTGTGGTCGGCTGAGCGGAGCAGGGCCACACGTGTATCCTTCCAGATCTTGTGGCACCAGCGGAGATGGGCCTGAACTGAAGGCACAGCAATGCTATCTTTATGTGTAGGAAACCGAGGGAGCATTCGAAGGGAGACATTCCGGTGGTGGTGCTGACCAGGGAGTTGTGGGCATACTCTACCCAAGCGAGATGGGTGCTCCAGGATGATGGGTTGCTGGCAGTTATGCAGCGCAGTGCTGCTTCCAAATCCTGGTTTGCTCATTCTGTTTGACCGTTAGTCTGCGAATGGAAGCCAGAAGACAGACATACCGAGGCCCCAAGGGCTTGACAAAAGGATCCCCAGACTTGAGAGGTGAATTCGGGGCCCTGGTTGGAAATAATGTCAGAGGAAATTCCATGAAGGCGGAAGACGTGATGGACAAGGAGGTCGGCTGTTTCACGGGCTGTAGGGAGTTTGGGAAGGGCTACGAAGTGCACGGCTTTGGAGAAGCGGTCCACCACGGTGAGTATAGCAGTATTCCATGTGAGGGGGATAGTCCAGTGACAAAATCCAGCACAATGTGAGACTAGGGGCGGCTAGGGACAGGTAGGGGACGAAGCAACCCAGCAGGTGGTCGATGGGAGGTTTTTCCACGGGCACATACTTTATACTTTATTGTCGCCAAACAATTGATACTAGAGCGTACAATCATCACAGCAATATGTGATTCTGCTCTTCGTGCTCCCTGGAGTACAAATCGATGGTAAATATCAAAAATTTAAATTATAAATCATAAATAGAAAATAGAAAAGGGAAAGTAAGGTAGTGCAAAAAAACCGAGAGGCAGGTCCGGATATTTGGAGGGTACGGCCCAGATCCGGTCAAGATCCGTTCACCAGTCTTATCACAGTTGGAAACAAGCTGTTCCCAAATCTGGCCGTACGAGTCTTCAAGCTCCTGAGCCTTCTCCCTGAGGGAAGAGGGACGAAAAGTGTGTTGGCTGGGTGGGTTGTGTCCTTGATTATCCTGGCAGCACTGCTCCGACGGCGTGCGGTGTAAAGTGAGTCCAAGGATGGAAGATTGGTTTGTGTGATGTGCCGGGCTGTGTTCAGAACAGGCGGAGACGAAGGAGCGAGTGTCAGCATCCATGGAGAGCCAGCAGAAATGTCTCTTCAGAAGGACAGAGTTCAATCAATTCTGGGATGACAGGTGAAACGAGAAGTGTGCCCCCACTGGAGAACCTGAGACTGAACCCAATCAGGCACAAAGAGGCAATTGTGGGGTCCATTGCCTGGGTCAGGTTGAGTCCGTTGGGCCTCTTTGACTATGGATTCGATCAATCTCTCAGGTGAGGGCAGCCACCACACAGGATGGTCTCAGGGTTGGGAAGGCCCTCCTCGGAGACATATTGACGAGAGATAGCATCGGGCTTCCCATTCTTGGAACCAGGTGAGTGTGAATCTGAAATGGCCAAAAAATACTGCCCAACGGGCTTGGCGGGAATTCAGGCATATGGCGGTTTGGATGTATCTTGTGGTCCATCCAGATGATGAATGGATGTTCAGCTCCCTCCAGCCAGTGTCTCCACTCCTCCAAAGTGAGTTTGATGGCCAGTAACTCCCAGTTCCCTACGTCGTAGTTCCATTCGGCGGGGGATAGGCGGCGAGAGAAGAAGGGGCAGGGATGGAGCTTTTGGTCTGGGCTGGAGTGTTGGGAGAGGACCGCTCCCACCCCAGAGTCAGAGGCGTCGACTTCCACAATGAATTAACGAGAGGGGTCAGGTTGGGCCAGGATGGGAGCTTCTTTAGCTTCCAGAATGATGAGTCGGCTTCGGGGGTCCAGTGAAAAGCAGTCGCAGGAGAGGTGAGTCATGTAAGGGGCGCTGCCACCCAGCTATAATCTCCGATGAAGCGCTGGTAGAAGTTTGTGAATCACAGAAATCGCTGGAGTTGTTTGAGTGTCGAGGGTTTTGGCCACTCCGCCACCGCCTGGATCTTTTCGGGATTCACCCTCACTTGCCCGCTCTCAATGATGTATTCCAGGAAACTGACAGAAGGGACTTGGAACTTGCACTTCTCTGCCTTAACGAATAGCTTGTTCTCCAAAATCTTACGAACATGGTGGGTGTGTTCCTGAAGACTGCGGGAGAAGATTAAGATGTCGTCCAAATAAACAAAAACGAAATGGTTAATAAAGTCCCTAGGGACATCGTTTATCAGAGCTTGGAAGACAGCGGGGGCATTGGTGAGACCGAATGGCACGACCAGATATTCAAATCGACCAAGAGGGGTGTTAAAAGTTGTTTTCCACTCATCTTCCTCCCTTATCCTGACCAGGTGATAGGCACTCCGCAGGTCCAACTTAGTGAAAATTGTGGCTCTGTGAAGGGGCTCGAGGGCAGAGTTGATAAGGGGTAGTGGATACTTATTCTTTATGGTGATGCTGTTCAACCACAGTAGTCAATGCAGGGGCGCAATGAGCTGTCTTTCTTTCCCACAAAGAAAAATCCTGCACCTACAGGGGAAGACGAGGGTCGGATAATGCTGGCTGTGAGGGATTCATTTCGGTAAGCCTCCATTGCTTCCCTTTCTGGTCGGGACAGGTCATACAGCCAACTGGTGGGTAGAGGGGCTCCAGGGAGAAGGTCAATTGCGCAATCGTAAGGGCAGTGTGGAGGCAGGGAAAGAGCCCATTGTTTGCTAAACACTTCTCCCAGATCTTGATACTCTGCTGGAACCTTGGATAAGTCGGGGGTTTCAGAGGCAGACAAGGTCGCAGTGACTTCCACTGGGGAAAGGGCTGATTGTAGACAAGTGGAGTGACAGAACGAACTCCAGCTGGCTATCTTCCCGGTGGACCAGTCAATGTGGGGGTTATGACGGCTTAACCAGGGGTACCCAAGGACTATAGGAGCTTGAGGAGATGAAATTAAATTGAATTGTACCTGTTCCCGATGGTTGCCGGAGAGAAGGAGAGACAGGGGTGGTGTGCAGTGTGTGACTCGGGCTAGTAGGCTACCGTCCAGTGCCCGGGCTTCCAGGGGGACACTCAACGGCTCACGAGGAATTCCGGCCCGGAAGGCTAAGTTTTCATCCAAAAAGTCTCCCTCAGCGTCGGAGTCCACTGGTGCTGACAGAGGCAGGGACTGTTGACTGTAATGCAAAGTAGCTTGTAGCTTCATCCGGGGTCAGGGGACGGAAGGGAATGTTGTCTGGCTCACTAGGGTCCCCTTTTCTACTGGTGAGCCTTCCCTTTTGGCCGAAAGGGACAGGTGGCAAGGAAGTGGCCGGAGTGGCCGCAATACAGACACTCACCCGCTCTCAGTCTCCGGAGTCATTCTGTGGGGCAAAGGCAGTTCCTTCCCAGCTGCATGGGTTCCTCTCCCGGGGCGATGGAAATGGCCGGGCTGGGAGCTACTCTAGGAGCAGGAGGAGGAGAGAGGCTTGTTCTGACGGGAGGCGGTAATGAGTGCCGAGGAGTGGCCAAAGGTGGTGGATGACCAATTCTTTCTCTATGGTGTTCTTGGAGTCAATTGTCCAACCTGGTGGGTAGGGAGATCAGGGAATCCAGGCTATCTGTATCGTCCCTTGCCTCCAACTTGTCTTTCACCATGTTGCTGAGACCATTCCGAAATACCCCTTGGAGTGCCTCATCTTTCCACCCCGAGTCGGCTGCTAACGTCCGGAACTCCACGGGATATTCTAAAATAAAATATTCTAAAAGAAAAATTCACTAATTTTTACTATTTTTAATATTTAATATTTGTAATCCAGGGAGTGGGAAGCGCAGAATCAAATATCGCTGTGATGATTGTACGTTCTAGTATCAATTGTTTGGCGACAATAAAGTATAAAGTATTCGGCAACACTGTGTGAGCCCTAGCAGGAAGTGAGCAGATGCTTGGCGGCATCTTTACCACAGATGGAGTGGTCAAAGATCTTTCTAATTTCTACGATAAAAGTGGCGAAAAAAGAGCAGATATCCGGTTGGTTATCCCAAATAGCTGTGGCCCACGCTAAGGCACTTCCCCACAACAACCCCATGATGTAAGCAATCTTTGACTTATCCATGGAGTACGTGGACAACTGCTGTTCAAACACCAAGGAGCACTGAAGAAGGAAGGCCCGGCACTTCCCCAAATCCCCAGCGTAGTGCTCTGGTTCAGGAACGTGAGGCTCCCTTGGAGGGGGTGTTGCTGACACATAGGGGGTTGCCGCTACAGGTTGTTTGGGCTCGTAGACAGGGTTCCAGGAGTGGATGGGGTAAAATGGTGGATACATGGTCCACCTGGTCACCAATCTTTGTTATGTCAGCAGACAGGGAACAGAGGTTCTCCACGACCTCCTGGAGGAGTTCGTCGTGCAAACCCAGGAGGGAACCCTGGCTGGTGAGGGCTTGTAGAAGGGTGTTCGTGTCCGCTGGGTCCATTGAGGCCAGATCGTTCTGTTGCAACGGACGAGGCGAACTCTACCACAGGATACAGGCACGGAGATTGAGTTAGGATACAGATGCGGGTGTGAGCGTTGAACGGCAAACAGGAGTGAGTGCAGGAAGGCTTGAGACAGGCAGAACTGACCTTGACTCAGAGCGTAGAAAGGAAAGCAGCAGACAAAACTTTTCTTAGCACAGAGAGACGGAGTTACACAGGTAAACCTTGATGCTGAGGTAAAACTTAAAATACTTATCTTGACACGGAGAGACCGAGTTTCACAGGTAATTCTCGGTATTGAAGCAAAACTTAGAACACACGGTCCTGAGCTGCCGGGAAATGTTAATTACCACACAGGCAAAACCAATGATATGGCAACTAGTGGTTGCAAAGCCAAGGTTTGTATGCTGCAGGTCTTGGTGAAAACCAGGTGTGCCGCCATCAAAGGGAATTAGGAGAAAATGGGGAAATAACAGTCGGGATCTTTCTGAATTGACAGTACAAACACAGCAATGTGTAGCTCCAAATTTTGTTATGCTTAGATTGTAGTTCCGTAGTCTGTGTTGAGCTTAAGAAATATGCAGTATGTAAAAAGCTAAGAGGTTATTCAACATAGCTCTCGAATTGTTATTGTTAACGTCTAATATGAGTTGCTTGTCAATGTAAAATAAAATCAATAAATCTTCACAAACGGACAATATGAAGCAAAAATAGACAATTACACAGACAAGAGGTTTAATATACTGATAATTGACCCCATTAAACAACTTAGATTCACTCTATTGGGTTTATTCCCTTTGTTTTACTTGTTTTCACTACCCCATCTTCTCTTCTATAGTTTCACAATTCTACAGAAGGGTGTTGGACCAGAAATGTTAATAGTTTTTCCTCCCATAGATGTCAAATGTTTTCATCACTTATGTTTCAGATCTCTAGCATTTGCAGCTTTTGATTTAATTATTTAGGGATACAGTACGGTAGCAAGCCCTTCCAGCCAAACAAACCAGTGCTGCCCAATAAAACACAAGTGAGTATTAAAATACTAAAAGATATCACCGAACTGCTCACACAACCTATGAACTCGCTTTCAAGGAATTTTCATAACAAGTTCTTGATGCTTATTGCTTATTCATTATTATTATTTTTTTTGTCTTTCTTTTTGTGTTTGCACAGTTTGTTGTCTTTTGCACATTTGCCTATCCTGTTGGTTGCAGTTTTTCATTGATTATATTGCATTTCTTGTATTTACTGTGAATGCCCACAGGAAAATGACCTTCAGGGTTATATATAGTGACATTTATGTACTTTGAAAATAATTTACTTTGAACTTTTTGAACTTCAAGCCCGTACATCTTTGGAATGTGGGAGCAAACTACAGCATCCGGACGAAACCCATGTGGTCACGGGGAAAACATATCAACTCCTAAAAGACAATGGTGGATTTGAATCTGAGGTTGCTAGCTTAATAGTGCTACAGTAAATGCAATGCTACCACGCTGCCGCAAATAAATTTTCTCCCACCAACATATTTTAATCAATACAATCAGTTGAAATCCCCTGAAGTGAAACTTTGCCTGTCTGTATTAGGTACCATTTGTTGAAGCAAGTTCCACATTCTAAACATGCTCGAGGGTTTACTCCTAAATACCCTCCTGGAGGTATAACTGACACTTGTTCCAGGAGTATAGCCATAAAGTAACTTCTTGATATTTACACTGCAAAGCTTTCAAAATATTAAAGACATTTCAATTCTTAGGCTGCTTATTTTGAAAGTAAAAAGTCCGGGCTAAGTTTATATATTTAAAGTCTCTGTTCTGCTGTTATTAGCCTAGGATTTTAATGGCTCATCACTTTTCTCTTTCTACAAGGATCAAAAAGATGCACAGTGCTTTCATTGGCAGCCATACAACATTTTCTCTGCTTTCATAATTTGGTGTGCAATTTTATGATAAATATGTGAACACAAATGACAAGTTACAGTTTTTCCTAAAGTCACAAAGGAGGGATTTAAAACCAGAAGCAGTCAAAATGCATTGGGTTTGAGGTTTTTAAAGTATTCCCGTCTCACCCAACTCAAGCTGGTTTTTAATTTGGTGGTGGTAGCGGTGAGAGAAGGGGTAAGGGTCAAGTTCCTGAAGGAAGGTAATGCAGTCTAATGAGAGTTTTATAGAACCCTCGTTAGACTGCATCTGGAGTTTTGCATTTTATTCTGGTCGCCCCATTATAGAAAGGATGTGGAAGCTTTGGAGGGGGTGCAAAAGAAGTAAATGCAGATCATACCTAGATTAAAGGGCATGTGCTAAAAGGAGAGGTTGACAAACATGCTGTTTTCTCTGCAGTGACAAAGGCTGAGGTGAGATCTCATAGAAGTTTATTAGGTTATCAGAGGTATAGAGTAGGTAGCTAGTAACCTCCTGCTGGGATTGAAATGTCTAGTGCGAAAGGGCCTGAATTTAGGGTAAGAGTGGATAAGTTCATAAGAGATGAGAGGGACAAGTTTTTTACTCAGAGATTGGTGGGTGCCTGGCAAATGCTGCTAGGGTGGTGGCAGAGGTAGATACATTCTAGAGTTTAAAGATATGTTTATATAGGCACATGAATGTGATGGAAATATAAGGATATGGACATTGTGTAGGAAGAAGGGATTAGTTTAATTGGCCATTTGCTTACTAATTGGTTCAGCACAATATTGTGGGCCGAAGGGTTTGTTCCTGCGCTGTGCTGTTCTATGTTTAATGTTCTATGTTGGCTTTGGAGAGTCCGCTCATTTAGATGATTCTGCAAAGACAGATTTGACGGTAACTCCACCAATGATGGCCCCAAGCCTGAATGTGCTACCAGGAGCAGTTGTGGAGGCAAATATGATAGAGGCATTCAAGAGGCCCTTGGATATGCACATGGAAGTGCAGAGAATGGATGGAATATAGACAATGTATAGGCCAAAATAATTTGTTTAGGGATTAAATTTCGGTGGCATCCGTTAGTCTTGCGAGACCATGGATCTGCGCCTGGATTCTCCAGGGCACAGGCCTGGGCAAGGTTGTATGGAAGACCGGCAGTTGCCCATGCAGCAAGTCTCCCCTCTCCACGACACCGATGTGTCCAAGGGAAGGACAAGGGCCGATACAGCTTGGCACTGGCGTCGTTGCAGGAGTTGCTAGAACGAGGTTGAAGGCAACATCGGACTGCCTTAGGAACTCCAGCTCCGGATTTGTCCTCAGGGTTTACTCCCGAAGCCTTTCCCATCAGTGGGTATGGCCGCAAGGCAGCGGAGGATTGAAATCTGAGTTTTCCCTGTCTTAGATGGACTGTCTTCCCAGGCTGATGAGCTCCATCTACCCGATTTAATTTGTTAGGCATTTAATTATGAGTTGAATTAGAAGGACCTGTTCCTCTACTGTAAGAAGGTGGATGGTTCCCCTCACTGGGATAGCTGAAACCAAGTGTCACAGTCTCAGAAATACAGGGATTGGCCACTGAAGACAAAATAGAATGCTTCTGTCACCTGTGTATCTGTGTGTCTTTGTAATTTGTTGCCTCAACAGGCTGAGGAGGATCAGTTACGATCAATATTCATGAGAGCGTGTGAAAGCTTTTTAGAGACTAAGGGAATCATTGGATATAGGATTAGTGCAGGGGAGATGGTACTGAGAAAAAATATTATCATTGAACAGAGAAGCATGCACTGAGAACTGAATAAGCTAACTCCTGCTTCCATTCCTTATATTCTTATTGAGAGTGAAGGAACTGAGGTAGGTAAATAAATTAAAGGGAACCCTCACAACTTAATTCTCAGCACTGACTAGGTCCTTATTCAGGCAGGTTCCTTTAACTTGTGTTACTGCAGAGTAGATGAGCTATAAAAGCTATTTTGACTGAGATAACAAATGTGCTCTGGAACCATAAGGACATATTTCTTCCGGTAATGCTTTTTTAGACCGTAAAGTATATGTTTGTAGTCTTCTGCTGCTGTAACTCATCCACTTCAAGATTCGACATGTTGTGCAATCAGAGATACTCCTCTGCACGCCATTGTTGTTTTGCATGGTTATTTGAGTTACTGTCATCTTTTCAGCAGCTTGAACCAGTCTGACCATTCTCCTCTGACCTCTCTCATCAACAAGGTGTTTTTGCCCTCCAAACTACTGCTTACTGGATTTTTTTTAATACCATTCTTGTAACTTTGAGATTGTTATAAGTAAAAATCCCAGGAGATTCGCAGTTTTTGAGATACTCAAACCATCCTGTCTGACACCAATAAGCATTGAAAGGTCAAAGTCACTTAGATCACATTTTTCCCATTCTGATGCCTTCTCTGAACAACAGCTGAGCCTCTTGAGCATGTTCTTATGCATTGGGTTGCTGCCACATGATTGGCTGATTAGATATTTGCATTAATAAGCAGATATACAGGTATACCTAATAAAATGGCCACTGAGTGAATGTTTCGATGCACATGTGACAAATAAAGTTAATCTTTATTTCTTACTAACTGAAGAAATAATTTCTTTGCGTCACTTTTCTTATTATCATTGCGTCACCAATATGTAAAACATGTAGGCAAGCACAATTTACTTCATAAGTGTATAGTTGGATTTCCAGGATGGAGTGATTTGACTGGAAAACTGTCCAGATGATGTTCCAGTCAAGACAACTGATTCTGAAATGCAATCAGAATAGATGGCAGCAGAATCAAATTTCTAATCAAAAGAGAAGAATTTATTTTAGCTCTCTCTGAGGTAAAACAAATCTGGCGACATGAGCACAGTGTTATGCGATCCTGCAGGATTGCTTTTGCATGTAATTTGTCTAGTTAACAAACCTTCAAAACATGCATCTCTAATGTAGATCCTGTTTCTGTGTGGTCAACTGAAAGTTACAGTTAGAATTTGCTGCAGAAATAGAGCTTATTCACTGTAAAGCAAGCCCACATTAGATTTGATCACACTGACAGAATACAGCTCACTAACCCTAGATGACAGATTACAACATATGACAGAGATTAGATTTAAAAGTTTCATATCTCCCCTCTCTCTCTGGTCAGCATACACAACAATAGCTTTTATTGGCAATAGATTGCCTGACTTACTCTTCCATATAGCTAATACCACTTGTTCCATTAAATTCAACAACTAATGCGGGACACCTTCACATTAAATGTCATACCATGCCCATGAGAACAAGTTACTGATTTTAAAATAAATTTATATGTCATAAATCCTTCATTTTTTATGAGGCCTTTCATATTATTAAATGAACTTTACATCCTCCCTTCTGATTACACATTCCTTCAAAGTAGCAATTAACATTTTATATAGACACATGGGAAATAAAGATGTATGTAGGTAAGTTCAAATTAAATTATTTTTTTCCATGGAATTGACCCTAATACTGAGATTTTACAAAAACAATTTAACAGGGGACATATACTTTTAAAATCCCCACCAGCATTGCACAATACAATTAAATACTGTCCAAAAGATGTTCTGGGCTTTAAAAAAAATTCAACTAATTGCCACCACTTTTGTAAGTCTTCATATCACTAAGGGAACAGATGGAAGGATTACCAGTAACTTTTGATGAGCTTTAGGAGCATTAAGTAGATGTCACCTGGCTATCATTCTGTTTTGATTCCATAAGGAGTTTTCCAATTTACACATTTTTGGCCAAATATTCTATTAAGACAAAAACAGAGACCAATCAGCCCATGGGAGACCGTACTATCACTCCATTTTCCCTTTATAAATAAACAGGCAGCTCAGGTAGTGCAGCCAGCTTCAGTGCTGATTTAGGGTGCTGACTTTGTGGAGGTTGCATGTTCTTCCTGTGACTGGGTGGGTTCCTGTTGGTATTTGGTTTCCTCCCACTGCCTTAAAAATGTGCTGCTGTATTAACTGGCTATTGTTAAACTAATCCCAGTGTAGGAAAAAGATAAAAAGAACCAAAGTGATGGGGGGGGGGGGTGTGGAGAAGAGGTAGGGGATGTTACAGGGCAGCAGGAAAATAAACCTGGCAATAGGACTGTTGAGTTGTGTCTGCTTGGACCCTCCAGTGAACCAAATGGCTTCCAACTGTGTTGGAATCAATGAGTTAAGCCTATCTCCCGATGAATGAATCAAATTTAAAATGATTTCTAGTTCACTTCCAATGGTTCTGACAGAGAAAGCTTGACAACTGCTTGCTCAATCTTTGTGAAATAGTGCTACCCACAAAATGCTCCAACATGCAGTCACAGCCAGGTGAAGGGCTGGAGAAGAGCCCTGATAGTGGGTAGAAAATTCAGCTGTCAGTTTAGGGGAGTCAGGGTTAGTATTAACTGTTAGGATTGTGACCTGATTCTTGAACTAACCTGCATAATCCTAATCACTACTTAGCATAGCAACACTATGACCAATATGTATAATTGTGTTCTTCCTTGTAAAATACGTGTGCAATTTACATTTAATCTGTGCTTTTCTTACTTATGTTGTGCCCCAGATGCTGCTGCAAATTTTGTGCGTATAACAATCAACGGTGTTGACTAGGGGAGAGGTAGGTGGGTGTGCTGAGGTTGTCAGTTGGGTCTGATGGTAGCCTAGGTGAGTGTTGTAATTATTGATTGGAAGAGGGCTATCTGTGGAAGTTCTGGTGATTGGATGAGAGTTGTTGGTGTGGGGTAAGATTAGTGATTGGATGAGGGGCGTCTGGATTGGAGGTATTGGTGATTAGATAAGATGTATATCTGGGTGGGGAAGAACTAGTGATTAGATAAGAGTGTCTGGATGAGGGGTATCTGGGTTTGGGAAGAATTGGTGATTGGACAAGGGTCATAGATTGATGGGAAGGTAAATAAATATAGGAGATCAGTGTGAAGGGGGCAAGATTTGTAGGCTGGGGGAAAGGGGCCTTTCTTTGTGGTTCAGTACCATGAGTGAGGTTTGCTTGTGGATTAAGTGCTCAGAGAGGTTCACTTAGAGTCAGGTACAAGAACTGGCAAAAGTATGAGTCACATATAGCCACTGAAAATCTTGAGGTAATGTTCAAGCAGGCCCTGTATGTCAATAGAAACGAGTGAACGGACTTCGGTCAAATTTCAAGGATCCATAGAGTTCATAGATAACCACAACTCATTAAAGAATTTCGTTGAATCATTCATGACATTCTAATGAGACCATTTTAGATGTCAAGCTGTACACATGGCTCTCTGAAAGAAATAATGATTGTGGATAATAGAAAATCAGCATGAAAAAAAACGATTGAAGTTGAAAGTGTTGTGCAAATGAAAATAATAAAATATAAACCTAGACAGCAAGACACAGGGTGCTTATTTTCCCTCAATTTGCTGTACAAATTGAGCAAATACATTTTAGCTTAAGTCACACTGTTGGAAGCTGAGTCAAGCAATAGCATGCATTTCACACACATGCAATGAACAGACAAAGGAGGCAACTGGTGATATCAATTAAGATGAATCAGAAAGATGAACATAATCTGAAACTAGACTGTGACAAACCAGCTAATGCCATATATTAAGGATGGACAGATCCTATTCCTTTGCTGTCAATTGACTCAATTTTCAGGGACTGTAACCAGCCAGTGGTATAGTGCCATCAGCACTAGACTTTGAGGTGGACATCCATGAGCTTGAATCTGGCCGCGTCCCAACCTGGGCAGTGGCTGTATCTGTGCAGAAGAAAGGCCTGACAATCTACTTCCGTATCTTGCTAGAAAAATCCTATGGACAACTACATTTTCCATGAGCTGACAATGACTCGACGGCGTTCAACAACAAAGTATCTAAGATGGACCTTAGGTATTTGAGTTCTGATAATCTCTGTAGTTACAGGATCCAAAAGCACTGAAAAGTAAGAAATTCTCTACACGTGACACTTTTATATACATACATACCAGCATTCTCCTTCCCACCCTCCTCCCATCTTCTTTATAGGGCCTCTGCCCCTTCCCTCTTCAGTTCTGACGAAGGGTTCCAGCCCGAAACGTTGACTGATCATTCACAGATGCTGCCCGACCTGCTGAGTTCCTCCAGCGTGTTGTGGGTGTTGCTTTGACCCCAGCATCTGCAGAGTATTTTGTGTTTACATGCCATGTGTTACTTATTTACAAATCAAACACAAATGCGACATACTGTCTTTTCTTTTTGAAGAAATATGTAAACATGGTCATTGCAGACTGTCTGTCAGTCTTGCATATCTGCTTGCACTGTAAACGTATTATACTGAGGCCTCAGTGCTGAGTCTCATGTCCCCCTTCTGAACTGATGATTCAAGTATTACTCAGTCGAAATTGTTTTCTCTTCCTTAAAGCATCGATTTCAGCTTCAGTCACTGCCTTGCTACTCTCTTTTCTACATTAGGTTGACCCAAGCTCAGTCACATGGGAAGATGGCAATGTACTAAAGCCCGTAGTGAAGTGTAGATGGATGTAAACAAATTGTAAGCCAATCAATGATTCATTGTGTAGTTGGAGTAACCTTGGAATACGTGCTTCTTCAGCCTTCTCCTAACACTTGTATGGATCTTCCTGCTGCACCACTATAAGCCACATGCTATGGAGGGAATCAATAAATACTCAAAGGTACAGTATTACATTGCATAAAACTCTCATATAAATGTAAAGACAGCTGTGGTCCATTGCAAATACTAACTGTGCCACTATTCTGCACATGGCAATAAGATATTTCATTTCCTTAAAGAATATTTCAAAGTTCAAAGGCATTTATGATCAAAACACATATACTATTTACAACATGTACAAGCTTGAGATTCATCTCCTTACAGGCAACCACAGAACAAAACAAAACAATAGAACCCATTAAAAGAGACCATCCAACACCCGAAGTGCAGAATAAAAACAAATCGCGCAAACAATAAAAATAAGCAAACAACATTCAGGACTGAAGTTCACAAAAGTTAGCCCACAACTATGAAGCCAGTCACAGCCGATTCAGGAGCCTGTTAGTTGCAGGCCACAGCCTCAGTTCAGCACAGAGACGAATAAACCTCACTGAACAGCGAGATGACCACTGGCCTGTTCCTCTCCTCTGGCTCAGACACCCTGACCTTTCCAATTTGGCCCAGTGCTTAAACTGGTCAAACGTTGGGTTATTCTTCGCTCTTGGACTCAGGCCCTGGCACTTCGATAAGCTCTCAGGCCTGGGTTCCGCAGGCTCGATTTGGCCCATATTCAATCTTTCCAATCTGGCTGGCACTTAAATTGGCCAAACAGTTCCTTGCTCTCAGGGCCGGGCCCTGCTGCCTTGACTCTGCTTCACCTCGTTTTTGCAGCTTCTAATCACAACCAAGTTCATTCCAGCAATGGCCAAATATCGGCTCATTCCCTGCTCTCGAGCTCAGATCCTGCCAACTCAATTCGGCCAATTCATGCCATACCACAATCATCCTGTACCTTTAAGACTTCAGTTCACACCACAAAAATGCCAGGTCATACAGATGGTTCAAAAGACCAACCCCAAAAGGAACGTTACAGTCTATTGATTGCAATGATCATTTTCAAGAAAAAGCATAAGCAATAAAGTAGTTAATGGTAGTGTTTGCTGCCAGCAAATTGTCGCTGTGCTTCACCAGCACCATCTTGAACCAAAACTTTGAACCATTGCCTACTCATCTTATTTTATTTCACTTTGAAGGTGTAGCAATGAAAGGATTGCTCCATTTACAAAAAAAACAATAAATGCAAACTTATTGGAATGGTCAAGGTGGTTAAATTTGAAGATCCTTATTATACCTCAGCTAGGTCTGCTTTCCACTGCTGGTAAACTAATTACTTGATTTAAGATAAAGACACATTTATTTATCACATGTACACCGGAACATACAGTGAAATGCATAAATTTCTATAGGCAACCAACACACACCCAAGAATGTGCTTGGATTTGGGAAGACTACTTACTCCAACTTTTTATTAATGTTTGATGAAAATGAATCTCAGGCTTGTATATGGTGACATATTTGTACTTTGATAATAAATGTACTTTGAACTTTAACCAGAGTACAAAACTGCTAGGAATGATGCTTCAGTATAAAGCTCATCCGTAATTATTTTTCTGAGAACACTTGGAATTACTACTTGAAGTCTCCATTTTAAACATTTTGGTTGTTTTAATTTTAAGATGCAATTACAGACATATGCAAATGACTACCTTTGTTTGTCCATCTGCACTGTAGCGTGCATTGTTAAGTTAGTGTACATTGATCCTCATGACATCTCTCAGGAAATTGTCTGCAGGTTGAAGTGTGAAAATGAAATTCCCACTCCTAATACTCGACGATAGATGTGGCAGCCACAAAAGAACCACAAACAGTTCTACTCAATCAGTTTGCAATCTCATTTGTCCATTTGTCCATTATTGGTGATCATCGAATATACCCTTGTTGGGCTTCTAGCCAAGTACAGGTATCAATTTTAACCAATGTTTCAATGACAAACTCTGCCACCTTCATCAAGTTTGATGCCTAGTCATGTCTAGTCCGGTGGTGTATACAACCCCGTCGTCCGTCCCTTCTGATTGGTTGATCCTCAACCAGTCATGTTTCTGCCATTCCACTTGTTTACAATCAAATCCCATTTCTTACTTAGAGCAAGACCATTATCTTTGTTATATTTCTTTTCCTCTAGTTTTATTTCAATTTCTTCCTTCATCAGGCAGTCCCAAAAACTATTCGCATGGCACAGTAGTTTCGTGCTGTCGAAATTCATCCTATGGCCATCGCAAATGTAATGTTCTGCAACTGCCGATTTCTCCAGGCAGACGGATATACCTCCTATGCTCCTTAATGGGGGTTACTACTGTATGCCCTATCTGGCTGATATACGATGCTCCACATTGAGGAAATCCTAGAATTCAATTGTTAACAAGATGGGACAGCGGAAGCCTGATCGGTCGAGGACTCACCAATCAGGAGGAATGAACCACAGGGGTATATATACCATCGGGCTAGATGTGCCTTGGCATCAGCCCTGATGGAGGTGGAGAGATTATCATTTAAATATTGGTTAAAATCGATACCTGTACCCAGCTGGAAGCCCAAGAGGAATTTATTCGTCATATATGCCAGGAAAGCACTAGATCCTTTTTCATTGCTAATCATCCTTTTACAAGGATATGCCGGGACTTGAGAACCTGAGTTATATGTTAGAGTTGACTAGATTAGAACTTTATTCCCTGGAGTGCAAGAGAATGAGGGGAGAGTTGATAAAGGTATACAAAATTATGAGGGGTATACGCAAGCAGGTTTTTCCACTGGGGTTGAGTGAGAGTAAAACTAAAGGTCATGGTTAGGGGTGAAAGATAAAATGTTTAAGGGAAACATGAGTGGAAACTTCTTCACTCAGAGGAAGGAGTAAGTGTAGAATCAGCTGCCAGTGGAAGAGGTAGATGCAAGTTCTATTTCAACATATACAAGAAGTTTCATTAAGTACTCAATAGTTGGATATGGAGGGCTATAATCCAGGTGCAGGTCATTGCCTTATCCTGATTGTCGAAAGTCACTTCCGTTGTGATTGGTTAGTTTAGAAACTGCAACTGCTTTTCCCATTGGATAACTGCCTGGTGTTCAGTTACAAATATCCTGGTATATAAAATAGCACATGGAAGGGGCCTGCTCTCTTCTTCCTTTGGTTAAGGCAAAGATGTCCATGACAATTGGGAAAGTATGCTCTGCGCACATTTTTAACTAAGTATGTTTGTTAAATGTTTGTATGTTTGTTGAATATTCAGCTTTGTAGTGTCTGTAACTTGGGGAAATGAATGTTTGGCTGAAATTTCACTGTTTATAAATAAATGATTAATATATCTATTTGAAGTCAGAGCATTTCTTGTCCCACTTGCTGCACCCGCGAACCTGATTCAACATTACATCGGCCCATCAAGTCTGCTTCGTCATTCCAATGTGGCAGACTAATTATCTCTCTTAACCCCATTATCCTGCCTTCTCTCCATAATCTATAACTAACTAACCAAGCTCTAACTAATCAAGAACCTATCAACCTCCACTTTAAATATACCCAATAACTTGGCCTCCACGGCCATCTCTGGTATTGAATTTACAGATTCATCACCCTCTGGCTAAAGAAAAATTGGATGCTGCCTTCCTGTTTGCTGCCTTGTGTTTCATTGTATAAGAGATGCTCAATGCCCTTTCTTCGGAAAGGAGAAGAATCTTAGATTCTTTAAAAGAACTCTTGCATATCGTAACTCTCTATAAGATGGAGGGCTGGTGGTGGACCACAATATACTGTATAACTACACTACTTGTAGTCACACAAAGCTACCCTTCTTTCAAGACCAAAGCCATTTGAATTATCTGCAGACCCTAGGCTACTGTTAGAACTGTGGCTAACACAAGACAGAATTCCATGGCCTTTGTTTTTGCCATCTCATAGAAATACAGAAAACCTACAGCACGATACAGGCCCTTTGGCCCACAAAGCTGTGCCAAACATGTACTTACTTTAGAAATTACCTAGGGTTACCCATAGCCCTCTATTTTCTGAGCTCCACGTACCTATTCAGGAGTCTCTTAAAAGATCTTGATGGCAATCACAATCACCATACAAGCCTTTTGTGTCTAACAACGTTACTGGATTTTTTCATGCCTTGGATGATCTCGCAGCAAAATTCAATGACTCCAAATTGATAATACCTTCATAGTTCTTTTGAGTACAATGCTGGTTCTCTTTGATGTAATAACTCTGTATTTAGCTGCACAAAAGAGCATAAAAAGGAACTACCATTACACTCAAATAGTATTAAGGTATTGTCAACAAGAGAAAATCTGCAAATGCTGGAAATCAAAGTAAACACACAAGATGCTGGAGCAACTCAGCAGGCCAGGCAACATCAATGGAAAAAAGTAAACAGTTGATGTTTTGGGCTGAAACCCTCACCAGGACTGGTGAGGTATTGTAAAGTTGTCCCTGCTTTCCCAAAGGATTGTGGCTTGAAGAGATCTCCCAACATCTGACTACCAATGCAAACACAATCTGTCACACTACTAAGTGTGTGATGCAACTTAGAACTGTAATATTGCTTTATTCTGTTCTTGCACTGTAGCACTCAACACATGCAGATTTTTACCTCTGTCTTCCCCCTAAAAATTGGCCATGAGAAACACCTCTGCATCCTCCAAGTAGAGTGTGAACAACTTACACACCTTCCTTCTCTTCCTCAGTCTAGTGTTGAAGCTTCTTCCTGATTTGATTTCCATTTCTTTTATTTCACACCAACACACTGTTGCAATATTTAAGCTTTTTGTGTACCTACACTTTAATTATTCTCTTTTTCCACTATTTATAGACTTACACCATCTTCCTTGCTTTAACTTTGTGGGGTAAACATCAGTTGTTGCAGCTTGAAGCCTAAGTGTTGCTAACTAGCAAGAATACACAGTCTGCTATTGATCTGATCAGTGGAATCCCCACAGAATGAACCTGTGGTCAGGAGCAGAAACTTTTAGAGCCAAGTTCCTGCTGTTTTACTTCAGATGCTGAAGAGTTTTCTTTGTTCACTCGCTGAGAATGCTTGCCTAAATAGGAGAAGCCATGCTGATTTTGTTTTGCTCGGATTCTCTCCCTTTTCTCCCTTTGTGGATAGCCCCAACCCCATGGCTATTTGTAATGTTTATCATACTGCTGGAAATGTGGAAATTTCTACTTGCAATAACAATAATAGAAGAATAAACATTCTTGTCTGAAGTTCTGAAACACGAGGAAAAGGGACAAATAATCTGTCTGTCGGTCTAGGTACCATATCCGATGCGAAAGTTGGTGACCATGGTTTTCCATATAGATCTATCCCTCGTTCTCTGAATGACTTCCATTTCCTTGATGTGTAACCACCTGGCTAGGCTTTTGATGTACATAAGCCGAGGTCTTCCTCTAGGTTTGCTCCCCTCAATCTTTCCAGAGAGTATGAGTTTCTCTAGTTCATCTTTCTGCATGATGTGTCCTAGGAATCTGAGTTGTCTTTCTCTTATTGTTGGTATAAGTGATCTAATTGCTTGGTCTCTTCTGAGAACTTCTTCATTTGATGTGTGCGTGGTCCATGATATTTTTAACATTCTCCTGTAGAACCATAATTCAGCTGCCTCTAGTCTCTTTTCCATTGCTGGGGAAATGGTCTAGCATTCACTTCCATAAGTCAGGATAGAATAAATGTAGCACTGCAGTAAATGTAGCACTAGAATTGTTTCTAGTGTACGTGCTCAACCTTCTGTCTGTTAATATGGTCTTCATTTTTTGGAAAGCTTCTTTCGCCATTGCTATTCTGTATTTGATATCTGTGTCGCACCTGCTATTACTTGTTATTAGGCTGCCAAGATATCTGAATTTGTTGACTTGTTTGACGTTTGTATTTCTGATCTTGATCACACATTGTGGGATGTTTTTCTTTCTGGAGATGACCATGCTTTCTGTCTTCTTGGTGTTGATTGAGAGGCTTCTGCTATTTCTTTCTACTGCCACTACAGTGAGTAGTTCTTGAAGTTTTGTTTCCGAGTCAGCTATTGGTATGATGTCATCAGCATATCTGATGTTATTTATATTACGGCCTCCAATTGTGAATCCTTTGATGCCTTTGATACTTCTCAAGATATTTTCACTATACACAAGTTGAACAAGTCTGGTGAAAAGACACAACCTTGCCTGACTCCTCTCACGATATTCACATACTCACTCACTACTCCTTCTATTCCGATGGATGCTGTCTGGTCCCAGTATATACATATAAATTAATTCTATCACAAAATTTAGCTGATTTTGGTATGTCTTTGGAAACTCCGACAGCTCCATCATTGGCACTAGACTCCCCAGCATCCAGGACACTTTCAAAAGGCAATGCCTCCAAAAGGTGGAATCTATCATTAAGGACCATATCGCGCAGAGCATGCCATCTTTTCATTGCTACCATCAATGAGGTACAGGAGCCTGAAAACACGTACTCAATGTTTCAGGAATAGCTTCTTACCCTCCACCATCAGATTTCTGAATGGACATTGAACACATGAACTATTTTTTTCTTTTTCTTGTTCTCTTTTTATGTTACTTATTAAATTATGTATTTATTTCTGCATTTATTTATTATTGTGTTTTCTAGTTTTTTAAAATTATTATGTATTGCATATACTACTGCCACAAAACAACACATTTCAAACGTATGACAGTGGTATTCCGATTCTGAATGCACAAAATCGTAGCTGGAATAGAGTAGACCCCTTGTGTCTTCTGCGTCGTTCAATAAGTTCAAGGCTGATCTTTTACCTTAGCACTACTTTCCTATCTTGACTCAGTCCCTTGATTCTCATAACATTCAAACATCAATCCATCCTTTTCTTGAATACAGTTAAAGAACAGATTTCCATATCTCTCTTGGGTAGAGAATTCAAAAGATTCTCTAGGTGAAGAAATTTCTCTTCATCTCAGTCCAGACGGCTGATACCTTATTTCACATCATGACTCCTGGTATAACACGTACCAGCCAGGGGAAACATTATTCCTTCATCTATCCTATCAGGGCCGGCGAGAATTTGTATGTTCTAATGAGATCACCTCTCAGTCCGCTAAACTTTACAGCGTATGAACCCAGTATCTGACCTTGGGGCAAATCTCTTCAACCTGGGAGTTGTCTGATCACATGACTGACTTACTTGGCTACTAACAAATCCACGATGAATGATTTTTTGGAAGAGATAAATTATGTCCACCATTTCTCTGCTGGAAAGGAAGGACCCCAGTCCCATCCTCCATGAAGGCTTTCCAGTATCCCTGCAAAAGCACAGGGTAGCTCATTGTATATGCCCATCATGGTTCTACTGTAGGTGCCCCATCTAAGTCGTCTCAAGTGGTCATCCTCCCCCTCCAAGGTATTAGTACTTGGATTGATATTTCTGATTACTCTAGCTATATAATTTCAATCAACATTGACTTTAGCTACTCACCAAACTAGGTATATGCTCTAAGACGATAAAAAGGTGATTTAGTACTAAATGTCACTGAAATAATGGGAATGAAGCCAGAGTACAAATTGTTTTAAGATGCTCATGGATTAAACATTCCCAGTGCAGGTCTTCCAACATTTTCAAATTATTTCCTTCTCCTGGTAGAGAGAAAACACTACAAAAGAAAATCTTGCCTCATCATTCTAAACACACTGATGTTAGTGTTTAAACAATTACCACAAGTATTTGTCGACATGTCTAATTCAAGGGTTCTGGCTGACTGGAAAACAATAAAGATAATTACAAGGAATGGCTAATTTACTCAAAAACAATGAGGACACACACATACACTTTTAACCAATGAAAACAAAAAAAAAATGAAATGAATATTATCTTCCAATAGCACTTTCAAAATGTGTGTTCATTTTGACATAATTACACATGAATTTGTTTCTCTCTCAAATGTTTCATCATTTTGTGCATGGTTTGGATGGAAGAGTTGGATATCTCATCTATCCAGAGTTAACTAGGCTTAGCAGTGTTATTACCAATCTCAATGTGTCAGACAGGAAATGAAAATTTGACCTGTTGACCAGTAATTGGGCAAAAAGTACTGAGAGTATAGTGGAGGTAAATGCAGGTCTTGGGCTTGATAGAGATACTTCCCAGGATTAAATAAACCCCTGACCCATCATCTAATGGAGTTACCACATTGCTGTTCTACCTCGATAATAGTATAAAAGTGAATGCATTCAAGAGAGAAGTAAAATGAAATTACACCATTTCAGACATGTAATGTCTTTCATGAAAGAAAAGTTCAGTCTGAAGCAACCTCTCTTGTTATTGAGCAAGAAAATAAGTTTTTGAAGAAATTACTGAGAGTGCAAGGTGACAGTGACATTGAAAGAACGGCTGTTTATGCAACAGTTGGGTGGACAGAAAAAGCATACAGAAATTTCGCAGCATCTTCACAATACACCCTCTGATCAGCAGCTGGATCTCAAACCGCCCAAAGAAGTTTGGACACTTAACTCCATATGTTTGACCAGTTTATGCCCCTTCTTTTACACAATGGTGAAGCAAAACCCAATTTGAAATTTAGAAACAAGTAGAAAGTTAAAAATTCTTGGTCTTCAAAAGAGAACCAGTTTTTGATCAGTTCTATTTGTTTCCAGGTTGCAAGCAACTTGGAAGAAGTACACTTAGGACTGAGTTGAGTTTTCAAGGATAATATATCCATTCACAAATATTTTCAGGGAGCAAAATTAATTAATCTTGATTGTTTTTTAAAAACGCAAACAACAGGAATTCTGCAGATGCTGGAAATTCAAGCAACACACATCAAAGTTGCTGGTGCACGCAGCAGGCCAGGCAGCATCTCTATGAAGAGGTACAGTCGACGTTTCAGGCCGAGACCCTTCGTCAGAACCAACTGAAGGAAGAGTTAGTAAGAGATTTGAAAGTGGGAGGGGGAGGGGGAGATCCAAAATGATAGGAGAAGACAGGAGGGGGAGGGATGGAGCCAAGAGCTGGACAGGTGATTGGTAAAGGGGATATGAGAGGATCATGGGACAGGAGGTCCGGGGAGAAAGACAAGGGGGGGGCGGAACCCAGAGGATGGGCAAGGAGTATAGTCAGAGGGACAGAGGGAGAAGAAGGAGAGTGAGAGAAAGAATGTGTGTATAAAAATAAATAACGGATGGGGTACGAGGGGGAGGTGGGGCATTAGCGGAAGTTAGAGAAGTCGATGTTCATGCCATCAGGTTGGAGGCTACCCAGACGGAATATAAGGTGTTGTTCCTCCAACCTGAGTGTGGCTTCATCTTTACAGTAGAGGAGGCCGTGGATAGACATGTCAGAATGGGAATGGGATGAGGAATTAAAATGTGTGGCCACTGGCAGATCCTGCTTTCTCTGGCGGACAGAGCGTAGGTGTTCAGCAAAGCGGTCTCCCAGTCTGCGTCGGGTCTCGCCAATATATAGAAGGCTACATCGGGAGCACTGGACGCAGTATATCACCCCAGCCGACTCACAGGTGAAGTGTCGCCTCACCTGGAAGGACTGTCTGGGGCCCTGAATGGTGGTAAGGGAGGAAGTGTAAGGGCACGTGTAGCACTTGTTCCGCTTACAAGGATAAGTGCCAGGAGGGAGATCAGTGAGGAGGGATGGGGGGGGACGAATGGACAAGGGAGTCACGTAGGGAGCGATCCCTGCGGAAAGCAGACGGGGGGAGGGAGAGATGTGCTTAGTGGTGGGATCCCGCGGTGGCGGAAGTTATGGAGAATAATATGTTGGACCTGGAGGCTGGCAGGGTGGTAGGGGAGGACCAGGGGGACTCTATTCCTAGTGGGGGGGCGGGAGGATGGAGTGAGAGCAGATGTACGTGAAATGGGGAGATGCGTT
Source organism: Mobula birostris (assembly GCF_030028105.1). Lineage (NCBI taxonomy): Eukaryota > Metazoa > Chordata > Chondrichthyes > Myliobatiformes > Myliobatidae > Mobula > Mobula birostris. Next base: position 30,407,351 of record NC_092390.1, on the reverse strand, counting down.
TTAGAGCAGAGTTGATAGTGGAGGAAGGGAAGCCCCTTTCTTTAAAAAAGGAGGACATCTCCCTCGTCCTGGAATGAAAAGCCTCATCCTGAGAGCAGATGCAGCAGAGACGGAGGAATTGCAAGAAGGGGATGGCATTTTTGCAAGAGACAAGGTGAGAAGAGGAATAGTCCAGATAGCTGTGAGAGTCAGTAGGCTTATAGTAGACATCAGGAGACAGAGACAGAAAGATCTAGAAAGGAGAAGGAGGTGTCGGAAATGGACCAGGTAAACTTGAGGGCAGGGTGAAAGTTGGAGGCAAAGTTAAAGTCAACGAGCTCAGCATGCATGCAGGAAGCAGCGCCAATGCAGTCGTCGATGCAGCGAAGGAAAAGTGGGGGACAGATACCAGAATAGGCACGGAACATAGATTGTTCCACAAAGCCAATAAAAAGACAGGCATAGCTAGGACCCATACAGGTGCCCATAGCTACACCTTTAGTTTGGAGGAAGTGGGAGGAGCCAAAGGAGAAATCATTAAGAGTAAGGACTAATTCCGCTAGACGGAGCAGAGTGGTGGTAGAGGGGAACTGATTAGGTCTGGAATCCAAAAAGAAGCGGAGAACTTTGAGACCTTCCTGATGGGGGATGGAAGTATATAGGGACTGGACATCCAAGGTGAAAATAAAGCGGTGGGGGCCAGGGAACTTAAAATCATCGAAAAGTTTAAGAGCGTGAGAAGTGTCACGAACATAGGTAGGAAGGGATTGAACAAGGGGGGATAAAACCGGGTCGAGGTATGCAGAAACGAGTTTGGTGGGGCAGGAGCAAGCTGAGACAATAGGTCTGCCAGGACAGGCAGGTTTGTGGATCTTGGGTAGGAGGTAGAAACGGGAAGTGCGAGGTATGGGGACTATAACATTGGTAGCAGTGGATGGGAGATCTCCTGAGCGGATAAAGTCGGTGATGGTGTGGGAGACAATGGCCTGGTGCTCCTTAGTGGGGTCACGATCGAGGGGTAAATAAGAGGAAGTATCCGCGAGTTGTCGCTGTGTCTTGGCAAGGTAGAGGTCAGTACGCCAGACTACAACAGCACCCCCCTTATTGGCAGGTTTAATAATAAGGTTAGGATTAGTGCGGAGGGAGTGGAGAGCAGAGAGTTCCGAAGGAGAGAGGTTGGAATGGGATCAAGGTGCAGTGAAGTCGAGACGGTTGATGTCCCGTCGGCAGTTAGCGATAAAGAGATCCAGAGCAGGCAGAAGACCAGAGCGGTGTGTCCATGAAGAAGAGGAGGGTTGAAGACGGGAGAAGGGGTCATCAGTGGTGGATGGAAGAGTCCTTGCTGAAGAAGTAGGCTCGGAGACGGAGACGGCGGAAGAAGAGTTCCGCATCGTGGCGAACACGGAACTCGCTGAGGTGTGGGCGAAGGGGGACAAAGGTGAGGCCCTTACTGAGGACAGAGCGTTCTGCCTCCGACAGTTGCAGGTCGGAGGGGATGGTAAAGACCCGGCACGGATGAGAGCTGGGATCAGAGGGGGGAGGGGGGAGGATGGAGGTGTCAATGGAGAGGGGAGGGTTGGGGTGACAGGAAGATGGAGCCTCTGAGAGCCCAGGAGCTATCGGTGGGATCTGAGGGAGATGGTGTTGCCGAGTGGTGGTGGGGGTGGACATCTCTTACTAACTCTTCCTTCAGTTAGTCCTGATGAAGGGTCTCGGCCTGAAACGTCGACTGTACCTCTTCCTAGAGATGCTGCCTGGCCTGCTGCGTTCACCAGCAACTTTGATGTGTAATCTTGATTGTCATGCTTTTTATAAAAATGTAATTCTAAATACCATGATCAAGTCTGTATCATCCTGAAATAGTCATAGTCATAGTCATACTCTACTGATCCTGGGGGAAAATGGTTTTCATTACAGTTGCACCATAAATAATTAAATAGTAATATGTAAATTATGCCAGGAAATAAGTCCAGGACCAGCCTATTGGCTCAGGATGTCTGACCCTCCAAAGGGAGAGTTGTAAAGTTTGATGGCCACAGGCAGGAATGACTTCCTATGACGCTCTGTGCTGCATCTCGGAGGAATGAGTCTCTGGCTGAATGTACTCCTGTGCCTACCCAGTACATTATGTAGTGGATGGGAGACATTGACCAAGATGGCATGAAACTTAGACAGCATCCTCTTTTCACACACCATCGTGAGAGAGTTCGGTTCCATCCCCACAACATCACTGGCCTTACGAATGAGTTTGTTGATTCTGTTGGTGTCTGCTACCCTCAGCCTGCTGCCCCAGCACACAACAGCAAACATGATAGCTCTGGCCACCATAGACTCGTAGAACATCCTCAGCATCGTCCGGCAGACGTTAAAGGACCTCAGTCTCCTCAGGAAATAGAGACGGCTCTGACCCTTCTTGTAGACAGCCTCAGTGTTCTTTGACCAGTCCAGTTTATTGTCAATTCGTATCCCCAGGTATTTGTAATCCTCCACCATGTCCACACTGACCCCCTGGATGGAAACAGGGGTTACCGGTACCTTAGCTCTCCTCTGGTCTACCACCAGCTCCTTAGTCTTTTTCACATTAAGCTACAGATAATTCTGCTCACACCATGTGACAAATTTTCTTACCGTAGCCCTGTACTCAACCTCATCTCCCTTGCTGATGCATCCAACTATGGCAGAGTCATCCGAAAACTTCTGAAGATGACAAGACTCAATAAGATGACAATAAATACAAATAAAGCATTCAGAGTAAGGAAAATACATCTTGATAGATATTAACATTGTTTGTTTAAAACCGCTTAGAAACATGTTTAAAATTACACACTGGTTAATTAACTACCTTCATTTATATACGTACCTCATTAATTTCCACGTGGTATCGTGATTGCCGAAAAGATGGAGAGTTGTCGTTTCTGTCCCTTACAATAATTCGCACTTCATGTTTGATGACACTTCCAACTCGCAGGTTCAGGCAATCAAGCACAACAACAATGGACTGGATATTGGCTGGAGGCTAAGATATTAACAAAAGAACAATTTCAGCATTATTATATACAAAGCCTGTTCCACAGACACAAATCTCACTAAAGCATCCAGCTTCGCCATGGAAATATCTTCTGGCTGAAGTAATTCACATTCCATTAGTAATATAACAGTGAAAAGATCTCAGTAGTTAATTGACTTAACTCACGTTAAAAAGATATGACCACTACACAATAAAATAAAATTCCATGAAGATGACATACTTAAGACTGTTTTTTGCTGGACCAGCGGATTTTCTGGCCTGTTATTTCTACTCATACTCCTTCACACTTCTCTTTATTGATGTTATAAGGTAGAACATGACTTGCTCCAGTAAACCTAGTAAGTTTAAAGCGAGTGTAGGAAACAGAGCAGGTGAATTTCACGGGAGGCCTAGAACCAGCACTCAGGTGAATTAAAATGAATGTGGAACTGAAGCTCCACTAGGTGAAAGGTCAGAGGCCCTAGCAGATGAAAAGGATTGTAGGAACCCAGCCCTTAGTTTGTTAAATAGAAACTGAAGCTCCAGTGAGTGAAAGGGATTGCAGGAACCAGGGCCTTATTAAAGCATGAGAACCAGGGCTCTAGTGTGATCAGTGTAGTAGGCATATTGAGGTCCCAGAGAACCAGAGTCCAGATGTGTTAAAGAGAGCATGAGAGCTGGGGTCCTGTTGCTCTAAGGGAGTGTTGAAAACAGATCTTCACTGTGTTAAAGGGAGTGTGAGTACCGAGGCTCTTTATATGAAAGGGAACACAGGAATCAGAGCCCTAGAGTGTTGAGAGGAACATTAGAATCAACCCCCAGTAGGTCAGATGCCAAACCATTCGGATTTCTGACTTTTTGCACAGCAGATTATTGGAGCTTTAATATAGTTCTTTCAGCAATTTATAACTATCCCAAGGGATGTAGCACCTCTCTTTTATCTGTGTGCTCAACACATGAAATAACCCTAATTTGAAACGATTGCTCTCACACACAAAATGCTGGGTAAACTCCGCAGGTTAGGCAGCATCTTTTGAGGGAAATGAACAATTGATATTTCAGTTCTCGGCCTGAAATATCAGCTTTTCATTTCCCATCCTAGTTGTTGCCTTAACTGTTGAGTTTCTCCACCATTTTGTATGCGTTGATCCAGGTTTCTAGCATCTGCAGACTCTCTCATGTCTCTGCTTCTCATAAGTGTGTTTCAAATAAAAATAATAATTATGATAAAATACTTTCCCTCTCTTCTGTTCCCGCAGAGCATAACATTCTTAACAGCCAATGGATGAGTTGCTACCTTGCTAATTGTTCATTCTTTGTACAGATCTTTGTTTGCTCCTTGATCTTCATTATTGTTGGCAAAATGATACTGTGTTTTCAAATTTCTAATCCATAATGATATCAGAACTTCAAAAATCACTGAATCCTTGACTTGGTCCTTCAGGTCCTGTACCTTCTCACTGATGCTAGTAACAAGAAGAGAGCATGTCCCATAAGGTGAGGGTCCTCAGTAAAGCATTCTGCTTTCTTGAGGCACTGTCTCTTGATCTCCATGATGGTGGGGAAGGTTGTGTATGTAATGGAGCTGGCTGAGTTTACAGCTCCATGGAGCCCCTTGCTATTCTGAGTTCAGACCAGGCTGTGATGCAGTCAGAATGCACTTCACCATACACTCACAGAAATTTGAAGTCTCTGGTGACATACTGAATCTCTTTAATATTTGAATAAAGTAGAGCCCTGTTGTGCTTTTTTCATGATTTCATTAATATGATGGGCCCAAGATAGATTCTCTCAATTGTTGACACTCAGGAACTTAAAGCTGTTCACTCTTTTCACTCATGACTCGTCAATGAAACTGGTGCCTATTCTCCAAATTTACTCCTCCTGAAGTCCCAATCAACTCCTTGGTCTTGCTGACATTGAGTGCAAAATTATTTTGTGACACTTTGCACCCAGTTGATCTATCTCATTCCTATATGCCTCCTGAAATATGTACTGAAATGTTACGTTTATCCAGTTATGTTGTATGGCTCAGAATGTTGGGCGATATCTAGTAACATGAGGAAACGAATTGTAGCAGCAGAGATGTGGTTTTTGAGAAGGATGCAAAGAATATCATGGATGAAACAAATATCTAACAAGGATGTCATGAACAGAGCGAACACAAAAAGAGAAATAATATATGAGATCATGAAAAGGCAACGTAACTTCATTGGACATGTGATTAGGAAAGAGGAGTTAGAATGCATGGTAATTATGGGAAAGATTGAAGGGAAGAAAGCAAGAGGAAGACAAAGACAAATGATGATGGAGACAGCAGCAGGAGAACTGGAAATGAATACCAATGAATTGATCCACTTGATCCGAAACAGGAGTGTGTGGGCCATGGCAGTCAAAGCTCAAACTGGACATGGCACCTGATGATGATGATATGCCTCCTCATCGCCATTTGAGATTCTACCACAATAATGGTGTCAATGGCAAATTTATAGATGATTTTGAAGCTTGGTGATTAATATTGAGGGAGATGATGCCATTGAATGCACAGCTGTAATCGATAAGCAGCAGACTGATATATATTTTGCAAAATCAGAATCCGAATCAGAATCAGGTTTAATATCACTGGCATAGATCATGAAATTTTTCATTTCGCAGCACAAATACATTCCAATACATAACAATAAAAACTATAAATTACAATAAGTATATATAAAAAACAAAAGTAAATTAAATAGGTAGTGCAAAAAGAGAAATGGAAAAATATGCTATGGTAGTGTTCATGGGTTCATTGTCCATTCAGAAATAATCTGATGGCGGAGGTGTCTCGGTGCTCCAAAGCAGAGTGGGGAGCCAGCAAGATTGCATCCACTGTAAACCTGTTGTGGCATTAGGCAAATCGGAGCAGGTCCAGGTCCTTACTCAGGCACAAGTTAATCCTAGCCATAACCAACCTCCTAAAGTACTATATTACTGCCCAACTCCAGTATTTCTGAAAGATGAAGATGATCTCATAATAAGGCTGGGCATCAGCAAGAAGTAAAATTAATAAATTTCTGATTCGGGATGAAATTCTGGATTCATTGCTGCTTTTGCAATTCTAGATGGCACATGTCACAGTGGAGTAAGTCGCTGATATAAGCTTGGATGAACTGTAGTGAACCATGCTAACAACACTGACTGGAGGGACAATGCATTGGTGATAGCAGATTTAGAAACTCAGTTCCGTAACAGTTGCTCAAAACAGGTCATGATCACCTTTAGTAAGATTGGCATCTTTGTGCCACAGCATTTCAGTTTTATGTCTTACGGGAATGTGCTAATTTACAAGATATGTAATTATGGATAAAGACATTCCAGGAGTTTCCATCTCCTGTTGAGTGCTTTGATGAGAACAGCCTTTATATGGATATGGCTACAGAGATTTTCTGTTTTGGGACCTCACAAGATTGTCAATAACTTGTCCTTTCATTTTCCATTTTGAATATAAATGAAGCTATTGGATTATTCCTAATTCTGAGTTAAATCTGGAATTGCCCTGGACATGCCCTTTCCTACTAACTTATAAAGCAAGTTAGCCTCATGGTTTGATTAAAAGGTTGAAGTTAAATATTGCAGTGATGTGCTCAAAAGAGCTTCATTTTCCTACTCAGGTGCACATAAAGATCACTATTTGAAGGGCAGTTTTTCTTGATATCTGGACCAGTATCTATTCTACAATGAATATCAATACAAATCAGATGTCCAATTATGTGCAAATTTACTTTCTCAGTTTGTAAATTTAAGTTTATAGTAATTACTATATTCAAAGATGCTCTATATTATTCTAGAGCATTTATGAATGTGCTAAAGTTATAAAACACACCCCAAGTTGTCTCTGTAAATGTTGGTCTCAATACTTTATGTAGGTTCATTGTCAGACTGTTAGATTTGTCCTCAATCCCTCTGCCTTGCAAGGCAGTAGAAAGTTAGGAGAGGATATGTGCAATATATTGAGTTTACAAGGACAGACAGATTTTGGACGATATTTATCCTCAGTTGCTTGATGCTGAATGTGATATATTATAAATGTGCAGCTGCACATTGTTGAATCAAGCTGAATTTTGGAAATGTCTGTCAAAGTTGGCACAGGTGACTGAGGACTGATTTATAAACCTATTATTCTTTTTGTCTGCTTTGCTCCAGGCCTGTATATCTTCCTCATTTAGTCCTCAAGGGGTAAAGCTTACCTAAGGCAAAAGGGCTCAATATGTGGTATCACATCAGTTATCTGGTACATGCAGCAACTGATTTGTAATTCTGTTCCATTGCCCCAAGCCAACTTCGATCTGCTAAACCTGCCACTGATTAGTTGGACTTGTCTGTGCCCATTTAAACTTCCTGGTCTCTTGTGTTTAAAGTTCCCAGACTAGCAGGATGGAAATACTGGGCACTTTCCAAGGAGCATTAAGGAACAAAATGACAAGGGCAGGATTAAAGGATTGTGAAATCAAAGCTCAGGATCTGAACAAGGCAGTGGATTTAATGTCGAAGCCACAGCAGAAAGAGAAGCAAAGAAAAATTAAGACAGAAAAATGGAAACAAAGTTGGGGAAAAAAGTCCCCCATCAGGAATGAAACTATACACTAGTAATAATTCACTTTCACACTACAGTGTCTGATTGGTAGTAGTTAACATTATGTCATTGAGAAGATGCTGCTACACAGTATGACCAGAATGTTTCCCTGGCATATTTATTTCATATTAATAAAGGAAGACATGAACTTTATACTGTTCAATATATTTGAACTGGGAGCCAGAGAGTAAGGCTGTGGTTTTACAATGCTAATGGAAATTGGTTTATGGTGACTGCAGTATCATGATTCAAATATCCATAATCAGAACTCAGTTGCTTGACAACTAAAAAAAGAATCACTAAAAGCACTGTGGGTCATGCTCTTGGCAATAATACATAGTAAAATAAACATGAACAAATACAAAATTACTATGTATTTTTAATATTCATATTTTTGTTCCAGTAGAAGTGGGTACAGATTTCAGACTTAGCAACCAGTTATTGAAACCATGAAAGACGGATAATTAATATTCATCTTGTTCCTGTCTCTATAAATTTTTGCCTCATGATTCTCCATTCCTTTGCGTCTTAACATTCTTTACTTTGTTCATCTCCAAGTTCTATGCAAGATCTAGCATTACATTTTAGTGCAGTAATGAGGGAACAAATGCTGCAGTACTTAAGGTTTCATATTTTCAAGAGAATTAGGGCAGCTCAATGGCACAGCAGGTAGTGCTGCTTCCAGACAGAGCATTCCAGAAACCTGGGTTCAAATCCTGACCTTGGTTGCTCCCTGTAAGTAGTCTGCACATCCTTCATTTGGGTACTGTGGTTTCCTCTGAGGTTGTCTACCTTACTCTATGGCATGGATAACCTCACTCATCTCAACTCGGAACTGATTCTACAGAACCTAGAGACTCACTTTCAACAATTTTTTAACTCGTTCTCAACATTATTTTTTATTATTTGCACAATTTGTCTTCTTTTGCACATTGGTGGCTTGTCAGTCTTTATGACAATCAAGGACACGACTCACCCAGCCAACACACTTTCGTCCCTCTTCCCTCAGGGAGAAGGCTCAGGAGCTTGAAGACTCGTACGGCCAGATTTGGGAACAGCTTCTTTCCAACTGTGATAAGACTGTTGAACGGATCCTGACCTAGATCTGGGCTGTACCCTCCAAATATCTGGACCTGCCTCTTGGTTTTTTTTTGCACTACCTTACTTTCCATCTTTCTATTTTCTATTTATGATTTATAATTTAAATTTTTAATATTCACTAATTTTTACTATTTTAAATATTTTAATATTTAATATTTGTAATCCAGGGAGTGAGAAGCGCAGAATCAAATATCACTGTGATGATTGTATATTTTAGTAGTGAATTGTTTGGTGACAATAAAGTATAAAGTATAAAGTATGTTTAGCTTTTCATAAAACCCCGTAAATTTTCCTATAAATGCTTGCAAGAAAATGAATTTCAAGATAGTATGTGGTGACATTTACATAATTTAATAATAGATTTACTTTGATTTTGGTTCGATCTACTCAGTGTAAATTACCTTATTGTCAATGGGTGGGAGGAGAGTTAACGGCCATATCAGAGAGAAGAGGTCACAGGGAAATAAGTGTAGCAAAGGAATTAATGAGATTGCTCTGAGAGGTAGCACAGAGAGGTTATCTGGCCCAATGTGCCTATGTCCTCCAGAAATATGAGTAAATTGAACACAGTCTGCCTGTTCACATGAATGTCAAAGATGTTTTAGCAATATTCAGCGAACAAGAAGGGAGTGTCAAAATATTCTTTCCAATATTTATCCCTCATTCATCACCATTAAAAGTAGGTTACCAAGCCATTCATTCTGTGAATGCTTGCGGAACCTTATTTTATGCAGATTTATAGTTTATTTATATTACAACTGTAACTTTGCTCAGAAAGAAGTAATTTATTGGCTAGAAACACATGGAAAGATTCTGTAGATTGAAAATGTTCCATACTAATGCTTTCTTTCGTCCTCACTTAAAGTCACAGTGCTAACAAAATTGAGAAACCTATGAGGACTATTCTTTCATCACATTGAACATCCGTATTTAGTTTCATGTCTCTGATGTTTTGAGGCAGGTTAACATTTATATTTGTGCTTTTTTTTCTGGAATTTTTTTTGAACCTGGTGTTTCTTTAATTTTGGAGTGCAATGTTATATCATTACTGAAGCTTTGATAAATGTCATTAACGGTAAGAGTATTTGTTATCTCTGTACTGCTGCTCTCTGCCTGAAACATTATGCTGTAACATTCTGCACCAGCACCCATTTGCCAGCTGACAGCTGTGTGCCCAACAGATAGATATTGCATTCTGTTTAGTAGCTCAGTTGTTGCATGCAGCCTGAGTTTCCTTCTCAACCTGTCAGGGTATGAATTTTTAATCTCTTTCGAGCTTCAGAATTAAAAAAATATATTTGGCTGTTTTTCTGGGTGTGGCTGAAATGACATGCACCTATTGCTTATCCCCCAGTGGCCCTCAAGATGGTGGTGGTAACTGAATGGCTTACCAGTGACATTCCAGGGCATCTTCGAAGAGTCAATCACACTAGGATGGCTGATTCTATTCCCTGTGGGGACCAGTGAACCAGATGGTCCAGTCATGTTTGTGGTTATTAGAACTAATTACTAATTGCTGTTTCATATAATTAGCTGAGCTTAAATTATAGGGAATCACAAAAGATTTACAGAGGAGGTGCAGTCAATTTGCCATTGTGTCTGTATCAACTGAAAAAGATCTACCCAATCTACCCAATTTGGATCTTCAAGCACCATAAATCCCATTTTTACAAATATACATCATGTTTAAATGTGATGGGGATGCAATTTTTTCCAACTTTAAGCATATCATCATACACAGAGATGAATTAGGAGCTGGAGTAGATCACTCATCAAGCTACCTCTGCCACTTAAAGGCTGATCTGATTAGAACCTCCACTCTGTAGTTCTTGCCTACTTTTCACTTCCTTGCTCAGAAAGAAATAATCTATGCTTGTCTCAAAGACTGTGCCTCCACTACTCTCAAAAAACGTTTAAAGAGTGTTTTCACCATGTATTAATTTATGCACACTTTGAGTGTAATGGGCTCCTTGTTTCATTGTGAGTTAGAACTATAGGTCATAAATTGCAAACTATTAATCCAATTTATTTTATTAAATACTTAAGACAATATGTACAGATGAATGTGCAAGATATGAAGTGAAAGGGATAATATTAAGGTGAAACACCTTGTCCACTTACCAAATAGGTGAGACCTCAACAGGAAACAGGGGCAAGCGCCTATTTATGTGATTTATTCATAAATAAAAAAGCACAAAACTATCTAATTTTGAGGTAACCATTCCCAATAATAATTTGCTAGTCTCAAAACAAAGATATCATGCATCACTTGTGAAAGTAGGTGGTGAAAATTTGCTCTGAATGTGTAGACTTACAAGTACATTTGCTCAACACCTTCAATTCCACAGTCTGAGCTTCACAACTACAAAGAAATCTCAATTTTCCACAAGTAATTGAAATGACCATCCATGCAATTAATTGAAATTAACAGACCCAGGAGTCCCCATATTGCCTTCCATATCAAGTATGACAACATCCAGAAAGACTATCGAGACATATTTTAGTCCTATTTGTTATGTTAAATCCAAGACTTATGCTAATAAATATAATGACAGAACACTTTTTACAACACATTGAATTTTGGAAGAATGAAGTGACTTAAACAGAGCTAGGTTTTTTTGTATATAACTGCACATCATCATTACCTTAAGCAAACTCAATCAAGCAAGTAAGGCACCTATCTAGTGACCTCTTAATTAAATATCCATCATCCGCAGACCCTTTGTTGTTTAACAAGCCTATTTGGTCTGTATAGGAGACAAGTGAGACAGGAATTGAATAATTTATAGTCCAGATCATTGCATTTTTTTTTACTTGGAAGAATAAGACAGAATATCCATTTATACTGCATGTCCTCAGGAACATGAGATTATATTTGAACAAGAGACACTACAGTATGGCTAAGTACTTTAATCAATTGTAATTCAAGTTCAATTACTAGCAAATTAATAATGATCACGCAATGTTTCTGAAATCCTTTTCTGTGATGTATGTTGACCATAAAATCAAAAGAAATAGCGATACTTCTTTAGAGAGTCATGTGGCCTTTTATATCCTAGAGTTTAGTAGCAAGGAGGCACTTCAAACAGTGTGCTAGTACCTCAGTATTTTACCAAAATATTAGCTTAAATTAAGAATTTAAACAGCAAGCAATCAATTGAGGAGTGTGATGAAACTTTGATCCACAATTCTTTGATCCAGAGGTAGGAATGTATGCAATTTCAATTTGAAAACTGAATAGTTTACAAGGCCAATGTGGCTGTGCTAAATGCCAGAACTCTGGATCACTTAATGGCAAAATTTAAATGTAACTTGCTAAATGCCAAAATTTTCCACATGAGACGTGTACATTCAAAAAAAAATGGAAATCAGATCATTCATGAGAGAACTGGTAGTGACATTTCTGCAAAATTAATTCTAACACTCTCAATTCAGAGGGGCTGGAAATGGCTAACAATAATCAAAATATCTTAAAACAGCATCTTTAATGTGACTAAAATACTCCAAAAATTCCCATACCAATGTGACACCAAGCAGATGAGAAAATTTGCAGGCGGACTGTGGCTCAGGTTCAGCAATAACATTCGTGAGTATGCACATTCAAAATAATTGTGTGGAATTTAACTCTTTTCCTCTCGTTTCAGTCTTGTTGAGACTTGACCAAAAGCACAGCAATGTTTACGCTCCCAGCTTACCTTCGTCCTTGTCCAAGGAGCAAGATTACTGTTTTGAATGACACAGTAAAGGAGCAGTATACACTTAGTATTTAATTCATACTTCCAGCCACAGAGTTTTAGTTAATGGCCCTGTTGGCTTAGCGTTTATCCTTTTTTTCTTTTCCCTTCAAATTCTGCAACAGTTCTCATTAAAGTCAGTGAACTGTTGACCTACTCCAGTGTCTCTCTCACTCCACACTTGGGCCACATCCACACAACCCTTCAGCAAGTCTCAACCATGAAAATGGATCCAGAAGAAGGAGAATATCTGACCTTGGTCTTGACATTCATTGGCCAAGTAGGGGAGAATTACAGGTGGTCGAATCTGTTTTGGGGTAAGTGACTGAAGCAATACGGCAGATAATCTCAGTATAACAAGCCCAGTCCCGGCTGGAAGAACAGGTCAGTTCAGCGACAGTTCAGCAGCTCACCGCAGAAAACTGGAATCAAGTGGCAACAATTTCTTCTCTCACAGCCACAGTCCAGGAGCTACCACGACAACCAATTTCAGGTGACAGCCATTACTGCCCTCACAAATGCAATACAGCAGTCTTTGGCCATGTTACTCTTATTCCCTGCATCTCCCAAACCCTCCCCTCTACTACCCCATCAAGTTCGGCCACTAACTGAGTCCGGACCAGCACTGAGTATTCCTACACCAGGCAGATACAGTGCAACGGTGACCCCACCAACTGCAGGAATTTTACTACCCAGTGTGAGCTGACTTTCCAAACCTAGTCAGGTCAGTTCAGTGATGATGCATGTAGACTGGCATACATGGGGAACCTCTTAGACACCCCCACTCAGCCTGATCAACACTCTACAGAATCAAGGTTTTCTTGCAGCCCAGTCATTTCAGAAATTTGTTGCCAAGTTACAGAGAGTTTTTGACCTTCCAGAACAGTCTCAGGAGGCTGCCCACCGACCCCCGGGCCTGTGCCAATGAGATGGACAGCAAGGGACCCTGCAATGAAGTTCCCCATGCTTGCAGTGGAGACAGCGTGGAACAAGTGATCCCGTATCATTGCCTTCCAGCAGGGACTGAATGCAGGGATCCGGCATGAGACTGCTATCCATGATAAGCAGGACAGCCTGGATGACCTGACTAATCTGGCCATTCAAGTTGACAACCGGGCAACTGAGTGGTGCAAGGAAAGAATGTCTTGAGCTTCCTGGTGAACGCAGCAGGCCAGGCAGCATCTGTAGGAAGAGGTGCAGTCTGACTGCCTGGCCTGCTGCGTTCACCAGCAACTTTGATGTGTGTTGCTTGAATTTCCAGCATCTGCAGAATTCCTGTTGCCTTGAGCTTCCTGCTCTTTTGATCAACAACTGGCATTGCCCAGTACCTAGTCCATAGAGGAGCCTATACAGATGAAGCACACATGCCTATCTCAGGAGGAACAAAATCAGAACAGGAGTACAGGTTCCTGCCTCTATTATGGCAATTCAGGACAATTCTGGGCTTCATGTCTGAAGCACCCAGCAAAAGAGGATACCCATCAGCAGGAAAGAGAGCTTGACAGGTTGGTTCACCTCGCAATTGTGTGATGTTCCCATCTTCCTTGTCGTAGAGGTCTCAGACTCATGAACTTCAGGCATTTATTGATTCTGGAACAGCCGGGAATCTCGTGGATATCCCTCTGGCTCAAAAATGAAGAGTTCTGACTCATAAATTGAGAGAAAATGTCCATATCAAAGCCCTGGATGGTTGACCTCTGGACACCGGTAAGATCCACCTTTCCACAGAGCCCCTCCAACTTGTACTTGAAGGCAACCATAGAGAACAACTCTCCTGTCTGGTTGATATATCTGAATAGGTGCTGATGCTTGGCCTTCGCTGTTCTTTATTGAACTCACACTTCTCTAGCTTGGCATAAAAGTTATTCTCGATGAGGCATTTGAGAACCCTCTGGACATGCTGAATGTGATCCTGTCGAGAGTGGGAATAGATATCAATAATCATCCAAATACATGAAAACAAACTAATTCAATATGCCTCAGAGCTCATCATTGACCAGGACCTGCAAAACAACAGGGGTATTGCCCAGACCAAAGGATATCACGAGGTACTCATAGTGGCCAGTGTTGAAGGCTGCCTTCTACTCATGCCCTTCTCAGATATGAACAAAATTATAAGCATTGTGCAGATCTATATTGGAAACTATGATTGCTCTCGAGATGTTCAAACACAGGGGAGGAGGGTAGCAGTTCTTTACTGCGATAGTGTTTAGGGGCTCATAATCAATGCAGGAGCAGAGCTTGCCATCCGTCTTGCTCACAAAAAAAAGAAGCCCACCTCTGCTGGTGAGACTGATGGATGGATAAACCCCAAGCCCAATGCCTCCCTGATGTACTCTTCCATGGCCATTGTTTGTTGAGAAAAGGTGGAGAAGAGCTGGCCCAGGAGAGGACTAATACCAGGTAAAGGGTCAATGCCACAATCGTATGGCTGGTGTGGTAGCAGGGAGGTGGCCTTCTTTTTATTGAAGATCTCAGGAAGATAAGCATATTCAGCTAGAATGCCAGACAGGTTAACATGCAGAGTTGATACAGGAGGGGATTCGCAGATCAGAGTTTGAGCTGCACCCAGAGAGGTAGACAGGCATGCCGGTACCCAGACATGGAGTGCTTTTAAGGAACCATCAATCCATAGGTTGCATTGAGAAAACCAGGGAAGACCGAGCATCAGCAGCAGTTCAGGCAAATCAACCAGATAGGACAGTTGTTCCCTATGGTTGCCTTCAAGCACAAGTTGGAGGGGTCCTGTGGAAAGGTGGATCTTGCCAGTGCCCAGAGATCGACCATCTAGGGTCTTGACATTGATATTTTCTCTCAATTTATGAGCACCATTTGTAGTGGAGAAGACTATCAACAAGGTCTCATAAAGATCCACCGAGCATTCCATATATCCTAGTTAAAGCTGGTTACTGTCAGCATCCCACTCCTCCTCCCTTCTTGGTGGATGGTTCCCTGGTCTATAATGTGCAGCACCTCCTGAAATCTTGTCGGGTGAGGGGCAAGGTCCAGTACCTCATGGACTGGGAAGGGTATGCTTCTGAGAAACATTCTTGGGTTCTGGCCAATGATATCCTAGACAAATCCCTCATCCAGGGCTTCCAGTGAGCACAAGTCTCTAGCACTTCAGGAGCTATAACTAGAGTGGGAGGCCCTGTTACAATCACAGACTCTGCCATGGGGTCTAAGTGCCCCTGCAGTTGGGCTGCGGAACAGGTTCGGCAATAGTGCTTGTAAGTACAGGTGTCCCCCGCTTTTCGAACATTCGCTTTATGAAACCTCACTGTTACAAAAGACCTACATTAGTTACCTGTTTTCGCTAACAGAAGGTGTTTTCACTGTTATGAAAAAAAGCAGCGCGCGAAAAAAGGAAGTGAAAAAAGACGATTGCTGATTGCGTCGCCTCTGATCAGGCGGCACCTAATTATTTAGCTTGTTTATTTTGGCTTTTTCCTTAAAGATGTGTTGGCTGCGTCCCAGGCACCGCTGGACCGCTGCATGCTTCGTGGATCGGTATTGGGTCGCCGCCCGGAGGGTGGGGGCCACTGCATCACCCCAACCTTTGACGACTCAGCCTAACACACCATCCTCAGTGTGCTCGGCGCTGTCCCAATTCCGGTAAGTGATACTACACTGTACATACATTATTTCTACTTTATATACGTGTCATTTGGTATGATTTGGCAGCTTCATAGCTTAAAGGTTACTGGAGAGTGCTTGTGCCGTGTTTTTGCTGAGAGTGCTTGCGTGAGATTTTCACTACGGAGAACAGTGCCGGCAACTACTGTGGAAAAGTATTTCTACTTTATATAGGCTGTGTATTCATCGTATCATTCCTGCTTTTACTATATCTTACTGTTATTTTAGGTTTTATGTGTTATTTGGCATGATTTGGTAGGTTATTTTTGGGTCTTTGAACACTCACAAATTTTTCCCATATAAGTAAATGGTAATTGGTTCTTCGCTTTACGACATTCCGGCTTACGAACCGTTTCATAGGAACGCTCTACCTTCGGATCGTAGGGGAAACCTGTATGCACATTTCAGCGAATTAGTGTTTCATTGTGGTGGTATTTAACTCCCTTCCTCTCATTCCAGCTTTGTTTAGACTTGACCAATAGCACAGAAATGTCAACTTATTATCTTTCAGTTTGAAAGTTTCAGTTAATATTTAGTGTTTTCCTTTCTCTTCAAATTTTGCAACTGTTCTCATTACAGTCAGTGAACTGTTGACTCACTTCAGTGTCTCTCTCTGCATTTGGGCCATATAACCATAGCACAGAAACAGGCCATCTTGGCCCTTGCCGAGCTCTTACTCTCACCTAGTCCCACCGACCTTCACTCAGCCCACAACCCTCCATTCCTTTCCTGTCCATATAGCTGTCCAATTTAACTTTAAATGACAACATCGAACCTGCCTCAACCACTTCTGCTGGAAGCTCGTTCCACACAGCTACCACTCTCTGAGTAAAGAAGTTCCCCCTCATGTTACCCCTAAACTTTTATCCTTTAACTCTCAACTCATGTCCTCTTGTTTGAATCTCCCCCACTCTCAATGGAAAAAGCCTATCCACGTCAACTCTATCTATCCCCCTCATAATTTTAATTACCTCTATCAAGTCCCCCCTCAACCTTCTACGCTCCAAAGAATAAAGACCCAACTTATTCAACCTTTCTCCGTAACTTAGGTGACGAAACCCAGGTAACATTCTAGTAAATCTTCTCTGTACTCCCTCTATTTTGTTGACATCTTTCCTATAATTTGGTGACCAAAACTGTACACAATACTCCAAATTTGGCCTCACCAATGACTTGTACAATTTCAACATTACATCCCAACTCCTATACTCAGTGCTCTGATTTATAAAGGCCAGCATACCAAAAGCTTTCTTCACCACCCTATCCACATGAGATTCCACCTTCAGGGAACTATGCACCATTATTCCTAGATCCCTCTGCTCTACTGCATTCTTCAATGCCCTACCATTTCCCATGTATGTCCTATTTTGATTAGTCCTACCAAAGTGTAACACCTCACATTTATCAGCATTAAACTCCATTTGCCATCTTTCAGCCCACTTTTCTAACTGGCCTAAATCTCTCTGCAAGCTTTGAAAACCTACTTCATTATCCACAACTCCACCTATCTTAGTATCATCTGCATACTTACTCATCCAATTTACCACCCCTTCATCTTGATCATTAATGTATATGACAAATATCATTGGACCCAGTACAGATTCCTGAGGCACACCACTAGTCACCGGCCTCCAATCTGACAGTTATCCACCACCATTCTCTGGCGTCTTCCATCCAGCCACAGCTGAATCCATTTTACTACCTCAATATTAATACCTAACGATTGAACCTTCCTAACCAACCTTCCGTGTGGGACCTTGTCAAAGGCCTTACTTAAGTCATCTCCGCACAACCCGTCAGTATCTCTCCTTATGAATGTCACACGGAGCACTTCTCTGCTCCTGAACACATGCCACTCTGAAACAGTTTGAATAGTTGTACAGCCGGTATGAAAGTACAGGTCTTCAGCTAGGACACTGTTAAAATTCAAGGCTTTGCTATGGCAATGTACCCAACTGTTTCCTATAAGATATCATGAAGACTGATGACACACAGAACCTTAACCATAATAGTAGCCCATTACGGTGAATAGGTTCTAATAGACACAGTTATAAGCAGTGTTAATTCCATAAAATAGCTTCTAGAAGAACAGTGCTGAGATAATATTTGCTGTAAGTATCTGGAAGAAAAGCAAGGAGTAACAACAATTAAGTTATTCTTATACACTGACTCTCCCACTGCCTGTTGTAGACTAAGTCTCTCCTTTGGGGTTGGACCAGCATGAAGGTACTGCAGAGCCCCTCTTCGAGCT
This sequence comes from Mobula birostris, assembly GCF_030028105.1. Taxonomy (NCBI): domain Eukaryota; kingdom Metazoa; phylum Chordata; class Chondrichthyes; order Myliobatiformes; family Myliobatidae; genus Mobula; species Mobula birostris. The sequence goes on along the minus strand of NC_092390.1, from coordinate 30,389,031 downwards.
TGTAATCTTCAACTGAGAGCATACTTGTTGTTCCTGGTGTTTCTGTGGCGTTCAGTGCAAAGATTATTGGTTCAGCAGTTGAGAGAACGATGGCAAATTGTATGTTTCTTAACTAAGTTTGATCTGATGCCATGGTACTTTGTGATTGTTAAATAAATGTTGAAGATACCCATTTGATAACAAATGAGTGTCCTTCCCCTGGTGAGCATGTCAAGATGAGTAATATTTTCATATGCACATAGGTGCATACACAAGTGCAATGAAAATCTTACTTGCAGTAGCAAGTACAAAATTATACAAAACCAAATACAATTAGAACAAAAAAGTCCATTGTAATGCGAAGTGGTCATTGTGCTCATGGTGTTGCTTTTCTGAGGTAGTGATTAGGGCTGTGCAGAGAAATTCAAAAACTGAATAGTTGAGGAAAATAGCTGTCCTTGAATCTGTGCTATAATGGATGAGAAAACATGTCTAGAGTGAGGAGAATGAATGATAATACCAGATTAACCTTGATAAAATCGATACATAGCAAGGAAAGTTACAGAATTCTTAAAATGTATTCAGGGGATTTTTTTGCCACTATGTTCAAGCCCAGCAAGTGAGGCCACAGTCCTGATGGTGTTTTTGAATATGAAACTGGGCAGGTGACAGAAATATCAGTGGGAGTCCATTTTCATGGCAACAAATCATTTTTCACTTAGATTTAGGAGAGAGATAGTCAGAAAGCAGAAGTTCTCAGCTTGGGGAAAGGTCAGTTTTGCTGAACCGATTGACGTGGATACAGATATTATAGGTAAAATCATTGTCACTGCATTGGGAGACATCCATGGAGGGGAAAATTAGTCTTTGGTGAAATTATGTTCTCCTGAAAAGTTGACAAGAAGCAATGGGTAAAGGTTATCAGGAGGTACGGTAACCAGAAAGCTGATACCACTGCAATACTACAGACTTTGGTGTTTTTTGTGTGTGATTTTCTCCTGTTTGAGTTTAGCACTTAATTACTTACTCTTGTGATATATTCTATGTCTCAGTTTTAAATACTGCAGAGATCATGATTCGATACCTTACTTCTGTGGTATATTCAATGTTTCAGGTTTTACAGTAGGGATATATTTTGATTATGAAAAAAAACTGCATACTTGGTTGGCAGTGAGGAAGAAAGCAACAGTGCAGAGAAAATATGAAACAAACAGTTAAAATCAGTGGAATGGTTAAATGGGAAACAAAGCAACAAATGAAATTTAGTTCTGAGGTGTTTAACAGAGTGCATTTGGGATGAAAAATATAACTGGGCAAAGGATCCGAAATAAATAGTATAATAATGAACTAGACAAGATCAGAGGAATTTTGTACATAGATCCATGAAGGTAATAGGACAAGGAGATAAGGTGGTTAAGGTTGAACATGGTTACTATCTGCCTTTAGCTGAGGCATTGAGCATAATGGTAATAATTATTTCCTTAAGCCATACTGTCATTTCACTTCATCAACTTGTTGGATCTTATTCTCTATTTCACCAGGAAAACATTATAACTAAGAAAACAGAGTTACTGTTCATTTCGTTCTGTAAACCACGCTTCAGTATTTGCAAAAATATCATTTTTTCACATGTCTATATAAGTTGGAGGAGCTTAAGAGAATCAATGGTGCCTTTAATATCTCTATTTTTCCCTTTCAGGGTTCTTCTGAAGACCTGACCTGGAGTTACACACTAATTATGGTTCTTTGCGGGAATGGGACCCACTCTCAGGGTTTCACAACTGGCCGTTATTTGGCACGCTAAGGGAACAGTCTAAGAGCTTCGCTCGCCTTCGGACGTCCAAGATTTCACAGCTCTGGAGTCGGGGGTATCAGAGGTTGATGTCTGGGCAGGAGTTCGGTGTGTCGTAGGAGTCAGAAGATCAAAGGCTGTGTGCCCAGAGACCTGAGATCTTTAGGCACTGAGCTCGGAAAAAGCGATGCAACAGACTTTAAAACATCATAAGCCATCTAGTCTCCCTCTCGCTGTGAAACAGAGACGTCTCTTTCTCCCTTATTAGGGAGAGAGAGAGCCTGTGGTATGTCGAATACCAGGTGAATGAGTAGTCTTTGGAGTCCTGCAAGTCTGTCTTTGCTGTTGCTTTTCTCACACTTGAGTGCTTGGTGGCAGGTGCCGATGCATTTTTTTTGCCGGTGGGGGTAGGGGGATCATTGCTTGCTGCCGCTTACATGTGCGAGGGAGGGGAGCTGGGGAGGGGAAACTTTAACATTAACTCTAACATTCAATTGTCATTCATTCTTTGGGGCCATTTCTCTGTTTTTCGTGGATGGTTGCAAAGAAGAAGGATTTCAGGATGCATTGTATATTGTATACATTTCTCTGACATTAAATATACCTTTGAAACCTTTTTCATTACTTTCCTTCCATTTAGGTGTATATTTAGTTAAGATGGCACTGAGCTGTGGTCTCTGTTGAGATCATGCCTCAGATTTAATTGTTTTTTAAGTTTGTAGGTATGGTTTTGGGGACAAAGAGGGGAGTTAGAGGTTGGATTATGGTTTAAGGACAGGGACGTGGAGGAGTTACAGGTCAGGCCTCTGCTCTGCATTCGAAGGCCAGCACAGTAGGCATGTAAAAGGGTATCCAGAGTTAATGCCTCCACTTCTGGGATTAGATAAGAGCAGGAAGCAAGAGGAGGCACAAGGGCCGGTTGTCAATGGGCCTGGAGTTTGGTGTCCCGTCATTAGCCAGCCCAGGGGTCGATACTGAATATCGGATCCTGAAGGTTGATTAGAAGTCTGAAAATTGAAGCCTGATGACTGAAGCCTTGATATTGGAGGCCTGCCCTGGAGGTGGTGGACTGTCGGTGGGAGGGAGGGAGGAACAGGGCTTGCTTTGCTGTTGTTGTATTGTCATTTGTTATGTCCTGTTTTATTGTATTCAGTGCTGTTTTGCTGAATATTATGGACATGCTATGTTGGTATTGAAATGTATCCCACATTTGTGTGCTGCAGATCATTTCCAAATGAGCAAGATGTCCAAGATGGAATAACAGCCGAGATGTGCCAGTGAACATACCACCCATGGCATGTGCATATAGCATATTGGAGAGTGTCTGGTGAAGAAGTCTATGCAAGGTTTAATACCAGGCCTTCACAAATAATCTTAGATGCAGCTTTACATATGATATCATTGTAGACAGTGATAAATGGAGTGAATATTTAAGGAGTGGATTAAATGATGGCTGCATTTAAAAAGAAACCTACAAGGCAGTGGACCAATAAGTAGAAAGCAGAATTTGTTATGAAAGCTCTTTAATCACCAGTTTGGTGGTGCAATTCTCTTTAATACTGCAAGCCTACTACATGGTTAACAGCACTGTCAGTGAAAATAAGCTCCTATCACTTCTTCAGATATAATTAATATTTCAGAAGAAAACTCAGAGGGCCGGAAGTTATATGAAGTCATTAAGTGAACCAGATAAAGTGCTTCAGATGGTATCATCAGTGTTACCTCTTTCCGGCTTTCCAGAACAAATGAACGAAAGACCTTTTTGATCATTTAATCCATTAAAGCTCACCTAGACCAGACACAGCTTTATCATATAGGGGTTACTTGTTTTCAATTTCTTAGTACAAACGTTTGCATTTTCTGGAGGATCTAATCCAAGCTTCTACTTATGTCAGCTTGATAAAACATTTGTTTATTATGAATTTAACATTTCTAGTCTTTGTGGTTTATTTCAATGAGCTCAGAGTAATTAAATCACACAGCAAAAAAACAGGCCCTTCAGCCAACTCATCCTTGCCAACTGCGTTGCCCCGTGAACTAGCCCAACCTGTCCACACATGACCCATAAGATATAAGAGCAGAAGTAGACAATTCGGTCCATTGAGTCCGCTCTGCCATTCCATCATGGGCTGGTCCAATTCATCCAGCTATCCCCACTCCTCCTGCCTTCTCCCCATACCCTTTGATGCCCTGGCTAATCAAGAACCTATCTATTTCTGCCTTAAATACACCCAATGACTTGGCCTCCATAGCCGCTCGTGGCAACAAATTCCACAGATTTACCACCCTCTGACTAAAGTAATTTCTCTGCATCTTTGTCCTAAATGGATGTCCTTCAATCCTGAAGTTGTACCCTCTTGTCCTAGACTCCCCTATCATGGGAAATAACTTTGCCATATCTAATCTGTTCAGGCCTTTCAACATTCGAATGTTTCAATGAGATCCCCCCTCACTCTCCTGAACTCCAGGGAATTCAGCCCAAGAGCCGACAAACGTTTCTCAAATAGTAAACCTTTCATTCCCGGCATCGTTCTTGTGAATGCTCTCTGAACCCTCTCCAATGTCAGTATATCCTTTCTAAAATAAGGAGCCCAAAACTGCACACAATACTCTAAGTGTGGTTTCACAAGTGCCTTATAGAGCCTCCACATCACAATCTTGTTCTTATATTCTATACCACTAGAAATGAATGCCAACATTGCATTCACCTTCTTCCTCGCTGACTCAACCTGCACAAGGACCCCCAAGTCCCTTGGCATCTCTGCATTTTGAATTCTCTCTCCATCTGAATAACAGTCTGCCCATTTATTTCTTCCATCAAAGTGCATGACCGTACACTTTCCAACATTGTATTTCATTTGCTACTTCTTTGCCCATTCCCCTCAGCTTTCTAAGTCTCTCCGCAGGCTCTCCGTTTCCTCAACACTTCCCGCTCTCCACCTATCTTTGTATCATCGGCAAATTTAGACACAAATTCATTAATCCCATAGGCCAAACCATTGACGTATATTGTAAAAAGCAGCAATCCCAATACCGACCCTGTGGAACTCCACCGGTAACTGGCAGCCAGCCAGAAAAGGATCCCTTTATTCCCACTCTCTGTTTTCTGCTGATTGGCCAATGCTCGACCCATACTAGTAACTCCCTGTAATTCCACGGGCTCTTATCTTACTAAGCAGCCTCGTGTGCGGCACCTTGTCAAAGGCCTTCTGAAAATCCAAGTACACCATGTCTACTGCATCTCCTTTGTACACCCTGCTTGTAATTTCCTCAAAAAATTGCAGTAAGTTTGTCAGGCAGGATTTTCCTTTCAGGAAACCATGTTGGCTCTGGTTTATCTTGTCATATGCCTCCATGTACTCAGTAATCTCATCCCTAGCAATCAATTCCAACAACTTCCCAACCACTGATGTCAGGTTAACAGGTCTACAGTTTCCTTTCTGCTGCCTCCCACCCTTCTTAAATAGCACAGTAAAATTTACAATTTTCCAGTCATCCGGTACAATGCAAGAATCTATCAATTCTTGAAAGGTCATTGTTAATGCCACCGCAATCTCTCCAGTTTCTTCCTTCATAAACCGAGGGTGCATTCCATCAGGTCCAGGCGATTTATCCACCTGCAGACCATTAAGCTTCCTGAGCACCTTCTCAGCCGTAATTTTCACTGCACATACTTCACTTACCTGACACTTTCGAATGTCCGGTATACTACAAATGTCTTCCACTGTGAAGACTGATGCAAAATACGCATTCAGTTCCTCTGCCATCCCTGCATCTCTCATTACAATACCTCAAATGTCATTTCCCATTAGTCCTATATCTACCCTCAACTCTCTTTTACCCTTTATATACATAATATCAAAGAAGAATCTTCTTTAATTCGTTTTCACCTTCCTAATGACTTTCCTAGTTTCCTTCTGAAAGTTTTTAAAAGCTTTCCAATCCTTTATCTTCCCACTAGTGTTGGCTTCCTTGTATGCCCTCTCTTTTGCTTTTATTTTGGCTCTGCCTTCACTTGTCAGCCACTGTAGTGTCCTTTTTCTATTCAAAACTTTCTTCTTATTTAGAACATATCTGTCTTGCACTTCCCTCATTTTTCACAGAAACTCCGGCTATTGCTGCTCTGATGTCCTTCCTGCTCGTGTCTCTTGGCCAGTTCCCCTCTCATGTCATTGTAATTTCCTTTATTCCACTGAAATACCAATACATTGGAATTTAGTTTCTCCTTCTCAAATTTCAAACTCGATCACATGGTGATCAATGTTCCCCAAGGGTTCCTTAAGCTTAAGCTCTCTTATCACCTCCGGATCATTGCACAACACCCAAGCTAGCACAGCTGATCCCCTAGTGGACTCAACAACAAGATGTTCTAAAAAGCCATCCTTAGACATTCTACAAATTCTCTCCCTTGAGGTCCAGTACTGGCCTGGTTTTCCCAATCTACTTTCATGTTAAAATCCCCAACGATTATCATGACATTGCCCTTCTGACATGCCTTTTCTATCTCCTGCTGTAATTTGTAATCCACATCCCAGCTGCTGTTTGGAGGCCTATATACAACTGCCATGAGGGTCCTTTTACCTTTGCCATTTCTTAACTCAACCCATAAAGGCTCTACACCTTCCATTATACTGTCATCTCTTTCTAATGATTCAATATTATTTCTTATACACAGAGCCATACCACCTCCTCTGCCTACTAACCTATCTTTCCAATACACTGTATATCCTTGGACGTTCAGTTCCAATGGCAGTCATCCTTTAGTCAAGTTTCAGAGATGGCACAACATCGTTCTTGCCAATCTGTAGCTGAATTTCAAGATCGTCCATTTTATTTCTTATGCTCCGTGCATTCAAATATAACACTTGCAGTCCAGCATTTGTTGCTTTCTGTTTTAACTGCACTACACCTATTTAGCCCTGTAACTCATCCCACTGGCTGTGGTTATGCCTCTTCTCCTGACTGTCCTTTCTATCATCTCTGTTGCACGCAATCTTTGATTTATTTCTGTTTTCCCCTACCTCAGCCCTAATCACTCCTGTTCCCATCCCTCTGCCAAATTAGTTGAAACCCTCCCAAACAGCGCGACTGAAAATGCTTGCGAGGATACTGGACCCCTTTCGGTTCAGGTGTAATCCATTCTTTTTGTACAGGTTGTACCTCCCCCAGAAGAGGCCCCAATGATCTCGGAACCTGAACCCCTGCCCCCTACACCAGTCTCTCAGCCAGGCATTAATATGCCTGATCATGTTATTCTTGTGCTCATTAGCACGTGGCACAGGCAGCAATCCTGAGATTACTACCCTGCGGGTCCTGCTTTTCAGCTTCCTACCCAACTCCCTGAATTCTCTCCTCAGGACCTCCTCCCTTTCTCTATCTATGTCATTGGTACCAACCTGTACCAAGACTGCTGACTGTTCACCTTCTCCTTTCAGAATACTCCGCACCCGATCCAAGCATCCCGTACCCTGGCACCTGGAAGGCAACACACCATGTGCGTATCTATATCAGGCTGACAGAACTTCCTGTCAGTTCCCCTCACTATGGAATCCACTGACTAACGCATTCCTCATTTTCTTCTCTCCCTCTGCACCATGGAACCAGGGTCAGTGCCAGACCCATAACCCTCTAAACCTCTCCTATTCATGTATTCACCAAGATGTCCGTTAAAGGTTGCTAATATGGACACCTCAATCATGATTTCTGGCACCTCATTTCAAATATGCACCCGATTCTACATGAAGAATCTTCCCCGATATCCTTTTTAAATCGCTTACTTCTGATCTTAAACCTATGGCTGCTTGTCTATAGCATTCTACTTTGACGGCACCTCTTGGCTGGACGGTGGTGTAGTGGCATAAGCACTGAACTCTAATCGTCTAATCCAATTTCCTACCTAATCTTGAATGCCCAGTGACTGAAGATTCTTTAACCAACTCACATGCGGGATATTATCAAAGGCCTTGCTAAAGTCCATGTAGACAATATCCACTGCCTTGCCTTCATCAACTTTCTCAGAAACTTCCTCGAAACACTCTGAGGTTGCTTAGACATGACTTATCATGCACAAAGCCATGCTGACTGTCCCTAATCAGTCACTGTCTATCCAAACACTTATATAAGGTAACATGCCTGAATGATTGGCATCCTGTCATACTCCCCTCAATAATAAGCAAATGCTTTGAGAGGCTAGTCAAAGATTATAACCATATAACAATTATAGCACGGAAACAGGCCATCTCGGCCCTTCTAGTCCGTGCCGAATGCTTACTCTCACCTAGTCCCACCGACCTGCACCCAGCCCATAACCCTCCATTCCTTTCCTGTCCATATAGCTATCCAATTTTACTTTAAATGACAATATCGAGCCTGCCTCTGCCACTTCTACTGGAAGCTCATTCCACAGCTACCACTCTGAGTAAAAAAGTTCTCCCTTGTGTTACCCCTAAACTTTTGCCCCCTCTCAACTCATGTCCTCTTGTTTCAATCTCCCCCACTCTCAATGGAAAAAGCCTATCCACGTCAACTCTATCTATCCCCCTCATAATTTTAAATACCTCTATCAAGTCCCCCCTCAACCTTCTACATTCCAAAGAATAAAGATCTAACTTGTTCAACCTTTCTCTGTAACTTAGGTGCTGAAACCCAGGTAAAATTCTAGTAAATCTTGTCTGTACTCCCTCTATTTTATTGACATCTTTCCTATAATTCAGTGACCAGAACTGTACACAATACTCCAAATTTGGCCTTACCAATGCCTTGTACAATTTTAACACTACAACCCAACTCCTATACTCAATGCTCTGATTTATAAAGGCCAGCATACCAAAAGCTTTCTTCACCACCCTATCCACATGAGATTCCACCTTCAGGGAACTATGCACCATTATTTCTAGATCCCTCTGTTCTACTGCATTCTTCAATGCCCTACCATTTACCATGTATATCCTGTTTTGATTAGTCCTACCAAATTGTAGCATCTCACACTTATCAGCATTAAACTCCATTTGCCATCTTTCAGCCCACTCTTCTAACTGGCCTAAATCTCTCTGCAAGCTTTGAAAGCCTACTTCATTATCCACAACTCCACCTATCTTAGTATCATCTGCATACTTACTCATCCAATTTACCACCCCATCATCCAGATCATTAATGTATATGACAAACAACATTGGACCCAGTACAGATCCCTGAGGCACACGACTAATCACTGGCTTCCAACCTGACAAACAGTTATCCACCACTACTCTCTGGCGTCTCCTACCCAGCCACTGTTGAATCCATTTTACTACTTCAATATTAATACATAATGATTGAACCTTCCTAACTAACCTTCCGAGTGGAACCTTGTCAAAGGCCTTACTGAAGTCCATATAGACAACATCTACTGCTTTACCCTCATCGACTTTCCTAGTAATCTCTTCAAAAAATTCAATAAGATTTGTCAAACATGACCTTCTACGCACAAATCCATGTTGACTGTTCCTAATAAGACCCTGTCTATCCAGATATTTATATATATATATATATATATATATATAAATCGTGTCTAACAAGCCTGATAGAGTTCTTTGAGGAGGTGACCAGTCATATAGATGAAGGTAGTGGAGTGGATGTGATCTATATGGATTTTAGTAAGGCATTTGACAAGGTTCCACACGGTAGGCTTATTCAGAAAGTTAGAAGGCATGGGATCCAGGGAAGTTTGGCCAGGTGGATTCAGAATTGGCTTGCCTGCAGAAGGCAGAGGGTGGTGGTGGAGGGAGTACATTCAGATTGGAGGATTGTGACTAGAAGTGTCCCACAAGGATCTGTTCTGGGACCTCTACTTCTCGTGATTTTTATTAATGACCTGGATGTGGGGGTAGAAGGGTGGGTTGGCAAGTTTGCAGATGACACAAAGGTTGATGGTGTTGTAGATAGTGTAGAGGATTGTCAAAGATTGCAGAGAGACATTGAGAGGATGCAGAAGTGGGCTGAGAAGTGGCAGATGGAGTTCAACCCGGAGAAGTGTGAGGTGGTACACTTTGGAAGGACAAAGTATATGGCAGGATACTTGGTAGTGTGGAGGAGCAGAGGGATCTCGGGGTACATGTCCACAGATCCCTGAAAGTTGCCTCACAGGTGGATAGGGTATTTAAGAAAGCTTATGGGGTGTTAGCTTTCATAAGTCGAGGGATAGAGGTTAAGAGTCGCGATGTAATAATGCAGCTCTATAAAACTCTGGTTAGGTCACACTTGGAGTATTGTGTCCAGTTCTGGTCACCTCACTATAGGGAGGATGTGGAACCATTTGAAAGGGTACAGAGGAGATTTACCAGGATGCTGCCTGGTTTAGAAAGTATGCATTATGATCAGAGATTAAGGGAGCTAGGGCTTTACTCTTTGGAGAGAAGGAGGATGAGAGGAGACATGATAGAGGTGTACAAAATAATAAGAGGAATAGATAGAGTGGACAGCCAGCGCCTCTTCCCCAGTGCACCACTGCTCAATACAAGAGGACATGGCTTTAAGGTAAGGGGTGGGAAGTTCAAGGGGGATATTAGAGGAAGGTTTTTTACTCAGAGAGTGGTTGGTGCGTGGAATGCACTGCCTGAGTCAGTGGTGGAGGCAGATACACTAGTGAAGTTTAAGAGACTACTAGACAGGTATATGGAGGAATTTAAGGTGGGGGCTTATATGGGAGGCAGGCAGGGTTTGAGGGTCAGCACAATATTGTGGACGGAAGGGCCAGTACTGTGCTGTACTATTCTATGTTCTATATATATATCATCTCTAAGAATACTTTCCATTAATGTACCCACCACTGACATCAAACTTGCAGGCCGATAATTGCTCAGTTTACTCTTAGAACCCTTTTTAAGCAATGGAACCACATGAGCAATACGCCAATCCTCCAGCACCATCCCAGTTTCTAATGACGTTTGAAATATTTCTGTCAGAGCCCCTGCTATTCCTCCACTAACTTCCCTCAAGGACCTAGGAAATATCCTGTCAGGACCCAGAGACTGATCCACTTTTATATTCCTTAAAAGCGCCAATACTTCCTCTTCTTTAATCATCATAGTTTCCATAACTTCCCTACCTGTTTCCCTTATCTTACACAATTCAATATCCTTCTCTTTAGTGATTACCGAAGAAAAGAAATTGTTCAAATTCTCCCCCATCTCTTTTGGTTCCGCACATTGGTCCACTCTGATCCTCTAAGGGACCAATGTTATCCCTCACTGTCCTTTTGCTATTAATATAACTGTAGAAACCCTTTGGATTTATTTTCACCTTACTTGCCAAAGCAACCTCGTATCTTCTTTTAGCTTTTCTAATTTTTTTCTTAACATTCTTTTTACATTCTTTATATTCCTCGAGCACCTCACTTACTCTGCCTATATTTATTGTAGATACCTCTCCTTTTCTGAACCAAGTTTCCAATATCCCTTGAAAACCATGGCTCTCTCAAACTTTTAACCTTTCCTCTCAACCTAACAGAAACATAAAGATTCTGTACCTTCAAAATTTCACCTTTAAGTGACCTCCATTTCTCTATTACATCCTTCCCATAAAACAATTTGTCCCAATCCACTCCTTCTAAATCCTTTCGCATCTCCTCAAAGTTAGCCTTTCTCCAATCAAAAATCTCAACCCTGGGTCCAGACCTATCCTTCTCCATAATTATATTGAAACTAATGGCATTGTAATCACTGGACCCGAAGTATTCCCCAACACATACCTCCGTCGCCTGACCTATCTCATTCTCTAACAGGAGATCCAACACTGCCCCTTCTCTCGTTGGTACCTCTATGCATTGCTGCAAAAAACTATCCTGCACACATTTTACAAATTCCAAACCATCCAGCCCTTTTACAGTATGGGCTTCCCAGTGTATGTGTGGAAAATTAAAATCTCCCACAATCACAACCTTGTGGTTATTACAAATATCTGCTATCTCCTTACAAGTTTGCTCCTCCAATTCTCGTTCCCCATTAGGTGGTCTATAATACACCCCTATAAGTGTTACTACACCTTTCCCATTCCTCAATTCCACCCAAGTAGCCTCCCTAGATGAGCCCTCTAATCTATCCTGTCAGAGCACCGCTGTAATATTTTCTCTGACAAGCAATGCAACACCTCCCCTTTTCGTCCCTCCGATTCTATCACACCTGAAGCAATGAAATCCAGGAATATTTAGTTGCCAATCACACCCCTCCTGCAACTATGTTTTACGAATAGCTACAACAGCATACTTCCAGGTATCAATCCATGCTCTAAGCTCATCCACCTTTCTTACAACGCTCCTAGCATTAAAATAAATGCATTTAAGAAATTTTCCATCTCTTACTCTCTGTTTATCACTAATGGTGCAAACAACTTTACTATCTCCTTTTTCTTCCTTCTCCCCTACATCTGTTCCGACACTCTGGTTCCCCTCCCCCCCTTGTATCTAGTTTAAATCCACTGGAGCCTCTCTAGCAAACCTACCTGCAGGAGTATTTGTCCCCCTCCAGTTCAGATGTAAACCGTCCTGCCGGAACAGGTCCCACCTTCCCTGGAAAACGGCCCAATTATCTATAAATCTGAAGCCCTCCCTCCTGCACCATGTCTTTAGCCACGTGTTGATCTGCTCTATCTTACGATTTCTAAACCCGCCTGCACGTAGCACTGATAGCAATCCTGAGATTGCTATCCTGGAGGTCCTGTCCTTTAACTTGGTGCCTAACTCCCTGAACTCACCTTTCAGGACCCTACCTGAACTCACCTTTCAGGACCTCCTCACTCTTCCTACCCATGTCATTGGTCCCTACATGACATCCGGCTGCTCACCCTCCCTCTTGAGGATACTGAGAACTCGATCCGAGATATCGCAGACCCTGGCAGCAGGGAGGCAACAGACCATCCGGGATTCTCGATCTCTTCCACAGAACTCCTTATCTGTCTCCCTAACTATCGAATCCCCTATCACTACTGCTCTCCTCTTTTCCCTCCTTCCCTTCTGAGCTGAGGGTCCAGTCTTGGTGCCAGAGATACATCCACTGCAACTTATCCCTGGTAGCTCGTCCTCATCAACAGTACTCAAAATGGTGGGAACGGCCCCAGCGGCGCTCTGCTCATTCTGTCTATTCCCCTTCCCTCTCCTGACAATCACCCAGCTACCTGTCTCCTGACTCTTAGGGGTGACTATCTCCCTGTAACTACTGTTTATTTCTGCCTCTGCCTCCCGAATGATCCGAAGTTCATCCAGCTCCAGCTCCATTTCCCTAACTCATTTTGTCAGGAGCTGCAGCTGGATGCACCTTTTGCAAGTGTAGTCATCAGGGACAATTCTGCTCGCCCTGACTTCCCACATACTGCAAACGGAGCACTCAATTGCCCTAACTGCTGCCTCCATTACCTACTCTTAAGGTAATTAAATTAATTAAAGGAACTTACCTGCCTTACCTAACTTGGAGTGAAGCTCGTCCTCAGCCTCTGCTCGCCGAAGCCTCTCGAGCCAAAGCCTTCCTACTCTGTCTCCCATTACTCCGTTGCCCACTACAGCGTCGCCTGCTCCATTAATCTGCTCACTTTTTAACTCTCCCACCGCCTCACGATCCAACTTTCACGCGCTTATGCAGTCGTGCCCTGATCAACCACCGAAGAAATCTGCATTACATCTGCAGCTTGCTACCAGTTATACTACAATTCGCCTACCGACACAACCGATTGACAGATGATGTAATAGCCACTGCTCTACATACCATCCTTACACATCTGGAGAAGAAGAGTGCTTATGTGAGAATGCTGTTCTTGGACTACAGTTCAGCAATCAACACCATAGTTCCATCCAGGCTCAACAAGAAGCTCAGAGATCTCGGCCTTGATCCTGCCTTGTGCAGCTGGATCCTGGACTTCCTGTCAGATCGCCAGAAGGTTGCAAGAATGGGTTCCCTCACCTCCAACCCCCTGACTCTCAATACAGGAGACCCTTAGGGCTGTGTACTGGGCTCCTTCCTTTACTCCCTGTATATCCATGACTGTATCGCCACCCACAGCTCCAATCTACTAATTAAATTTGCCAACGACACTACATTGATTGGCCTTATCTCAAACAAGAATGAAGTGGCCTACAGAGGAGCAGTCATCTCTCTGACACAGAGGTGTCATGAAAACAATCTCTCCGTCAATGTCACAAAAGCAAAGGAGCCGGTTGTGGATTACAGGAGGAATGGAGATGGGCTAACCCCTATTGACATTAATGGATCTGGGGTTGAGAGGGTAAACAGCTTCAAGTTCTTCGGCATCCACATCACCGAGGACCTCACATGGTCTGTACACACCAGCTGTGTGGTGAAAAATACACAACAGCACCTCTTTCACCTCAGGCGGTCGAGGAAGTTTAGTATGGGCTACCAAATCCTAAAAACTTTCTACAGGGGCACAATTGAGAGTATCCTGACTGGCTGCATCACTGCCTGGTATGGGAACTGTACCTCCTTTAATTGCAGGACTCTGCAGAGAGTGGTGTGGACAGCCTAGCACATCTGTCGTTGTGAACTTCCCATGATTCAGGACATTTACAAGGACAGGTGTGTAAAGATCCCATAGGATCATTGGGAACTCATGTCACCCCAACCACAATCTATTCCAGCTGCTACCAACCAGGTAGTGGTACCGCAGCATAAAAGCCAGGACCAACAGGCTCCGAGACAGCTTCTTCCACCAGACCATCAGACTGATGAACTCACGCTAATTTGAGTGTACTCTGTATTACACTGACTGTTTTATTTATTATAAATTATTATGTTACTGTGATTGCACATTGCACATTTAGATGGAGATGTAACGTAAAGATTTTTACTCCTGATTTATGTGAAGGATGTAAGAAATAAAGTCAATTCAATATCTAGTCCCTTAGAATAGATTCAGATAACTTTCCCACTGCTGATGTCAGGCTCACTGCCTGTAATTTCTTGGCTTATTCTTAGAGTCTTTCTTAAACAACGGAACAAAATTTCTTATCCTCTAATTGTCTGGCACCTTACCTGTGGCTGAAGATGCTCTAAGTATCTTTGCTATGGCCCCTGCAATTTCTGCACCAGCCTTCCACAGAGATCGAGGGAACACCTTGTCAGGCTCTGTGGATTTATCCGCCCTAATTTACCTCAAGACAGCAAATACCTTTTCCTGTGTAATCTGTATAGGGTCCATGACCCTGCTGCTGAAATACCTCATATTTACAGACTCTACTGAAGTCCCAGTCAACATGCAGAAAGTTAAAATCACCTATACCACAACCTTACGTTTCTTGCAACAGTCTGTGATCCCCTCTAAATCTCCTGGACTGTTGGGTGGTCTACAATATATGGTGTCTAAAAAAAGTATTCAACCCCTTTGGAAGTTTTCATGTTATATGGTTTACAATATTGAATCACAATGGATTTAATTTGGCTTTTTTTGGCACTGATCAACAGAAAAAAAAACTCTTTCCTGTCAAAGTGAAAGCAGATCTCTACAAAGTGATCTGAATTAATTACAAAATAATTGAATGCATTAAGTATTCACCCCCTTTAATATGATATACCAAATTATCACAGGTGCAGCCAAATGATTTTAGAAGTCATGGAATTAGTTAAATAGAGATCACTGTATGCAGTCAAGGTGTTTCAATGGATTGAAGTAAAAATACACTGGTATCTGGAAGGTCCAACTGCTAGTGAGTCAGTATCCTGGCAAAAACTCCACATGAAGACAAAAGAGCATTCCAAGCAACTCCATGAAAAGGTTATCGAAAAGCACACGTCAGTAGACGGTTACAAGAAAATTTCCAAGTCACTGAATATCTCTTGGAGTACTGTTACTATTGATGGTGGGGATGTGGTTGTGATGGCAAGTACCTGGGGGTGCACCTGGATGATAGAGTGCCCACACAGAGGCTGTGTACAAGAAGGGCCAGAGTCACCTCTACTTCCCGAGCAGACTTAAGTCCTTTGGAGTATGAAGCCCTCTCCTTCACATGTTCTGTTTGTTGTCCCCAGTACAATCTTCTATGCGATGGTGTGCTGGGGCACTGGCATCAACAGGGGTGATGCCAATAGGTTCAATAGACTGATTAGAAAGGCTGGCTCTGTTGTAGGAGTCGAACTGGACACCCTGGAGGCTGTGGTAAGGCAAATGACCCTACAGAAAATCCTGGCAATTCTGGACATTGTTTTTCACTCTCTGTATGCTGTACAGAGGAGCACTCTTAGTAATAGACTAAGACAACTCGGCAGCTCCAAAGAGCGCTATATGAAGTCATTCTTACCTTTGGCTATTAGGTTCTATAATGAGTCAACCTCTTGCCAAGAAAGTGATGACCCCCTCCTGTTAAACTGTTTGTGGTAACTTGCTTTTGATTCTTTCTACTTCTCTTCTAATATTTATACCTGTGCACTTGTAATGCTCCTGTGACACTGTAATTTCCTTTCGGATCAATAATTTATCCATCTATCCATCTTAAGTCAATCATCACAAAATGGAAAGAAAATGCACAGTTGTAAATCTGTCTAGAGCAGGCCGTCCTCAAAAATTGAGTGACTGTGCAAGAAGGGGACTAATGAGGGAGGCCACCAAGAGACCCATGACAACTCTGGAGGAGTTACAAGCTTCATTGGTTGAGATGGGAGGGACTGTGCATACTACAATTGTTGCCTGGGTGCTTCATCAGTCGCTGCTTTATGGGAGAGCAGCAAAGAGAAAGCCACTGTAAAGGAACTCATATGAAATCTCAGCGAGGTACACATGTATCACATACTGCTGAGATGACATATGCCATTTACATACACAACAAACCTTACAATATTACTCAAAAAACACAAGACTCCTCCCTGCTTAGCTATAAACTCCAACTCAAAATAGAATGCATCTCAACTTATACACATATATTATAGATACAGTATACGAAATAATACAACCAGGATATAGGCATCCACAGCATAGTAAATTTAAATTGACCTATTCAAGCCTAAAGATTTCATTATCGTGGAGGATTTCTAATCTTGTGGGATAATGTCTTTCCTGACGAAGGACGTCACTCTGCTTAGCAGGTGAGACTTATGGCTGTGAAAATAATCTCAGGTTCTGGGACCTCTTCCATGGTGATTGCAGGAGTTGACCCTGAGACTGAAGGAACACAGCAGGCCAAGCAGCATCTATAGAAAGAAGTACAGTCGATGTTTCGGGCTGAGACCCTTCGCCAGGGCTAACTGAAAAAAGAGACGGTAAGAGATTTGAAAGTGGGATGGGGAGGGAGAGATGCGAAATGATAGGAGAAGACAGGAGGGGGAGGAATGGAGCCAAGAGCTGGAAAGTTGATTGGCAAAAGGGATACAGAGCTGGGGAAGGGAGAGTATCATGGGACGGGAGGCCTGGGGAGAAAGAAAGGGGGAGGGGAGCACCAGAGGAAGATGGAAAGCAGGCAAGGAGTTAGGAAGTGGTTCTGACATCTCTAGACACCTTTCTTCTTCCTTTCTTTGCTTTTCTCTCTGGATCTACTTCAATCCATGCTTCTCTCCTGGTCCCAGTTTCTTTCTCTCTCATTATCCTGCTCTTGATGCCTTTCTCAGTACCATACCCTTTCCTTATCCTTGGTCCTCTCATGATTCCTATCATGGTCCTGATCCTACTCACGCTCTTGTTCCCACTATTTTTCATTCTCATGTTCCTTCACTGTCTCACGCCTTCCTTTTTCATTTTCTAGTTTATTGTGAGTATATCTGAATTTACTAATTCTCGAGAAATTAGGTCTCGTTTATCCCCTTCCATTTCCTTAGCATTTATGTCAACCACCTTTTTCTTCTTTCTAGAACGTGCATCTTGATCTTGGGAAAGTGCATTCAATTCACCGGTATTCTCTTATTAATCTTTCTACTGCTCCTTTTACAATCTGATCTCTCCTCTAGGTTTCCCTCATCCACAATATCAGCTGACGAATCCTCTGTTTTCATACCTTCGTTGACTCCTTTCTTTTTGGCGTTCCATTCAGCCTGCTGGGCTTGTTCTTTGCATCTGCTTTTACTAGCAGCTTTTTGCCTCCCACTTGAAGTTCATGCAAGAGCCTTAATGCATAAAGAGTAGATACAGATTCTTTTTACCCTCAAAGGTCAATACATTACATACAAAAAATGATCGTAGTCGGACCACTTCTTTTATCACTTTCTGCTTCCCCTGAAAAACATAGTCCTTCCTTGGACCAATATGCTTTCCAGCTAGAGGCACAGAGGTTGGCACCAACACCTGTCTGTCTTCTATCATACAACTTTTCATGATGTACAGCATTCAGACAGGTTTAGTATCATCCAGTAAGTTTCTTAATTTACTTTCAATTTGACTCTATTACAGGGGTGTATCATGCAAATGGTGGATGGTTCTCAGTTGTCTCAGCCAATCACATCCCCACAATGTTGGCCCTCTTGTTTTTATTACATACAAGCCCAATGTGGCTCGTTGCTTGTGGTATTTTATCATTTCAAATGTCATTCCTACAGGAGGTATCTCCTCTCCAGTATAAGTTCTTAATTTGATACCTGCAGGCACCAGTTCACTACTCTTGCAATGCAGTTCAAACTTATTTTGTGGATGACTGAAACAACCCAGCAAGTGTCCAACACTTTTTAATTAATTTGCCAACCACTCTGTTGTATGCCATATTGATTGCCATTATTAGTTTTCACATTGTAAATCTCAAGGCTACACAGTCCTGTGTCATTCTCATCGTTATCAGATTTTTCATCAATGGCATGCAGATTAGAGTTCTTTTCGAAACTGCAACTTTACTTTTTATCTTCTTCTCTTCCTGTGTAATTCAAATATTTTTTGTCTTTCTGACATGCTCTTTGTCCTACTCTTTTAGCATTTTCTGTAAGTTTTGCCTTTAAATCTGCATTGGTTTGGCGTATGCAAGCCCCTGCCACAACTGTAACACAATTTGTTTGGCCAAGCCAGTTTCTCTTTAGACTTCACAATTTTGTTCATGCTCATTTTCATTCCTGACTGAAACTCAATTGCATCTCTGTTTGCTGCTTCCATTGACACAGCTATTTCAACTGTTCTTTTAAATGTAAGTTTCGCTTCAGTTAGGAGCTGTTTTTAAATGCTCTCTTTCCACTTGATTCCACTTATGAAACCTAAAGCATTCTGCAATCAACAATGGTTTTGGTTCTAAAGGTCTCTGCATTACTTACATGATATCAGCAAAGCTCACTTTGGCTGGTTTGGTTGGAGCACTAAACACTGAAGCAAACTGTATGCCTCCGAACTCAATGCAGTCAGCAAAACTAGTGCTTGTTTCTCATTGGCTATTCAATTTACTTTAAAATACTGCTCAATTACTTCAATAAATAATACCCAGTTCTCTGTTGTGTAATTAAGCACATCAATCTTTCCAATATAGCTAATCCTTTTTGCTTTTTTTAAAGTTACAATTATTATCACCTGGTATTCACTGTTAAAGGTGACAGGATGGAGACGTGTCTCTACTAAAGGAGGTGTAAGGCGCTCCTTCCCCCCGTGAGCCTACAGGTCAGCCTTGGGAAGGTGTAGCGCCTACTTAGCCCTCAATCAGGGTCACATGAAACCATGGGAGCAGGCGATGGATGGGCACATATCACAAGTCTTGGTTAGGCGACCACTGGTGCGAGGAAATCTCTGAAGCGCATTAATAATGGCTGGGGTCACTTGTCTTGTAAAGACACTGCTCAGAAGAAGACAATGGCAAACCACTTCTGCAGAAAAGTTTGACATGAATAATCACGGTCATGGAAAGACCATGATCACCTGTCCAGAAAAAGATGGCACCAACAAACAATGCTACCATGGGTGGCATTCTTCAGATGGTTCAGAAAACTCTTCCTTTCACTTCTTTTACGCCTTCCTTTTCTTTTAAACGTGGTTCTGATCCTGTTGGAATCTGTGACCTAGAGCTTAGTGATGTGTTTTCCGGCCAATTGAGTGATATAGTGCTTTGCTGTCTCCAAGAAAATTGCGGAAGGCAAGCTGGCTCGAGGCCAAGATGCTTAGAGATGGGGCGCAAGTTCATGATCAATTCCATTTCTTGCCGATCTCACTAATTAAAGCATTAAAGAAAAGTGAAAACATCGAGGTGAGTGAGGAAAGTGAGCGAGTGTTCAGCGCCATTTACCAGCCCCTCGGTCGCTGCTGCCAGAGGAAGGTGTCTGCGTGCGATGGTCTCTCTCTCTCTCTCTCTCTCTCTCTCTTACTCACTGCTCCCAAGGGGCGGTTCCTGTACTTGAATGATTTCTCTCTCCCTCAATGCTGTCTGAAAATGAAACTGAAGTTCTGGATCTGCAGTTTGAGGATAGCACTGTAGTTCTTTGACTTTGAAATGGAGCGGCCTTCAGATAATGAACACTGAGCTAAAATGAATATGAATTCTTTTGATTTTGTGTTTTATTTTCTGTGTTGTTTGCTCATACTTTCTTGTTGCTGTTTGTGCAATTTGTTTTTGTTTGCATGTTGGTGGGGGGGGGGTGTTGATGTTTCTCTTTGAACGGGTTCCATGATTTTCTTTATGGCTGTCTGTGGAGAAGATGAATCTCAGGGTTGTATAGTGTATACATACTTCGATAGTAATTGAACTTTGAATCCTTTGAATCACATATGTTACATGATAGAACACATAACGAACGAACTAACTCACTGTTTATGAACTGATGAACCTTGGCCATTTACTGCCCTTTTTAAAAACTTGAACATTTCTCTGTTGCGTAAGAAGTGTGCTCTGCTTTTATTTAAAACTCAAACATTTTGCTGTACTTTTTAAAAATTCAAATGTCTCGCTGCACTTCTACAAGTAGGTAGTTGTCTTGGATTTGTTTAAAAATTCCTTGTCGCCACTGTTCTGTTTTGTAACTCCAATACATAGAACTAATTGAAAGGAAAACGCAGACACGAGAAAATCCGCAGATGCTGGAAATTCAAGCGACGCACACAAAATGCTAGTGTAGCACAGCAGGCCAGGCAGCATCTATAGGAAGAAGTACAGTTGACGTTTTGGGTTGAGACCCTTGGTCAGGACAAACGGAAAAAAGAGATAGTAAGAGATTTGAAAGTGAGAAGGGGAAGGGGAGACCCGAAATGATAGGAGAAGACAGGAGGGGGAGGGATGAAACCAAGAGCTGGGAAGTTGTTTGGCAAAAGGGATACAAGGCTGGAGAAGGGGGAGTATCATGGGACGAAAGGCCTTGGAAGAATGAAAGGGAGGGAGGAGCACCAGAGGAAGATGGAGAACAGGCAAAGAGTTATTGTGAGAGGGAAAGAAAGAAAAAATAATAATAATAATAAATTAGGGATGGGGTAAGAAGGGGAGGAGGGGCATTAACAGAAGTTAGAGAAATCAATGTTCATGCCATCAAGTTGGAGGCTACCCAGACGGAATATAGGGTGTTATTCCTCCAACCTGGGTGTGGCTTCATCTCGATAGTAGGGGAGGCCATGGATCGACATATTGGACTCAGAATGGGACGTGGAATTAAAATGTGTGGCCAATGGGAGATCCTGCTTCCTCTGGCGGACTGAGTGTAGGTGTTCAGCGAAGCGGTATCCCAATCTGTGTAGGGTCTCACCAATATATAGAAGGCCACACCGGGAGCACCGGACACAGTATATCACACCAGCAGACTCACAGGTGAAGTGTCGCCTCACCTGGAAGGACTGTCTGCGGCCCTGAATGGTGGTGAGGGAGGAAGTGTAAGCCTTGTATCCCTTTTGCTAATCGACTTCCCAGCTCTTGGCTTCATCCCTCCCCCACCTGTCTTCTCCTATCATTTCGGGTCTCCCCTCCCTCTCCCCCTCCCACTTTCAAATCTCTTACTATCTCCTTTTTCCGTTAGTCCTGACAAAGGGTCTCGACCCGAAACATCGACTGTACTTCTTCCTGTAGATGCTGCCTGGCCTGCTGCATTCCACTAGCATTTTGTGTCTAGTTTTGTTTTCATATTTTTAAGTGAGGGATGCACACATCACATGGTGGTGTGATGGTATATGCCATTTACATACTTTCATATGCAACCCACAATGCGTTATGTAAACAACAATGAATGCTTAATCAAACAATAGATTTACAATATTACTGAAATATTAAGTACACAACACCACCTTCTCTGGAAGAGACTCCAATGAGCCAAAATTCAGACGTCCTCCCTCCCGCACCAATTCCTTAGCCACATGTTAAACTGTATGATGCTCCTATTTCTGATCTCACTCTGACGTGACATGGGTAGCAATCCTGAGAAAACAGCCATGGGGGTCCTGTCCTTTAACACCTAACTCCCTAAACTCACTTTGTAGGACCTCGACACCCATCCTACCCATGTCACTTTGTGGATCACGACCTCTGGCTGCTCACCTTCCCACTTAAGAATGCTGTAGACTCAATTCAAGATGTACCTGACCCTGGCAGCTGGGAGGCAACAGCCATCTGGGAATCTCGTTCTCATTCACAGAACCTCCTTTCTGTTCGCCTAACTAACAAATCCCCTATCACTACAGCTTGCCTCTTCTCCCTTTTTTCTTTCTGAGTCACAGAGTCAGACTCGGTGCCAGAGATCTGACTGCTGTGGCTTTCCTCTGCTAGGTCATCCCCAGCACCCCCTCCCCACAATCGTATCCAAAGTGATATACCTGTTGTTGAGGGGAATGCATTATAACTCTCCACCCCTTCCACTTTAATCCCTCCTTATAGCTTAGGTCCTCAAATCCAGGCAACATCCTGGTAAATATTTTCTGCACTTTTTCTAGTTTAATAAAGGATTTCTTAAACAAAGTGACCAAAACTACAAACAATACTCCAAGGTGAACTAACTGCTACATAATCTCCTAACTCCTGTACTCAGTGCCCTAACTAATTAAGGCCAACATGCCAAACCTTACATGAACATTGAAAGATCTTTTGATTTAGCATACTACCTTAGTAAATGCATGATGATATGATGAAATTTTCTACTCCATGAAAAATCCACTTAAAAAACATGAGCTTCCTTTATTTGATAGACTTAAAGAAGCAGAATTCTTCTTCATTTGCCTTCATATTCTCAATATACAGTTCACTCTGGCAGCAGGCTTTGCCAAATCAGATGTATAGTTTTATAATACCAAGGGATCTTAAGGACCTACTTGCTGTACTTCATTCTGAAATGACATCTGAAAATGGAACTGATTTGTTTCTTCATCCTCCCTTTGTTGACTATCCAACAGCATTCAAGCATTGTTAGTCAAAAGCTATGAA
The DNA here is from genome assembly GCF_030028105.1 of Mobula birostris. Taxonomy (NCBI): domain Eukaryota; kingdom Metazoa; phylum Chordata; class Chondrichthyes; order Myliobatiformes; family Myliobatidae; genus Mobula; species Mobula birostris. The sequence goes on along the minus strand of NC_092390.1, from coordinate 30,366,004 downwards.
GATTGAATGTGAAACTCTAACAGGTCTAATTGGGTAATTGATTGAATGTAAGTAACAAATGATACCAAGTTTTGGAAATCCTGAACCATCGGCCAGACATGTAAAAAAAGCAAGCATGAGCTATTGCTGCAGATTAACATCCATATTGGGAGACTCCACGGGGTATATTAACAAGTTGATCCTAATTGCTCTATAAGAATTTGAACAAGGTAAAAGGAACAAAATTCAGTCAAAGATTTGGAGACTAAATGTCAGTACGCCATTGATCCAGCTCAACCAAAAGCAATCTCAGACACTGAGCCAGCAAATCTGTAAGTGGAGTTGGCTCTTCATCCACTATTTAGGACGCTCAGCTCAATAAAACAGGACTTCGGTGTTCCACCACATAAAGGACAAGGAAACACTTGCAAGGTAGTAAATAAACGTCAGTGAATCCTGACAGTGGAATTGTTGCCTTATTTCTAAGTCCTAGTAAAAATCAGAACTATTTTATCAACGGCACTTGCACTTAGCCATTGTGGGCAACTGCAGGCTCCACACACCTTCAGCTCCATTAACATTAACATTAACATTAACATTAACCATTATCATTAATATTAACATTAACAAATCCATTAACAGAGCCAACAGCAAGGTCACTTGTGAATTCAGTCTTTTAGATTTTATGTATTCAAAACTGGCATCAGGTCAACAGACCAAACTGGATTTGGTGGGACAAGTGAGCACCAAACCTCCGATAAGTAAAAACAAATATATTTTGGATTGTGAAAAAAAAAGTGTCCAGAGGTATTGAATCACAGTCTTGCCAGATGTGGAGACCTCATGATGATCTGCCTAACAATTAGGTTCATAAGGTCATAAACTAAAGAAAACAGGCCCTTTGGCACAAAGTGCTTTCTGAGCTAGTCCTGCCCCCATATCCCTCTGAAACTTCCTTCCCCATGGGCCATCAACAATAAAACAAATCTAACTTGTAAATTTGTGCCCTTCTGAGTGTAACCATTTGAGCCTTTGACCTTTCGTACATGGTGTCATACAGTATTACAGCATAGAAACATGCCCTTCACCCTTTCTGGTCTATGCCGACTTAATATTCTGTCCAGTCCTATCTAGCTGCTCATAGGCCATATCCCTCCAAACACACCTATCTAAACCTCTCTTTAATATTGCAATTGAACCTGCAATTACCACTTCCATTCACAGCACTTTCCACATTTGCACCACCCTGAATGAAGATGTTTCACCTCAGATTTCCCTTGAATATTTCACCTTTCACCTTAAACCTATGACCTTTAATTCCAGTCTCACCCACAAGGAGGTGGAAAAGCCTGCATCCTATGTATATAATCATAATTTTGTATTCATCTGTAAGATTTCCCCTCAATCTCCTGTGTGCCAGTCCGAACCTGTTCAACCTTTCTCTATAATTCAGCATCTCAAATCAACATCCTTGTAATTATTTTTGTACTTTTTCAAGTTTATTGATTTCCTTCCTGCAGGTTAGTCACAAGCACTACACAAAATACTCTAAATTCAGCCTCACCTATGTCCTGTACAACTTCAGCATATCATCCTGACTCCTGTACTCAAAGCTCTTACAATGAGTAAGCAAATAAGAAACTGAGATTTCATATACTGGTCTCTTGCCCACTATGAAGTCTATCAGGCTGATCTTGAGAGCCACTCCCCATAGGTAACATGTTTTAATGATGAGAGAAAGACCACAAAAGATATAGCACCTGAATTACAAAAACACCAGATATGCAATTCTCATTGTGTTTGAGAATATGTGCAGTATCACACTTTGACCCATAAAAATAATAAAACATATCTTATCTATAAATGATGATCAATGAATGAAGAATACTGAATAAGAGGAAAGAATGAATGGTGAAGGACTGGCCAGTAGTAACCCAAGAGATTCAAGCCTTAATTTCACACATACAGATGGAAAAAAACTTGATTTACAATACATAAATATCAATAAACTCAGAAAGAGAGAAGTTGGAGAAATAATAGAAGAAGTTTCTAATATTCTTTATAGAAGACACCCCACTGACTCACTGTAGAGAACATTTTACATCCAATTAGATTAATGTACTGTTTGCACAAGACAAAAAAAAACCTGAATATAAAATCTGGATTCAACATTAGAGAAGCACAGACTCTCAACCATAGACACTAAAAATAAGGAGAGTAGGCCTTATGGCCCTTTAAGTTTGCTTTGTCATTCAATATGATCATGGATGACCATCCAAATACAATACCCTGTTGCAACTTTCTTCCAATATCCTTTGTTCCTTTCAGTCATAAGAACAACACCCCACTCCTCCTTGAATATATTTTATAGCTCAGGACATGAAAGATGGAAAAAAAAGTTTAATGGCAGTGTGCGAAGAGCCATGGCAGCAAGTTAAAGCATGATTTGATCAAGGTGCTTTGGTTAGGTTGCTAGGTTTCATCCACTATCTGCTTTTACTTTCTCCAGCACCCACACTATTTGGTCTGCAGCTTTAAGGGGTTAATGTTGCAGACTTTGAGTGTCCTAGACCCGGTCAGTAACTGTCCAGACAGTCTCATGGCCTTGTTCAAAGTTATCACGTCTAGTAAAGTCCCACCCATGAAAGGTATGAGTAGAACTTTAACTACTGACAAAGTAACAACATTCATTTCATCGAAGTCAAAGGTGCAAGATTGGAGTGCCTCTAATAGTTCCCAAAATTCAAAAAGATTCAAAAACATTTTAAAATTAAATAAACCAATAAAAAGATAGAACAGAAAATTCTGAAAATAGTATCAGCAGTTTAGACAGCATCTATAGAAAGATAAATAGAGTTAACATGTCAAACTGAAGGCCAGAATTTGGAAAGCAAATTAATATAATGCTGCAGGAGGGTGTAGAAGGGAGGTATAGGATAAAGAGATTATTACTGACAGAGTAAGATCAGGATTGCCTGGTGATAAGTTGTAAAAGATTTGATCTAGTTAATTAGTTAATAGGGAAGTTTGTGAAGAACATGTTCCTTTATTCAATAAAGCTATAATATAGAGAGCAGTTAAGAGAGTAACAGCCAAGACAAAAGAATGTAAGGCTTGAAAAATGCATAGGATATTCTCAGCAGATCAGGCACTGCTAATGAACATTTCCTGCAGGTCAGGCAGTGCTAACTGAGCCCATATAACTTATTAACCAGCCAACCGATGGAACTTTTACGGCTCATCCCTATGTGCTGAAGGGTTAAATTTGCTTTCACTTTGATGGTTCCCTACTAATCTGTGACGTTTACTGGCAAAAACTAGCAAATAACTTTAAAATATTATTAATCAAATCCCTACAGAATCATAAAGTTGATTTGAAGATGGATCAATTTTACTTTTTAATTTTACATGAATTCACTTAAAGAACACATAAGAACGTAAGAAATAGGAGCAGGAATAGGCCATCTGGCCCATAGAACCTGCCCCGCCATTCAATAAAATCATGGCTGCTCTGTCCGTAAACTCAGCTCCATCCACCTGCCTTTTCCCCATAACCCTTAATTCCCTTACTATGTAAAAACCTATCTAACTGTTCCTTAAATATAAATATATTTAGTGAAGAAACATCCATTCACAATCTTTGCAAAACAAAACTAAGATAAGAATTAAATCAAATGAACAAAGTGAAATTTGAGAACACCTTTTCCAGATGTAAATCCACATAATGACTGAAAAAGTGATGTAAAACTTAAACAATACTGATAACATTTTATGAAAGTGCACTTGTTTTGCAGGGGAGTATATACTTACATCTCTGTCCAGGACTCTGCCAGTGCTATTCAAGTACAATTTCTGGTTGACAGCATCCAGGAGCACCCAGTAGTCATCATTGCCTTTTAGTGATAAGGCAATAGTTGGATTTGGGCCACCCGCATGTCCAGTAATTTGCAAGTTGTCCACGAGAAGTGTTCCTGTTATACACATTGAAAAAGTAAGTGGAAACATTTAAAATAGATTACAGTGAAATAAGATCCACAGATAATTTAAGTTTCTTTCTTGGTTGACAATTGCACATAAAAGATAATTGGACGGGCAATTTTTTTTTAGTTTGTGTTCTTCATGTGAAACAAAGGGAGTAGATGCCATTGATTTCATCATTAAAATGACGTACTGGAAAACTAATCTGCCATGGTAACTTCGAAAACACAGTTTAACAAACAGAATCTCGTCCAGGGAAATTTACCTCTGTTCTGATCACTATGCATGCAGCTTTTGGAATTATTTCAAGCAGAACATTCATTTACTTTCAACTACATCTTATGACAACTGAGTCAAAACAGCCAATTTATTTTGGTTCAGAGCACATTCGTATGTAGGAACTATTTATATTAAATAGAGCTAAATGTACCAGGTAGTTGAAATTGTATTTTAAAACCATAAAATAGATCTTCCAAAATATACCTCATTTCAATTGTCAAACTTCAACAAATTTCAAGCAACTTCATAATTTCAATGCTGCATTGTGTCTTAATAAATCAAGGTATGCATCAAAAGCAAATCTTAAAGTTTTGTATTTTATTTCTATCTTAATGTAAAATCCATTGGAAATGCTTGGATGACAAAAGTACTGAAATGCTTCATTCACACATGGCATCTCAACAGAATGCTGATTAACTACAGCAATAGTGAATCTTACAAATTGACATTTTTAACAAATGGAACATCTTATCAGTCACCACTGAAAGCAAAATATTTCAAGTGAGTTACCTTTTGAATATTCCAACAGAAACTTCCAGTGACAGTGTAGAATAGGAATTAATGGGATTTTCATTTAGAGTTGTCACTCTCATTCCATCATGACTAGGCCAAATACAATATTCTTATTGGCAACTATGAAATGTGATCAATACTGCCAGATATGAGCTAACCCAAAAGCTCTATTTTATGAATCAAATAAAAAAAGTTAATTTCTTTCCCACCTATCTCCCAAGCTTAAATGCTGTGGTTATGTTTATAGGTCTTTTTCTCATAAACTTTTACAAGTTTTTGGTACATATTTTCTTCATAAATTGCATGAAGAATTGCCTAGGAACAGAAAATTGCGGAGGACTGCAAACAGAACCTGGCAATTATCTCCTTGGTGGACTAGAGGCGGAGAGAGCAAAATCTTCAAGCTCTTCGGTGTTACCATCTCAGATGAGCCTTCGTGGGCTCAGCACAGTACAGTACTTGCAGTCGTGAAGGAGGTGTATAAGCTTAAGGAGATTTGGTGTGTCACCAACTACTCAACAAATTTCTACAGGTAACACACACAAAATGCTGGAGGAACTCAGCAGGCCAGGCAGCATCCAGGGGAAACAGTAAACTGTCGAGGTTTCAGGCCAAGACCCTTCATTAGGACTGGAAAAAAGAGATGAGAAGTTAGAGTAAGAAGATGGGGGGGGGAAGGGAGGAAGAAGTACAGGTGGTAGGTGATCGGTGATACTGGAAGAGAGGGAGGGATGAAGTAAAGAGCTGATAGGTGAAAGCTCAACTTCTTGTCTTTTTTCCAGTCCTGATGAAAGGTCGACTGGTTACTCTTTTCCGTAGATGCTGCCTGGCCTGCTGAGTTCCTCCAGCATTTCATGTGTATTGCTTGGATTTCCAGCAGATTTTCTTGTCACATTTCTACAGGTGCACTGCTGAAAGGCACATCATGACCTGTAATGCCAACTTGAATACAGAAACACAAGAAGCTGCAGACAGTAATGAACACAGCCCAGTTCAACAGAATAACTCTCCCCACCACTGACGGCATCTACAGGAAGCCCTGCTCCAAAAAGTGGCATCTAACATCAAGAATCACCATCATGCCTTCTTCTTGCTACTACTGGCAGAAACCTGAAGTCCCACATATTCAGGTTCAGGAAAAGCTTCTTTCTTACAGACAACAGGTCCTTGAACCAACCTGCACAACTCTAAGCCTCAGCAATAGAACACTATTGAACAAATATTGATTTTTCTGACTTCGGCACTAATATCTTGTTTTTGCAGTCTGTCTTTCTCTTCACTGTTTTGTATACTTTATATTCTGTATATTGCTTGTACCTAAGGAGACTAAAGACTAAGGAGCTGGTGGTAGACCTGAGGAAGTCTAATGCACTGGTGACCCATTTCCATCCAGGGGGTCAGTGCGGACATGGTGGAGGATTACAAATACCTGGGGATACGAATTGACAATAAACTGGACTGGTCAAAGAACCAAGGCTGTCTACAAGAAGGGTCAGAGCCATCTCTATTTCCTGAGGAGACTGAGGTCCTTTAACATCTATCGGATGATGCTGAGGATGTTTTACGAGTCTGTGGTGGCCAGTGCGATCATGTTTGCTGCTGTGTGCTGGGGCAGCAGGCTGAGGGTAGCAGACACCAACAGAATCAACAAACTCATTCGTAAGGCCAGTGATGTTGTGGGGATGGAACTGGACTCTCTGACAGTGGTGTCTGAAAAGAGGATGCTGTCAAAGTTGCATGCCATCTTGGACAATGTCTCCCATCCACTACATAATGGATTGGTTGGGCACAGGAGTACATTCAGCCAGAGACTCAATCCACCGAGATGCAGCACAGAGCGTCATAGGAAGTCATTCCTGCCTGTGGCCATCAAACTTTACGACTCCTCCCTTGGAGGGTCAGACACCCTAAGCCAATAGGCTGGTCCTGGACTTATTTCCTGGCACAATTTACATATTACTATTTAATTATTTATGGTTTTATCACTATTTAATTATTTAAGGTGCAACTGTAATGAAAACCAATTTCCCTCAGGATCAATAAGATATGACTATGACTAAGTGCCTATGATGCTGCTGCAAACTGTACTTGCGCACAAGACAATAAACTCAACTTGTTTTTTTCTGTTCAGGCAACTTTCTCTATTCAAAGGTAACAGGATGAAAGTCTAGCCACACTCTTTTTACTTTAACTAAATATACAAATGCATTCCCTCTCCAGGTAACTACAGTTTCTGACAAGCAGGCGTGAATATAAGTTGTCAAATCCAATGAAAGTACAGGCCACTCCTGCCCAATTGGCAGCTCCCTCTCACCAGACACTAAATTCATTATTTCTAACACACTGAATGAAAACACACAAGGTGCTGTCTGAGTAAGAACAAAAAAAATTTAATGTTTGGTATATTAAGAGGTAACATATGCTCCACAAGCTCTTGTAATTTTATATAATATTTTGATTTTCTGAAATCTTGAATAAAGCGGGAGTAACATGAAATATGTACAGCTAGTAACTAAGTTTTAAACAAACCCAACTAGATGGTTCCAGATGGCAAAATAGGGTTTGAATACAAAGTTTCTAAAATATACAGTCCCACCCACCCAGGTGTCAGTGAAAACTGGAGATTTCCCTGTGCTGCGGTCAAGTGATTAAAGCCCATCAGAGAATACACATTCTCTATCCCTCGTCAATCTCTTTTCCTGTCACCCTCTGTACATGTTTTACATTGTATTATGTGTGTTGGCACTTGCTGGTCTGTCTCAATACAGAATTTTTATTTACTTTGAATTTAGAGAAATCTATCCTCAGTGTCTTGCACTAAATACTCAAAATAGGAATTGGTTGAACATTGACGTATACACTCAGTGGCCATCTTATTAGGTACCTCCTGTACCTAATGAAGTGGCCAGGGCGTGCATGCTTGTGGCATTCTGTTGCTGTAGCCCATCCACTTCAAGGTTCGACATGTCGAGTGTTCAGAGATGCTGTTCTACACACCAATGTTATAACATCTCGTTATTTGAGTTACTGTTGCCTTCCTGTCAGTTTGAACTAGTCTGGTCACCCTCCTCTGATTTCTCTCATTAGCAAGGTGTTTTTGTCCACAGAACTGCCACTCACTAGGTTTTTTTTGTTCATCGCACCTTTCGCTGTAAACTCTAGACACTGGTGTGTGTGAAAACCTCAGGAGATCAGCCTTTTCTGATAGTCAAACCAAAAATCATTCACAGTCAAAGTCACTTAGATCATTTTTCTTCTGATGTTTGATTTGAACAACAGGTGAACTTCTTGACCATGTCTGCATGCTTTTATGCAATGAGTTGCTGCCACACTATTGGTAGATTAGATATTTGCAATACTGAGCAGATGTACAGGTGTACCTAATGAAGAGCCACTGGTTATAGTTCCAAAAATTCTCTTCCATTAATATCAATGGAAAAAAAGAATTTTGGAAGCAGAGCGCAATGTCTAGTCCATACCACTGATGCAGCAAGAATTAACATATACTAAGTTGCTGCTTGTGTGTATAACAACTTGCACTGTTCACAAATAACTCAGGTACACTACAGAAATTACTCTGTTAAATTCTTCGTTAATCACAATTAACACTATAAAACCCACAGATAACTTTTAGGCAGCTGTGAGCAGCAATAAGAATGAGCATTTTTTGCTTGTTGCAGACTTTGAAGTTCATGATTTTAAGTATTTGATTTTGTGTTTACAACAGAATAAATGATAGGTAAATACAAAGGGCTCAATAGACACTCTTGTAAGAAGTTAATGAGACAACTCTGCGTAATCAGTATGCCAATGTTCAGTTAGGTCACGTGATTAGGTTTCGTACTTATATTTTTCTTGGGAGTTCATGGTGTTCTCCTTTGAAGCAACAAACAAAAAATATCTAGGCGTGAATGCTAGTCAGTTCCTTTATTTTACTTTGAATATGATTCAATTTCTCTTTGGAACAAACCGAAACAAATCTTCAGTGGGGAGAGAAAGAGCCAAGTTAAGGCTAAAGAAACCTACAAAAAGATAAGAGTACTGGAACTTCCTTCAAAACTGTCCTTGGTATCATGACTTCCTGTTTTCCTGAAGGGAAGTATATATTGTTTTGGCAAGAGAGGTAAGAAGAACTTAACGAGCACTCATTTTGCTAAGAAATGCCAGGAAGTAGTCAAAGACTACAAACAGACAGCTAGAACTATTGAGGAGGGATCAGGAACTGATTTTGTTTAAGAAGTCAATGCTTTTAATTTGGTTAACTTCACTCACCCCACCACTGTATTGTTCCCACAACCTATGGACTCACTTTCAAGGACCCTTCATCTCATGTTCTTATATTTATTGCTTATTTATTTATTATTATTACTTCTTTTTATTTACATAGTTTGCTATATCTTGTACATTGGTTGCTTGTCCATTCTGTTGGGGGCAAACTATCATTGATTCCATTATGTTTCTTGGATTTACTGAGTATGCCTCAAGTTCTCAGGGTTGTATGTGGTGACATATATGTGTTCTGATAATAAATTTACTTTGAACTTGAACTTTGGTTTGTTACGCGTCAGTTAAAATCTCAAAAAGACATGACAGTCAAATGCAAAGTAGTTCTGCTATGCTTGTATAAAAGACACAAATACTTTAGACATACAAAGATGAAACTATTTATTCACATACATAATTGGAGATGATGTTGGAGGCCTCCCTCCTCTGAGCGTATGGGTACAACTATTGTTTCAGTGTCGTGAATATAAATGTAACTTTTACTGTATGATGGCAAAATAGCTGGGCCTAAAGGCATGTTTCAATGTAGATATGATCAGGTATTTTAATACTGACACACCCTATACAAAGAGATCTGCAAGAATCATGAGTTTTGGACTAAATAACTTTAAGCCAGTAACCAAAGAGAGCTGCTCTTGGATGTTTGGTGATGTTATTGGATAATAAACGGAATCTGAAACAGTCTGGATGAAAATGCAATGAGCAACATTTATCTTGGAGATGGACAAAAGCCTTAAGGGATAAGCTGAAGGAAACACTAAATGGTGCTGTCAGATTGTATTTTTTTTATAAGTGACCTTGATGAGGAAGTAGAAGGGTGAAGTAGTAAGTTTGTAGATAACATAAAGGCTAGTTGAGTTGTGGAGAGGCTGAACATTGTCGTAGGTTACAATAGAACTTTGACAGAATGCAGAGCTGGGCTGAGAAGTGGCAGATAGAGTTCAACCCTAAGAAGTATGAAGTAATACTCCTTGAAAAATTGGATTTGAAGGCAGAATTTTGTAGTTCCATAAAACCTTGGTTAGACCATATTTGAATATTGTGTTCAGTTCTGGTTGCCTCATTATAGGAAGGATGTGGAAGCTTTACAGAAGGAGCACAGGAGACTTGTTGCCTGGATTAAAGAACACAAGATGTTGCCTGGATTAGAGAACATGTATTATGAAGGCAGGTTGAGTGAGCTGGGGTTCTTTTTTCTATTTGGAGCAAAGGAGCATGAAAGGTGTACAAGACAAAAGAGGCATAGATCGAGTAGATAGCCAGAGACTTTTTTCCCAGGAAAGAAAAGGCTAATGCCAGGGGGCATAGATTTAAGGTGATTGGAGGAAAGTATAGGGGATATGCCAGAGGTAAGTTTTTTACAGAATGTTGGATCATTGGAACACCCTGTAAGGAGTGGTAGTTAAGGCAGACATACGAGTGGCATTTAAGAAAGTTATAGATAGGCACATGGATGATAGAAGGGCTAGAAGGAGCAAAGGATTAGATTGAATTTAGAGTGTGTTAAAAGTTTGGCACACCATCATGGGCTGAAAGGCTTGTTCTGTGTTGTAGTGTTCTACGTTCTGGCTTTGGTAGAAACCTCTGTTTAGATCAGTTCAATGGAAGCAATACAGTATATCTCAGTTGACAGATCACTATGTGGTTGTTTAAATCCAAAATACGTGAATAAAGTGATTAGAAGGGAACATTATCCACTCGTACATCGAGATATAACCACACATCCACATCATGAAGTTTAAAGTAAAATTTATCAGAGTGCATACATGTCAGCACATACAACCCTGAGATTCTTCTTTCCTATAGGCATACCCAACAAATCTATAGCATGGTAACTAAACAGGATCAATGAAAGAGCAAGAGCAAAGAAGATAACAAACTGAGCAAATGCAAATATAAATAAATAAATAGCGATAAATAACAAGAGCAAGAAATAACAAGATAAAGAGTCCTTAAGGTGAGATCATTGGTTATGGGAACATCTCAATAGAGAAGTGTAGTTATCTTTTTATCAAGAGTCTGATGGTTGAGGAGCTGAAACTGTTCTTGAATTTGGTGGTGCAAGTCCTAAGGCACATGTACCTTCTACCTGATGGCAGCAGCAAGAAAAGATCATGCTAGAATTATCATGATTTGATGTTAAACATTGAGCTTCAGCTGAAGGATTGCCATAGGTAATGACTTTCCGCACACCTTTTCAATACATTACTGATTTACAAATTTGCATCACCTTCCAGGTGGTCAACATAATTTCAACAAGATTATACTCAGAACAGGATTTCACATCAAGCAGAAACCCAGTGTCCAAAGGAATTGCATATTTACTGTGGGGTTGCAATTCAGATGGGGAAATTAAATCTCCAAACTGAGTTTGTTAGTTGAAAATAGTAAACCACATATTGATGTGAAATGTCATGTGTAAAGAAATGACTCTCTGATACAGGGTGTCTGTTATAGAGACTTCTTGTTTGTTTGAGAGCTTAAGTGTTCTCCAGTGGTTCTGAATTTATCAGCCTTTCTGTCAGCATTTCCAAAGTCTGAAGGACTCAATTGTCCTACTGTGAACATTATTGATTTGTAAAGTTGAAAACCACAAGATATCAGAAGTAGCTAAGTTAAGCAAATACACATTTCTCCCTGTCACAGTTCAAGTTTGTACACTTACAGAGCCCTAGCTTCTCTCATGGCTTGCCTTATATCTTGCAGAATCAGAGTGGGATGTGCTGGGTCAGTATCCAAAATGAATCTGGGGACAACACATATTGGGCTGAAGGTCAGTGACTGCTACACTGAGATTAATTTTCTTGCAGTCATTCACAGTAGAACAAAGAAATACAATGGAATCAATGAAGCAAAAGAAGACATATTGTACAAATACAATAAAATCATAAAATGATAGTAATAATAAATAAATAAATTAAATAAATAATACTGAGAACATGAGTTGTAGAGTACTTGAAAGTGAGTCCAAAGGTTGTGGAAAATCAGTCTTGAGGTAAGTGAAGTTATTCATGTTGGTTCAGGAATCTGAATTGTTAAAGGCTAATAAATGTTCCTGAAACTGGTGGTGTGGGACCTAAGGCTCCTGTACCTCCTTTCTGAGGGCAGCAGCGAGAGGGTACGGCATGAGCTTGGACTACATGAAAGTGAAAGCATGTGGAGGATACAGATAACAAGGATCCACACTTTGGATATTCATCACAGCAATGTAATTGATGTCAACTGATTAATTCTTATGAACAGCTTCTGTAAAAATTGCCCGCAGTTGAGGCACTTTCTAGAGCAAAATACAATGGTCAAAACAAAGCAAGTCTACTGCTGGTGTCTGGTTCAGAAAAAGCTATCAGCAGCTTTTATGTTGAGTGTTGCTTTACTATTGGCAAAGCAACAATTTCTGTTTGGAGGGAAAACATGAGGCACTGTTAACACAGTGATGGTGATCAACAAGCTCATGTGACACATACAAAATGCTAGAGGAACTCCGACGGCCAGGCAGTATCAGTTCTGATGAAGGATTTTGGCCTGAAACGTCGACTGTACTCTTCTCCATAGGTGCTGCCCGACCTGTTGAGTTTCTCCAGCATTTTGTGTGTGTTGCTTGGATTTGCCACATCTGCAGATTTTCTCTTGTTTGTGATTGAACAAGCTCATGTGATTTATTTTGGAACACAGTACCTCCAGATTTTTCTGCTGAGTTTTGGATTTATAGCATTTGCAGTTTCATGACCCTGCTGGTATTTACATTGCTCAATGAGTTCTTGGGAATGTCACTGTGATGTATGAAACAAACAAGTCTGGACATTGTTTTCCTAAATGCTATGTAGTATTTTACTTCAAATAATTTTGTTTTCATTTTATATAAGCTCCAGATATTCTCATTGATCAAAGAAGAATTGGCACAATGCTATACAGGTAAACTGATGATAAGAAGAATGGAACACTACATTATGTGCAAATATAGAAACATAGAACAGCATAATACAGAAACATGCTGTTCAGTCCATAACAGGCCATAAGACATAGGAGCAGAATTAGGCCATCTGGCCCATCGAGTCTGCTCCACCATTCAATCATGGCTGATCCTTTTTTAATATCTCCTCCTCAACCCCAGTTCCCGGCCTTCTCCCTGTATCCTTTGATGCCATGTCCAATCAAAAACCTATCAATCTCTGCCTTAAATACATCCAACGACCTGGCCTCCACAGCTGCACGTGGCAACAAATTCCACAAATTCACCACCCTCTGGCTAAAGAAATTTCTCCACATCTCTGTCTTGAAAGGGTGCCCCTCTATCCTGAGGCTATGTCCTCTTGTCCTAGACTTTCCCACCATGGGAAACTTCCTTTCCACATCTACTCTGTCAAGGCCTTTCAACATTCGAAAGTTTCAATGAGATACTCCCTCCCTCATCCTTCTGAATTCCAGCGAGTACAGACCCAGAGCCATCAAACGTTCCCCGTATGATAACCTTTTCATTCCTGGAATCATCCTTGTGAACCTTCTCTGGACCCTCTCCAATGCCAGCACATCTTTTCTAAGATGAGGAGCCCAAAACTGTTCACAAATAGTCAAGGTACGCATTGTATCTGTGCCAACCATAATGCTAATTTGAATTATCCCGATCTACCTATAGAAGATCTATAATCTTTCCATTCCCTGTATGCTCATGTGCCTATCTAAATGTTTCTTGAAGGTTACTTTTGTATCTATTTTTACTAACCACCCCACCCCCACCAGCCATGCATTCCAGACACTTAGCCCTATCTTTAAGGGTCCTAATACCCTTCCCTTGGACAACATCGGTGGTGTGGAGAGGGGAGACATGTAGCATGGGCAACTACCGGTCTTCCATACAACCTTGCCCAGGCCTGCGCCCTGGAAACCTTACAAAGGTGCAAATCCATGGTCTCATGAGACTAACGGATGCCTATAAAAATGCCCTTGTAGCCCTTCTGATTTCCAGTTTAAATGCTTTCCTATTTCTCAAGGGTCCACTCCAGTTTCAGTTTCTTAATCTTTTTGACTAAGTTTGTAACATCTCCAGTCATCCAAAATTCCCAAATCTTGCCATCCCTGTCTTTCTTCCCCAAGGGAACATATTGGTCCTGAAATCTGACCAGCTGTCTTTAAAATTACTCCTACATGTATTTGCCTAATAATAGCTGCTCCCGACCTACTAGCACTAGTTCCTGCCTAATATTATTGCCATTAGTTTTCTGGCAATGTAGTTCTTTCCCCCAAGGTCCAGTCTTATCCTTATCCAAAATTATCTGAAATTTTAAGCTAGCAGACAGGATTTTGGAATCAACCCATATATCTGGGAGGACACTGGCAGAGATAGAACAAGTAGTCCTCCCGATTCAACGACAGAACTCCTTCATGGACTCCAACATAATAAAGTGAAGTAGTTACTTGCAAAATCACTGATACATCGGTTAAGATAACAACATTTGCACTTCATGACACCCCTCCACCTGTGACCGGACAGACAAAACTTGCAGCCTCAGGAATAAGCTCACTATCAGTCAGTAGAAATGCTGCACAACCCAAAACAATATCATATTCACAATCCTTTACATTTGGGCCCAAACTTTACAGTCAATGGTGAAACAAGAACGTCTGTCATTGACAATGAGTAGGATAAGGCTTAATGGCTGTGTGTGCATTGATGTATTGTCTCCAACCTAATCAGTGGATGACCTGAAGGACAGCTCTACAAGAGAGAGCCATGGCAATCTATTGCTCACCAAGCACATCATAAGGACCATAGACAGAAATAAAGATATAGATACATATCTCTATCTCTGATCCTTATGATGTATTTGGTGAGGAAAAGGTATGATCACCTCATAAATGTGGGAAATCCACTGAGAACACACAATTATCTATCAACCTTTTACTAATCATATTTAATCATATTGAAGAAAGATATAAACTGAGGTAGACTGCTTTTTTACAGAAGGTTGTGTGATCTGAAATATCATGCAAGATCAACATGTCCCTTCTCACAGCAATTTGAGTACTTGACTGTAAGATGTGCTCAGAGCAGATGTCATATTATGAGAAATACAGTTCAAAGCAGACTCAAGGTTCAGAAAGGATGAGATTTGTTGAAAGCATTCTAAATAAGGATTCACTGCCTGCTTATTTTCTTTCCAACATTTATCTGGAAATTCAGGGCACACACTCAGATAAGAGGTAATTGGTTCACAGCCCAACTTAATGATTTGAGTCCTGATTTACAGTTATCTTTTCATTCCAAGAAATTGAATCTGCATTATGAAGGGAACTGAGGATCAGGTAGGAGGATTGGGTACTGTGTAAATGTCCCTTAAAAGAGGATGATTCCTGAGTTAGATTAGACAGGGCTTCAGCATTATTGGAGAGAGCTCAAAGGAGGTTAATGAAAATGAGTCCAGGATTGAATGTGGAGAGGAGGCTCACTGGCTTGCCCACAGAAGACAAAGAGTAGTTGTAGATAGGTCATATTCTGCATGGAGGTTGGTCACTGGTGGCGTGCCTCAGGGATCTGTTCTGGGACCCCTACTCTTCATGATTTTTATAAATGACCTGGATGAGGAAGTGGAGGGATGGGTTAGTAAATTTGCTGATGACACAAAGGTTGGAGGTGTTGTAGATAGTATGGAGAGCTGTCAGAGATTACAGCGGGACATTGATAGGATGCAAAACTGGGCTGAGAAGTGGCAGATGGAGTTCAACCCAGATAAGTGTGAGGTGGTTCAATTTGGTAGGTCAAATATGATGACAGAATATAGTATTAATGGTAAGACTCTTGGCAATGTGGAGGATCAGAGGGATCTTGGGGTCCGAGTCCATAGGACACTCAAAGCTGCTGTGCAGGTTGACTCTGTGGTTAGGAAGGCATACGATGCATTGGCCTTCATCAATCGTGGGATTGAGTTTAGGAGCCGAGAGGCAGTGTTGCAGCTATATAGGACCCTGGTCAGACCCCACTTGGAGTACTATGCTCAGTTCTCGTTGCCTCACTATAGGAAGGATGTGGAAACAATAGAAAGGGTGCAGAGGAGACTCACAAGGATGTTGCCTGGATTGGGGAGCATGCCTTATGAGAATAGGTTGAGTGAACTCAGCCTTTTTTCCTTGGAGCAACTGAGGATGAGAGGTGACCTGATAGAGGTGTATAAGATGCTGAGAGGCATTGATCATGTGAATAGTCAGAGGCTTCTTCCCAGGGCTGAAATGGCTAGCACAAGAGGGCACAGTTTTAAGGTGCTTGGAAGTAGGTACAGAGGAGATGTCAGGGGTAAGTTTTTTACACAGAGAGTGGTGAGCGCGTGGAATGGGCTGCTGGCGACGATATGATAGGGTCTTTTAAGAGACTCCTGGACAGGTACATGGAGCTCAGAAAGATAGGGGGCTATGGGTAACCCTAGGTAATTTCTAAGGTAAGAACATGTTAGTCACAGCTTTGTGGGCCGAAGGGCTCGTATTGTGCTGTAGGTTTTCTATGTTTTATATTTCTAAAATGATTCCAGGATTGAATGGCTTGTCATATGAAGAGCATTGATGGCTCTGGTCCTGTATTCAGTTGAATTTAGAGGAATGAAGGGTAACCTATTTGAAACCTATCGAAAGTTGAAAAGTTTCAATGGAGTGGATGTGCAGAGGATGTTTCTTATCATGGGAGCGTCCAAGACCAGAGGACACAGCCTCAGAACAGAGGGGTGACCTTTTAGAACAGAGATGAGGAGGAATTTGTTCAGACAGAGAGTGTTGAATCTGTGAAATTTGTTGCCGCAGAAGGCTGTGGAGGCAAAATCTTTATGTATATTTAAGTCCGAGGTTGACAGATTGTTGATTGGTCAAGGCATGAAGGGATATGGGGAAAAGGCAGAAAATTGGGGCTGTGAGGGAAAATGGATCTGCTATGAAGAAATGGTGGAGCAGATCTGATGGGCTAAATGACCTAATTCTGCTCCAGTTTCTTCATGGCAGATCCATGATCCAAGACAGCCCCTGTGCACAGAGGTCCATTTGTGAGCTAAAACTCGAAAAGACTATTTGGCTGCTGGAGTACAAAAAGCAAAATAAACAATAAAAAAGTAACAACAGCAAATGACAATGTTAGTGAAAAACACAGTAAGAACCAGGTTATTGATAAAAATATACTAATTGATCAGAAGAATGAAAAAGACATGGAAAACATGTGAAAGTGATAATAGGAAACAGTTTAAATAATTTTTGGACAGTAGGTATTTGAATATTGGGAATCAATGTGTTGTTCTATCATGTACAATATACAATGTACAAATAATGTACCTGGGCAGATGGTTAATCTATAATCTATATTCGGATTTGAAGATTGGAGGCTGAAGTTACTTGCTATATGTGCTAAACCCAAAAATTGCTCTAACAAGCTTCAAGGGCCAAATGAAGACTTGAAAACAGCCTTTGGAGTAATATAGAAAGTTCAAGAATTGCAGACCATTGTGTGTGTGTGTTGGGGAGGGGGGGGGGAATTGTACACCACAATCAACATAAATAGAGAACTAAGGGAAAATGAAGCAGAATGAATTCAAAAGTGGGAGGGAATGGATTTAATTGTAGTCCTCATGTACTCAAGGAAAGGAATTAAACTGTGAACAAATAATATTCCCACACAACTCAAAAAGAAACCATGTGCAAAGTCAGGAAGGAATTAGTACAGAAAGCCTATTTTCCACAGGTTTGGCTATGTCATGAAGAACTACATGGTTACTTCGAATTACTGGGATGGGACTTTTGACCCTCCAAACAAACAAGGTCAAAAACTACCCAAATGATTGATTGGGCAACGCTCAGGGAAAAGAACCGAAGTTACACTTCAATAATACCAGAAGGCAAACTTATGCTCCAGAGCATTTAAAGCTCACTCCTACAGAATGTGTTGCACAATGTAAAATGTCCATTTTAGAGTTCTGGTTAAAACTATCTAAGACAACTCATTTCAAGAGAAACAGAACTTGATGCTTAAGACACTTTGAGTGTCAAAGTTCCTGGGCCTACCAACAAGTGAATGACAATTCCGATTGAAATAGGCCTACACAATGATGTACAATACGTGGTAATACTGAAACCCCAGTGCAATTTAAATGTGAAACATTTGTGTGTGCTTCTCCTCTGGGAATGGTATTGCACATCCAGAGCATAAGTAACGAAGGTCTCGAACATACTGGGATCCAGCAAGAACATTATATAGTAAGATATAATATATTCCTATGCCATGGGATTTCCAGACATGAGATATTTTAGTCTGTCCTTATGAAGTGGCTAAGTATGTTGCTGAAGCAAGGAGATTTAGCTCGAATGTGAAACAATTGAACTGAAAGATTCAAGATTAATGATTGTTTAAAGCCATTTCCAGTAAACAAGTGTAAAGAAGAATGAAATAATTGTTACTCCAGATCCAATGCAGCAGAAGAAAAAACATAATAAGAACACAATAATAATAAAAACACAAAAAAAATAAATAGCTTATATACATAGATTGACTGTAGATCCATAAAGTGATGCCTGGCACAGGAGGGTCTATACATAAAGTGACTGAGAGAAAATAACAAAGTAGCTGTGGTTGTGGGAGTGGAGGGGTAGGTTAGTGGGTGGAAATGTTGATTTGCCTTACTGCTTGGGAAAAATAATTGTTTTTGAGTCTAGTGGTCCAGACGTGTATGATACATAGCTTCCTCCCTGATGGAAGTGGGACAAACAGTCCATGAGCAGGCTACGTGGAATCCTTCATGATGAGGTCATTTCTGGTACCTTTCCATATATACATCCTTGATGGTTGGTAGACAGGTGCTAGGAATGTATTGGGCGGTTCTGACTATCTGTTGTAGAGCTTTCCTGTCCGCTGCGGTGTAGTTCACATACCATGCAGTGATGCTGCTGTATAGGATGCTCTTCACTATCAAGAATCTATTAACCTCTGCCTTAAATATACATAAAGACCTGGCTTCCACAGCTGACTGTAGCAAAAAACCTCCAGTTTCACCACTCTCTGACCAAAGCAATTCTTCACCATCTCCGTTCTAAAAGGGCACCCCTCTTATTCTGAAGCTTGTCTTAGACTCTCCCACTATAGGAAACATTCTTTCCACATCCACTCTATCAAGGCCTTTCACCATTCGATGGATTTCAATTAGGTCACCCATCATTCTTCTGAATTTTACTGAATATAGATCCGGAGCCATCAACCACCCTTTATATGACAAACCATTCAATCTGGTAATCATTTTTGTGATTCTCCTTTGAACCTTCTTCAGTTTCAGCACATCCTTTCTCAGATAAGGTGCGCAAAACTTGTCACAATACTCCTAGTGAGGCCTCACCAGTGTATTATAAAGTCCCATCATTACATCCTTGTTTTTATATTCTAGTCCTCTTGAAATGAATACTAACATTGCATTTGCCTTCCTCACCACAGATTCAACCTGCAAATTAAGCCTTAGGAAATCCTGCACATGGACTCCCAAGTCAATTTGCACCTCAGTTTTTTTGTATTTTCTCTCCATTTAGAAAATAGTCAGCTCCTCCATTTCTTCTACCAAAGTGCATGATCATACACTTCCCGGCACTCTATTCCATTTGCTACTTCTTTGCCCGTTCTCCAAATCTGTCTAAAGCCTTCTGCAGCCTCTTTACTTCCTCAAAGTTACCTACCCCTCCACCTATCTTCAGATCGTCTGCAAACTTTACAACAAAGCCATCAATTCCATCATCCAAATGATTGATATATAATGTAAAAAGATTTGGTTCCAATACAGAGCCCTGTGGAACATCACTAGTTACTAACAGTCAACCAGAAAAGGCTCCCTTCATTCCCACTCTTTGCCTCCTGCCAATCAGCCACTGCTTTATCCATGCTAGAAGGTTTCCTGTAACACTATGGGCTGATAGATTGTTAAGCAGCCTCATGAGAGGCGCATTTTCAAAGGCCTTCTGAAAATCTAAGTACACAACATCAACTGATTCTTCTTTGTCTACCCTGCTTGTTATTTCTTCAAAGAATTCCAACAGATTTGTCAAGTTTCCTTCAGGAAACTATGCTGATGTGGGTACAGATGTGCATAGCCCAGCGCTCTTCAGCCTCCTCAGTAAGTCGTGGCACTAGTGAGCTTTCCTGATTATGTAGAATATGTCCGGGGACTATGCGAGGTTGTGCGGGATGTGCACTCTCAGGAGTTTGAAGCTACTTGCAGTTTCTACTGCTCTACTGCCAATATAAAGAGGGGTGTGAGTGTGGTGCAAGTTCTCCTGAAATCAATAACCATCTCCTGTGTCTTGTTGACACTGAGGAAGAGATTATTTGCCTGACATCAGGCCTCAAGCTCCTCCACCTCCTCTCTGTAGGTTGTCTCATCATTGTTGGTAATGACCCCACCACTGTCATGTCAGATTCAAGACTGGCAACTTCTAGCACGTCCATTACATAGAAATACGGGACAATATCAATTCATTGAGAGTGACAGTATGGCAAACTTGCAATGAGCAGAATTTTCTGCTTTATTAGTTCAAAGTAAATGTATTCTTAAAGCATGTGTATGTTACCATGTACTATCTCGAGGTTCATTTTCTTGCATGTATTTATAGGAAAATAAATAAATACAAAAGACTAACAAACAACCAATGAGCTCAAGACAGACTGTGTAAATTAAAATAATATTGAGAACTTGAGTTGCAAAGAGCCCTTGAAAGTGAATCAGAAGGTCATAGATTCAGTTCAGAGCTGTGGTGAGTGAAGTTATCCACGCTGGTTCAGGGTAATAACTGTTCCTCAACCTGGTGGTGTAGGACCTAAAGCACAGAGGCACAGTGGTTAGCGTAATCCATTTACAGCTGCAATGATCACCAATTGGGGTTGATCCCAACTGCTGTTTCTAAGGACTTATTACATTCTCCCCATGACCACCTGGGGTCCCATTGGTGCTCCCATGTTCCAAAGACATACAGTTAGGGCTATGGTAAGTTGGTGCCGGAAGCATGGCAACACTTGCATCCGTATTTCAGCACAATCCTCACTGATTTGATGCATTTCACTGTATCTTTCAATGTTTTGATGTACATGTGACAAATAAAGCTCAACTTTTTAAATCATTTACGGCTTCCGTGCCTCTTGCCCAATAGTAGTAGTGCAAAGTGAGCATAGCTTGAAAGTGGTCTTTGACGATGGATGCTGCTTTGTTCTGGCAGTACTCCATGTAAATGTGTTCAATGGTGAGGAGGGCTTTGCCTGTGGTGGACTGGGCTGTATCCACCACTTCTCTTAGATCCAACTGATCACCTCATGGCCAGTTATGTCTTAAAGTTTTTGCAACAATAATGGAATTTTATTTGTAGAATAGGATGGAGATTGAAAATCTGGTTGAGTGGTGTCACAGCAACAGCCTCTCACTCAACGTCAGCAAAACAAAATAGATGATTACTGATGTTGGGAGGAGGAAAACAGAGGTCGATGAGCCAGTCCTCATCAGGGAATCAGAGGGGGAGAGGGTCAGCAATTTTGAATTCCTCAGTGTTATCATTCCAGGGGATCTGGTCAGGGCCAAGAACCTAAATGCAATTACAAATAAAGCACAGCAGCACCTCTACTTGCTTAGAAGTTTGCCAAGATTAGGCATGACAGCTAAAGCTTTGACAAACTTCTATAGATGTGCGGTGGAGAATATATTGACTAGTTGCATCATCGCCTGATATGGAAACACCAATGCCCTTGAACAGAAGATCCTACAAAAAGGAGTGGATGTTGCCCAGCCCATCACGGCTAAAGTCCTCCCCACCACTGAGCACATCTACATGGAGTACTGTTGCAGGAAAGCAGTATCAATTATCAAGGACTCCCACCACCCTGGTCACGCTCAGTTCACACTGCTGCCATCAGGAAGAAGGTACATGCGCCTCAGGACGCACACTACCAGGTTCAGGAATAGTTATTACCCCTCAACCAAAGAGGATAACTACACTTCACTTCAACTGCCCCATCACTGAAATGTTCCCACAACCTATGGACTCACGTACAAGGACTCTTCATCTCATTTTCTCAATAGTTACTGTTTATTTATTTATTTGTTTGCTTGTTGTCTTTAGCATTTGCAGAGTTTGTTGTCTTTTGCACATTGGTTGTTTGTCCATTCTGTTAGGTGTGGCCTTTCATTGATTCAGTTATGGTTCCTGAATTTACTGAGTATTCCACAAGAAAATTAATCTCAGGATTGTTTATGGTGACATATAAGTACTTTGATAACAAATCTGCTTTGAACTTTGTTTGCTTGCAAAAACAAGTGTTCCGTTGTAAATTAATGGGTAGCTCGCTGTTTCCATTTGAACACCCACGGGGATTATAGGCTGCTTTTCAAAATATAGGAACTAATCATTTCACAGCCCAAGCACGCTTGAAGCAAGCTGTTCACTAAGTCGCAGCAATTAGAGTCTTTGTGAACATCTCCTCCCAAAGCTGGTTGCTGTGAAGCATTAAGCCAACATCTAGCACCAGAGTTATCAAGCTAAGCAAATGTACCAAAGAATTCTTGTTCAAAGCAAGCCAAATAGCAAAACATATCATTTTCAAAAAACACTTTTAAGTGATCTACAGAGCAGGAGCTAAAGATTAGAGCAAGCTTTAATATGTATTGTACAAAACACAACTTGAAATTTCAGAAACTATTTTCAAATACTTAAAAACTGAAAAACTTTAAAATAATAATCTAAAAGAATAAACATCAACACAAAATAAGTATTTTCAGGTCAAGGTTAAGCCATAATTATGGCTCAATGTGCGAAGTAAAAATTTGCATAAAATTCATGCAGCAAAGTTGGTTGGTAATAAAAAAGGCCCTCATCAGATCTTTGATCCTTGATCAGCGCATTGATCATTTCCCTTGTGACGGGTACACTGGAAATAAGACCTTTGCTCCAATCCTTAGTAAATGCATCTTAGCCTGGAAGGGCTGGAAGATGTTGGGTATTTGTCAATGTTTTTCTTTAAAAACTTCATAATATAGCACTTTCTGCTGTGTGGGATATGCCACTGGATGCACACTAAAATATATATGGAACACCATAAATGTGATGAAATATCAATAGTGATGAAATTTGATGATTTTCCAGAACAAGGTATTGTCTGCAACTTAATGCTCTAGTCCAGAACTATGCTCGGGGTGCACAGAAGCTGTGGGCAGCTACTGTTTGCGTTCTATCAGAAACAAATCATGTGAAACCTTTGTTAGCACCCCCATTAAAAATTTGCTTTAAGGTTGTAAATAAATGACAACTGATAACTTGCTAATGTTAAGTAATGGGAATAATATGCTTGTTATGAAAATGTCTTGATTGTTCTACATTAACTATTTCTGTTTTTTTGTGAATAAAGTACATATTGAAATATTTTAAAGAACTACTACAATAAGTTGTAAAGAACAGTTAAGAATAGTTTCTGACCAGCTGAAATTCTTGTTGTACAACTGATTTATAAAGGTAACTGTGGAGAAAACTAATAAATGGTGCAACCTGTAGAGAGATGTAGATACAGCAACACCTGTATTTTCTTCTTTCTAACTGTATCTGCATATTTCATATAATGCTGCCATACTTTCACCATTTGGACAGTGATTGCCAACAGTCTCAACATTATTTTGTCTGTATATTCTGGGCTACAGATCTGGGGCTGAACTCATTTTGCAATAGTGCTACTTAATATGCTACTGAACTGTTGAAACTTCAAACAAATCTCACTCCATTTTTGTTCTGTGATTGGCCAAGATTCATACTACTCCTGCACAGTAATCACAGCATTAGTCCAAAGTAGAATGCCTTTCTATAAATTCCTGTCAGTAAGAATATGAATTGATCCCAAAAGGGTGATATATCTAAATAACAAAATCTCAAGAGGGCAAATTTCCATTCCTTAGACTGACTTGTAAGGTTCATATATCACAAGACATATCTCATGTAGAGCAAATGTTTTTGTCTGATTTAAATGAATTTTGAAGAAAAAGCAAATAAAATTCTAGTTTCTCTCCCCTGAGAACTGGTTGCAGATATATATTATGCATTGGCATACATATTTCAAAATGTGACTTCCAAATAATTATAATTTGCAAATATGGAACTAGACTGGAGTTGCACTCAGAAGCACCAGAAGAAAAAATATTCTTCAGGTAGTGCAGTCACTAAGGTTCAATCAATGAAACAACGAGAGGCAAACGTAATTTCTAGATTGAAAGGCCCATTGATCCACATTGCAAAACAAAATTGACTCTGGCACCATTTGGAAATGCCATTCTTCTTTAGAATGCTGTAAAGTTTTAATGAAGTAGTCAAATTCTTGGACTTGAGTCATTGAGGCAGAATACATATATGTTTATATTGCCTTAGTTCCTGCTACAACTAATTTGAAATTGTTTGATGTTGGTAGACAAAGCTTGACGAGCACCAAAATAATTTTTACAAATGCAACAGGCAAATTGACTAATTTGCGATAATTACCAATATTTCAATTAATGCAAATTGCTAACCTATTTGAGCAATAAGGAATGCATAATGAAACTGTTCTGCACACAAGTTAAAATATGTCTAAATATTTAAATTTTATGTACAATCATGTAATGATTAAGTTGGTGAATTTTACATAATAGGCATAGAAATGAAAATGACTTGAAAGACACTCAATTTTTCAATACAATTCTAATATGTGATTGATAAATTTAATAACATGGATATTTTTTGACATGTTACCATTCCACTTACTGTTTTTTCAATATAATCTATCTTTACACTGCACATTCAGCTCCCCAATTTACACCTCCTCTCTGTTTCGTTTGCTTTCTGTTGAATCCGTTATAGTTCTGCAGAGCATACTTGCAAGCTTAATTTTCAATACTCTGTTTCTACTTTATTAATCCATGTGAAATCAGCTTCAGGATGATCTGTCGTACTAGGTTGGATATATAGTTTAAATTCTCTTTCAAGAAGACAAGCAAACAGCTATAGTATTCAATATTTTCAAACACATTAGCTTATAACATGAAGCTTTGCTTACGATGTTTCTCTATCTGTTATTCTTCCAGTCCTTGCTTAATCCATGCACTCTCTGTCTCAGATTGACTTGAAGTATTGCAGTTGGACCGCTTTCCACTGCTTGGTCAGGTATGTTTGTTGTTTTTGGGTAGGGTAACAGACAACGTGAAGAATAAGTGACAGAACTACTCAAGTTCCTTTGCTTATTAGTACTTGCTGACAGCATTCAATTTGCTTTCATTTCACTGGATACTCAATCAGTAACTTATATACAATTACATATTTCAGAAAATCATTCATTTTGCCCTGTGGCCATGTAAGATTTTTAGGTCAGGTTAAAAAAAAATCCACCGGATGCAATGCCTTTAACAATTACGACTGTCAAATCAAATCAAATCAAACTAATAAAACAATATTCTGTAATATAAACAATTAATATTTAATTAGAATAATCATTAAACATTCCAAGCATGTCTTATCTTCACAAATGTAACTATAAGGATATTCAAAGTTTGCAGAACCCCCATGGAGAAAAAAAATCGAATGATGTTATTAGAAAAAGGATGGTGCAATGATCACATTAAGTAAGTTCAGCTTACTTAACAACAGAAAACTTTGAGAATGACTTAAAGGGTGATTATAACTGGTATGATTAGCTTTGAAAAATATCCACTCAAGTCTAAATAAGATTCATCAATTGATTCTGCTGCAATACCCTTTCTCCCAATGGACTGTCTGTAGTAACCATGGTTCATTTTTCACTGTTGAAAAGCTAAATCACCATTCAGCATTCTTTGTTCAGTAGTTATATTTATATATTAAGTGATAGTCATTGCTCAGGGAATTACTTGCAGGTAACACAGTGGGCTGAAATTCTGAGGCTGAGTGGAAGTGAAAGCGGAAGAAGAGTTTTTTTGCAAAAACAGCTATGACCTAAGACAAAATATTTAAGATCATGAGGATTTCCGGTCTATTCCAGAGTCTCCAATCAAATACTTCTGAGGTCTTAGCAGAATCTTGAACACCGTGACCTATTGCACGTATTACAGAACCCTTTAAAATGTCCACAAGCATCCCAAAATGGTTGGCTACCAAACCTGTCCTTTCTGTCTCCTGCTTTTTCACTAGTTATGCTGTTGATGAATAGGCACAATCTGAAAACCGCCCCATTTGTCCAATCAGAGTGGTTCTCTCTCCATCTGCCCATTCGCCCCATTAGTTCATGACCATTTTTCCCAATCCTCCCTGACAATTTCCCCACCTTAAGTGTTCCTTGATACATCAAACTTGCTTTCAGAACTCTGCCTAGTCCACCTAAATCAGAATCAAAATCAGATTAATATCAGAATCATGTTTAATATAACCAGCATATGTTGTGGTTTGTTAACTTAGCAGCAGCAGAATGCAATACATGATAAATATAGAAAAAATAAATAAATTAATTACAGTCAGTATATAAATATATAGTTAAATTAAAAATATGCAAATAGGTTGAATACAGAAGAATAGGTAAAAAAGTGAGGTAGTGTTCATAGGTTCAATGTCCATTTAGAAATCAGATGGCAGAGGAGAAGAAACTGTTCCTGAATCATTGAGTGTGTGCCTTCAGGTTTCTGTACCTTCTTTCTGATGGTAACAATGAGAAGAGGGCATGTCCTGGTGATGTGGGCCCTTAATAATGGATGAGGCCTTTCTGAGGCACAGCTCCTTGAAGGTGTCTTGGATACTACGGAGGCCAGTACCCATGATGGAGCTGACCAAATCTTTCGATCTTGTCCTACCCATGCCAACTGATCCTTGGTTCCCTTGCTCCATTGCTTGCTATTCTGAGTGCTTCCCATGTATGTTTTGAAGCTGGGCTGTTCACTCAAGCTCACTTCTTCCAAATGCATCCTCTCTCATTAGTCTGCCTGCTTCAACACGTAACAGTAACATGACAGCAATCTTTTGAGAAGGTGGTTGCAAAAAGGGGGCAACAAAAGGAATAGAAGCAAAAGATTGAGGAAAGAGAAAGTTGAGAAGAGTGGTGGAGGTTATATACATAGAAACTAGATAAGAATAAGCGTAGAGGTAAAACAATGCCATAGCAAGAAGTATTGGTGTCTCACCGCTCCAGTGATCCAGGTCTGATCATGTTTGTGTGGAGCATGCACACTTACTCCTATGTTTATATAGGTTTCATTGATCTCCCAAATCCCAAAAATACACTCATTAATAGATTAAATGGTTCCTGTAAAAATTGCTGGGAGAATCAGGATAAAGTTGATTGACATGTGATAGAGAATGGAGATGCCAAGGTCTGCACGTGCTAGAATACGGAGCAAAAAACAAACAGCTACTGAACTCAGTGGGTTGAACAGCGCAACTAGGAGGAGAGGAATTCTTTATGTTTCAAGTCAAGACCTTTCACCAGGACTGACAAAAAGTTACAGAGAAATAAGTGGGGGAGAATGGGATTATTGGGAATGCTCTGCTTGCTGGGCAAGACTTAAAAAGTTAAGTGGCCTTCTTCTACGTTGTGAGAAAATATGCAAAAAATTGGAACAGTTAAGCTAACAAGTAAAAAGTAAAATAAAAGGAGAGAGAAGCAACTCAAGCAGAAAGTAACACTTACTGAGTGTTATGTTTCATAACTCCAAAAACTAATTAGAAAAAAACAAGAGAGCCAGAAATGCGAATCTAACTTTGTGTTTTACTTTAAATGAGGCACACACGTATTGTGTGGTACCATCATAACATATGCAATTCACTTATTTTTACGTATAACCTGTAATGAATTATTTAAATGAACAAGAATGTTTAGTTGAGTGATATATTTACATTATTACTCAAATACTACCGAAATATTAAATATACAACACTGAGAGAGAGACAGTCTCCACAAGTTGATGTAGATAAACAAGTGATTTTTGAAACTGAAATTTTTTTAACAATAGCAGCCATAGATAGAGCAACTTGCATAATGGAAACAACATTTACAAAATATTTAATTAAATAAATTTTAACATCAAAAGCAGATATGGTGCATGAATGAGCCAAGAAGACAGAAGCACCTGAAATTACTAGACTCAAAATTGGTTACTTTCCACAATCTGTCAGGCTGATCAACACCTCCACCAATTAACCCATTCACAACTCCTACATACACATCATCTAACGTCACTTTATGTATATACAATCAGTCTATGTATATAACAGTTACTTGTACATTGAGTTTGATAGGATTGTTTTATATATTTATACTTATTGTGTTGTGTTTTTGTTTCGTGTGTTCTTCACACTTGTTATGTTTTTTAATGTTGCATTGGATCCAGAGTAACAATCATTTTATTCTCCTTTCCATTCATGTACTGAAATAACCAATCTGGAATATTGAATACAAAAAAAAAATCTGTCTTCTCTGAAATCAGAATTTTACCCTGCAAATACCGGTCTGAAGTTTATCGGTTAAAAGCTTGACACATTTCAACATAAGACAAGACATTGGAACAAGCCTTCACTATTTCTCCTCTCTTCTTGCACAATTTATTTAATCTAATTTTATATCTGCATATATTTTTATTGTAATTCATAGTATGTTTTACATATTGCACTGCACTGCTGACGCAAAACAACAAATTTCGCTTCATATGTATGTTAGTGATATTTAACCTGATTGTGATTCTGAGCTGAAATAAAATCTAAATCAAATTAACAAGACTTTGTTTCATTAAGAGCAACCAAGAATCAAAATGGTCTTTTGGGTAGGGCAGTGGAGAAAATTAAAGGCACAACCACCGTTAATCTGTTGGCTTCAGTCTGATCTTAATATCATCTACTGACTCAACTTTAAACTTAAGACTATTGACTGCTAAGTTTCCAATGATTCACATCTCAGCTAATCAAAATTGTTTGTTGTTCTAGTAGAATAGTAATTCTGAAAGTATACAATGGAACAAAAGATTTTTTATGAAGTGACCTCAAACTCCAAGTGCTCCAGAGAACATTGCCTCAATGTCTTCTGGAATTGCAGTAGCTGTGCATGTAGCTAAAAGCAGTAAGAGTTTGCAGATTGCTGCATTCCAAAATGTAGTCCATTCTAAGAGCTCATTTGTTTGTGTAAACAAATGCACTGCAGAAATCATTGCTAATTAATTGACATTGCATTGTTGCTGCTGCAGATCATAACCCTGTACTACCACAGAACTTTACATTTTCTTAACCTAACCTGCAAGGACATCAGTCAAGGCTCTACAGAATTTCTGCAATATTTTTTTAACTCTACTCTTCAGGGGGATTGGTTTATTATTGTCCCATGTACAGAGATACAGTGAAAAACTTTGCCATCCATACAGAACATTTTAGATCTGAGTACACTGAGGTAGTACAAAAGGAAAAGCAATAGCAGACTGCAGAATATTGTCTTACAGTCACAGAGAAAGTGAAATGCAGGCAGACAAATAAGGTGCAAGGGCCATGATCAAAGTAGAAATCCTTGCTGGTCAAGATCTGAATATTGAAATTAGAAAACTCAACATGAGTGTGATCTTAGCACAATATTGTCTGCTACTAATGCCAGAGTTTCAAACGGGTGTTTCTATGGAGAGGCTTGCTCACTAAAGGCAACAGATGTCATGAATTTATTAAAACTGAGGTTCCACTTCCCAAATTCAATGAATATTCTTTACCCAACTTAAGCATTTCTTACAAAGTAAATAAATAATCAGAGCGTGAACTCATTTAATAGCAAACTGAGCAACTGCTGAGCAAACAGGTGGAACCAATTGGAGCAGTGGACTGCCATATTTCAGAACTCTGAACTCCAGTCTCTAGGGATAGGAGTGAATAAAATTAGTCAGAGCTGATGAAACAGTTGAGACACATGACACTGACATACACTGGCAAAATTAAATATTTTCTAAGCATCCTCTCTCTCTCTCTCTTATATATGAGAGAGAGACTTTAACTAACCATTAAACTTAATTAAACTCCAGAACTAAAACTATGAGAGCCTTATACTGAAACATTAATTCATATAATTGCTTTGATTAAACTTACAAAAATTGGACATCTGTAACAACACAAGGTAACCATGAACATGTTCCTTTCATGATTGGTTTTTCTCTCTTGACACGTCACTTAAATCATGTGGCCATCTCAATGACTACATGACTCTGCAATTACTGCAAAGACTGACACTCACACATAAAACCCTACAAAATTTAAACAGCATACATCCTTCTACCTTATTACCTCAATAATTATATTCCGTCTGGGTAGCCTCCAACCTGATGGCATGAATATTGACTTCTCAACTTCTCTTAATAACCATCCTCCCCTTCATACCTCATCCATTATTCATTTATTTATTCTCCTCCCCTCTTTTTTTTCTCTCTCCTTTTTCTCCCTCGGTCCCTCTCACAATAACTCCTTGCCGGCTCTCCACCCGCCGGGCTCCCCTCCCCCTTTTCTCTCTCTCTCCAGGCTTCCCGTCCCACGATCCTCTCCCTTCTCCAGTCTGGTATCCCTTCTGCTAATCAACTTTCCAGCTCTTAGATCCACCCCTACCCTCCTGTCTTCTCCTATCATTTTGGATCTCCCCCTCCCCCTCCTACTTTCAAATCTCTTACTGTCTCTTCTTTCAGTTAGACCTGACGAAGGGTCCCGGCCTGAAACGTCGACTGTACCTCTTCCTATAAATGCTGCCTGGCCTGCTGCATTCCACCAGAATTTTGTGTGTGTGTTGCTTGAATTCCCAGCATCTGCAGATTTCTCCATGTCTACCTCAATAATTATTGGGTTTTTTTGATTATTTTTCCTGTGACATTACAGTAGCTTAATGCATATTGCTAAGAATACTGAATTTTACTTATTATTCACATTTCCATCAGTGAGATCATTCAGCCTAGCATGCTGTATTACTGTGTGGTACAGAAACTGCACTGTGGTGGATAGGAGGGCTCTACAAGAAGTAATTAAAACTATCCAATGCATCACTGGCACACTGGCACCAGGCTATCTGCCATCAAGGTCACATATACAGAAAGGTGCTAGAAAAAGGTCAGCAATATCATGAAGGATCCCACTACCCTACTCATGGACTGTTTGCCCCACTC
Source organism: Mobula birostris (assembly GCF_030028105.1). Taxonomy (NCBI): domain Eukaryota; kingdom Metazoa; phylum Chordata; class Chondrichthyes; order Myliobatiformes; family Myliobatidae; genus Mobula; species Mobula birostris. The sequence continues at coordinate 30,334,844 of NC_092390.1, read as the reverse complement.
TCGTCAGGCTTCGTAGCATCTATGCCAGGACCATCAGACTCAAAAGCAGTTACCCCCCCCCCCCCCCAAGCCGTCAGACTGACCATCAGCTCAACCCATTAACCCACACCACCATCACAACTTTATAATTTCCTGTCAGTCACCTTTATGTATAGACACACTTGTACCAAGCATTACTTTATGTACATACAATTAGTCTATGTATATGAGGTAATTTTAGGTATTTATATTCATTGTGAACTTAGGCCTATTGTGTGTTTTTATGCTGCATTGGATGCAGAGTAACAGAGTAACAGAAGAAAGACAATAAACAATCTTAATCTTGGTCATGAAAGAAATAAGTGGAGGATATATATGAGGAATGAATGCAACTTTGCTTTGACCCCAGCATCTGCAGAGTGTTTTTTGTTTTTACAAAGACAACTGTTACAGGTTTGATTTCAGGTACACTTAATATGCTAAATACTGTCCAAAATTCTTCATAAAGGATTACTAATATGAAGCACAATCACACAGCTGCAGAGTATTGAGATATTGCATTAGAGTGCACAAACACTGTTCCATAAATTATTCAGGATACTGGAAAGTGACACCATGACTTTGTAGGTGTTCAAAAGTAAACAGAGCTTAAGGAGGCCTTAAAACCAACAAACTGTAGAAAGGCAGGAGAAAACAAGTGAAATTGACAAGCTGGGCATGAGTGCATGACGCAACACAGATGCAGTCATCAATGTGGCACAGAAAAAGTTGATGAGCATTATCAGGGAAAGCTTGGAAAAATGGACTGCTCCACATAGCCAACAAAAAGCCAGGCATAGTTCAGGCCCATGACTACCTTTGTTTGGGGAAAATAGGAGGAGCCAAAGGTGAAATTGTTGAGGGTGAAGACCAGTTGTGCTAGACAGAGGAGGTTGGTTGGAGAGGAAACTGGCTGGCTCTTTTGTTGAGATAAAAGTAGAAAGCTTTAAGGCCTTATTGATGGGAGATGGAAGTGCATGAAGACTAGACATCTTTGCTGAAAATGAGGCGATCAGGGCCAGGGAATTGAAAGTTGCTGAGGAGATCGAGAGCATGTGAAGTGTCACCAATGTAGGTGGGAAGGAACTGAACCACTGGGGATAGAGTGGAGTAGAAGTATGTGGACATGAGTTCACTGGGGCACGAACAGGTAGAGATAATGGGCCTACCTAGACAGTCAGGTTTGTGGATCTTGGATAGGAGGTAGAAATGAGCAATGTGGGGTACGGGACTATGAATTTGGTGGTAGTATATGGGAGATCTCCAGATTTGATACAGTGGCTTGATGGTCCAGATTGGGGAAATCACTGTGAACAAATCATCTGAAGCAAGTATCAATAATATTTGACCTAGTATTGACAGATCTCCTGACACAAAGTTTAATTGTTGACCGTATTCACACCGCTATTCACTTCAAGCTGACAGTGGTTCCTGATGGGCCTTCACTTTGCATCTTAGATCAGCAGGGTGCTTGATCCTTCATTATTGATGCAAATGAAGCTTTGATAGAGACAGTGAGGAGACCTGATAGAAGTTCATAAAATTATGAGAGGTGTAGACAGCTATTGTCTTATTCTCAGAAACAAAATGTCTAATACTAGAGGGGGGAGAGGAAATAATGGTGAGAGGGGTAAGACCAAGGAGGCAAGTGGAGCAAGTTTCTGTTTTACACAGTGGTGAATGCTTGGAATGTGCTGCCAAGGATACTGTTGGAGGCAAATACAACAGAGACATTTTAGTTGGCATATGAATGTGCAGAGAATGGAGGGATATAGACATTGTGTAGGCAAAAGGAATTTGTTTAGTCAGGTAAACACGAGGAAATCCACAGATGCTGGAATTTCAAGCAACACACTTAAAAGTTGCTGGTGAACACAGAAGGCTAGGCAGCATCTCTAGGAAGAGGTACAGTCGATGTTTTGGGCCGAGACCCTTTGTCAGGACTAACTGAAAGAAGAGCTAGTAAGAGATTTGAAAGTGGGAGGGGGAGGGGGGATCTGAAATAATAGGAGAAGACAGGAGGGGGAGGGATGGAGACAGGTGTTTTAATTGCTGGTTTAATTAGTTAATAAGCTGCCAGAAAAACTGTTGATAAAACCTTGAGAAACTATTATTCAGAAATATTAGCAACACATCATTCCAGTGGGACATCAAAATGAGAGTAAGTAGAGGCCACAGGCTTGGAAGGTGTCATTAAACCTTGGTCAGTTGCTGCAATGAATTTTATGGATGGTACACACTGTAGACACCATGTCCCAATATGGATAGATTGAGTGTTTCAGGTAGGGAATTTTTGGTAAATGAGTGTTTGTCCCATTAATTGATTGTTTTGTGTACTGAGAGATACATCAGTCATTATACATCCTGATACTATGCTGCTGCTGCTGACATCCTATCATGAACATTGGTTATAAGCTGCTGGCTCTGTTGGAATCTACCCAGACATGTAACACAGGACAATGAAGAGATCCCTGGCTGTTTTCACAATGACAAAGCACTCATCAATACTGTAATGGATGAATTAATAATGGCTGTGACCGTGGATTTCAACTGTAGTAATCCTAAATCTGAATATCTGGTGAATGGTGTTTTGGTTTTCATTAATTGGAAGAGGAGGGGGTTGAGTTCAAGAGCTACTCTTTGAAACTTTGGTTGGACCACACTGGGAGTATTGTATTCAGTTCTGGTCGACTAATTATGGGAAAGATGTGAAAGCTTTAGAGAGGGAGCGGAGGAGATCCAGGATGCTGCCTGGATTGGGGAACATGTCTTACATGGAAAGGTTCAGTGAGCTAGAGCTTTTCTCTTTGGAGGGTGAGAGGTCTTGATAAATGTATATAAAATTGGAAGAGCCATCAATACATTGAAAGCCAGCGTTGTTACCTCAGTTCAACAATGGCTGAAACAAAAGGACATCCGCTTAAGGTAAGTGGAGGAAAATTTAGGGGAGATGTCAGAGGTAGTTGTTTTACATACAGAGTGGTAAGTGCCTAGAATGTACTGCTGGGGATGGTAGTTGAGGTTGATATATTAGGAATATTTAAGAGATTTTTACATAGACACATGGGTTAAAGAAAATAGAAAGTAATGAGCTATATAGAAGAGAGGGCTTAAGATTGATCACCGAGTTGGTTTATATAGGTCACCATAACATCATGGGTTATGTTCTATATTCTAACTAACATGGGTGAGGCATGACTATCTCAGTTTAGCCCCTTGAGAGGGAAGACACTGATCCCCATTTTCTGAGAAATAAAGCCTGCAGTTGGATGAATCCAGAAATTTGCTCAGGACCATTTAGTGAAAATGGCTTGAATATTGTCAGTAAGGTCTAAAAATCTGTCCATCAATCTTACAAGGATTACTGAGGTTCTTCATTCTTACCATAATTATTTATACTTATCACCATTACCTGAGCACATTACTAAGACTAGTTTTCTAAATTATAAATTATATTTAAAGGGCACTGCTAACAAAGTGGGATTTGAAACAGGGTCTCTGGATTGCTAGTCAGGGAACTTAACTACTGTGCAACCACCAAAGAGCTATTTCAAATGCATAATGCTCATTCAGAATAAAAAGTAATCTGTCTTTATATTTCATGCCCAACCGATGCATATCAAGATGGCACAGAATGAAACCAGAACCTATTTTCCTTGAATAGATTAAGGTCAACTCTCAGGTCATGGGCAGGCAGCAGTTCCCTACAGTCACACTGTTAGCTTGGGTTGTTATTAGATAAGAGCACAGACAAAGCCAAATACACACTGCAGGAATGGACAGGATTGATTAGCTGATGCTTCTCTGCATTTCAGCATAATTCTCAGTTTATACATTAAACTGCTTATTTTGAGTCAGGTTTTAGTTTTACCAAAGGGAACAGCCTTAGCATAGAATGACATCCCTTTAGAACTGAGATGAGGAAGAATTCCTTTAATCAGAGGGTGGTGAATTGGTGGAACTCATTCCCATAGATGGCTGTGGAGCTAAGTGATTGGGTATATTTAAAGTGGAAGGTGATAGGTTCTTGATTAGTAAAGGGTGCCAAAGATTATGGGGAGAAGGCAGAAAAATGGGTTGAGAGGGGTAATAGATCAGCCATGATGGAGTGACAGAGCAGACTCGATGGGTGAATGGTCTAATTCTGCTCCCACGTCTCATGATCTTATGTCTATGGTCTTCATATTTTGCATACAGTGGATGAGCAGCAACTAAGGTGTGGGAATAGTGGTCAATAGGGAATTGGAATTGTCTTTACTGGTACTAAGTCAAATGAGCTGTTAACATGAGAGCGAGACTGAACACATTGCACTGAGATGCTGTAAGTATCTTCAACTATATTCTGGATGGTTAATACTGACATAAAGGACTAGCCGCTGCCAATTCAGCCCTTGCCTACAGAAGCAAGTAATAGATTTCCATGAAGGCACCAATCTTGAAGCACAGAGAGGATGTGAATTAATCTTCTTTGAGAGCCAGATAAAAGGTCAGAACAAAGTAGATGGATAGAGACTTCTACAGACATCACTGCATCCATCTTTCTCCCTCATTAGCATACTGCCCTGCACTGTATGTCCTCAGCTCATTGCCCTGTGCTGCTGCACTTCAATGCTTGGGAGAAAATGGTTTGTGCAGAAGCTTTGCAGTCTAGTTCAAGTCCTTTAGTGTACTACTGACACATCGTACCCAGTACATACAATCAGCATGTTTCTGATCAAGAGGCAATGAATGATCCTTTTAAGTAGCACTTTTGGGGGCCATATCTGTTGCTGGACGCATGAAAAGAAAATATTGACCAGAATGTTGGGTTCCATAATTGGTGCCAAATCAATGAGGTACAGTGACTGATATCACCACTCAACCTAGTCTACACATCTCTGGTAGGTGTTGCTTGCCTATGCAATCAATGCTCTCACCAACATGGCAGCTACAGTAACCCATGTCACTGCTTTGTACACACAGCTTTTGACTTACAGCACTGTTACCATTGAGTGTAGATAGAACGTAGAACATAGAAATTTACAGCACGTTACAGGCCCTTTGGCCCAAAATGTTGTGCCAGCCATGTAACCTACTCTTAGAGGCTGCCTAGAATTTCCTTGGTGTATAGCCCTCTATTTTTCTAAGAGGCTCATAAAAGACCCTATTGTATCCGCTTCCACCACCACCATCAGCAGTGCATTCCACGCACCTACCATTCTCTGTGTGAAAAACTTGCCCCTGACATCCCCTCTGTACCTATTTCCAAGCACCTTAAAACTATGCCCCCTCGTGTTCGCCATTTCAGCCCTGGGAAAAAGCCTTTGGCTATCCACACAATCAATGCCTCTCATCACCTTATCATCGTGGCTATCCCTCGATGTCGAGGATGATGGTCTTCGTTCTGTTGATCTAGTTATGGGCTCTCAAGTGGCTTATGAGACTAATCTTGGCTTTGAAAGATCTTCCGCATTCAGGACAGGTAGTTCCAGATGGCAGATCGGGCTTTGGTTGTTGCTGTCTCTCTTTCCATTTTCTTCTCTTTTCTTCTAATTCTGCACATCTGTTGGCTTCGAAAGTTGCTGTTCCTTCTCGGATGATGGCTTGCCGAAGTTTCCTGTCCTTAGCATTGGTTTCCCAATTGTTGATGTTGATGTTACATTTCTTCACGTTGGCTTTTAAGATGTCTTTGAATCTCTTCTGTTGTCTGCCTCTTTTACATTTGCCTTCTTTAAGCTGGGAATGGAAGATTTGTTTCAGCAGACGTTTGTCTTTCATCCGAACAACATGGCCGCTCAATCTTAGTTGGTTCTTGATGACGTAGGCTTCAATGCTTGTTGTTTTGCTTCATTTATCACGCTGACATTGGTTCTTCTATCTTCCCAACTAATATTTAAGATGTTTCGAAGACAGCGTTAATAGAACTTTTCAAGTGCCTTCAGACGTTGTTGGTATGTTGTCCAGGTTTCTGACGCATACAGGAGCATTGGGATTACCACTGCTTTGTACACTAACATTTTGGTGTCTGTTTGGATGTCACGATCATGAAAGACTCTTGTTCGGAGATGTCCAAAAACTATTCCAATGCATCACCTTATACACCTCTATCAGGTCACCTCTTATCCTCTGACACTCCAAGGAGAAAAGGCCAAATACACTCACCTATTCTCATAAGGTATGCCCTTCAATCCAGACAACATCCTTGTAAATCTCCTCTGCACTCTCTCTATCGTATCCACATCTTTCCTGTAGTGAGGTGACCAGAACTGGTACTCCAAATGGGGTCTGACCAAGGTCTAGCTGTAACATTACCTCATGGCTCTTGAGGTCAATCCCACAGTTGATGAAGGCCAACACACCATACGCCTTAACAACACTGTCAACCTGCGCAGCAGTTTTGAGTGTCCTATTGACATGGACCCCAAGATCTCACAGATCCTCCACACTGTCAAGAGTCTCACCATTCATATTATATTCTGTCTTCAAATTGGACCTACCAAAATGAACCATTTCGCACTTATCTGGGGAAGTCCATCTGCCACTTCTCAGCCCAGTTCCGTATCCTATCAATCTCACGCTGTAGCTCTGACAACCCTCAAGACTATCCACAACACCCCCAACTTTTGTGTCATCAGCAAAATTACTAACCCACTCTTCTACTTCTTCATCCAGGTGATTTATAATAATAACAAAGAGGAGGGGTCCCAGAACAGATTCTTGCGGAACACTACTGGTCACTGACCTCCATGCAGAATACAAACCATCTATAACCACCCTCTGGATCCAATAGCCAATTCTGGATCCACAAAGCAAGGTCTCCTTGGATCCCATGCCTTCTCACTTTCTGAGGGAGCCTTGCATGGGGAACCTTATCAAATGTCTTACTGAAATCCATATACACTACATCCACTGCTCTACCTTCATCAATGTGCTTTGTTACATCCTCAAAGAATTCAATCAGCCTCATAAGGCAAGACCTGCCCTTGACAAAGCCATGCTGACTATCCCTAATCAGATTATGTCTCTACAAAAGCTCATAAATCCTGCCTCTCAGGATTTTCTCCAACAACTTGCCTACCACTCAAATCAGACACACTGGTCTATAAATTCCTGAGTTATTTCTACTCCCTATCTTGAACAAGAGAACAACATTTGCAACCCTCCAATCCCTCGGTACTTCTCCCATCCCTATTGACAACACAAAGATCACCGCAAGAGGCTCAGCAATCTCCTTCCTTGCTTCCCACAGTAGCCTGGAGTATATCTCATGCAGTCCCGGTGTCTTATCTAACTTACTGCTTTTCAAAAGCTCCAGCACATCCTATTTCTTAATGTCTACATGCTCAAGTGTTTCGAGATGTCTAAATATATTTTGAGATTTTTTTTCAAATTGCTGTGAACACACAATAACATTGATATATTTACCAGTTATAGAAAGAACTAATAATTCATAAATTTGCACTCCGTCCAAGTGATCCACTTGTTGAATGGCAATTGTCAACACGATAGATACAAATTTTCTAGTGGATATATTTCAAATAAATGGGTCGATGTAAAGTTTTTGTTAACAAGCTGGGGATAGTCCTTTAACATGAGTTATTTTTAATACCTTTATTGTAGTGATAATGTTTGAAGATAGACAAACCTTTTGGTCACAAAGTCACCTTTTAAAATTCTGATGTGATTTTAAAACCAACAATCTTGCATTTCTATGACAAATATTACAGAATTCTAAAACGCAAACACGAGGAATTCTGCAGATGCTGGAAATTCAAGGAACACACATCAAAGTTCCTGGTGAACGCAGCAGGCCAGGCAGCATCTCTAGGAAGAGGTACAGTCGACGTTTCAGGCTGAGACCCTTCGTCAGGACTAACTGAAGGAAGAGCTAGTAAGAGATTTAAAAGTTGGAGGGGGAGGGGGAGATCCAAAATGATAGGAGAAGACAGGTGGGGGAGGGATGGAGCCAAGAGCTAGACAGGTGATTGGCAAAAGGAGTATGAGAGGATCATGGGACAGGAGGCCCAGGGAGAAGGAAAAGGGGGAGGAGGGGAAACCCAGAGGATGGGAAAGGGGTATAGTCAGAAGGACAGAGAGAGAAAAAGGAGAGAAAAAGAGAGAGAGAGAGAGAGAGAGAGAGAGAGAGAGAGAGAATGTGTGTATATAAATAACGGATGGGGTACGAGGGGGAGGTGGGGCATTAGCAGAAGTTAGAGAAGTCAATGTTCATGCCATCAGGTTGGAGGCTACTCAGACGGAATATAAGGTGTTGTTCCTCCAACCTGAGTGTGGCTTCACCTTTGCAGTAGAGGAGGCCGTGGATAGACATATCAGAATGGGAATAGGATGTAAAATTAAAATGTGTGGCCACTGGGAGATCCTCCTTTCTCTGGTGGACAGAGCGTAGGTGTTCAGCAAAATGATCTCCCAGTCTGCGTCGGGTCTCACCAATATATAGAAGGCCACATCGGGAGCACCGGACGCAGTATATCACCCCAGCCGACTCACAGGTGAAGTGCCGCCTCACCTGAAAGGACTGTCTGGAACCCTGAATGGTGGTAAGGGAGGAAGTGTAAGGGCATGTGTAGCACTTGTTCCACTTACAAGGATAAGTGCCAGGAGGGAGATCAGTGGGGAGGGATGGGGGGGACGAATGGACAAGGGAGTCGCGTAGGGAGCGATCTTTGTGGAAAGCGGGGGGGGGGGGGGGAGGGAAAGATGTGCTTAGTGGTGGGGTCCCGTTGGAGGTGGTGGAAATTATGGAGAATAATATGTTGGACCTGGAGGCTGGTAGGGTGGTAGGTGAGGACCAGGGGAACCCTATTCCTAGTGGGGTGGCGGGAGGATGGAGTGCGAGCAGATGTGTGTGAAATGGGGGAGATGCGTTTGAGAGCAGAGTTGATGGTGGAGGAAGGGAAGCCCTTTTCTTTAAAAAAGGAGGACATCTCCCTCGTCATGGAATGAAAAGCCTCATCCTGAGAGCAGATGCAGCAGAGATGGAGGAATTGCGAGAAGGGGAGGGCATTTTTGCAAGAGACAGGGTGAGAAAAGGAATAGTCCAGATAGCTGTGAGAGTCAATAGGCTTATAGTAGACATCAGTAGATAAGCTGTCTCCAGAGACAGAGACAGAAAGATCTGGAAAGGGGAGGGAAGTGTCAGAAATGGACCAGGTAAACTTGAGGGCAAGGTGAAAGTTGGAGGCAAAGTTAATAAAGTCAACGAGCTCAGCATGCATGCAGGAAGCAGCGCCAATGCAGTCGTCGATGTAGCGAAGGAAAGTTGGGGAACAGATACCGGAATAGGTTCGGAACATAGATTGTTCCACAAAGCCAGCAAAAAGGCAGGCATAGCTCAGACCCATGCGGGTGCCCATAGCTACACCTTTAGTTTGGCGCAAGTAGGAGGAGCCAAAGGAGAAATTATTAAGAGTAAGGACTAATTCCGCTAGACGGAGCAGAGTGATGGTAGAGGGAAACTGACTAGGTCTGGAATCCAAAAAGAAGCGGAGAGCTTTGAGACCTTCCTGATGGGGGATGGAAGTTAATAGGGATTGGACATCCATGGTGAAAATAAAGCGGTGGGGGCCAGGGAACTTAAAATCATCAAAAAGTTTAAGAGCATGAGAAGTGTGACGAACATAGGTAGGAAGGGATTGAACAAGGGGGGATAAAACCGTGTCGAGGTATGCAGAAATGAGCTCGGTGGGGCAGGAGCAAGCTAAGACAATAGGTCTGCCAGGACAGGCAGGTTTGTGGATCTTGGGTAGGAGGTAGAAATGGGACGTGTGAGGTGTGGGAACTATAAGGTTGGTAGCAGTGGATGGGAGGTCCCCTGAGCGGATAAAGTCGGTGATGGTGTGGGAGACAATGGTCTGGTGCTCCTTAGTGAGGTCACGATCGAGGGGTAAATAAGAGGAGGTATCCGCGAGTTGTCGCTGTGTCTCGGCAAGGTAGAGGTCAGTACGCCAGACTACAACAGCACCCCCCTTATCGGTGGGTTTAATAGTAAGGTTAGGATTAGTGCAGAGGGAGTGGAGAGCTGAGCGTTCCGAAGGAGTAAGATTGGAATGGGAACAAGGTGCGGTGAATTTGAGACAGTTGATGTCCTGTTGGCAGTTAGCAATAAAGAGATCCAGAGCAGGCAGAAGACCAGAGTGGGGTGTCCATGAAGAGGAGGAAGATTGAAGACAGGAGTAGGGGTCATCGGTGGGGGTGGAAGAGTCCTTGCCGAAGAAGTAGGCTCAGAGACGGAGACGGCGGAAGAACAGTTCCGCGTCATGGTGAACGCGGAACTCGCTGAGGTGTGGGCGAAGGGGGACAAAGGTGAGGCCCTTACTGAGGACAGAGCGTTCTGCCTCAGACAGTTGAAGGTCGGAGGGTATGGTAAAGACCCAGCACGGGGGAGGGGGGAGGCTAGGGGTGTCAGTGGAGAGGGGAGGGTTGGGGTGAGAGGAAGATAGAGCCTCTGAGTACCCAGGAGCTGACAATGGGATCTGAGGGAGACGGGATTGCAGAGTGGTGGTGGGGGAAGGGGAGACGGGAGTCACAATGGCAGCACATAAAGACCCAGCCTGGAGTTGGTGAAAATAAAGCGGTGGTGGCCAGGGAACTTAAAATCATCGAAAAGTTTAATGTGGCCACACATTTTAATTCCACATCCCATTCCCATTCTGACATGTCTATCCACGGCCTCCTCTACTGTAAAGATGAAGCCACACTCAGGTTGGAGGAACAACATCTTATATTCCGTCTGGGTAGCCTCCAACCTGATGGCATGAACATTGACTTCTCTAATTTCCGCTAATGCCCCACCTCCCCCTCGTACCCCATCCGTTATTCATATACAGACATTCTTTCTCTCTCTCCTTTTTCTCCCTCTGTCCCTCTGACTATACCCCTTGCCCATCCTCTGGACTTTCCCCTCCCTCCCCCTTTTCCATCTCCCTGGGCCTCCTGTCCCATGATCATCTCATACTCCTTTTGCCAATCACCTGTCCAGCTCTTGGCTCCATCCCTCCCCCACCTGTCTTCTCCTATCATTTTGGATCTCCCCCCCACCACTTTCAAATCTCTTACCAGCTCTTTCTTCAGTTAGTCCTGACGAAGGGTCTCAGCCTGAAACATCGACTGTACCTCTTCCTAGAGATGCTGCCTGGCCTGCTGCGTTCACCAGCAACTTTGATGTGTGTTGCTTACAGAATTCTATGCTTTTTCTTCAAGTTTGAGATAAATCTTGGACTGACAAAGGCCAGGAACAACTTTGAAGTTCTTAAATTTAAGATTACACCCTATCCCTTGATCAAACGCTTATTCTACTCTCCAAGTAACACTATGACGACTGTTTGTATAAGAATACCTAGAAGATTAGTTCTGCTGTTAACTCAGCACCTTTCATTTAAATTGATACTCCAACCAGTCACCCTGTTTTACAATTGACTAATGAATGCCATTTACTTGAACATGCAAGGAAACATATTTTTTTCAGACATAAACAAAGGAAGTCATGACCCAATATGGCAAAGTACACCCATTATTTTAAGCAAACAGATTCAACCGTGTTGTCTTATGTATTTATAACATTCTACTATAAGCAACCAAATCCATGGTTACTTATGCACATTAGGTCTCGTCACTTGAAGGGCAATGTCTGTGCAAACACAAGCTCCACCTCATGAAGAGAAGAGCAGGCTTAGACTCTCCTGTTTGATACAAGCTATCTGAACATTTCCTCTCTCCTTTTCCTTTCTCAGTCTGTGCAAGTCTCATTCTCTTCCCCAGAAACAGGTTGTCTCCTCCACCCAATCCCACCCAAACACAAACAAACATCTACCACTGCTCCATAATCTGGGATTCCCTCTCAGAACTCCCTTGCTCAGAGATTCAATCCAATCTGATATTCCTACATGTGTTACACAGCCACATCAGTACATTGTACTCTGCCTCCGAATTTTATTCCTCTGGTGGATTTAGATAGAAAATTTTCTGTACAAGCTTCAGCAAAAGTGGCAATTAAGAAAGATTTTGATTATCTTATTGCTATTAAAAAGGACTTTCAGAAATCTTCTGACAACCTTTTTTAAATTCCTGATTTATTCATTTGGAGTTACTGAAAAATGTTTAAATACATTTAAAATATTTTGATCTTTGTTTTCAAGTTGCTTTTCAAAAATGGTTGCCTTTTTCACATTTTGGTTTTCTAAGCATTTAGACATATGTAATAGATTCAGAATTGTATAATTTGCTCTGGGGTGGGATTGAGGGGGAAGATCGTGTTACTGAATCAACAGGCAATTTTGTGTGGAGAAGCTAGCTTTGGCCATTGCATGTGACATAATTTGTGCCACATAACTCCCTGATGATATGCTGCTCTTCACCATGGAGAATTTTGGTTTCCATACCCTGTGAAAGGTAAATGAGTCACTTTTTTTAAAAAAATGTAAGTTAACATTGAGTGTTAATTCCACATTGCTGACTGTGGAATGTACTGAAGTGATTTCAAAATGCATTTGCCCAACAAACTCTGGTAAACAAAGATTAATACTTAAGCTAAATAAGGAGGAATACATCTTCCTTATGTATGAAGAATACATCTGAAATAATATCTGCATTGAGAAAATTGCCTAGGAATTCAAATGAGTAGTAAGTCATTGAAATTTGCTTATTCCTGAAGTTCAGCGTAGTTCTAATTATTTCCAGAACACTTCTCTGAACTTTGCTGCTTTTAACATCAGTAATCCTTGTAACACTGGTGAGAATTATGCTTCAGGCTCCAACTTCCACTCACCATTGCCACCTGCCTAATCAATCATGCCCCAATTTCATTTGCTGACACCAGTGCTCCCAGGTCCCTAGAGCTCCCTGAACCTGCTTGCAGGCATCCTTTTTCCAATTAACTCAGGCTATTTTTCTGGCAGCTGACTCTGTCTCTGACAAGAACCCCTGCCTCCTACGCTCTCTACACTGCTAACCCTGCCCTCTCCCCAGAATCACACTCAGTCACTGGAAGCACCTATGTGATCTTAGTGCTACCAAGACCAGAGCCTTGGGTGCTGCTGGCATTTAGAATATATGGTCCAGGAACAAAACACAAGCTTATTGCTTCAATTATTCAGCTCCCAATTAAGTGAGCTTGAATTTCTTGCTCACTATAAGACCCTAAAATATAGGAACAAAATAAGGGCTATCATGGCTGATTTATTATCTTCCTCAACCCCATGCTCCTGCCTTCTCCCATAACCTTTGACACCCTTACTAATCAAGAACTTGTCAACCACCATTTTAAATATATTGTACCCAATGACTTGGCTTCCATAGCCATCTGAGGCAATGAATTCCACAGATTCAAAACCCTCCAGCTAAAGAAATTTCTCCTCATCTCTATTCTAAAGTGAAGTCTTCTATTCTGTGTTTACTGGTCCAAGACTCCCCTGTTGTGTATTTAAAATCCTAGTAGTATTTGAGCAATATCGTTAATATATTATTTGATTAGGTATTCTTATTTGTTTAAATAACTCATTATGAGTAATATGTATAAGTATGTGAATTGCATACATCTTCATGCTACCATGTGATACATGTGCACCTCGTTTTAAGTAAACACAAAGTTACAAACACATTTCAGATTCCTGGGTCTTCCTTTGAATTAGGTTAATGCTTAAAAGTTAAAAAACATAACATCCCCCGCCATAGAAAACATCCTCTTCACATCCACTCTATTTAGGTCTTTCAATATTCAATAGTTTTCAATGTGATGCCCCCTCATTCTTCTAAACTCCATTGAGTACAGGCCTAGAGCCATCAAATGCTCCTTTCATTCTTGGGATAATTCTCATGAACCTTCTCTGACCCTCTCCAATGCTACCACGTCCTTCCTTAGATAAGGAATCCAAAACTGTCCACCCTATTTCAAGAGCAATCTGACCAATACCTTATAAAACTTCAGCATTACATCATTGTTTTTATATTCTGGTCCTCTTGAAATGAATGCTAACATCACATTTACCTTCCTTACTACCAACTAGGGTTGCCAACTGTCCCGTATTAGCCGGGACATCCCATATATTGGGCTAAATTGGTTTGTCCCATACGGGACTGCCCTTGTCCCGTATTTCCCCCACTAAGGTACAGCATTCCTATGAAACCGTTCGTAAGCCAAAATGGTGTAAAGTGAAGAAGCAATTACCATTAATTTATATGGGAAAAATTTTTGAGCATTCCCAGACCCAAAAAATAACCTACCAAATCATACCAAATAACACAGAAAACCTAAAATAACACTAACATATAGTAAAAGCAGAATAGGGAAGATTAAGCCAAAACTGATTTGTAGAAAAAAATCGGCACGTACACGCATGCCGGTGCAAAGCTTCATGGTCATGGTAGTCTTTCTCGGGATAAACACAAGTGTCCCGTATTTGACTGCTACTTTTGTCCCTTATTTGGGAGTGAGAAAGTTGGCAACCCTACTACCAACTCAACCTGCAAATGAACATTTAAGTTAACAAGGACTCCCAAGACCCTTTGCACCACTGATTTCTGAATTTGCTTCCTGTTTAGAAAATAGTCTCCGTCTTTATTCCTTTTACCAAGATGCATGACCATACACTTCCCTACACTGTAATCCATCTGCCACTTCTTTGCCCATTCTCCTAATCTGTTCAAGTCCTTCAGTAGACTCTCTGCCTCCTCAGCACTACCTTCCCCTCCAACTATCTTGCAGCTGATAGGTAGAGAAGCAGGTAGTACCCAATTCATGTTAAGAATTTATTTACTTTATGATCTGTTAGTGAGAATAGTAATACTATTGTATCCTTTTCCTCCTTCAATAATTTCTAATGTTTGCATTTTATCTCTAAATTTCAAACACCCTAATGTGATTAATTGATAATATTGAAACTATCTAAATTTAATATTATTCTGTATTATTATATAAATTAAACTTACTTGGGACTTAGATATAATACCCCACATGGAAATATCTGTCCAACTATATATCATCTATTTATGCTCGGCTTTTCAAATTAGATGAAAATTTACTGGCAAATATAATCAAATTATTTAAATTCAGCAATGCAATTACCCATGGTATTGCTACTTTATAATGTCATTTAAACAATGGTTTAAGGAAAATGTACATTATCCTACTGTGCATTTCTTTCAAAACGTTTCAAAACGTTATAGTGTATTTTGGCTGAATCTTTGAAAATGCACTGTAGCATTTGAAAATGTTCATAGCAGAGCATCACAATGACAACAATTAGATTATATCACATATGATGGTAATTATTAGACAAAGGACTGTGATACAAATAATTTTCTTTGAGGTAAGTATCAAACGAGAATCACTTGGATCGAGTTGTAGCACAGTAACTTAGTGGTTAACTCTTTCATTCTTAACCAGCTCATACAATCCAATTATTACTTGGATTCATCTGCTTAAATTCATAGATTTTGTACAAATTCCAGTCATGTAATGTCATACATTTAATAGCAAAGACCCATCTTTTGCTGCCAGTCTTAAACTCTACTCATCACCTTTTGAGGTAACATTGAGAAGAGATGTGAAACACAACAGCAGGAAGCAACATTAATCAGCTCCTCCAGTGCAAGGAAACTGAGATCCTTCAAAGGTACATTTTCTCTCTGATCAAGACTTGATTTTGACACTGGTAAAGAAATAATGACCATTTCCAATCAGAGGGACAGAAAAAAATGTTTGATCATGACAAATCCTTCACAGATTAGTAGGTAGGACAATAACTTGGAATATTATATAGTCAAACCTTAGTCCAAGGTTTGTGTACCTGATTAAGACTCTGGGAACAATACAGTGCACTTGGAATGAGTGAGCTTTTGCATGCCAAATGAAACACCCCATGTGCTTATCAACAGTTCCTTAACACTTCTAAGAGCAGGAGAATATTCAGGGAGATTAGAGATACTGCAAATGTAACTATCTTCAACAAAGGAGGCAAATCCAACTGTGATAACTACAAAGAGGTATCAAATTCTACCACTCGAGGCAATTTACAGTGTCCCTTTAATCTACCAAGCTGCACATCTTGTGTTAAAAGAAATCAGGACACTATCAAAACGGCAGATCATCACTATCTTCTCAAGGGCAATGAGGGATATGCAATAAATTCTGGTGCCAACTATGGCCCAATATGAATAAAAAAGAACACGTGCTTACTCATGTATATCGAAGAAGGAAATTGATTATCTCTATGATGTAACAGTAATAAACAAAGGTCACTCAAGTTGCCATCTCATATCTACAAGGATTCATAAACAAGTGATTTTATACAGGGGCTGCTTCCACATAAGTTGAAAGCTTCTTGGTGATGTTTCTGGCTGCAAAATATTACACAAAACAGGTGCAGGATTGGAGGCAGCATCCCTGTGAAGACAAATCCTATAGGGGAAATGCTTTTCTGAAGACCACATTCCCAACTGATTACTCAATGAAGTTGGTACAGTAGTTACAAACTCTGAAGCTGTGCCCTTACTGACTGCTGTCCCCAGGCTAATCATCAGGCATGATGTTCAGAAAGGTGCTTTACTATGCTGCAAAGCTCATCATAGGTAACCTTTATGACAAATACTTTCAACTGTCACTTACTCTGCTTATCTCTCAAATACTCCTCAGATCTTCAGATGATTTTTTATCTCAATTGTGAAGCAAGTAAATCCTGATTAAGATTCAACAGCTGAAATTATACATGAACAGTATAATGCGTGCTCCATCCTGAGGATTTCTCGATCCACTGGATGGAGCAGGGAGCAGACAGCAGAATCAGGAGAGGGCAAAATTGGTGAGCTCTGCTTTATGATACACTCACTGTGTTGCTCAAAGTAGTGAACATGTCTCTTACTTGTTCTCGCGATCTGGTACATCTTATGGCCATTCTACTTATCAAGATTTTTCTGTCCTGATCCTGACGCGAAAATCGCGAAAGGCAGATGTCAACCTACCATTCAATGTACTGCATGCCATGATTAACAAAGAGAAACGGCCTACTCTCGCCCCTTTCACATCGTTACTGGGGACTTCAATCAGGCTAGCTTAAAGAAATCTTTACCCAGCTACCACCAGCTCATCACCAGCAGCATCGGAGTACCCAAAGCATTCAGCCACTGCTGTACTACCGTCAAGAAGCCTGCCATTCAACTCCTCAACTGCATTTCAGAAAATCTGATCATCAGGCTATCCTCCTAACTACATTTGGAGCAAGACACCAGAAGTAAGGACAACAAAGAGATGATCAAGGAAGGAGAAGAGCAGTCTTCGAGTTGGTAGACTGGGCCATGTTCAAGGATTCATCAGAGGACTTGAATGAACATGCCATGGTTGTCACAAATTTTATAAAGACACTCATGGAAGAGTGTGTTGCCACATGGGGTGGCATGGTAGCATAGTGGTTACCACAACGCTCTACAGTACCAACGACCTGGGTTCATTTCCCACTGCTGTAAGGAGTTTGTATGTCCTCCCCACGACTGTGTGGGTTTCCTCCAGGTGCTCTGGATTCCTCTCACAATTCAAAGACATATCGGTTGGTAGGTTAATTGGTCATTTTAAGTTGTGATTAAGCTAGGGTTAAATGGGGGGAGGGGGGGAGGATTGCTGGGCAGCGCAGCTTAAAGGGCCAGAGAGCTACTCTGCACTGTCTCTCAATACGTAAGTAAATATCATTCAGTGTCCTCCCCAAGATGAACCAAGAGATTTACAATCTGCTGAGGGCCAGATTGGTGGCATTTAGGACTGGCAACACAGGAAAGTCCAAGAGATCCTGGTACAACCTCCAGAAGGCCATCTCACATGTAAAGTGGCAATTCTGGACAAAACTCAAATCACAGGAGGATGCTCAATGACTGTGGTAGTGCTTGAATGACATCACCTCCTTCAAAGTAAAACCAACCTATAAACATATATGACAACAAGGTTTCACTCCCAGTTCAGCTCAATGCTCGCTTTGATGGAAAGAACATAGTGGCACCTCAAAAACCCTAGCAAACCCCAACAACCATGCGATCTCAGTCTCTGAAGCTGATGTGAGAGGCTATTTCAGGAGGGTGAATCCATGGAAAGCATCAGGCCCATATGAGCACTGGAGGAGCACTGAACACCTGTGCTCATCGACTGACTGGCTGACATCTTCTATCTCTGCTTCAGCAGTCTGAGATACCCACATTTTTCAAGCAGCCGTCAATCATACCAGTGCTCAAAAATAATATGGCAGCCTGCCTCAATGACTATTGTCCAGTAGCACTTAGAACCACTGTAGTAAAGTGGTTCAAGAGGTTTTCATGAAGCATATCAACTCTTGCCTGAGAATTGATCTGGATCTGTTCCAATTTACCTACTGCCACAGCAGATGTGATTTCATTGACTCTCTAGTCAGCCCTGAAACACATGGACAATACCACTCAGCGTTCAACACTATCCTTTCCTCAAAACTCATAACTAAGCTCCAAGACCTGGTCTAGTACCTCCCTGACAACTAGATCCTCGATTTCTTTAGTGTCAAACTCCAGTCAGTAGGGATTGGCAACAAAATCTTCTTGACACTCATCATGAGTATGGATGCCCCCCAGGGCTGTGTGCTAAGCCCACTATAATAGTTAATTCATACTTATGATAGTGTAGTTAAGTACAGCTCCAATTCTATATTTAAGTTTGCTGATAACACCACTGTTGTTGGGCAAATCAAAGTTCAAAGTACATATATTATCAAAGTATGTATACATTATACAACATTGAGATTTGTCTCCTAACATGCAACCACGAAACAAAGAAACCCAAAAGAACTCATATAAAAAAGGAGATCGAATACCCAATGTGCAGAGAGAAAAAGAAACATATCATGCCCATAAAAAAGAAACCATATATAAAAAAAACACAGAACATCCATCGAACACCCGATGTGCAGAGAAAAAAAAACCTGATCCGAACTGAAGTCCGCAAGCGAGTCCCATAGTTTAGTGCAGGGCAGAGTAAACCTCGTGGAGCAGCGATCAGAACTGGCCTGTCCCTTGCCTCGGGCCAAAATCAAAAGTGATGATAAATTGGCACTTAGATGGGAAAATGAATATCTGGGTGACTGGTACCACAACAACAACCTCTCACTTAATGTCATCAAAACCAAAGAGGTGATTATCAAGGAAAAAGTCAGCCTCATATTATGGGAATGGAGTTGGTATGTCAGCAGCTTTAAATTCCTTTGTTTTAACATATTTGAGGAAATCCTCTAGGTCCAGCACGATAATACCATAAGAAGGCACGACAGTGCCTCTCCTTTCTTATAAGTTTGTATAGACTTGGTATGTCACCAAAACCTTTGACAAACTTCTAAAGATGCACAGTGGACAGTATTCTAACTGGTTGCATCATGGTCTGGTACGGAAACACCAATGCACAGGAATGGAAAAGAGGTGGATACCGCCCAGTCCATCATAGACTAAGCTGTTCCCATTATTGAGTAGAGTGCTGCTACAAGAAAGCAGCATCCATCATCAAAGTCTCCCACTATCCAGGCCATGTTCTCTTCTCACTGCTGCCACTGGGAAGGAGCTACAGAAGCTCTAGGTCCCACACCAGCAGGTTCAGGAATGGTTATTACCCTACAACCATTATATTCCCGAACCAGTGCAGAAACTTCACTCGCCAAACTCTGAATTGACTCTACGACCTACAGACTCTTCACAACTCATATTTTCTGTTTGTCTTCCTTCACATACTGGCTGTTTGGACAGCTTGTCTTCTTTTGTATATTAGTTGTTCATCAGTTTTTCTATTTGTGTATAGGATTTTCATAAAAATCTATTGCATTTCTTTTTTTCTGTAAATACCTGTAAGAAAATGAACCTTAAAGTAGTATAGTGTAACATATACATACTTTGATAATAAATTTACTTTGAACTTTGTTATAATAAAACGCAGCACTTGTTGAACCTGCTTTTACTTAATCACTACTTTGCTCATCCCTCTAAGGTTTCACACTGCTTCTCTAATGTTAGCTCTTGGATCCTATCCAGCAGTTTCTGGTTTATTTTCAAGTTCTGATATCAGTAATTCATCAGTGGTTAGACTTTAAGTTTCTGCAACCCTCTGCAGAGAAAACCTAAGACAATGCTTTCAGTCCCTCCGTGACAATGATCTGGAGACTGTAAACCTACATTAGACCCTGGTCTGACAGAAATTCAATCCTAAAATAAATCTCTCCATGGCATCACTTTTAATATCATTGGAATCTTCTTCATCTTTTCAATCCTCCAGATTTTTGAGTTCTTTGACTCTGGACTCACTAACTTTAATTGCCCTATAGAGTCATTGAGCAATACAGCCAGAAGCATTCACTTTATCATATCTAGTCCATGCCAACCTGTTAATTCTGCCTAATCCTACTTTTTCCAGCCTCACATCCCTCCCGTCCATCTACATATCCAGATTTTTCTTAAATGTTGAAATTGAACTATATCCACCACCTCCACTGGCAGATCATTCCACACTCTCACCACCCTCTGAGTGAAGAAGTTCCTCTTAGGCTTCCCTTAAATACTTCATCTTTCATCTTTAACCTATGACCTCTAGTTCTGGTCTCATGCGAGCTCAGTAGAAAGAGCTTACTTAAATTTACCCCATCTATACCCCTCATAATTTTGTATGTCTATCAAATCTCTCCTCATTTTCTTAAACTCTAGGGCTTAAAGTCGTAACCTATTCAACCTTTCTCTATAACTTAGATCCTCAAGTCCTGGTAACATCCTTGTAAATTTTCTCTGTACTCATTCAATCTTAATGATATCTAATGCTGGAAACTGCCTTCATATGCAGAGACAGGAAGCACAGGAATTCCTCCTTAACACCTGTCCATAATTATGATTCTCACCTCTGATAAAATCTACACCTCGGTGTAAGCTTTTGGATATCTGCCCATTAATATCTTCTGAGCCTTGGAATAACATTTTTTTGCTAACACACATGAAAATACTTCAGGGTGTGCAGGGTTCTGAAGTGCAAACTGTTGTTAATTACCAAGCAAATACAATAAAAAACGTGCATTAATTCTGTTAATCTGCATCATTATGCTTATCTAGATTCCATTTATTTATCTAAATAAATTATTGTAAGAATATGATTTATAAAATAACTACAACTATGCAGCATTAACATGGACATGAGTTTCAATATTAGGACAAATTAAACCCATTCCACTTTGTGGCCCCTTCCCAGCCTCAACACCCACTATCAGCTAATTAAGACAACAACTCAAACACAGGAGATACATTGCCTGTAACATAAGAACAAGATTCCAGAGCTGTTCCTACTTTATTAGAATTATAAAGCATTGCTTTACACAATATGAAGCCACTGCTAACATAATAAATGCTACCATACTGTATATTTAAACAAACTGCAGTTATATTTATCCAAGGTAGTCCATACCCCGCATAGCATTATTAATGGAAGCGAACCAGCAGTTAACATACAACACAGAACCATGCAGCACAGAAACAGGCCCTTCAGCCCACGATGTTGTGATGAACTAATTAAACTACTAAAAGCCTACTAAACGTGTCTAGATCCCACCATTCTCTGCATAATGATGTGCCATCTTAAGAACCTCTTCAATATCTTTATCATTTACCTCTACTACCACTATTGGCAATGCATTCTAAACACTACTACTGCTAATGAAGAATTTTCCCCACACATCTCCTTTCAACTTACCCCCAACACCTTAAGTGCATGAACTCTAGTACCAGCTGACTATGCCACATTCCCCATATCTTGTTCTCAAATTTCATCCCATATTTTATTTGCTAATCAATAAGACCACGGGGGTTTTCCACATCATTCAAGAGATATGAGCTTTGCAGGATGAGACAACATTTAATTGCCCATCCCTAATTGCCCTTGAGAAGGTGGTGGTGAACTAACTTCTTGAATCGCTGCAGTCTGCAGTCCTTGAGATGTAAATATACTCACAATACTGGGGAGAGAGTTTCATGATTTTGGAGCCAGCAATAGGAAAGGAATAATTTTTTTTTATTTCCTTAGAGAAAATCTGTCACATACAACCTTGATTGAAATTATATTGAACACCTGAGTATTTTCAGCTCTCTGGTGCAGAAAATTTCAACAGTGGTCACTGCACAGAGTCTTGACATCTTCAGAAGTTTTCGGATGACTCTGCCATAGTTGGATGCATCAGCAAGGGAGATGAGGCTGAGTACAGGGCTACGGTAGGAAACTTTGTCACATGGTGTGAGCAGAATTATCTGCAGCTTAATGTGAAAAAGACTAAGGAGCTGGTGGTAGACCTGAGGAGAGCTAAGGTACCGGTGACCTCTGTTTCCATCCAGGGGGTCAGTGTCGACATGGTGGTGGATTACAAATACCTGGGGATACGAATTGACAATAAACTGGACTGGTCAAAGAACACTGAGGCTGTCTACAAGAAGGGTCAGAGCCGTCTCTATTTCCTGAGGATCCTTTAACATCTGCCGGACGATGCTGAGGATGTTCTACGAGTCTGTGGTGGCCAGAGCTATCATGTTTGCTGTTGTGTGCTGGGGCAGCAGGCTGAGGGTAGCAGACACCAACAGAATCAACAAACTCATTCGGAAGGCCAGTGATGTTGTGGGGATAGAACTGGACTCTCTCACGGTGGTGTCTGAAAAGAGGATGCTGTCTAAGTTGCATGCCATCTTGGTCAATGTCTCCCATCCACTACATAATGTACTGGGTGGGCAATAGGCTGGTCCTGGACTTATTTCATAATTTACTGGCATAATTTTCCTATTACTATTTATGGTTCCATTACTATTTATTATTTATGGTGCAACTGTAACGAAAACCAATTTCCCCCAGGATCAATAAAGTATGACTATGACTATGACTATGACTAATGACCTTCATTGCAAGTTGCTAAAGTAAGGTCCACGGATACATTGGTGCTGTTTAACAACTGTTGGCTCACAACAGCAATCAGAGTTTAATGTTCCAGTTCTTCAGTGAATCTATCA
The DNA here is from genome assembly GCF_030028105.1 of Mobula birostris. Classification (NCBI taxonomy): domain Eukaryota; kingdom Metazoa; phylum Chordata; class Chondrichthyes; order Myliobatiformes; family Myliobatidae; genus Mobula; species Mobula birostris. Next base: position 30,311,816 of record NC_092390.1, on the reverse strand, counting down.
ACTTTTCTTTTCTGCAATAGAGTCCCTATTGTTCCTGAACAATGGAAAAACAACCTGAAGTTCAACTTGTCAATTTGATACTCCTTCCTTCAAAAGTTAAAATGAAATTAATCCTTGACCTGTATCACTCATGATCACAAAGCACAAGAACTGTGAAGAGGAATACACTAAAAATTTGCTTGATGCACATACACCGATCAATGTCTTATCTGATTCTGGACTTTAACTTCATTTTGGTAAATTGCTAAATTGATTTATTAATGTCACGTACCAAAGTATAGTGAAAATCCTGAATTGCATACTATCCATTCAGAACAATTCATTCCAATGGTACATTGAAGTTGTACAAGGTAAGACAAAAACAGAATACAGAATAAAGTGTTACAGTTCAGAGAAAGTGCAGTACAGCTAGACTGTAAGGTGTAAGGGCGCAAAGAGGTAGATTGTGATCCTTCTTATCGTACTAGGGAAACATTCAATAGTCTATAACAGCAGGACAGAAGTTGTCCTTGAGTCTAGTAGGTTGTGCTTTCAAGCTTATACATCTGCTGCTCAATGAGAGGGTGAAAGAAAGAACGTCTGAAGTGAGCGGGAATCTTTGATTATCTAGGCTGCTTCACTATGAAGTTAATGGAGGGGAGACTATTTTCTGGGATGTGCAAGCTGTGTTCACAATGCTTTGTGGTTTCAGGCAAAGTATTTGCTATACCAAACTGTGATGCGTCCAGACAGGATGCTGCTTCCTGTGCTGCAACAATTAAAAATTGGTGAAGATCAAAAGGGGCATGCTAAATTTTTTGCCACCTCCTGAGGAAGTAGAGGCACTGCTGAGCTTTTTTGGCCCATGCATCCACATGGTTGGATTAGGACAGGCTAGTGGTAATGTTCACTGCAAGGAACTTGAAACTTTCAACCCTCTCAACCTCAGTACTGTTGATATTGACAGAAGCATGTGTATTGTTTCCATTCCTGAAGTCAATGACCAGTTTGTTTGTTTGGCTGACACTGTGGGTAAGATTATTGTCACAACTATGTCACTAGGCTCACTATCTCCTTCCTATACTCCAACTCATCCTTATTTGAGATACGGCCCATTGCAGTGTACGGTGAGTAAAGTGGGGGGCTGAGGGTGCAACACTGTGTGGCACCTGTGTTGAGAATGATTGCAGTGACGGCGTTGCTGCCTATCCTTACAGATTGCAGTCGCTCAAAAAGTCAAGAATCCAGTTGCAAACTGATGTGTTGAATCCCAAGCTTGGAAGTTTGGAGATGAGTTTATATTTTTGAAGGCAGACTTGAAGTTAATAAATAATAGTCTAAAACAGATGTCGTTACTGTCCAGATGCTCCAGAGATGAATGTAAGGCCAGGGAGACAGTGTCTTCCATAGACCTGCTTCTGTGGTACATGAACTGCAGTGTGCCAAGGTTATCTGGAAGGCTGGAGTTAATGCATGTCAAGATCAACCAGTCAAAGCATTTCATGATGACGGATGTCAGAACCCACTCGGCAGTAATCATTAAGGCATGTTACCATATTTTTCTTAGGTACCAGGATGATAGTAGTCTTCTTAAACCAAATGGGGACTTTAGACTGAAGCAGTGTGAGGTTAAAAATGTCAGCAAATAACCCTGCCAGCTGATCTGTGCAGAATCTAAGGACATGGTCAGGAACACCGTCCAGGACAGCTTTCTGTGAGCTCACTCTCTGGAAATCTGATATTATAAATCCAGTATTCCTCTAGATCCTTACAGTCCACTTACCTTGCTTTGGATAAACTCAACAATGGAACATAAATAGACTTATAAATAGAGGAGATGAAACATTTGCCATCTTCAAGTGAAGAAAATTCTGTCTTCAAATGAGAATGTCCTCCATTATATTGTGTACCACTGTTGCAAATGTGTCAAATGATATGGACTCAGAATAGATCTTACAGGTCTTGACCAGACAATCACAGTGCTGCAGCTGGTAGAACTACCAGCTCAGTGCTTCAGTGACCCAGGTTTAATTCTGACCTCTGCTGCCGTCTATATGGTGTTTGCATGCTTTCTCTGTGAACATGCACATTTCCTCCAAGTGCTTCAGTGTCCTCCCACATTCCAAAGACATGCGGATTGATAGATTAATTGGACACTATAAGTTGCTCCTATTGTGTATAATTTTGGGAGAAGGAGTTAGTTAATGAGAATGGAGGGAATAAAATGGGATTAATTCAAATTCTGGGCTAGGTAGACTGGGTGGGCTGAAAGACATGTTGCTGTTTTTAATGACTTTATGACATCCATGGGAAAATTTGAACATCAGCTACAGCAGAAATTTACTTCACTACAGTCTTTAACCTCATAACCTAGCATATCCTAAATATCTTTAGCCAACATGATTCATTCAATATAATATCGAAAACCACTGAGAAGATGAATACAACAAAGTTCACAGGACCAGATAACAAGATTTGCACTCTAAAACTAGCCACTAACTAATCTCTGTAAAGTTACCGCACTGGCATCTCCCCTTAAAATGTCAAAGAATACTTCATTTACAAAGAGCAGGTCAAGTCCAATCTGGTTAATTGCTGCTGAACCAGTCTTCTCCCAATCATCATAAACCAATGGAATATGTCATCACAAGTACTGTGCGGCTGTGCTTAGTCTCCAATATTTGTTCACTGGAACTCGGTTTGTGTTTCACTCGGAGCAATCAGCTCTGAACTTCATCTGGGCTTTGATCATGATCCAAAGAGATAAGTTCTGAAGGTAACAACCTTGGCATCAAGTTAAAATTTGCCTGACTGTGGCATCAAGAAGCCTTGGTAAAGTCGAAGCCATTGGGTATCAAAGGGAAAGATCTCCAATGGTTAGAATCATACCTTGCACAAAGGAAGATGCTTCTGGCTGTTGGAAGTCAATCACTCTAGCCCCAAGATAATACAGCAGGAATTCCTGAAGCATATGTCCCAAACCAACCTCCTACAACTGTTTCATCAATAGCATCCATTACTTCATAAGGTCAAAAGTGAGAAAGCTTGATAATTGTTAATATTCAAATTGCTTGCAACTCTACAGCAAATAAAGCAGCCCTACAGCCCACACAATATTCATACAGGGGTAGATAAGTTGCAGGTGATATGCACAACATATATACCTAGTCCTTCTTCATCAATGAGTCTATTCCTGAAATTCTCCAACCAACTGCAACGTGGGAGTAAGTTCACCAGAAGAACTGCAGTGATCCAAGGCAACAGTTCACCAGGACAGTCTCAAGGGAAATTATATATCGCCTTGTCAAAGGCATCTGCATCTCAAAAAAATTATGTTAAAGAGATTGCGCTTTTGACTTTCTGCTACCTCTTTCAGAATCGCAAGACAAAGGTCATGTGATACAAAGTGGTCTTCAATTATTAGTTATGATAATTTCTTCAATAATTTTCCTTTATCAACATGAATTATTTAAGATTCCTAATGAATAGATGTTGTGTGTGTCATAATTGTTGTAATATTGCTTGTGTCTTTAACCGTGAAGGCAAATCCGAAGTAATTGTTTATTCACTCAGCCTTTTACTAGAATATCTAATCATTGCAAATTATAAATATTTCTGAAGAAGTGATAACTTTGACAAAGCCAGAAGAGTGAAGCATTATTATCTTTAGCTTTGGAAATCACTCTCATTGTTTTCTCCTGGATAGTGTGTGCTGGCTCTGGGATACTCTGGGGTTGAGCCCTGATAAATGCATGGTTGCTGGGAGAGTTTGTATCCTTGCTTCACTTCTACCACATTCTTGCTTCAACTATTTCACGCTGCACTCTCCCTCTGCAATTCTTCCATCAACATTTGCAGCTCCACTGGTGTAATTCCATTTCTTCATTCAACACCCAACCCTTCACCAAGCCCTAATGTCTTTCATTTTAAATTATGTTGATTGCAAGATAAACATTGGCTCATATGCATAAGAAGACACACTTGATCTTCAAAAAAAGACCTCTGGATTTCCCACACTGGCACAAAGTTTCCATTTTGTTCATTTTCTCCCCATTTCCGTGGCATATAATTGCTTAAAAAACTCTGATGTGCTATTTTCTACCTATAATTAACCCTCATACTCCCCACAGGTTTTAGTTCAGTCTTACCGTGTTTACAATCTTTTATTTTATTTTAATGAAATAATTCTTGCAGCCATACATTACCAACAAATAATCTATGGATGCATATCATCATGCCTTTAAAGGTATATTTTGCCTTTAGAGTTTTGGTTTCATTTTTGCATACTTATTTAGGAGTTTCATTTGCATGGTTCATATGGCTACGCTTCATTTGGAGTTTCAGAGATTTGCTATATCAATAAAGAAACTTGTAAATTTCCACAGAGGTACTATGGAGAGCATTTTTACTGGCTGCATCACCATCTGGTATGGAAGCATCAAATCACAGGATCATAAGAGGCTGCAGAGGGTTGTATGCTCAGCCAGCTCCACTATGGACTCAAGCCTCACCGCCGTCAAAGGCATCTTCAAAAGGGAGTGCCACAAGATGGCAGAATTCATCAGACCTTCACAATCCGGGAAATGCCCTCTTCTCATTACCACCATCAGGGAGGAGGTGCAGCAGCCTGAAGACCCATACCAAATGTTTAGTGACAACCACTTCCCCCCTGTGATCAGATTTCTGACCAGTCCACAAACACTTTCTCTCTATTCCCCTTTTGCAGGATTTATTTTTTATATTGTAAATTATAGTTATATTTTATGTATTGCTCTGCATTGCCAGCCACAAAACAACAAATTTCACAACATATGTCAGTGATAATAAACATAGTTCTGATTCTACTAAAATTGATTTCTTTTCAATCTTCAGTTGATTTTCCATCACAATTTGCATCTAAGGAAGATCCTTTAAACACTTTTGCAACAATCACCACATTGCGTATTTTAGTGATGTAGACTGAGATTACACAGAACATAGAACATAGAAATTTACAGCACATTACAGGCCCTCCGGCCCACAATATTGTGCCGACCATGTAACTTACTCTAGAGACTGCCTAGAATTTACAGTCTTCTGTTTTTCTAAGCTCCAAGTACCTATCTAAGAGGCTCTTAAAAGACTGTATTGAATCCCCTTCCACTACCACCGCCGGCAGTGCATTCCACACACCCGCCACTCTGTGTGAAAAACTTACCCCTGACATCCCCTTGGTAACTATTTCCAAGCACCTTAAAACTATGCCCCCCCCCCCATGTTAGCCATTCCAGCCCTGGGTAAAAGCATCTGGCTATCTACACGATTAATGCCCCTCATCATCTTATACACCTCTATCAGGTCACCTCTCATCCTCCGTCGCTCAAAGGGAACTCAAGGGAATCAAAATAATGTATGTAATTTTTTATACCTCTGCTCTCTGCAGCAGACTCCTTCATGGTTGCAGAAGACTCCCTCACAGTTGATGTTAGGAATGTCATCCCGGACTCTAGTACTCAAGTCTCAAGTGCATATAAATTCATAACTTTCTCACTCAAAAAGCAAAAATGTTACCAACTGAGTTATAGTAAGTACTGGGGGGAAAATGCAGAGATATAGAAACATAAAAAATAGGTGCAGGAGTAGGCCATTCGGCCCTTTGAGCCTGCACTGCCATTCAGTATGATCATGGCTGATCATCCAACTCAGAACCCTGTACCTGCCTTCTCTCCATGCCCCCGGATCCCTTTAGCTACAAGGGCCAAATCTAACTTCCTCTTAAATATAGCCAATGAACTGGCCTCAACTGTTTCCTGTGGCAGAGAATTCCACAGATTCACCACTCTCTGTGTGAAGAAGTTTTTCCTCATCTCGGTCCTAAAAGGCTTCCCCTTTATCCTCAAACTGTGACCCCTTGTTCTGGACTTCCCCAACATCGGGAACAATCTTCCTGCATCTAGCCTGTCCAATCCCTTTAGGATTTTATACGTTTCAATAAGATCCCCCCTCAATCTTCTAAATTCCAGTGAGTACAAGCCTAGTCGATCCAGTCTTTCAACATATGAAAGTTCTGCCATCCCAGGAATCAATCTGGTGAACCTTCTTTGTACTCCCTCTATGGCAAGAATGTCTTTCTTCAGATTAGGGGACCAAAACTGCACACAATACTCCAGGTGTGGTCTCACCAAGGCCTTGTACAACTGCAGTAGTACCTCCCTGCTCCTGTACTCGAATCCTCTTGCTATAAATACCAGCATACCATTGGCCTTTTTCACCGCCTGCTGTACCTGCATGCCCACTTTCAATGACTGGTGTATAATGACACCCAGGTCTCATTGCACCTCCCCTTTTCCTAATCGGCCACCATTCAGAAAATAATCGGTTTTCCTGTTTTTGCCACCAGTGGATAACCTCACATTTATCCACATTAAACTGCATCTGCCATGAATTTTCCCACTCACCTACCCTATCCAAGTCACCCTGCATCCTCTTAGCATCCTCCTCACAGCTAAGACTGCCACCCAGCTTTGTGTCATCCGCAAACTTGGAGATGCTGCATTTAATTCCCGCATCTAAGTCATAAATATATATTGTAAACAACTGGGGTCCCAGCACTGAGCCTTGCGGTACCCCACTAGTCACTGCCTGCCATTCTGAAAAGGTCCCGTTTGTTCCCACTCTTTGCTTCCTGTCTGCCAACCAATTCTCTATCCACATCAATACCTTACCTCCAATACCGTGTACTTTAAGTTTGCACACTAATCTCCTGTGTAGGACCTTGTCAAAAGCCTTTTGAAAATCCAAGTATACCACATCCACTGGTTCTCCCCTATCCACTCTACTAGTTACATCCTCAAAAAATTCTATGAGATTCGTCAGACATGATTTTCCTTTCACAAATCCATGCTGACTTTGTCTGATGATTTCACTGCTTTCCAAGTGTGCTGTTATCACATCTTTGATAACTGACTCTAGCATTTTTTCCACCACCGATATTAGGCTAACCAGTCTATAATTCCCCAGTTTCTCTCTCCCTCCTTTTTTAAAAAGCAGGGTTACATTAGCCACCCTCCAATCCTCAGGAACTAGTCCAGAATCTAAAGAGTTTTGAAAACTTATCACTAATGCATCCACTATTTCTTGGGCTACTTCCTTAAGCACTCTGGGATGCAGACCACCTGGCCCTGGGGATTTATCTGCCTTTAATCCCTTCAATTTACCTAACACCACTTCCCTACTAACATGTATTTCCCTCAGTTCCTCCATCTCACTAGACCCTCGGTCCCCTACTATTTCCGGAAAATTATTTATGTCCTCCTCAGTGAAGACAGAACCAAAGTAGTTATTCAATTGGTCTGCCATGTCCTTGTTCCTCTGAATCCCTGAATATTTATTTCTCATTAATGTGACAGAATGATGTAAAGCCATTTGAAATACTGAGCAAATAAATTATCAGTGTGAAAACATTATAAGTGTAATAACAGCACTTGAAATGTGTTTTCTTATTTTGATAGTGTTTTCAATTATGCTGTTCGAATGTTAAACCTCACAAAAACAGTGTAATCATGCAACAAATGTAAATAAACAGCATTCCTTGAGCAATCTGAAAGATACACAAGTTAGTGAAAACTGTTAAAATACATTGAATAATACCTATGCTCTGATGCTGGTATACAGAATTAATTAAAGCACCTCACTCGCCTTTCTTGATCTCACTATCTCCATCTCTGGAGACAAAATGTTGTCCGAAATCTTTTATAAACCTATCAATTTCAATAGTTATCTTGACCATACCTTTTCCCACCCTTTCTCCTATAAAAATGCCATTTCCTTTTATCAATTCTTTCAGCTCTGCTGCATCTATACTAGGATGCAACTTTCCTCCTTCTTCAAAGAACGGAGTCCTCCGCATCCAGCACGTAATCCTCTGCAACTTCCGCCACCTCCAAAGGGATGCTACCACCAAGCATATCTTTAACCTTCTGTCCATCCACTCTCCACAGGGATTGTCCATAAGATATAGGAGCAGAATTAGACCATTTGACCCATCAAGTCTGCTCTGCCATTTCATCATGGTTGATCCATTTTCCCTCTCAGCCCCAATCTCATGCCTTCTACCCATATCCTTTCATGCCCTGACCAATCAAGAATATATCAACCTTTGCCTTAAATATACCCAATGACTTGGCCTCCACAGCTGCCTGTGGCAACAAATTCCACAGATTCACCATTCTCAGGCTAAAGAAATCCCTCTTTATCTCCATTCTAAGAGGATGCCCCTCTATTCTGAGGCTGTATCCTCTGATCTTAGATTTCCCCACCATAGTCCTTGTCCATTCATCTCACTAATCTCTCTTCTGGCACTTATTTCTGTAAGTCGCCGAAGTGCTACACCTGCCTATTCATCCAACTTCCTCATCTCCTCCTGCCCCAAAAGTCCTTCCAGGTGAGGCAACACTTCACCTGGGAATTTGCTGGGGTCGTGTATCGTGTCTGATGCTACTGATGCAGCCTCCTCTACATAGGTGAGACTAATCATAAATTGAGGGACCTTCACTCCATCTGCCAAAAATGGAACTTACTGGTGGTTAAACATATTAATTCCAATTCCCATTCATATTTAGACATGTTGGTCCATGGCCTCCTTGTGTGACTGATGGCATGAATATCAATTTCTCCTTCCAGCAAAAAAAAGTTCCTCCCCGTTCTTTGATTCCCAAATCTGGCCTTTTTTCCTTTTTCACTTGCCTATCACTTCACCTTGGGTTCCTTTCGCCTTCCCTTTCTCCTACGGTCCACTTTTCTCTCCTACCAGATTCCTTTCTCTCCAGCCCTTACTCTTTCCTATGCACCTGCCTTCACTATCACCTTCCAACTATCCTCCGTCCCCTCTCCCAAGTTTTTATTCTGGGGTCTTGATGTACTTGAAAGTCTGTATATGCTCAAAAGAGACATGTCAACAGGAGCAGGTGGACTGTCTTCCCGAATTACTAAGGGCAGGTGGGGACTGAGATTACAAAAGGGCTTGGTATTATGATCCAACACTTCTAAAAAAAACAGGGGAAGTGACAGTGGGCTTGAAAATGGGGCTGCTCAAGAAGGTGTTGAAGAACATGCCACAAACATTGGCTATGGTGAAGTTTTCAGTAACAATAATGAAGGAAAACGTTAGTAGGCACTGAGAAAATTTAAAAATCAAAGAATCTTAATCGTGCACAAGCGTTTTAATGAGCTATGTTTTTATGGTTTTTATTTAAAATTTGTTCTAATAAATCATTTACAAATTCCCATGCACAATGATGACTTGATCATATTCCTTCCAGTGAAGGAAGAAACATAGAAACATACAAAATCTACAGCACATTATCCTTCGGCCCATGAGAATGTGCCAACCATGTAATGTACTCTGGAAGCTGCCTAGAATTTCCCTACTGCATAGCCCCCTATTTTTCTAAGCTCCCTGTACCTACCTAAGAGTCTCTTAAAAGACCATATTGTACCTGTGCCTACCTCCTTCGCTGGCAGTGCATTACACACACCCATCACTCTCTGTGTGAAAAATTTGCCTCTGACATCCCCCTTGTACCTACTTCCAAGCACCTTATGCCCCCTCATGTTAGCCATTTCAGGCCTGGGAAAAAGCCTCTGGCTATCTACACATTCAATGTCTCTCATCATCTTATATATACCTCTATCAGGTCGCCTCTCATCTCCGTTGCTCCAAGAAGAAAAGGCAACATTCACTCAACCTATTCTCATAAGGCATATTCTCCAATCCAGGCAACATCCTTGTAAATCTCCTCTGCACTCTCTCTATAGTATCCACATCCTTCCTGTAATGAGGTGACCAGAACTGAACACAGTACTCCAACTGGAGTCTAACAAAGGTCTTTTATAGCTGTAACATTACCTCATGGCTCTTCATCTCAATCCCACGGTTGATGAAGGTCAACACACCATACACCTTCCTAACAACACTGTCAACTTGCGGAGCAGCTTTGAGTATCCTATGGACATGGACCCCAGGATTTTACTGATCCTCCACACTGCCAAGAGTTTTACTATTAATATGATATTCTGTTTTCAAATTTGCCCTACTAAGATGAACCTCTTCACACTTACCTGGTTTGAGTTCCTTCTGCCACCTCTCTGCCCAGTACTGCATCCTATCAATGTCCCATTGTAACCTCTGATGATCCTCCAGACCATCCACAACACCCCCAACTTTTGTATAGCCAGCAAACCCACCCCTCTGCTTCTTCATCCAGGTCATTTATAAAAATCAAAAAGAGGAGTGGTCCCAAAACAGATCCCTGAGGTACACCACTGGTCACCGTCCTCCATGCAGAATAAGAACCATCCATAACCACCCTTTGCCTTCTGTGGTCAAGCCAATTCTGGATCCAAAATGCAAGATCTCCTTGGATCCCATGCCTCATTACTTTCTGAATGAGCCTCACATGGGGTACCTTATCAAGTGCCTTACTGAAATCCATATACACTACATCCACTGCTCTGCCCTCATCAATGTGTTTTAGTGCTGTTAGAAATCTAGAGGTTTACAAATGTTGGACCCTTGTTCAAAAAGAAGAGAGAAGGAAATACCAGGGAATTATAGGTTTGTCTGTTCAAAGCCACAAATGGGACAATTTTAGACATAATAATTCTGGGGGAAAATAGCAGCACTTGCAATAAGAATGGACTACTGAATGAAACACAGCATGCTGTGTTTAGGACAAATTGAATTTGAAAAATACAATCACATTTTTGAAGAATTAATAGAAACTGGATATTGTATTCATGGACTTCAAAAGATAATTGATAAAATGTTACATATTAAACTTGTTAACAAATTGAAGCCCATCAAATAGGAAGAAGGAGAGGCAGTATAGATTGCTAGGGGACAGTAAAATGAACCTTGTGATGATTAAAAGCTTTTCAGAACACAGCTAACCTTGCAGTAGTATCCCTCAGGATTTAACCCAGGCAACCTGTCCATAGAAACCATAGAAAAACTACAGCACAGAAACAGGCCTTTTGGCCCTTCTTGGCTGTGCCGAACCATTTTCTGCCTAGTCCCACTGACCTGCACACATAGAAACCATAGAAAAACTACAGCACAGAATATTCATATTCTATACCTTCACAGTATAGTCTGGGTCAATTTTGACCCAGCCCAAGAATCCCCTCATAACAAGTGTCTATAGCAAATTTTGAACCACAGATCTATTTAGAAAGTATAAATAGCCTATCTGACATTAATAAATGGGTAATTAATACTTAATTAATGTTTCAGGGATCTAAAATCTATTTCAATAGATACGGGTCAAATTTGACCTGGAACAGCCTCAATGTACAAAAATTTGTAGCACCTGTACAAAAGTATAAAGTTTTTAAGTATTTTCATTTTTGAGAATTTTGGGTCACTTTAGGAAAAGTCATCAAATTTCGGCTAAAAAAAAAGGGCACTTAGGGTGTTTTTACTGCTGTCAAATGTCAAAATGGGTCAAATTTGACCCAAACAGTATGTAAGGGTTAATGTGAACAACACTGCTATCTTTGATATTCATTAATCACTTTGACTTGAGAGTATGCTGCAAAGTTGAAAGAAGCAGATGAAACAAAACTTTAAAGTATAGGAAACAAAGAGGATGATAGAAACAGACTTCAAGAAGATGTAGCCAAGCTATTAGAAGGGTTGATATATGGCACATGGACCAACTAGAATGAAGTGCTACAATTTCGTTGCAAGAAGGAGTGATGTAATAAAACCTAAAAAGGGTTGCAGGCAATCTTCGTGTACAGATCTTCAAAAGTAATAAGAGGTTAATAAAGCTGAGCTATAGTATTCTTTTCTAAATAGACACATGATACAAAAGCTAAGGAAGTATATTTATGTTGATTGACTGATAATCCAGATGTTTAGTTGTATGAGCATGATACATGAGTTTGAACTGTATCAAGGGAACTGTGAAATTTAAATTCAATAATTAACTAAGTAAATTTGATGCAACCAGCTGGTATCAGCTGTGGTAAACGTGAATCAACTAGGCTGTTGTAAATATCTTCAAGTCACATTTCCTCGCTCATTCTTCAACATAATGAGAGGATAGAATAAGATTCTGATCATTGACTTCAAAAAGGGAAAGGTGCACTACTCTACACTGATGGATCATCAGTGAATCCAGGGCACTGCTGAAGACGACTTCTGCATGCAGCTCCGATGGAAACCTTCAAGTACTCCCATTTCAGTCTGCTAAAGGCTGAGAACCACAACTACATCTAAGGTCTGTACAGTTAGTAATGTTATTTTAATGCCAGTAAAAAACCTATCGCTATTTAAAATCAATGCAACCTGAACAGACACCAATCGTGGTTCCCCTTTATGATGGCAGAAGAGGGGATGCTGAGCTGGACTATTACTTCATGTAAGGAAGTGTGGTTTTTGACTCCTATTACTGACCATCCTTCTGGCAAACGTACAATCTCTGGTAAATAAAACTGAAGATCTCAGAGGAAGGGTGCTATACCAGAGGAACATTAGGTCACTTTTGATTTTGCTTCATGGAATCTTGGTTAACCCTTTCCATTCTGGATGCAGCGATTCAAATTGATGGATTCACAATACATGCCAAAATAGCACTTCTGAGTCTTCAAAAGTAGGGGAGAAGGAGTGTGCTTCATGATCAACTCCTTGTGGTGTACAAGCATGGCAGTGATGTCTCAATCCTGTTCACCAAACCTGGAACATGTCATGATCAAGTGCCATACATTTTACCTGCCATGGGAGATTTCAGCAATCATTTTGATTGCAGGATACATTCCACTTCAGGGTAATGTCAAACAGGCTCTAGACGAACTGAGCGATATAATCAACAGGCATGAAACAGCACATCCTGATGCCTTCCTCATCATTTCGGCAGATGTTAATCAGGTTATCTTGAACAAATCCCTAAATAATTATTAAGAACAGATCACTTGAGGTACCAGAGGAAACAACACACAGGACTACTGTTACACATCCATCAAGAGTGCTTACCGTGCTATCCCACCCTCTCACTTTCGAAAGTCTGATCATCTGGCTGTACTTCTGCTCCCTGAGTATAAGCAGAGATTAAAGACCATAGCACCAGTAGAGAGGACCAAGAAGGCATGGACAAGGGAGGTGCAGGAGCGTTTACAGGGCTGCTTTGAACTGGTGGACTGGACAGTATTCAGGGATTTTTCTTCAACTCTGAATGAGTACGCCACCACTGTCACTGACTTCATTAAAAACTGTGTGGATGAATGTGTGCCTACAAGAACTTACTCAAATCAAAAGCCGTGGATGTTGCCTGCTGAGGCTAGATCTGTGGCATTGAAGTCAGGTGACTCAGGTCTGTGCATAAAAACCAGGTATGAATTGCAGAGGTCTACTTCAAGAGCAAAGCAACAATTCAAAATGAGGTTGGAAAAGACATCAGATGCGCATCCACTCTGGCAAGGTTTACAGACCATTAGTTCCTACAAAGCAAAACCCAACATCAGGAGTGGCAATGATGCTTCAGTCCCGGATGAGCTCAACACTTTTACGTTTGCTTTGAAAGGATGAGGATAGCTATGGGGTCAGCTATGAGGATCCTTGCAGCACCCAGTGACCCTGTGATCTCTGTCTCAGAGGCCAATGTCAGGCTGTCCTTCAAAAGGGTGAGCCCTCGCAAGGCGGCAGGCTCCAATGGAGTACCTGGTAAAGCTCAGAAAAGCTGTGCTAACCAACTGGCACGGGTGTTCAAAGACATTTTTAGTCACTCACTGCTACAGTCAGTAGTTCCCATCTGCTTCGATAGTGCAACAATTATACCAGTGACCAAGAAGAGTAGGGTGAAATGCCTTAATGACCAATATCCAGTAGCACTCAGATCTAAGTCTTTTGAGTGTTGGTCATGGCTAAAATTAACTCCTGCCTGACCCACTGCAATTTGCCTATCACCATAATAGGTCTATGTCGGACGCAATCTCATTGGCTCTCAATGCTGCCTCGGATCGCCTGAACAATACTGATACCTAGGTCAGGATTCTGTTTAATAACTACACCTCAGGTTTAACACCACCATTCCTACAGTTCTGATCTAAAAGCTCCAGAACCTAGGCCTTAGTAACTCCCTCTGCAATTGGATCCTCGACTTCCTAACTGGAAGACCACAATCTATGCAGACTGGAAATAACATCTCTAACTCACTGACAATCAACACTGATGCACCTCAGGGATGTGTATTTAGCCCACTGCTCTGCACGCTTGACACCCAGTCAACCAATAGAGTGTGATCACTTCACACAGCGCCTATATAGCACACCAGAAAAGGGTGTGTTTTCCATACCTACGTGTGCATTTCAAAGCTTTAGTAATTATCTTTCAGCAAACTATACAGCACTTATTTTTCAATTGGAATACATTTAAACCAATATACGTTAATTCAGCAATGCCAGAGATTTTATTAAGTTCTTTGTGCCTGCTCAATTTACTAATATTAGTGCAAAAAATTCTGCAGTGCCAGTACAGAGTTGACAGACCCCAAGTAAAGGCACAAAAGTACTGGTGCATGGAGCTGCATTCCAGAAGACAAGAGCCCAAGAACATTCCTGAATTGTTCCTCGTACTTATTTGAATCAACAAAGTCAAATTTCAGCACCCTCAGCTGCAGAGAGACCCCAGCTACATTTAGGAAGGGGCAATAAATAAGAGAAGGTCAGTACCAAACACCAGCAATCGATGGCTGGATGCCTGCATCAAGACCTATACTTAGCCACTGATAAAGCAATATTGACCAAAAGTACTATCCACATATGCCATGTAGACCCAAGAGCTTTTTAAACAAACTCGTTGAAATCTAAAGAACCTGTTTGGCTTCATAACTAATATTAACTGACAGACATATTTTTCTTTCTCCCCAGTGACTCCACAGTACGGCAGACTAGAGAGTTTCTAAACTGTGAAAATTGCTTCTCCAGCTGCTGAGAATTACAGAGTTCTTCCTCTTTTGTATGAAAACTAAGCAGAGGACTAATAGGATCAAATGGATTAAGTGATCCATGGACTAATAAGGAATAAACTGGGCACAGAAGGGATAATCACAAAGGAGGAGATTTGTATTAATCAACTGCAAAGATCACAATTCCTTTGTATTATAGCACAAGAATATTAAGGGGAAATCTTGGTAAGTAACTTGCACCCAGGTCCAAACATCCTGTATGGATTAGGACCAACTCCTTGTGCAAGTTTCCTCCTGAATCAGAGTTAGAGCTAAACTCATAGAAGCTGAAGCTACATTTTCTGTTGAGAATCAAAAGCTATATTGGAATATTAAAATTTCAAAGGATGGTAGTATTTCATGTCATTTAATTCTGAAGTTCCTTTAATATAGTTATTTGTTTTCTATTTGATGGATTGATACTATTGTAGTTGTAGTGCTACTAAGCTTCAGAAAAGCCTTTCAAAGAGTTCCAGATTGCGTTGCCCAATACATGTAAGCTAATGTTACAACACAGAATGGTGCAATTCTATATGATCCATTGAACCCAATAAGGACCATTCACTAGTAAGTAGGCTAGCTACAACTTGCACGACTTTGACAGAATTAAATATATTTTGGCCACACAAGAATGCCCAAACTGTTACTCTGTTAAATTCCATACTTTGCATCTGATAAATCAAATCAAACACAACTATGTAGGATTTAAACATTAATGTCACAGGGTAGGATCTCAGAGCACAATGGGTCCTAGATGCCGACCATTTCTCTGAATAACTACTCTTGAAGCTGCTAAGTTGTTTACTGTATCACATACACTGACACTTTAGCCAGTTTCAAAAGCTTGCTACATATTTCAGCTGTATATTTAATTCACATTTAAGATAATTGAACTAATTCATCCCATGGGCAGCATGGGTGAGAGAATCATATTAACACTGCTGTAGCAGTGTGACTGGAATGTTTATATAATTATTAAAATAAACAGTAAGAGCTAACCAATACATTAATTTAAATGCAAAATTCAGTATAAAGCGCATGTATCTTTAATAGTTAGGCCCTGTGAAGTTTTAGCTGTAATTTACCCTTTGCTTCCAATATTATAAATAATCAAACTATTTTCATCTGTGAAAACTAAGTATTGTGCCCAGGAATAACCGTGTAATTGACTCTAGTCATACAAGTCGTTTGTTATGAACAACCACGAGATGCTGGAGGAACACTCCAGGTCAGGCAGCAGCTAAGGAGGGAAATGAACAGTGGATGACTTGGGTCAAGACATTTCATCTGGTCCATTGCTATGCCTGAATTCCTGTACACCTTCAATGGCTTCAAAGTAAGATTAACATTCAAAACTAGTATTTCACGCTGACACAAATGTATTTCTAAGCCATATTGACTGGTCTGTTGTATGTGCTATTTATTACAAATTAAAGACCTGCTGAATACCTCTAGAGTCTTTATTTTTTGCTCAGGAGTCCTTCCAAAGTCATAGAAGACTAGTGCAGATTGTCTACACTCCACAGTTTTCTAGGATATATTACAGCTGCTCTCGGAGGTGTAAAGTCAGATTACCCTTATAGTCTGATCACACAAGATTTCCCCAGCTCTTTCAAGAAAACTTTGAAAGAGTTTTCTTGAAAGAGAAAACTCTTTTCTCAAACTGCAAAAATATAAATAGATGAATTTCTATTGCTTTTATTCCAAGAATGCTGGGCTGAATCATGCTGGCTGTTCAATCTCAAGAAAGTATATCTTGGATTTACGTGACCTGCCTTTAAGTGCAGGATAAACTCGGTGTCTCATGAGGGTGTAATAGTCACCTGACATCATGTGAATAAGGATTTCTTTCCAGGAATTTTTAGAACAGAAATACTTTGCTTTCTACTTTATTTTGATGCATTATTTACTCCTTAATATTTTCATTTCTTTATTGCTTTATTTATTTTTAAGACATTAATTATTTTTAGAAATGTCAAAAAAGACTTAAGCATGACACAATCGTATCCGGTTCCACTACTATTCCACATTCCAGGCACCTACCACACTCTGTGTAAAAAATCTAGTCCCATCAATTCTCTCTAAACTTTCTGTCTCTTAACTTAATGCTATTCCTTTTGGTATTCTACATTTCCCCCCGGGGATAAGCATTCTGATTGTCCACTGTATCTATGCCTCTCATGATTTTAGAAACTTTTATCAGGTCTCCCTTCAGCCTCCGCCACTAGAGAAAACAAGTCAAGTTTATCCATTCTTGCCTTACAGCTCATACTCTCTAATCCAGGGTATGTACTGGTGATGTTTTTAATTATTCCTTAATGCTTTCACGTCTTTGTAATTTTTTTAAGACTTCAGTTATTTTTATAAATTTTAAAGGTTATGCCACCAAGTTTTTCTACATTGAAAGAAATGGTTGGATATATCTATTTTGCTTCCAAGTGGATGACCTCACGCTACTCTGCGTCCATCTACCCCAGCATTGCCCATTCACTTAATATATCAATGTCTCACTGAAATTTTACAATTTTGTCTACACTGTTTACAAAGCCACCAATCTTTGTGTCATCTGTGAAACTGGATCTATGACTATGTATTATTTATCTCATTAATAAACATAGTGAACAGTTAAGATCCCAATGCACTTCCTCATGAGACAACATCAGCGGTTTCCTCTCAGATGAGGAAAATTCAACAATATCCCTTACTCTGCCTTCTACCTTCCAACCAATCCCTGAACAGGATTTATTACTTACTGTTAATTCTATGAATTTTAGATGTCAGTTCAGACTCCTGAATGAACTCTTCAGAAATGTAATATAAAAGCATATCCAGAGAAATACCTTCATATCTTCCTTTCCCGCTATAAAAAAAATGCTGGTTTGTTAAACATGAACTCATCAGCTTAAATGTCCTAAATGCTTAGTCACTCTGCCCTTATTATAGATTACAGTAACATTCCCACAACAGATGTCTGACTAATAAATCTAATAACACAGGGACAATGCAAGAGAAACTACTATTTACAATTTTCAAATTAAAATAGATCATTTGAATTTTAAAAGCTCCAGTTCCTACTTTTGTTAAAAGTTAGCAAATACACTACATTCTCTTACAGCTGTGAAACACACCTGCCAACCCTACCAGGAAAACAAGGGAGTAGAGGAAGGGAAAGACAAACAGATGCATTCAGTGGCCAATTTATTAGGTACACCTGCTTGTTAATGTAAATATCTAATCAGCCAATCATGTGGCAGCAACTCAATGCGTAAAAGCAATGCGTAAAATGCGTCAAGAGATTCAATTGTTGTTCAGACAAAATACCAGGATGGGGAAGGAATGTGACCTAAGTGACACTGCTCTACTCTGTCTGCACCCATGACAGCTCTCCGTGGAGAGCATTCTAACTGGCTGTATCACTGTCTGGTATGGGAACGGGGAGCTACTGCACAGGATCAAAGTAAGCTGCCAAGTTGTAAAATTAGTCAGCTCCATCTTGGGCATTAGCCTCCGTACTATCGAAGACATCTTCAAGCAAGGGGGCATCCATCGTTAAGGACCCCCACCACCCAGGACATGCCCTCTTCTCATTGTTACCATCAGAGAAGGGGTACAGAAGCCTTAAGACACACAGTCAACAATTCAGGAACAGCTTCTTCCCCTCTGCCATCCAATTTCTGAATGGCCAGTGAAGCCATGAATACGACCTCAATACTTCTGTCATTCAGTTTTTTTCTCTATTATTATATATTGCATTGTATTGGTGCCGCAAAGTTAACAAATTTCACAAGTAATGCCGGTGACATTAAAACTGATTCTGATTCTGATTGAACATGGAATCGTTGTTGAAGTGAGACAGTGTGGTTTGAGTATCTCAGAAACTGCTGCTCCCCTGTGATTTCACACAGAACCATGGTGCAAATAAGTAAAACAAAACGTGCAGTGAGCAACACTTCTGTGGATGAAAATGCCTTGTTAATGAGAGAGGTCAGAGGAGAATGGCCAGACCAGTTCAAGTTGACAGGGAGGCAGCAGTAACTCAAATAACCACATGGTATGCAGAAGAGCCTGTCTGAAAGCACAACACTCAAACCTTGAAATGGATGGGCTACAGCAGCAGGTTCCACTCCTGAACTTAATAAAGTAGCCAGAGATCATAGATGCACAATGAAAGGGAAATACAAACAAGAAGACAGGCACAGCCCCAAGAAAAAAATGCAAAACAAAATCAATATTGAAAACATAAAACAGAGCTCTGGTGTTAAAGTGACCAAAATAAATACAGTAGTTGGGGGGGGGAGGGTAAAATCACACTTGTTCATGGTTGGATGTTAATAATTCATAAACCAACCTCCATATTGAGCACAATGTTGTAAAAACCATTCTCATCCTCAACAACCACATGGATGCCAGATCAAAGAACCTGCAACTGTGAGGAACTAATCAGACTCAAGGGCCTCCATGCCATTACATCCAATTTAACAGTATTACCAACACCCAGAACACAAAATCAGAATTAATGGCAAACACGTATAGACTCCAATATGAATTATCTTCAAACATCTAAGTCCAATTACTGCTTATTTTAATTCACTTGCTGTACAACCTCATCTTAAAAGTAACATGGGAGTTTTTTAGAAAAATACACAGATATGAATTTTATGTAGGTCACTACAGCAGCTTGCACAGAACATAAGACAGAATTATGAAATACAATCCACAAAGTGTCATTATAAATCCTGTATTACAAAAAAAATGGACTTAGTAAGTTACTGTAAATATGTGGCCCTGTTGGCACTTTCTATCTTTACAAAACAATAATTCTGCCGATACTCCATCAGGCCAAGAAATTGAAAATATTTTCCATGACAACCTTATTCTAACTTATCCCATGAATTCGTCACTAAATTCCATGAGCCTTAAGATATGTTAATGGTTCACACCATGAACTTGCTGTTGGCAAATATACAGTGCACCTGTTTACAAATGGAAGTTTGTAAACTGCAAGGATCCAACATCACAAGTTCATAAAATGGCCACTGGCTGGGTCAAAGCCCAATGTTCAATCTGTTCTCTTTCAGCACCAGGGAACCCAGATGTACAGCTCCATGAATTGAACGGTGCAAAGAAGAACATGCAGGTTCATATAATGCAGGTGTTCATCTCCAAGATTCACCAATTATTTAAAATTGGTATGGAAACAGGACTGACAGAACACCTGGTTATGTAGCTAATTGCTCTGGTATTAGGAAGTATCAGACCATCAGTTGGCCAAAAATGAGTCACAGATTTATACAGCACAGAAACAAGCCGTTCAGCCTTACCAAAGTGCCTAACTGAGAGTCCTATTTGCCCTTATTCATCTGAAAGCAACATGGTAGCATAGTATTTAGCACAAAACTTTACAACATCAACACTCACTATTCAGTGTTCAATTCCCACCGCTGTCTGTAAGGAGTTTGTATGTTCTCTCCGTGATCATATGGGTTTCCTCCAGGTACTCTGGTTTCCTCTCACTTTTCAAAGACATGTGGTTAGTTTTCTGAATAATGAACGTGTTATGGTGGCACTTGTTGCTGAAGCGTGAGGACACTCGTTGGCTGCCCTCAACAGAACCTTGAACTGTGTTGGTTATTGAAACAAATGACACAGTTTACTCAACACACATAAATGTTGCTGGTGAACACAGCAGGCCAGGCAGCATCTCTAGGAAGAGTACAGTTGACGTTTCGGGCCGAGACCCTTCGTCAGGACTAACTGAAAGAAAAGCTAGTAAGAGATTTGAAAGTGGGAGGGGGAGGGGGAAATCTGAAATGATAGGAGAAGACAGGAGAGGGAGGGATGGAGCCAAGAGCTGGACAGGTGATTGGCAAAAGGGATATGACAGGATCATGGGACAGGAGGCCTAGGGAGAAAGAAGTTTACTCTCTGTTCAGATGTACATGTGACAAATAAAGCTAATCTTTAATACTTTCTTTATTCATATTTTAAATATTGGTATAGTGCCTGTCTCAACCACTTCCTTCACAGTTTGTTGTATATACCACCACCCTCTATGTGAAAAACTTACCCCTCAAGTCTTAAGGCATTCTTCTTTCATCTTAAGCCTATGCCTTACACCTTAGTCTTAAGTCTTAAGTCATTCTTCTTTCATCTTAAGCCTATGACTCCCCAGTACTAGGAAAAACAGTGACATCTACCATTTCTATGTCCCTCTATTTTATAATCCTCTATAACCTCACTCTTCGGCCTTCTTCACTCCATGGAAAACAGTCCCAGCCTATCCAGCTTTACTTGTAAATCCTCTTTGCACTCTCCCTAGCTTAATTACATTGGTCCTGCAGCATGGTGACCTGGACCGCACACATTACTCCAAGTGTAGCCTCACTAGCATTTTGTACAGCTACAACATAACATCTCAACTCCTGTACTCAGTGCCCAGTCCGATAAATACAAGCATTCCATATGCATTCTTCACTATTCAAACTATCAGGAAACTATGTACTGCCACCCCACTAGATCTTCCTGTTCAATGAAACTCCCCAGGACTCTGCCATTCACTGTATATGTCCTACCCTGGTTTAACTCTGCATAAAAAAACACAAAGATGTAGGAAACACAGAGTTGGTCCAGCAGCACCTGTGGAGAGAGAAACTGAGTTACTGTTTCAGGTTAAAGATCCTTTGTCAGAATAGCTCAGGTATTCTCTCTCCATTAGCTCAGTCTGACCTAACACGTCACATAGCCCTGCCTCTCGCAACTTTTATATTCCCATATTTGTGTTTGTGCTTTCTAACTACCCTGTATCACATCTTCTATGTTCCTTTGTTCATGGTCTAGATTACATAATTTACCACATGATAGTACTGGCCTCATCCTACTGGAAATGGTCCCTTTGTCCTATCCAATCCAACCTATTCTCAAGAAGGCAACATCTATCATCAAAGATCCCCACTATCTAGGTCCTGCTGTCTTCTCACAGCTACCATGGGGTATGAGATACAGAAACACAAAGTCTCTCTCCACCTTGTTCGAGAACAGTACTCTAGTTTAACAGCACCATGGCAACTTTGATCACTTTGCAATAAAGTGGACTTTCTTTCTAATTCTGTTGGACATTCTTTCAAATTGTGTTTTCTTGTAAAAATGTTGTATAACTTATTTTTAATTTATATTGCTACTGTTAACATTGGTTGTGTGATAGTATGTGCCTGTGATGCTGTTGCAAGTATTTTTACACTGTAACCATGCACACATACTTGTGCATATGATAATACACTTGTCTTAGACTTCCACGGTAAAATAGCTAATGTGCAAAATGGAAACCAAACTTACGATTACAATTTCTGTAAAAAACGTGATTAATTGGATTTAGATAAGTTTCCAAACCACAACAACATGTTACATAATGTTTCCAAGGGGAAAACAAGCTTCATGACTTGCAAATCTCTTGAATCAACCTCAAACTCAAGAGCCTGGTTCATGCAGCTCTGAATTACAAGCCTAACTCCAAGCTTTGAACTTTAAGGATGAACATGAAGATGATCAATAAGTTACTATTAACCTTCTTTGACCATTGGCTCCACGATACTGATTAATCATGGAATAAACAAATTCTAAGTCTTAGCAGCCTGTTGCTAGAAGAATGGAAAAAAAACATGTAATAATACATTCAGAAATAAATTTCTACCAGTACTCGATGTCAAATTTGAAGGAGGGAGCTTAAAATTACAACAAAGTTATTTTTTGAGGGGAAGGGGAATGTTGGCTGGCAAGAAGCTTCCTTTTAAATTTCTTTTTTTGGAAGACAATTTATCTTCCAACATTTTGGAGTCTATGCCTATTTGATTTTTATAACATCGCGTTTTCATAAATTGTAACATGTGCCCAATTGCTCTTTGTTATTGTTATTAAGAGACTCCTGAACAGGTACATGGAGCTCTGAAAAATAGAGGGCTATGGGTAACCTTAGGTAATTTCTAAGGTAAGGATATGTATGGCACAGCTTTGTGGGCCGAAGGGCCTGTATCATGCTGTAGGTTTTCTATGTTTCTATGTTTCTATTTCAGTGTGGAACAGAGCAGAACTTATTTTACTTTGTCAGGATGCACATCACAGCAAATGTACTCTTCCTCACTTAAACTCTTCTGTGGTTATACACAATTTTCTTATTGTTATTGGAATCATCAATAATTTTCTAGTATTTTATGGAGGTATACTGAGAAGTTCTTTATTAAAGGAAGCATGAGACATTTTGCCTGAATAGAACACCAAAAGCCACATGAGATCTCGATATTTGAGCTAACATATCAGCATGCACCAAGAAACAACAAACTATACGTGATTCTACTGAGGGGCTTAAGAGGGAGCACATAAAGCTGTTTACACTGGAGAATTTTCAGGCACATAACGATGTAACTTGTGTGAAGAGTAGACACAGTACAAGGACTCACTCTCATTACTGAGCTGACTCTAACACATAAAGCAAGGTACACAGGAGTTACTGTATCTCGATGAAATAAGGCCTCAAAGAATGCACTAGATTTTGCACATCAAGCTCAATCTAGAAAACAGTAAGGCAAAACTGTCCATATTGCAAGAAGCAGTGAAAATCTTTTGACTCTGTCTTAAGAAATCGAAACTATTGGCAGCAAACCACAATTTTGCAAATTTGAAAGAGATGTTCACCAAAGAATGAATTCTCCGTGATTTTCAGGGTAAACTGAAACAATGACTGCCACATGAGACAGTTAAATACACAGGTAAGCAAAGCTGAGAAGTTAGCCAACGCCAACTGGAAATGTTGGGAGGTCAACTGGAGTGAAATACGAAACAATAGGGAGAGAGGAAAGTGCAGCCACGTCAGTGTTGCAAGTAATGTGGATGGCATTAGTGGCTAAAATTGAAATGGCCCGCAGAAGTGAACAAGAGCGAAAGAAGTATAGTACTGAATGGAATTTCCATATTATTACACAGTGAAGATTCTTTACCACTCCAAGCCTATGAATATTGCAATCACAGCTGAGATTTTATTGGGTAAATATAAACTCATAATTGTCAACCTTTCCTCTGAAAGTATGTGAAACTAGTCTGAAGAAAACTAACCTTCACTTAAACACTGTAGGAAGAGGTGCAGTCGACGTTTCAGGCCGAGACCCTTCGTCAGGACTAACTGAAGGAAGAGTGAGTAAGGGATTTGAAAGTTGGAGAGAGAAGGGGAGATCCAAAATAATAGGAGAAGACAGGAGGGGGAGGGATGGAGCCAAGAGCTGGACAGGTGATAGGCAAAAGGGGATACGAGAGGATCATGGGACAGGAGGTCTGGGAAGAAAGACAAGGGGGGGGGAACCCAGAGTGTGGGCAAGAGGTATATTCAGAGGGACAGAGAGAGAAAAAGGAGAGTGAGAGAAAGAATGTGTGCATAAAAATAAGTAACAGATGGGGTACGAGGGGGAGGTGGGGCCTTAGCAGAAGTTAGAGAAGTCGATGTTCATGCCATCAGGTTGGAGGCTACCCAGACGGAATATAAGGTGTTGTTCCTCCAACCTGAGTGTGGCTTCCTCTTTACAGTAGAGGAGGCCGTGGATAGACATGTCAGAATGGGAATGGGATGTGGAATTAAAATGTGTGGCCACTGGGAGATCCTGCTTTCTCTGGCGGACAGAGTGTAGATGTTCAGCAAAGCGGTCTCCCAGTCTGCGTCGGGTCTCGCCAATATATAAAAGGCCACATCGGGAGCACCGGATGCAGTATATCACCCCAGTCGACTCACAGGTGAAGTGTTGCCTCACCTGGAAGGACTGTTTGGGGTCCTGAATGGTGGCAAGGGAGGAAGTGTAAGGGCATGTGTAGCACTTGTTCCGCTTACACGGATAAATGCCAGGAGGGAGATCAGTGGGGAGGGATGGGAGGGACAAATGGACAAGGGAGTTGCGTAGGGAGCGATCCCTGCGGAATGCAGAGAGAGGGGGAGAGGGAAAGATGTGCTTAGTGGTGGGATCCCGTTGGAGGTGGCGGAAGTTACAGAGAATAATATGTTGGACCCGGAGGCTGGTGGGGTGGTAGGTGAGGACCAGGGGAACCCTATTCCTAGTGGGAATACTAGGAATAGGGTTCCCCAGGTCCTCACCTACCACCCCACCAGCCTCCGGGTCCAACATATTATTCTCCGTGACCCCATTAGGAATAGGGTTCCCCTGGTCCTCACCTACCACCCCACCAGCCTTCGGGTCCAACATATTATTCTCCGTAACTTCCGCCACCTCCAACGGGATCCCACCACTAAGCACATCTTTCCCTCCCCCCCTCTCTCTGCATTCCGCAGGGATCGCTCCCTATGCAACTCCCTTGTCCATTCGTCCCTTCCATCCCTCCCCACTGATCTCCCTCCTGGCATTTATCCGTGTAAGCGGAACAAGTGCTACACATGCCCTTACACTTTCTCCCTTCCAGGGAGTCCTTCCAGGTGAGGCAACACTTCACCTGTGAGTCGACTGGGGTGATATACTGCGTCCGGTGCTCCCGATGTGGCCTTTTATATATTGGCGAGACCCGACGCAGACTGGGAGACCGCTTTGCTGAACATCTACGCTCTGTCCGCCAGAGAAAGCAGGATCTCCCAGTGGCCACACATTTTAATTCCACATCCCATTCCCATTCTGACATGTCTATCCACGGCCTCCTCTACTGTAAAGATGAAGCCACACTCAGGTTGGAGGAACAACACCTTATATTCCGTCTGGGTAGCCTCTAACTTGATGGCATGAACATCGACTTCTCTAACTTCCGCTAAGGCCCCACCTCCCCCTCGTACCCCATCTGTTACTTATTTTTATGCACACATTCTTTCTCTCACTCTCCTTTTTCTCCCTCTGTCCCTCTGAATATACCTCTTGCCCATCCTCTGGGTTCCCCCCCCCTGTCTTTCTTCCCGGACCTCCTGTCCCATGATCCTCTCGTATCCCCTTTTGCCTATCACCTGTCCAGCTCTTGGCTCCATCCCTCCCCCTCCTGTCTTCTCCTATCATTTTGGATCTCCCTCTCCCCCTCCAACTTTCAAATCCCTTACTCACTCTTCCTGAAACGTCGACTGCACCTCTTCCTACAAATGCTGCCTGGCCTGCTGCGTTCACCAGCAACTTTGATGTGTGTTGCTTGAATTTCCAGCATCTGCAGAATTCCTGTTGTTTTCACTTAAACACTAACTGGCCAGATGTCTGAAAGTCTCATTGACTCAAATGGAAGTATTTTAAAGACAGTCCTTTAACACTGTGTTAACTTTTTCAAGTATAACTGAATTAAATTTAGTATTACAATTAAAACTGTTTGTTTCATTTTGTTGCAAATGTCCGCCTTAGCACCAGAGTTAGGCTCATGAGTTATAAGCATACTCTTGGACTTCAGTAAATAAAATCTAAGCTAATACAGACAAAATTCAAACCCTATATAGCAGTCCATGCAGAATGAAACGTAAAATGCCTCAATCAAAGTCGTGAAGAGAGTTCTTCCAATATGGCGTAAAAACCCAAAAGACCTTCTAGTTTATGCGCTGAGGCTAAGTTCACTCTAGTTGAATCTTGGCTGCCCTGGGTTGTGAGATAACCTTCCACACATATTTAATGCATAGCTAGAACAGCTTTCATTCAATTCTTCCTCAGTGTTTCGAACACTGCCTTAAAGATTGATCTACTCAGACTGGCCAATATTTTCACTGACTCACATTAAGTATAAAGCAATTTAATTTATTTTACCCAGCAGCAGGGATTATTTATTTGAAATATTCATAAAATAACTGAAGAAATCCAGACTTCATTATGGTACAAAGCTTAAAAATAGATTCAGCTTTGATTTAGCTTCCAGTCAAGATGGCACCTACATACAACACTCCTTCTGTCAACATTTTCTGGATAGATTATGAAACCATATATTTCACTTCTTTTATGTCTTTTATGCTTACTTTTCATTTTAAATGTGATTCTGGAACTGCTGGAGCCTGTGATTTGCTACTTGCAGATCATTTGGGTGTTCCAGTGCTCTGCAATCTCCGAAAGGATTCCAGGAAGCAATATGCGCAAATCCCATGGTGGGCAGGCTGTGGGACAGCAAGCAAGTCAATGTTCGACTCCATTTCACCAATTAAAGCTTCCATTGTTCGTAGATTAAAGTGACCAAGGAAATTGAAACATCAAGGCGAGTGCGGAGGGTGAACGCCGACACCCTGTCTTTTGATTGCTCTGTACTGGAGAGGAGAGAGCCTGCACTGTGCCCAGAGTGTCACCCAGGTTTCCTGCATTATGGATGTGGACTTGTACTACAGACATTTTTCAGTCTTACACTTTTTTATAGTCTGTGTTTTTCACCCAATCTTTTGAATTTTTTGTGTGGAGGAGGGGTTGATGTGCCTGTTCCATTTTGTTGTTTTTTTATGCGGGAGGGGGAATTTGAGCGGTAATGTGCCTGCTCCATTTTTATTTTTTTTTTGTGCCAGGAGGGGGAATTTGGGGGTTGATGATCACGCTGTCTTTCCTTTCCTGATTCATGGCTACGCAGAGAAGAAGAATTTCAGACTTGTGCATTTTGATAATAAACAAACCTTTGAACCTTTGATACCAGCTAAATCAAGATTATTTAACTCACTTCAACCTAGGAAGAGTCATTCAGTTCCATTAATGTTCTCACATAGAACATAGGACAAGAATATGTAGGACCTTCAGCCCACTATGTCTGTGCTAATCTGTGTTGATCTAACTAACCCTGCCTGCCTACAGATGGCCCATATCAGCACTTCAGATATTACATGATGCCATGTCCAAACAAGAAACTCTCCATCCTGACACGTTTCAAATCATAGTTGGGGACTTCAACCAGGCTTGTTTGAAGAAAACTCTGCTCAATTAACATCAGTATATAATCTGTAACACCAGAGGTCCCAACACACTAGACCACTGTTTTACTAATATAAGGAATATCTACTGCTCCATGCCCAGACTGCATTTTGGGAAATCTGACCTTCTCCTACCTGCATATAGACAGAAGCTAAAGAGCAAGGCTCCAGAGATTAGAACAACAAAGGGGTGGTTGTGAGAGGCAGAGTAGCAACTACATGATTCCTTCGAATTGGTGGACTGGGCCATGCTGTGAATCTGAATGAAGACATTATTATTCCAGACTAAAGTTGAATCACTGAAGCATACTCGATAGCTGTGGCAGGGCTTGAATGCTATCACTTCTTAAAAAGTAAACTCAAGGGACATAGGCATCAACAGGTCTATGCTTCCAGATGAGCGCAATGACTCCTATGGTCAATTTGACCATCAAAACATGGAGGAACCATCACAAAGTCCCTCATGATTCTGTGATCTTAATCTCTGAGGCCAACATCCGAGCAGCCTTCAGGAGGGTGAACTCAAGCAAAGCACTGGCCCAGATGGGATACCCTGGCAGAGTACTAAAGAACTGTGCTGATCACCTGGCTGGAGTGTTCACTGAGATCCTTAACCTCTCACTTTGGCCATCTGATGTACCCACCAGCATTAAACAGACTTCACTTATACTGGTGCCCAAGAGGAATGTGGTAATTTGTCTCAATGACTATCTTTCAATATCACTTACGTCCACAGTGATGAACTGTTTTGAGAGGGCGGTGATAAAACATATCAACTCCTGCCTGACAAGCAACTTGGATGTGTTCCTATTTGCCTACTGGAGCAACAGGCCCCCAGCACGTGCCATCTCACTGGCTCTTCACTCAACATTGATAGATCTGGACAGCAAAGATGCACACATCAGGAGCTCTGTATCAACTACAGCTTGGCATTCAATACCATCAGCTCTTCAAAACTAATCAATAAGCTTCTGACAATGGTTTCAATGCTTCCTTGATTTCCTCACGCCCAGTTAGTTCATATTACCAGCAACATCTCCTCTGCAATCTCCATCAGCACAGGTACACCACAAAGCTGTGCGCTTAGCCCCCTGACTGTGTGGCTTAGAACAGTTCAATGCCATATTTAAGTTTGCAAATAACACCACTGTCAAAGACCAAATCAAAGGTGGTGATGAATCAGCATATAGGAGGGAGATTGAAAATCTGTATGAGTAGTGCCATACCAACAACTTCTTATTCAATGTCAGCAAGAGCAAGGAGCTGATTATTGACTTTAGGAGTAGGAAACCAGAGGTCCATCACCCAGTTCTCTTTGGAGGATCAGAAGTGGAGAGGGTCAGCAACTTTAAATTCCTCAGTGTTTTAACTTCGGAGGACCTGTCCTGGGCCCAGTACTTAAGTGCAATTATGAAGAAAGCACAGCAACACTTCTACTTCGTTAAGGGTTTGCAAAGATTTTTGCATGACATTTAAAACTTTGATACACTTCTATAGATGTGTGGTGGACAGTATATTGACTAGTGGCATCACAGCCTGATATGGAAACACCAATGCCCTTAAATGGAAACGTAGAGGATATGGCCCAGTCCATCATGGGTAAAGCCCTCCCTCCCACTGAGCACATTGACCTGAAATGTTGGCAAGGAAAGCAACATCCATCATCAGAGACCTCTGCCATCCAGGTCAGAATCAGAATCAGGTTTAATATCACCGGCATATGTCATGAAATTTGTTAACATTACGACAGCAGTTCAATGCAATACGTGATAATAGAGAAAAAAACTATGAATTACAGTATGAATATATATATTAACCAGTTAAATTAAATAAGTAGTACAAAAAAGGAAATAAAAAAGTAGTGAGGTAGTGTTCATGGATTCAATGGATGGCAGAGGGAAAGAAGCTGTTCCTAAATTGTTGAGTGCGTTATGTGGTCGGCCCAGGACAGGTCCTTTGAAATTATAACACCGAGGAATTTAAAGTTGCTGACTCTATCACCTCTGATCCTTCTGATGAGGACTGCTCTCTTCTCACAGTTGCCATCAGGAAGAAAGTACAACAGCCTCAGACCTCACACCACCAGGCTCAGGAACAGTTATTACCCTTCAACCATTAGGCTCTTGAATCAAAGGAGATAAATAAACTCAACTTCACCTGCCCCATCATTGTAATGTTCCCACAAACTGTGGACTCACTTTCAAGGACGCTTCATGTCATGTTCTCAATATTTATTGCTAATTTAGTTATTATTTCTTTCTTTCTGTATTTGCAGTTTGTTGTCTTTTGCACAGTGGTTGAACACGCAAGTTGGTGCAGTTTTCCATCGATTCTATTATGATTACTATTCTATAGATTTATTGAGTGTTCCCACAAGAAAATGAATCTCAGGATTGTATATGGTGTCATATATGTACTTTGATAATAAATTTACTTTGAACTTTATCCCCTCTCTGCCTGTTTCATGTGTCTATCTAAATGCCTCTGAGAAGTTTTTACTGTATTTGTTTCTGACACTTTCCCTGGCAGTGTATTTCAAGCATCTACCACTTTTCCCCACACATCTTTAACCTATACACTCTAGTGTCTGAAATTTCCAAATTGGTGAAAAAGCCTCTACTTAAGCCTCATAATGCTACTTACATGTTTCAGGTGGCCTCTCGGCTTCTAGCTCTCCAGAGAAAACAATCCAAGGTTGCCCAAGTTCTTATTAGATATAACATACAAAAATGCTGGTGAAACTCAGCAGATCAGGTAGCATCTATGGAGAGCAATTAGCAGTTGATGTTTCAGGCTGAGACCCTCCATCAAGAATGGTGAAGGATATCAGCTCAAAGCATTGATTGCTAATTCCTCTCCTTCAATGCTGCCTGACTGCTGAGTTCTTCCAGCATTTTGTGTGTTTTACTCTGAATTTCCAGCATCTGCAGAATCTATTCTGTTTCTTATTAGCTATAAAAAAAACTAATAAAATTGTTATAGCTAATACTTTCCATCCATGCAAAATCCTGGTAAACATCTCCTTCACCCTCCATACCTTTCCTATAAGTGTAGTGATCAGAAGTGTGGCCTAGCCAAGGTTTCATACAACAATATACAAACCCCATTTCCAGAAAAGTTGGGATATTTTCCAAAATGCAATAAAAACAAAAATCTGTGATATGTTAATTCACGTGAACCTTTATTTAACTGACAAAAGTACAAAGAAAAGATTTTCAATAGCTTTACTGATCAACTTAATTGTATTTTGTAAACATACACAAATTTAGAATTTGATGGCTGCAACACTCAACAAAAGTTGGGACAGAGGCATGTTTACCATTGTGTTACATCACCTTTCCTTTTAATAACACTGTTTAATCGTTTTGGAACTGAGGATACTAATTGTAGTAGACTTGCAATTGGAAATTTTGTCCATTCTTGTTTGATATAAGACTACAGCCGCTCAACAGTCTGTGGTCTCCGTTGTCTGATTCTCCTCTTCATGATGCGCCATACATTTTCAATAGGAGATAGATCTGGACTGGCAGCAAGCCAGTCAAGCACACGCACTCTGTGTCTACAAAGCCACGTTGTTGTAGCCTGTGCAGAATGTGGTCTGGCATTGTCCTGCTGAAATAAACAGGGATGTCCCGGAAAGAGACGTTGCCTTGATGGCAACATATGTCTCTCTAAAATCCTAATATACGCCTCAGAGTCAATGGTACCTTCACATACATGCAACTCACCCATGCCGTGGGCACTGATGCACCCCCATACCATCACAGATGCTGGCTTTTGCACCTTCCTCTGATAACAATCTGGATGGTCGTTTTCATCTTTGGCACAGAGAACTCAACTCCCGTTTTTTCCAAAAACTAGCTGAAATGTGAACTCATCTGACCACAGCACACGGTTCCACAGTCTTTCAGTCCATCTGAGATGAGCTCGGGCCCAGAGAACTCACTGGCGTTTCTGCATAGAATTGATGTATGGCTTCCTCCTTGCATAATACAGTTTCAAGTTGCATTTCTGGATGCAGCAATGGACTGTGTTGAGTGACAATGGTTTTCTGAGCTACTCCCGAGCCCAGGTGGCTATAATTGTCAGAGTAGCATGACTTTTCTGTGCACTTTTCAATCTTATTTTAACTCTGTCCCAACTTTTGTTGAGTGTTGCAGCCATCAAATTCTAAATTTGTGTATATTTACAAAATATAATTAAGGTGGTCAGTAAAACTACTGAAAATCTTTTCTTTGTACTTTTGTCAGTTAAATAAAGGTTCACCTGAATTAACATATCACAGATTTTTGTTTTCATTGCATTTTGGAAAATATCCCAACTTTTCTGGAAATGGGGTTTGTACTTCACTTAAGGTCATCTTGGATTTTAAACCTCCCCTTGATCGCTGAACTGTTTCTCCACATGAATACCTTTCAAGCATGGAACACAAATTTACTTTCTGGTCATCTTTTCCATTCTTTCTGTATCACTGCTGATGACCAGCTTTCCAACCACTATAGTGGTGCTCACTGGAACTCATACCTTTCCTACCATTCCTTCTTTTGGTAGTCATTGCTTTAAAATACTCCTGGCAGAACTGTTACACTGCTTATACATGAAAAACGCTGCAGAAATATATAATTTTGTCAACAGCGATTCAGGAAGAGAAATACATACCCAAGAAGTGGGCAATATCTCTAAAGAGTGTTACATTTTGATGTTTGTGTATCTCCACTAGAAAGTTCAGCCAGCTCCATCATGGACACAACCATCCCCACAAATGTTGATATCTTTAAGAGTTGGCGCCTCAAGAAAGTGACAATAACACTGGACAACAAAGATCTTACTTCCTGAATATTTATGAATTTTGGGCTGCTGTTTGTGAAAATCACCATGAAATTTACCTATCATGCACCATTTCTTTGAAATTGCCTATATTTGTTATTTCAATGAATAATTCATGTCTGAAGACCTGGAAAGAAAACTCGTGTGCAGTCCTTGATTTTCAAAAAAAAGATTATCACTTAAGTAGACTGCATAGCACACACAATGTGGCATTCCAATCTATTGGCCACATAAGGATTAAATCAGTTCAATACGAAAAAATTGATGAAAGACTAAGCACATGAATGAAACAAGGAGAAATACAGAATAGGTATGTGGTGCAAATGAAACAAAATAAAATAATATTAAATGAAGGATGACATGACATGATAAAAGATTAGCTGCATTCTGATGATGTTAAATTGTTCCTGACAGTTATTTAAAATTAATGAATAGATGCAATATTTGTGCTGTATCAAAATAGCTTGCCGTAACATTTCCCAATATGAGAAAAATCAATATGCTAAAATTAGCTAATCAACAGTCCCACTGCAGTGCAAGGACCACTGTACAATTAAGACAAATTAAATTAGCTTCACATTTTCTTTCACTGCTTAATAAATACCATTGATCAGAAATCATTAAACCTCATGCATATTTTAAGCAATATCAACCTGTAAACATTAAAATGGAAACTATGTTTCCAACTTCTCTCAAATATTACTGAAGTAACCTTGCTCTGTTAGGTTATATTCCTGCTAAGTACTGGATGAGGGTCACAATTGGGTCAAATCTTGCCATTTTAATCTGTTTACAGTAAAATGCAAATTACCAGCAGGATGTCACTAGGGACAATTACAGTTAGGTGTATGTTGGCACAGCCAATAGTTTGGCATAAGGCCAATAACAGTTTGCCTCTGAAGCAGTTTGTACTTTCTTCCTCCTGTAATTTTTTTTCTATATATATCAGGGAAAATTACTTTTTACTTTGATTTCAAGAAGTCACGAGTAAAAGCTCATAGTGAAGACAGCTATCTGATCCACACAATACTAAAATCTGAAGCTGACACTTCTGATAGATAATGCGGCCGTGAATTAAAAATGTGCATAAACTCCCATGTTTTCTTTGAAATGTAAATAGAATCTCATAGCATAACTCTACCATTACATAATTCATATGGCTGTTTTGAATGTTTAATTAAACATCTTATGGAACATTTTCTTCTCTACATCATAATGCAGAAAAAGGAAAGAAAACAATCACTAAATAGCAAACCTAAGTCATAAGGCTGTCAAATGTAAGTTCTAAATAATGCATCTCCAAGATCATAGCATGTTAAAGTAAGGATTAAGTAATACCTGAATTACCAGGAATTGCATATAGCAAGAGATAAAATATTCACTGCTGAGAAGCTGTTTAAAATGTAGCAGAGGTGAGAGGAAACTGTGACTGCATCAAATGAAGGCTATAATCCACTGGTTATGTTGTTCTGATAAAGGAAGAAGGAAACCACTATTAACAAGGGTAAATGTCTCTTAAATTTGACCCCGTTGATTATAGGGAGCTCAGTGAAACTTGCATAAATAGTAATTAGGGCATAACTGAGCAAGCTAAAGATTTCCCACTGTCACTGCCTTGTTATCGAGATTCTCCATTAAAAAATAGGATATACATATAATTAGTATGTCAAGAAACAACAGCAGCTAGAAGTGACAGCTTGATTTGCAGCTGATATAATCTCAAAGGTAAGTTTATGATCCACATATATAATCATCTAAGTTAACCTACAGATATGATCACTTCCACAGGTTAAAGCAAAGCACCATAGAGCTGGTCATTTTACTTTATAACCAAGAGTTTAAGAATTTAGAGAATAGACTGGCTTTATGTCATGCACACATACTTGATCTGTAACTATAACTTTCAAATATTAGTTTAGGTGGTCAGATTGGTAAAACGTAAGCCACTTATCACTGCCGGCGGGAAAGAATGCCACTGGGCATATGAAATTGCAAATTTGCTAAACCAAATACATTTCACACAACTTGTATTTTGTAATCAATACATTCTCTACATCCTAGCAAATCTGGTTCCAGAATGACCTTCTCTTGGCAAGCTAGTTCGCTGTTCTCGTCTTTTTCTGCCATTCCACAATATCTGACCTACTCTGATAGATGCTTAAACAAATATTGCACTAAATTTGAAGTACATAAAAGTACAGGCCACTGTATTCAGACTTTAAAACAGCATAGGAAGTGTTTTCAGATGAATTTCAAAACTGCTCTTTTATCTACTAATGGGTCCTCAAATTACTTTTCTTATGATTCCTTTAAATGTTCCGTTGCTTCTTCTGGAAGTAATACCTGCTGTCCTACCGATCACACAACCTTGCTGTAGAGAGAAGTAGACTCTGCCCAATGCAACAAGGGCACATCACCTTCCCACCAGTGTTAGGATCTAGAGCAGGTACTATATCAAGAAGGCAACATCTATCATCAAAGATCCCCACCATCCAGGCCATGCTATCTTCTTGCAGCTACCATTGTCTAGGAGGTACAGGTGCCTGAAATCCCACACCATCAAATTCAAGAACATTTTCTTCCCAGTTTCTAGAACACTAACATCCCTCCAAAATTCAACCTCTCTCCACTTGAATGATAATCAACCTTTTAATTCCTTTCACTGAAGTGCATGACCACACACTTCCCCAAATTAAACTCCATTTGCCACGTTTATGCCCAGTTACTCAAAGATGAGACTTAAAAATATACTGTACTGGGTGCTCAAACAATAATGTAGTGAGGAGAATCAGTCACACCATTGTACTCCCCGTCACCGATCTTAAGAAAATGTTTCTTCACTGGAAACAAAGGATAGATGAATCCAGCCTTTAGTGTGACCTCTGAAAGTGAAAGTTTACCTTGCTTCAATTGGCTGCAGTAAATTCCAATTACATTATCTGTTACATGTGAGCTTACTTTTCCCATGTCACATTTCTCCACATGGCTGTATGTGTTTCCTCTGGGTGCTCCAGTTTCTTTCCACATTCCAAACATTTACAAATTAGGGTTAGTTGTGGGCATGTCACACTGACCCTGGAAGCATGGCGATGCTTGCGGGCTTCACCCAGCACATCTTAGGTTGTATTGTCCGTTGATACAAAACAATGCATTTCACTATACTGTATAATTTTGACCTTTTAATGTACATGTGATAAATAAAGCTAATATTTATCTTTAATCTTAGCTTTAAAGGCAATGCAACGCTTAGCAGTTAGATGCTCATTTGCATTGCTTTTTATCTTGCAAACCCACCGATCAAAGCCTTGGCAATCCAATAGAAGGAAAGATCCATATTTTGACTGATCTGGCCTTATTCCTGGACTTGCACAGGAATTATCCTGAAACAATGACATTTCTACACCAACCTATTAGACAAAGTTATAAGCCCTGACAAAAAGAGATTGGCCTATTTCAAAATTTCACTCCTGTCTTTGATATATAAAGTAAAAAAAATAACAGATTATTAAATTCACCTTGGACATCAGACTCCTGTAGGAAGGTAGTTCAAAGCATCTTACTCCACGTTGTCTCTATAATCCCTTCATCCAATTATCCAATGTAACCCTGAACCTTGATCTAGTCTTTGACTTAGCCTTAAGGCATTTAATGTGTACCTATTTTTATTTCATCCTTATTTATAGATTCAAACCATCCCACGCAAGTCAGGATATTTTCATCCTTAATTATAGATTCAAACCATCCCACGCAAGTCAGGCTAACGAGTTTATAATTAAACAGTTTAGCTTTCCCTCTTTTTAAAAATGGCAATAGTTAACTTGCTCAACCTACCAAAACGTATCCACACATTCAAGATATTTATGAGGACTCCTGCTGCCTGCTTCCTTAGGATCCCAAGATGTTTCCTACTAAACCTTAACAATGGCTTCCCTCTAGATTAACTAGCTTATCTAAAGTATCCTTTTTATCCATCACAAAATCACTCACTAACCACTTGAAGATTTACTTTCTTACATTCTTTTTAACAATGGCTGCAATAAAATGGACGGCTGATTGATGCAACTATTCTTGCTGGGCAGAAGAGTAAAAATTGTCCCCACATTTCCCTTCTACCCTTTATTTAAAATATTCAGTTTTGATTAGTACTCTATGTACACACTTCATTCGACAACTTTACCTCTGTAGCTCACACGCTCCCTATTTTTCCAACGTCTACCTCAATCCAATCTAACACATTGGTTTTAGTATTAGTAAGATTTTATAACCAAGCATATTTGAATCCCACTTATCAGCCAGATTTTACCTTAGATGTTCAACCTATTTCATTATTTTAAATGCTTTTAACACAATTACATTTTTGTCACTCTCAAAGTTCAAAGTACATTTATTATCAAAGTACATATACCATATACAAGCTGGAGATCTGTTTTCTTTCAGGCAGCCACAAAATAAAGAAACACAATAGAATCCATGAAAACCTCTCACACAACAAAGACCATCAAAAACACCCAATGTGTGAGAAAAAGAACATGATCGTGCAAACAATAAAAAGTAAACAAATAACACACAGAACATGAACCACAGAGTTCCCAAAAGTGAGTGCCTTTTTTTAATCATTTTCAGAATTATCTGGAATTCATATTGCCAAAATATTACAACTGAGCCAAACACTGCCTTCATGTCCTTCCTCTATTTGACCAATAATCCCAATCCATTTACTAATTGCTGCAAAGTATATTCTGTTCAATTTAAGGACCTTTGGAACAGCTTCGGGCTTAGTTGAATCTGTGGACAACAAGCCCTTTGTGTTTTGGAAGCCCTTGAAAAAGGGTTAAGGACGAAGCTCTAGGGTTGATGACTCCTGTCTCTTGCCCGTGGTCATAATCTTCTCACTGATCTTTATTCTTATTCATGTACTGAAATGAAGATATTTGTCCTTGAGATAGTAGTGCTGAGCTGCCAGGAACCACTTCACTGCTGCTGATCAAAATACATCCTGCGTTGACAGGGTCAGGGCCTTCAGTATTTATTCTCAGCAACAATGAGGGAAACATGCTTTTTGCTTCAGGTGGGATGGAGAAACAGTAGATGGAAGTACTGCAACATGATTACCTCCTTTTCCATGAAGGTTGTGTCCTTGAGAAGTGGCGTAAAGGAAACATTGGTGAATTGCTGCAGAGTATGTTGTAAACAGCACACACTTCACGTGTGGAGAGAGTGAATGTTTAATAAACGTTTAACATGATGGGATGCCTGTCATCTGGGTTGCGTTCTCCTGGTTGGTAACAAGCTTTGAGTGTCAATGAGTGTCACTCTTCCACAAAAGAAGAAATTATTCTATCAATTAGGAGCATACCCCACTGTCCCTGAGAAAGACTCTGGGAAGGCCAGTTATGAGACACTCACCTCAGAATAACTATCCTTTGTAATGGAACAAGAAATGTTGGGAATACTCAGCAGGTCGGACAGGCTCCGTGAGAGAAAAATAGAGTCAATGCTTCTATTTAAGTATCTTTTACTGCAATATTTAAGTAGAAGTTCTTCCTTCCCAAATCCATTTAGGCATCTTGTATTGACTTAAAAGTTGACTTGTGAACTCACGAAACAATGATTTATAGTATGGATCCTGAACTAGAACAAAAATTAGGAGTGAGATCCGTCATTTATGTAACATAGCATCTTAGGAAGCAAGCTGGATAACCACTTACAGTGGTTCATAGTGCATCATCTCTAAATTGAGAATGAAATTTGTTTACAGAGGTCACCCAACAAGAAAAAATAATTCCATGCCCCATTCCCATTCTGATATGTCTATCCATGGCCTCCTCTACTGTCAAGATGAAGCCACACTCAGGTTGGAGGAACAACACTTTATATTCCATCTGGGTCGCCTCTGACCTGATGGCATGAACATTGACTTCTCTAACTTCCGTTAATGCCCCTCCTGCCATTCTTAACCCATCCCTTTTGTTTTCTCTCTCTGTCCCTCTCACAATAACTCCTTGCCTGCTCTCCATCTTCCTCTGGCACTCCCCTCTCCCTTTCTTTCTCCCCAGGCCGCCCGTCCCGTGATCCTCTCCCTTCTCCAGCCTTGTATCCCTTTGGCAAATCAACTTTCCACCTCTTAGTTCTATCCCTCCCCCTCCTGTCTTCTCCTATCATTTCGGATCTCCCCCTCTCCCTCCCACTTTCAAATCTCTTACTATCTCTTCTTTCAGTTAGCCCTGACGAAGGGTCTCGGCCCGAAATATCGACTGCACTTCTTCCTATGGATACTGTCTGGCCTACTGCATTCCACCAGCATGTTGTGTGGGTTGCATGAAAAAATATAAACTTTATTTGATCACTTTGTGTAAAGATTTTAGCATAGAACTTTCAGCACAC
Organism: Mobula birostris; assembly: GCF_030028105.1. Taxonomy (NCBI): domain Eukaryota; kingdom Metazoa; phylum Chordata; class Chondrichthyes; order Myliobatiformes; family Myliobatidae; genus Mobula; species Mobula birostris. Next base: position 30,272,762 of record NC_092390.1, on the reverse strand, counting down.
AGGTAGGCTATTGTGGGTCGAGAAGATTACACAGCACCCTAATCACAATCTAACAAATAATTTAAAATGCTTATACCTCTAGTGTTCCTATTTACATTTCCAAGGAACACATCTACTGTTTAAACTAATCTTTTCTACTTGACCTGCAATTTTTAAAGGCCTGAATACATATCAGCAGGTCTCCTATCTCTCGTAGCACCACCTCTCCAATTCTCCTCGGTTTAATTAGTCTATAATTCCAATTGCTGCTCTCAAAAGCCTTACCCTGGCTTGTCATCTTTCTGTTGAATGCAATGATGACAACTATACTTGGGCTTACATGTGACAACAATGCCAACTATTATTTCTTCCACAAATTTAAAAAAACTGTACTTCCTGTACAGGCATGTAAAACAAGAAAGGTTTTACCATCTGCATCACCATGCTGCTCTATAGGAATGTATTTCCAATTTAACCAAATTGAATTAAACATCAGAATTTCTATGTAGAAGTATAATAGTCCATTGATTAATATTTCTAACACTTGCTCAGTAATCACACCAACCAATCAATCAAACCTCAACCCTAACCCCACCCGCCTGCTTCCTTTCTGAATATATTACGGATGGGAATACTGCCAATGTTTATGACTACTTCAGAGAAAATTCTTTCTGAGAGAACAAGAAGGCTTTGGGGACAGAAACCACGTGCATCAAAAAGAAACCACATATCCTCAATAAGCAACCCAGATTCTTCAAATGATAAAGAGGAACTTATAGTGTGATACTGCAATTTTTATTCCAGGACCCCACGATTATCTGCACAATATGCAGGACAGACACTGCACATACTTGAGAATTTTCCATGTCACTTCCAGGATTTTCACAGCTCCTGTATCTGCACCATGCAAAGGAGACCTCCCAAAACAGGTCCAAGGCTAGCACATTGAATTCAAGTCAACCAAACCCCTTTACTTGCTATTTGATTACTAATTTCCTTTTGGTCCACCGCAACATTTTCACTCTGAATATTCATGTCCTTTAGCTAACCTGACATCCTTCTGAACTTTTGAATGACCTGGCTCATCTACTGCTAATCTAAAAAGAAATCGCAGGCTTTCCTCACCACTACCACCAATGGTTGATGGCTGACCCTGTCAAGACTCCACTTTGAATAACTATAGCTTCCAAGTTTGGACTTGAACCTTATGATTAAATAGCCAATGTTGTAATAGGGAAAAAAGAAATTAAATTTCATCAGAATATGAAGAGGAATTTGATTTATTGAATTTGTTTGGGTTATCCCAGCACAGACTGGTGTAGATGTGTTCAATGATCTCCTTTGTCCTTGAAAGATTTATTGTCTGTGAATCAGTTCAAGTCAACCATGTGTGATGGAGCACTGTATGTGCAGGTGTTAAGGTCATAGTCAATTGAATCAGTGATTCCAATTTTTTGGCACTGCACACAATTCTTTGCTCTTGAACCTTTTTTGTCTATTCTTCTACTCAGTAATGGCTCCATTTCATATTTTTCATCTTCCTCGCTCAAACACTTTCACCCACAGTTCTCTATAATCTTCTCTGGCACATAAACCAATTAAGAGGAAAGAGATGAAGAACATTAAACAAGAGAGAGATCACAAAAGTTCAGCTGTAAGGAAGACTGTCAGCCTGGAAGAAGCAAATTACAGAGAGAGCATGGAGTTTCTGCTCACAGTGAGCCACGCAAAAATGTATAAAATTGGAATAAGCGGATAAATGAAAATGTTTTGTTGTAAATGCAAATAAAGTCTGGCACAATGAAATTGAGTAATGTGAGGAGATATGCATCAAAGTGCACTGTGTGTCAGACTTACTCATTGTCATCAGCCAAGCTCTAAACATGGTTTCAGCTGGTCAGATAAGATATTGCTAAGATGTGTGGAAGAAGGACCAAGTAGTTCAATATTTTTCATTATATAAAGAAGACTGATGGTGCAACATTTATGTTTTTTACTTTTTTAAAATAGTTGATTCTTTATTTTTAAGTGAGACAAAGTGTGACACATGAATGTTTACATTTATTGCATTCACAGCTTTTGAATTTTTTTAAATCTGCTGGAAACTGGAGGAAAGCTTTGGTTATACATAAATTGCACCAAGAAATGAAACAATCAGTTGAAAAGGTGAAAATAAATGTTTCAAACAATCAAATAATAATAAAGAAAAAATGAACCAATTGTTACCCTTGCAACAAATCAAGAGGCTTAACATGCCTGAAACATGTGGAGATCAAAATCTGTCTCCTATTACATGTACTAAGTGCACAAAGTAATAACATCTGGACTTCTAAAATTCAGTCCTGCAATCATTTCAAAATAACATTTAGTGTGTTCAGCTGGATATTCCAGCATCTTCTGTTTACACTTCGGATTCTGTATCTGCGGAGTTTATTTCAATTTTTGATTCTGATTGTGATCCAATGGCCCTCACTGAGAGGTCAGAGCCATGCTCAGCTCCAATCCCATTACTTACTGCGTACTTTTCATTCCCTAACTTGGTTAAGACAACATTAAAGAGCATCTGAATAATTCATCAAAGGAATGTGGATATCTGCGAGAGAGTAATTCGGACTGCCCTCATGCAGAGTTGACCAAAAATTTGAAAATTCCCTTCTTGCCACAGATATTGCTTGACATGCTGAGTTCCTCCAATAGATAGTTTACTGCTTCAACTTGAGTCTTGCCTGGATAGGTACCAGTTTCACAAAAACCAATGAAGCGCAGTGCTATCCAGAAAAAAAGCAAGCTGTTTCATTGACATGTTAAATGATATCACAACTGTGGTTTGTACCATCCACTGAAGTGGCATCTGCCAAGGGGTCTTCAGTAGCATCTCCCAGACTTGCAATCTACATCACTAAGAAGGAATAAGACAGCAGCAATATGAGCACACTAACATCAAGTTCCCCTCAAGACCACATTATGCTGTCATTCAGAAATTAGCTGCTCTTCTTTAATGATTACTGTTGGCTGTGCTGCAGCACAGCTGAACTACATTGAAAACCTTGCTGACAGCTCCCCTTAGTATGGACAACAGTAAGTGTGAGATTGAACGTTTACTTCTTTTTGACAGGAGTTTGAACTTTAGTGCCATTCAAGACAAAAAGATTAACAAAATTCCCGGGTTAAAAATTCTCTAAAAGGGTTTAGCTGGATTAAAAACTCCCATGTAAGAACATGCAGGGTAACAATAGGAGATCACTCATCTCTTTGATTTCCTAATGAATTAGATCAGAGTTGATCTTACCTTGGCTCAGTCTAACTGCGTTGGTTGTTTAACTCTCAATGACATTGCGTAACCTAGCCTCAGTGGTCTTTGGAGGCTCAAAAGTTCAGATATCCAGTTTCTTAATGTGAAAAAGCACCTCCATTTTTTTGAGAACGGTTAAGTCTTGACACCAAAGTTAAACACCACAATCCAACCCATGTTATTCTTCTCTATCTCTTTATTAGTTTTTCCACATATCCCATTAATTAGGGACTGAAGACCAAAATAATAGAATTTAACCATCCTTAAGTTAGCAAGATGGTAAGAGGCATAGATCAAGCGGATAGCCAGAGACACTTTCCCAGGCAGAAATGGCTAACACAACGGAGCATAATTTTAAGGTAATAACTTTTGGAGGAAGATTAAAGAACATGTCAGAGGTAAGTTCTTCACACAGAGCATAGTAGGTGTGTGGAACACCCGGCCAGGGGTGGTGATAGAGTCGGATACATTAGAAGCATTTAAGAAACTCTTAGATAGGCACATGGACGATAGAAAAATGGAGGTCCATGTAGGAGGGAAGGTTTAAATTGATCTTACAGAAGACTGACTTCTTCTGACAGCAAGTTAGGAAAGTTGACTGAATTCACAAAGTGTTGTGCAAACCACCAAGTAGACTGGGCTCAGAAGCCCTGATGAGGGAAATGTCAACATATTATTTGGTTATGATTAGCATAGATATGAGAAGTGAATAAAGGAGGGATATTGGAAAGATTGTATTTGTAGGCAACAGTGGCAAAGGAACAGCTATTCCAAAGTGAGCTACCGTCTGATAGACGAAAGACAATTCAAGATTTTGATGCATTATCCGCCTTAAGTGTGCCCATCTGTGGACCATGGTGCTATGATGAACTGCTTGTGAATTCCTCTGCCCAGGGCAGTGCATCTTCTAATTCCAAAGCAGTCCATCTGACTTCCCACTAACACCACACTAACCATTGAGTTGAGCTGCAGAGCCAGATGCACTTAGTATATGATTATTTGGCTTTGTGCCACAGAAGCAGCTCAGTCCTATTCACCTGAATGGGATCAAAGATCTTTAATAAAAAGGCAAGTGAAAATCAAAAAAAACTACAGATGGTCAAAATCCAGCATGACAATGTTTCAAGAGAATCATAAACACGAGATTCTGTAGATGCTGGAAATCCAAAGTAAAATGGGAGGAACCTAGCAGGTCAGGCAGCATCTACGGAAAAGAATAAGGAATCAATGTTTTGGGCCGAGCCCTAATGTTTTAATGAGAATGTTATAAGCCTTTTGAATAAATCCCTCATATAATAAAATGACCTCACAATCAATCTTGTTATTCTATTGCACCTTATTGTCTTGCTGCACTGCATATTCTCTGTAGCTAATATACTTTATTCTCTTTTCATTTTTTGTTTTACCTTGTACTAGCTCAATACACTGTATAATGAATTCATCTGTATGAACAGCATGCAAGACTGTATCTTGGTACATGTGACAATAATAAATTAATTTACTTTATAATCTGAAAGGGTGCTATTGAATCATATACAAATGATAATTTTGATGCCAATTGCCTTGAACTATAGGACAATTGCTTCGTTGACTTGAAACATTGACAGTTTTTCTCTCTCTACAAATGCCAGCTGATATTTTGTATGTTTCCAGCATTTTTGTTTTTACTGCATGTGAGTACTTCTTCATAATTTGAACATTTTCATTTAATTTCTAATACTTAGTAGTGTTTTCAAATTAAATGAGTTCATTTTATTTCACCTAAATCTATGTGAAGAATGCTTCTATGTCTCTGATTGCTAGAAACAGTTCAAAACCTTTGGCAGCATTGAGCTGAGGGTCAACCTCAGGATTTGCTACCTGCCGCCTTGTCAATACTCACGGCTTTATCTAGACCGAGTCTATTTGCCCCACTAAATTGAAAAAGTTAAGTGCTGACTCAGTACTTTACTTTATACTTTATAATTGTGGATACAGGCAGTGAGAGTTGGGTGGCAATAATCAGAAGAATTGCTCGTCCAAGTCTGGAGGTGCACGTTTGGTTAAGGTCCGTCAAAATTCATCTGCATAGAAATTCAGCTCAAGATGGCAGAATTAAGTGACAGTGTGTTCTATTCCATTTCCCGCCAGTATTCCATTGACTTCAATGGAAATGAATTTCATAGACTAAATGCAAAACACTACCACCACTCTATGGTGCATTTTGCACTTCACACTGGGGATGAATTTTTGACAGTTATATTTTAATATTAAGAAAGTCAATAATTTAGTAACACTTATACCTAGTTAATTTTCACTTCTGATTACCCTAAAGAATTTTAAAAATAAAATCAAACCCTATACTTTGTTACACAGATTATTCTTGGACAGGTAATTTGGGGTCTTATTCAAAACTACCATTTTTAAATTAAGCACCATGATTGAATATATTTACCTTCAGATTATTTAGTTTTGTTCTGGCCTGCAAATTAATTCTGGTTTGTTTAGTTCCATAATTTATTACATTTGAGTTGAACATCATCAACAAAAGTCACCAGTGGTCTGTCAAACTACTCCAACAGAACACACGGTGTATAAAAGTTACAGAAAAGTTTGATTGGGATTGAAGAATCCAACTTTCTCACAGCGCTCTGAGATGTATACTTTATGTCAGGTATCAACTTGTGTGATCTTGACCTCTCTCTACAACAACACTAACTCACTCAATCTCAAAACTGTCATGGTCTGCAGTTCCACTGTAATCTCCACCACATTCTAAGCCATGACAGTCTCACTTTCTTTCAGGTGCCTAAAGATCAGAAACCTCAGCAGGTCTTGGATTCCATTTCTCTTCCTGCAACTTCACTTTCCTCTGGCCCCATCTCATACCCTCAGCTTTGTCTCAAAAGATCTCCAACTCGGTGAATTCTGAGCCCAACATGACATTGAACTCTTCATAAACACAAAAGATTCTACAGGTGCTGTAAATCCAGGTTAATGTGGACAAAATGCTGAAGGAACTCAGCAGGTCAGACAGCATCTATGGAAAGAAAAAAAGCAGCTGACATTTCAGCCCAAGACCTTTCATCAGGATCTCATTCCAAAAAATTTATTCCTTTTCTTACATGCTACCCTGACCTACTGAGTTTAGTTTGTGTTATATTGAACTCTTCATCTGCCTCTGCACCTATGTCTTTAGCCACATATCTTTACGCACAGCTCCAAGCATTGCGAAAGCCACTTTCCCACTAGGGACTTGAGGTCAACCTACAAGTTAACCTTTCGGGAATCCTGCACCAGACCCCCAAGTTCCTTTGTTCTGGTTTCTGAATTCACTTTTCATTTAGAAAATAGTCCATGCCATTATTCCTCCTGCCAAAGTGCATGACCATACACTTCCCTACAGTATATTGCATCTGCAACTTCTTTGCCCATTCCCATAATCTGTCCAAATTCTTCTGAAACTCCCTTCTTCCTCCACACTATCTGACCCTCCACCTATGTTTGTATCATCTGCAAAATTGGCCACAAAGCCATCAATTATATCATCTAAATTTACTTATTTGTAAGAAAATCCCAGTTTACATTTCAAAGCAAGGTAACTTACTGACTTACATGACTTACATGACTTACTGCATGGGAGAACTCCAAGTCACAGAGTAGCCTAACTTACAAATATAGCACTACCCTTTCACTGTCACTGATTACATATCTTACAAGTGATTTGTTTGTCGCGAAGTTTGCAGATAGGTAGGTGAGGGGTCAGGTAATATTGAGAAAGCATGAAATCTACAGAAGACTTGAACAGATTGGGAGAACAGGGAGACTAGAACAGATTGGGAGAATGGGCAAAGAAGTGACAGATGAAATAGAGTGCAGGAAGGTATCTGGTTATGCACTCTGGTAGAAGGAATAAAGGTGTAGACTATTTTCTAAATGGGTAGGAAATTCAAAAATCAAAGATACAAAGAGACTTGGAAGTCCTTGTGCAGGATCCCCTAAAGGTTACCTTGCAGGTTGAGTCAGTGGTAAGGAAGGCAAATGTAATGTCAGCATCCATTTTGAGAGGATGAGAATAGATAAAAGTAAGGATGTAATGCTGAAGCTTTATAAGGCATTGTCCAGACCACACTTGGAGTATGGTGAGCAGTTCTGAGCCCCTTATCTAAGAAAAGATGTGCTGGCACTGGAGAGAGTCCAGAGGAGGTTCACAAAAATGATTCAGGGATGAAAGGGTTAATGAATGTGAAGTATTTATTGTGTCTGGGCCTGTAAATGCTGGAGTTTAGAAGAATAAGGGATGATCTCATTGAAAGCTATTGAATATTGAAAGGCCTAGACAGAGTGGATGTGCAGAGGACACTTCCTATATTGGCTAAGTCTAGGACCAGAGGATACAACCTCTGAATAGAGGGATATCCACTTAGCACAGAGATAAGAAGAAATTTTTTTCAGCCAGAGTGTGTTGAATTTGTGGAATTCATTGCCATGGATGACTGTGCAGGCAAAGTCATTGAGTACTGTATATTTAAAGCAGAGGTTGATAGGTTCTTGGTTAGTCAGGTTGTCAAAAGTTATGGGGATAAGGAAAGAGAATGGGGTTGACAGGGATAACAAATCAGCCATAATGGAATAGCGGGGCAGGTTCGATGGGCCAAGTGGCCTAATTCGGCTCCTGTGTATTATGGTCTAAGTGCTCATCCAATAAACCTGTGGGAGTACCCTCACCGAATGGACTGCAGCACTTTGAGTTAGCATCTCACCAATACCTCAGGAGTATTGGGAAAGGGCAAATAAATGCAAACCTACAGCACTGCCCAAATCCCCCAAAAATGAATGAATTCATTAAAAAGTTCAGATTTGGCTGCAACGTAAAAGCAAAGATATTACAATCCTCAAATGCATTTAGTAAAAACTCTCACTAATAGATTAACGCATCCCTGCTGAACATTTAATGCAATAAACGGCTCCCATGGTTGAGTACTTATTTAACCCAAGGGAGCCATTTCTTGAATCAAAGGTTCAGAGTATCATATTTTCATTTCTTAACTGAAATAATAGCACTCTATCAAAGCAGTTTATATATATTCTTACTCCAGCTTACTTTGCTGTTTTAAAATGATACAAATGTTAATGCAATTAATTATTTTGGCACTTGTATGAATATATAAAGTAAAATTTGTTGCTGCTAGCAATTTTAAGCCAGTGTATTTGTTAACTATATTTATGAAAATGTATGTAGCAAGGTGGCGAATTTGGTATTATTGTATAACCAACACAGCTGAAAGTTTCAGTCAGCTTTCAGCATAATCCAGTGGTAGCAACCTCATCTCTGAAACAGACCATTATGATTTGTAGCAAAGGTTTGGGATAAACTTGTAATCAGGCTGATATTAAATAAAACTGCAGGAAAACTGCATTCTTTCACACAAAGTGGTAAACCATGTTTCCAATTGTACAAAAATGCAAGAACTCCGGTAACTCTGTATCCAAAATGACATTAATCCCTCAGATAACATCACTGAAAAGAAAAGAACTGATTAGTATTCTCATAGCTGGTTGTACCGCCTTGCAGTGTCCATGCTAGCCATGATGTCTCTATAGAAGCCAAGAGATACACAGCATGGAAACAAATCCTTTCACTCATCAAGTCTACGCTGATCATTAACCACCACTTACACTAATCCTGCATTAATACCATATTTTATTCTCCTCAAGTTCTCATCAACTACCCCAGATTCTATCACATACCTATACACAAAGGGCAATTTATAGTGACCAATAAACTAACCAACCTATGTCTTTGGAATGTGGGAGGACACTGGAGCATCTGAATGAAACCTGTACAGTTACAGGCAGAAGATGGAAAACTCCACCAAGGCCAGGTTTGAACCCAGGTCTCTTCTGTTGTGAGACAGCACCACCTTGCCACCTGTTATCATAGTTAATTGACTGGAATTAACACATTATAATGCATTTTAGAACATCAAGTGTTTTAAAAATTGAATTTCTTTCCTTCTTCCAAAAATGTTACCAAAAGAGACAACTCAACTGTTGAATATCTGCTGGGCCTTAGAATGTGGAATCCAATTAGCTTTATCACCCTACAGATTTTTCAGAGTTCTGGAAAGTTTTCCTTCAGATGTACTTCCATCCTAATGCTGAGGGCTAGTCACATAAACAATACTCTTGAATAATATGGGGACACAAGATATTCTTCAGATGCTGGAAATATTGAGAAATACACACAAAATGCTGGAGGAACTCAACAGATGAAGGGTCTTGACATGAAACAGCGACCGCTCATTTTCCTTCACAGATGCTACCTGACCTACTGAGTTCCTCCAGCATTTTGTGTCTATTATGCTAACATAATAATGAGAATGATTCAATGCAATATTTCATGCTAAATTATCAGAAGCTTCACTAGATTTCTATGCAGCAGTGTGCTGGGGCAATGGCATCAACATAGTTCAGCGGTCCCCAACCACCGGGCTGCGGACCAGTACCGGGCCACAAAGCATGTGCTGCCGGGCCGCGAGGAAACGATATGATTTGGCGATATGAGTCAGCTGCACCTTTCCTCATTCCCTGTCACGCCCACTGTTGAGCCATTATGCATGCGAGGTCATTATCCGCGCATTATCCACATCAGCGTGGGAAGGAGATCAACTCCTCGAGCTTGCAAATGACGGCAGGCTGAAAAGTATTTTTGACATAACATCTCTGCCGGTATTCTGAATCAAAGTCAAGGCTGAATACCCTGAGATAGCCACAAAAGCACTGAAAACGTTGCTTCCATTTTTAACATTTTTCTGCGAAGTGGGGTTTTCTGCAATGAATGCAACAAAAACTAAATTGCGGAATAGATTGGACATAAGGAACCCCCTTCGAGTATCGCTGTCTCCCATCACCCCTCGACGGGATCGTCTTGTTGCAGGGAAACAAGCCCAGGGCTCCCACTGATGCACCAATATTGGTGTGTTGCAATGATTTTATATGTTCATACGGGGAAAATATGTGTTGTGTGTTTAACATCCAAACGTTACTTAAAATGTTATGATGCCATTGACTTACTTATATAACCATATACAATTACAGTACGGAAACTGGCCATCTCGACCCTTCTAGTCCGTGCCAAACGCTACTCTTACCTAGTCCCATCAACCTGCACTCTGCCCATAACTCTCCATTCCTTTCCCGTCCAATTTAACTTTAAATGACAACATCGAACCTGCTTCTACCATTTCTACTGGAAGTTCGTTCAACACTTACTTCAAGCTCCCCTGTCCTCCCCTGATAATTGACTTATCACTATATTCATGCGAGGAAAATATGCGCTGTGTGTTTAATATTAAATGCGTTAGATAAACCCTTTTAGAAGCGAAATTGCGTGTATTAACCACTTATCACCGATATTCTAGTCATGATTAACACTCCACCCCACTCCCCCTCTAACAGAATCACCAAAAACGATTTGCAGGGAAAAAAATCGGCAGGTACACGCGTGGGCAGGTCACGCATGGGGACTGGTGCCGTGCAAAGCTTCATGGTCATTGTAGTCTTTCCCTGGGTAAACAACGTATTTGACTGCTACTGTTGTCCGTTGGCAACCCCACCCCCGGTCGGCCGGTCCGCAAGAATATTGCCAATATTAAAACCGGTCCGCAGTGCAAAAAAGGTTGGGGACCCCTGACATAGGTGATGCCAAGAGGCTCAATAAGCTGATTAGAAAGGCTGGCTGGGAGACAAACTGGACACACTGGAGGCTGTAGCAGAACAAAGGACTCTAAGGAAAATCCTGGCAATTTTGGACAACGTTTCTCACCCCCTGCATGCCACCTTGGCTGAACAGAGGAGCATTTTTAGTAATAAACTAAGATAACTGTGCTGCTCCAAAGAGCACTATATGAGGTCATTCTTACCCTCAGCCATTAGGCCCTATAATGAATCAACCTATAGCTGGGGAAGTAATGACCCCTCCTGTTAGACTGCTTGAGATAACATATTTTTTATTCTTTCTTACTTCACTTCTAACATTTGCATATCTGTGCACTTGTAATGCTATTGTGACACTGTAATTTCCTTTGGAATCGATAAAGTATCTATCTATCTATCTATCTATCTAAATTTAAACTCACCTCCGATTCAGGTTAGCAAAATAATCCCAGTTTGCCTTGTTATTTTCACTACTGAATTTGAATTGCTGAATAACTCAAATTTCTTCAGTGGACAGAGGACTAATACACAGAGGAAATGACACTTTCCCACAAGATATGTATCTATACACCCAACCTCAGTCAAGTGCTTGAATCAAGAGTCTGCATTGCAATGAAGTTATACAAATAACAGACATGTACAAAAGGCATACATTTATGAACTGAAGTAATCCACAACAGACAACTATTCATCCCACTTGAATACTGAGAAATATTTTCCATTTAAAGTATGAAATACTTTCTCTCAAAGCTATTTTGCATCAATATAACTTCATTGTAATGTACCAGTATAAGTTTGTACCTTTGGCCTGAAATCATTACCACTGTTTTAATGCCGCTACTAGAACTGTATAGACAAATGAATGTCATACAAACACATTAAACATTTGTAGACTGAAATCATTATCCGTAACTTTTCATCTTGGGACTCACCGCACATAACCCACTTTAATTTACACACCTGAATTTAGTCCATTCAAAGTGAATGATGCCACAGTGGTTTTGCAACAAATGTCAAAATTTAAACTTGCAAATGATCTGAGGTCATATAAATGCAACACAGCACTCACCATTTCGACTTTCTTCGTCAACTGTGAGTATTGTTGCTGGGGGACCTGATCTTGCCAGCTTGCAATCTGTCAATGGCAACAATACATTATCTGTAAACCCTTACAATAAGGATCCAATTAAATATCTAAACATTCAAGTATTGTATATATTTAAATAGCCAAAACATTGCATTTTAATTAATAAAAATCTCACATATTAACAAAAGGATTATTCAGTAACCATTATTTTTTCTTCATCCTTAAAATACACATGAATCTTAATTGAACACAACCACAGAGTAACACTTTAACAAACAGACTAGTTTAAAGGTACAGTGCATGAAGTATTAAGATTAGATAAGCAAGAACACTTAAAGATGTTAAGCTTATGATATAATTGTGTTATTCACTATCTTACCATCAAATTGCCAGTCTGGAGTCAAAATTCAGTGTGGAAAACATTGAAGCAGCAGAGCAGAGTGGAAAATAAGAAAGGTGACACATTTTCAGTGGATTAAAATAAAACAACAGGTTTCAAAAGATAAGGCAAGAACCACAAAAAGCTATTAAAAGTTATCTTCAGTAAAACAAAATTAATCAACTTGACCACATTTGCTACATGTAGACAATTCACAGGTTCTTTTCAGTTAGGAAGATTAGATTTGCAGAAATCCAGCTATACACAAATCTCCCATAAGTTTTTAAAGACATTTTCAAGATATGTAAGTTAGTTACAGAAATGGACAGCTGGAGACATTTTTCCATGACAGAAATGGTTAATACAAGCGGGCATAATTTCAAGATGACTGGAGGAGTTTATGGGGAGGGTGGGTAAGATGTCAAAATAAGTTTTTTCACACTGAGAGTGGCAAGTGTGTGGAACTTGCTGCCAATGGTGTTGGTAGATGCTGATACATTAGGAACATTTAAGAGGCTCATATAGATACACGGATGAAAGAAAAATGGAGGACTATGTGGGAGGGAAGGTTTGGGTTGATCTTAAAAGTACATTTAAAGGTCAACACAATATCGTGGGCTGAAGAGCCTGTACAATGTTGTACAGTTTCTATGTTCTATAAATACAAACTTGTTGTATATTGTACTTATTACCAACTGGGTACAATATACATTCCACTAGTTTAATTATGGTGGTGTCCGTTAAATATGGAAGAAATTTGATGAAACTATAGGAAATTTATGCAGGGTGATCCAACATGGGTAACTACAGGAAATGTTGTTGTACTGAGAGAAAAGAGGTGCATCTGAAAGGGCAGGCTCCACAATTTTGAACAATGGGTTTTTACCTTGATTTTGGTGGAAATTGCTCATTTCTGACTTAAGGGAAAACAGGTTTTTGGATAGTTCTGTGGAACAAAGCCCATGTAACCTGGGGACAGCCTATATATAATTCAGCCAGAGTGCGTGGGAAGCTACATCACATAGACAATATCTATTAAAAGAAATGGAAAGGAAGCTATGCGATGGCTCAGAAGAGCATATTGTAACTGGAAGCCTTTTATTTAAGTATGAGTATGGATGCAGCCTTTATTAAGCAAAATATACACATTTCTGTGGGGAAAAATTGTATTTAGTTTAAGTTATTAGGAATATAAAATGAGTAATAACAAAAGAAAAATATTTTGCACAAAGTGAAAAAAATACAAAGCAATTATTTTATGATTAATGTTTGGAAAATATTTTCATCTAATCAACTAATTTTTATCATTTTATTCAGTCCCGAAAGAAATTTCTTTTGAAGGGTCGGTAGTAGGTCTCTGAAATCTGTGTCTGAACAGGGAATTTTTCGGACAAACACAAGAAAATCTGCAGATGCTGGAAATCCAAAGCATCACATACAAAATGCTGGAGGAGCTCAGCTGGCCAGGCAGCATTTATAGAAAAGAGGTAAAAGTCAATGTTTTGGGCCAAGGCCCTTTCTTGGGGAGGCCCCAATGAATTTTACTATGCTCATGCATCTTCTGTGAAAACACTGACAACCTCAATGTAATAAGTTTCCACTGTTTAAATCAGCAAGAGTGCAGGAACACATCTTCAAAAGCCATAAACCATGACAGAGATACAAACTTTAGACTCAGCTCAACCCAACCAGAACCTCATCGTAAGACTATCACCTGTGCCCATTGATATGGGCTAAGATTTGGCATTCAACCACTGCACATTCATGATGAGTTCTGTTACAAGCCTCACAACCTGCTGACCACGTTTTCATCTTCTGTTCAGATCCCCACTCAGTTTGAATCTGCATCTGCGATCAGCTCAAGTTGGCTTCTGGGACCAGAGTCATCTGCAGGCAGAGTGAGGCCATGCTCTTTGGTAACTTGCCCGACTGACCCAATGTCACCATTACTGTCAGGCACAACTACCTCTAAGTGCCAAGGAACTAGTTCCGAGGAGATGAGGTGTGTTACTGGAACTGGCTGGAGCAGATTAGGAAGGTGAAACAAAAACTGGCCATTGAAAATAACTGTCAATAACTGGCAAGAACTTGATCATTAGATGTGATATGCCCTCAGAACTGCTGTACTCAGGGCTGTGTAGATGAGGCCTGTTCTCTGCTTCTATGCCTTGGTACCGGAATGTCTTCGTTTATTTGGGGTCTAGATGGAGAACATCTGTCTGATTACATTGCACAAGTCCTCAAACAATGAGGGCAAAGTGCACCCAATGTTGCCCAGATACTCATGACCACCTTCATCTGTGGCTGTATCAGGCAGTATGTGGACAAAAGTAGAAGGGCACCAAGTGTTACCTCTTGCTAGGATTTAACCTGTGTCACTGGTGTTGTGGAAGGTAGGGCTGGCCTCATTACCACACCATGTCCCAGTCAGCTGGACATTGCTACACTGGCTATACTTTGTGGAACAGTTCTTCCAAGTAAGTACCTTTTACCACAAGTCAATTGCGCAGTGGTCAATCTGGAATGTACTGGAAGCACTGCACAACAGGAACAGTATGGATTCTGTAGGGTGGTTTCCTCAGCAAACGACCCAGACCATCTGTCAGAACACCTCATTGCCAGATCTAACTAATAAGCACACAGGCTCATTTGGCTGGCAATGAGAGGAGTTCTCCCATTCAGAGCCTTCCTCCATAGATGATATATCATCCCCAGTATACACTCAAGACAACTGTGGGGTTAAGAGACAGTCACCCACCTCTTGGCAGGCTGTGGATTTGCTAATAGGGTGTGGAAATTGATGCAAGGATCTGTGTCGGAGTTCATCCCGAGCAGCTGCATATCAGAGGGCACTCTGATCTGCGGATGTTCCTGGAACACACATTGAGACAGACATCGAGTACTGCTAGAAGGTCATCAACTTGGCGAGGGACATCCTTTGGTTTGCCTGAAACTTCTTGTCCCCCTGCTCAGTGAAATGTTTTTAAGAGAATCCTGCTGCCAACTGGCACAGTCCAGGCTGTAGGGTTATGTGCTGAAGAATGCACTGAAACTGAAACTAGGTGCAGAAAATGCTAAGGTTCTATGGAGGGGGGCCCCAGTGTTGGCTCCTTCTGTTATTGCACATAGAAGGGCAGAATTAGGTGGGCAGTCTCCACAAACAATGAAAGGGGTACCTCCTCATGAATGACAATGGTACTACGTTTCTTTGTTTCTAAATTTACAAGCTGAATGTAATGCAAAAGCTTTCTTTGCACTGTTTTTTCTTTGTATATTTTTACTATGAATATATTTTTGAAATAAAAGAAGAGCTCTTCACCCGAAACAGACTGCATCATACTCAGTAATACAATTCTCTCTTAAGTGCAGAATGAGTTGAGTGGCTAACTGCCTAGGCAGCATGAATTAAGCATCAAAAATCAAGAGGGTTTCCAATGTCCTAATCCCTAGGGAAGAGAGATCTTGCCTATTATTACAGCAACCTTTGCTGAATCTTTGTTCAGGAACCAGCTAAAGCAGTTGATGGGATCCTTGCATCTAAGTCACTTTCTCACACCCCACAACCCAAACCTTTGATGTGTAAGCTCCCAATGGTGTGAGCAGATACATCTTTAACTTTTCTGCATGCACAACATACTTTAATGCTTGACACATTTTAAATCTGGATTTCAAAGAACTGCAGTAGAAGGACAACAAGATGGCGAAGGTGATGATAACATCCCATCACTTAACTTCACATTTGCAGCATGGATACCGACAATGCACTTAACTCACAGTGTGGGATCTCAACGTGTTGAGATACCAGGTGGACTGCTTTTTGTCCGAGTTAAGGGATAGAGTCATAGAGGCAAACAGCATGGAAAAAGACCCTTCAGACCAACTTGTTCATGCCAACCAAGATAAGATCATCAGACACAGGAGCAGAGTTAGGCCATTGGACCCATCGGGTCTGCTCCGCCATTCGGTCAATGCTAATATATTTCCCTCTCAACTCTATTCTCCTGTCTTCTCTCTGTAAGAAGAACGTTTGCTGTGTTCATTGCATTCAAATGATGGCAAATGAGCAGGGAGTACTAACACTGATAGTGGATGGCCCAGTTACATTGCCTGGGCAGATGTGCTTGTCACTGGGGACAGAATGAAAGCTCTGCAGGTACACAGGCAGAATGCTGGTGAACTAGGACAGTCAGTTTTCTGGATTGGCCCACAGAGCCAGTCTCTAGGATCCTGCAAGTCTTTGGTGCCTAGAAGTCCAAAATGGCATGTCCAAATTCAAAGTCAATGTACATATATGCTACCAAATGCTACATTGGGAATCATTTCCTTGCAGCCATTTACAATAGAATTTATGAAAAACTATACATAAATAAAGACTGACAAACAACCAATGTGCAAAGAGTGCCAGAGAATGGTGAATCTGTGGAATTCTTTGCCACAGGCAGTTGTGGAGGCCAAGTCTTTATGTATACATAAGGCAGAGGTTGATAGAATATTAATTGGCAGTGCATGAAGGGATACGGGGAGAAGGCAGGAGATTGGAACTGAGATGAAAATTGAATCAGCCATTATGAAATGGTGGAGCAAACTTAATGGGCCAAATAGCCTAATTCTGCCCCTATGTCTTATGGTCTAAAAGAAGACAAATTGTGAAAGTTAAAAAAAATACTGAGACATGTTGCAGAGTCCTTGAAAGTGAGTTTGTAGGTTGAGGAATCAATTCATGGTTGTAGTGAGTGAGGCTATCCATGCCACTTGAAGAGCCTAATGGTAGTAGGGTAAAAAATGTTTAACTCTGTTTGTGGAAGACCACTGTATTATGCTGACCAATGTCATGACTTGTCTCCACCAGACCCATCCAGTGTTCATTCTCTGACTGGGTAGCACTCAACCCTCCCATCAGAGCACCCAGTGCAATACACTCCATACTGCTAGGAATCAAGCTGTCCAGTGGTCCAGTGACATCAGCAAAGGACTTCAAGTTGAATGGTCTAGGTTTTGAATCTGGCCAGCTCCTTGCGCGCTTTCTATCTGTGCCGGGTTGAGCATTGCGCTAGCAGCTCGGCCTCGTTAAAAAAAAAACAGACTCGTGCTAACGAAACGGCAAGTTGCCACCCAATGTGCCACAAGGTGCAGAGAGGAACAACAAAAACAAAACTTAGGACTCAATAAACAGTTGATATTAATTCTAATTTTGTGTCAACTGGGAATTCCCAGAAAGAACATTCTCTGTTTCCAAACTTAATGTCATTAAATAGGTCCAAGATCTATTGAGATTTGATGCTCTTTGTATTACGAAACTGAGAGATAGAGCACTACAATTTCTGTGGAGAATATTGCCAGTTCAGTTTGTACACAGGCTCCAAAATTAGCCTGTCACATTGGCATATCCTTCATTTCATCACTTGCAGCTAATCTGAGATCTGGAGACCAGCTGAGACACTGGGCTGCTGACCCGACCTTTCCCTTCAAAGGTCAAGCAATCCCAGAGGCGCTCCAGTTAATTGTATCTTCCTGAGGAGAACAAGGAGGCACTATATTGTTTTTAAACTACAGGGACCAGGTCACACACTGGTTTTCTTTTAATCTAAAAAAATATTGTTTTAAATCTCTATCACCTGAAGTATTGTGCACATCACCTATTGTACTGGTCCATCTCCCAAGGAACCAGGCATAATCATGTATGAAAACAAGACATCTCAATGTACTGCTACTTTCATCTCTCCCTTTCTATAGGATACAAGAGGGAGATAGAAAATTTTGTTGAATGGTACCACAACAACCTCTCACTCAATGTCAGCAAAACCAAAGAGCTGATTATTGACAGCAGGGGGAAGAAATCAGAGTTTCATAAGCCAGCCCTCATTAGGGAACTAGGTGGAGAGGGTCAGTAACTTTAAATTCTTTGGTGTTATCGTATCAGAGGATCTGTCCTGACACCTGCGTGTAGGTGGCACCACAAAGAAGGTAAGACAGTGCCACAAATTTCTTAAAAGTTTGCACAGATTCAGCATGCCATCCAAAACTTCGACAACTTCTATAGATGTACAATGGAGAGTACACTGAAAGGTTGCATCAGAGCCTGGTATTGAAACACCACTGCGCAGGGACAGAAAGTTTTCCAGAAAGTGGTGGACACAGCCCAGTACATCACAGGGAAAGTTCTCCCCGCCAAAGAGCATATTTGCAAGCAATGCTAATGCAAGAAAGCAACGTCTATCACCAAGGACCCCTACCATCCAGCTCTCTTCATACATCTATCATTAGGCAGGAAGTATAGGAGCCTTAGGCCCTACACCACTAGGTTCAGAAACAGTCATTATTACTCTTCAAGCATCAGTCTCCTGAACCAGCGTGGATAACTTCACTCACCTCAACTCTGAACTGATTCCACAACCCAAAGACTCACTTTCAAAGATTCCATCAGTCATGTTCTCAGTATTATTTATTTATTTATTTTATTAGCCAATTTGTCTTCTTTTGCACATTGGTTATTTGTCAGTCTTAATGTATTTTTTCATAAATTTTATTGCATTTTCTTTATTTTCCTGTAAATGCCTGCAAGAAAATGAATCTCAAGGTCAAATATGGTGACATATAGGTACTTTGATAATAAATTTGACCCTGACATTTTGCGTCTTAGCAGATTTTTCTCTCAAGTTTTCTTTCTCCTATGATTTTCTTTCTCACCTCTTTCACACAGGAAATGGAATGGCATTAGGAAAATCAGACATCAAGAACTCAGCAAGTCAGACAGCATCTATGGAAATGAATAAACTACTGCCATTTCAGGCCAAGACCTTTGATTGTAATGAGGACAGGTCTCGGCCCAAAACATCGAATGTTTATTGATGTCCATAGATGCTGCCTGACCTGCTGAGTTCCTCCAGCATTTTGTGTGTGTTGGTCTGAATTTCCAGCATCTGCAGAATCTTGTGTTCAAAAACAGACACCAGAGCCTTCTGGGAAATTTAGCCTGAGGTGAGAGCAGCAGTAAAATTGTGGTCTCCAACAGCTTCCCTTCCAAATTAACTTGCTTTGCTTGCATCCCACATGCCTCAGTACATATTCTGCCTTCCATCAATGGTTCAGTCCAACCTTTATCTCATTTCTTCACAGTTGAACGACATATGCATACATCTGTCTTCCTTGCCTCACCTCATCTGTTACTCTCTTTTCACCCTCCCTCCAAACACTATCCCTGAGAGTTTCCTGAGGAAGTTCCTTTCAACCAGGAAATTTCAAGCTTTTACTTCATCGCCTTATTTCCAAATATGCACTGCATTTAGTTCTAATCATTCCAAGTAAAGGAAGGATGTCTAGATTTTGGAGAGGGTGCAGAAGTTTACCAAAATGTTGCCTGGATTAAAGAGTACATGCAATGAGGAGCGGATGGACAAATATGGGTTGTTTTCACTGGATAAGCAGAAGCTGAAGGGAGACTTGATAGAAGTTTATAAGGGAACTCGAGGCAAAGGAGCCATTAGGAGGTAGTGACCATAATATGATAAATTTTAATCTACAATTTGAGAGGGAGAAGGGAAAATCGGAAGTGTCAGTATTACAGTTGCACAAAGGGGACTATGGACCCATGAGGGAGGAGCTGGCAAAAGTTGACTGGAAAGATACCCTAGCAGGGATGACAGTGGAACATCAATGGCAGGTATTTCTGGGAATAATACAGAAGGTGCAGGATCAGTTCATTCCAAAGAGGAAGAAAGATTCTAAGGGGAGTAAGGGGCGACCGTGGATGACAAGGGAAGTCAAGGACACTATAAAAATAAAAGAGAGGAAGTATAACATAGCAAGGATGAGCGGGAAGCCAGAGGATTGGAAGACTTTTAAGGAGCAACGGAAGATAACTAAAAAGGCAATATGGGGGGAAAAGATGAGGTACGAAGGTAAGCCAGCCAAGAATATAAAGGAGGATAGTAATAGCTTCTTTAGGTATGTGAAGAGGAAAAAATTAGTTAAGACCAAAGTTGGGCCCTTGAAGACAGAAACAGGTGAAATTATTATGGGGAACAAGGAAATGGCAGACAAGCTGAACATGTACTTTGGATCTGTCTTCACTTGGGAAGACACAAACAGTCTCCAAGATGTAATAGTAGCCAGAGGGCCGAGGGTAACGGAGGAACGGAAAGAAATTTGCATTAGGCAGAAAATGGTGTTGGGTAAACTGATAGGACTGAAGGATGATAAATCCCCAGGGCCTGATGGTCTGCATCTTAGGGTACTTAAGGAGGTGGCTCTAGAAATCGTGGACGCATTGGTAATCATTTTCCAGTATTCTATAGATTCAGGATCAGTTCCTGTGGATTGGAGGGTAGCTTTTTAAGAAAGGAGGGAGAGAGAAAATAGGCAATTATAGACCAGTTAGTCTGACATCAGTGGTGGGGAAGATGCTGGAGTCAATTATAAAAGATGAAATAGTGGCATATTTGAATAGCAGTGGCAGGATAGGTCCGAGTCAGCATGGATTTATGAAGGGGAAATCATGCTTGACTAATCTTCCGGAATTTTTTGAGGATGTAACTATGAAAATGGACATGGGAAAGCCAGTGGATGAAGTGCACCAGGGCTTTCAGAAAACCTTTGATAAGATCCCACATAGGAGGTTAGTGGGCAAAATTGGAGCACATGGTATTGGGGGTAGGGCACTGACATGGACAGAAAATTGGTTGGCAGACAGGAAACAAAGAGTAGGGATTAACGGGTCCTTTTCAGAATGGCAGGCAGTGACTAGTGGGGTACCACAAGGCTCAGTGCTGGGACTGCAGCTATTTACAATATACATTAATGATTTAGGCAAAAGGATTAAAAGTAACATTAGCAAATTGGCAGATGACACAAAGTTGGGTGACAGTGTGAAATGTGAGAAGGATGTTATGAGAATACAGGGTGACTTGGACAGGTTGGGTGAGTGGGCATGGCAGATGCAGTTTAATGTGGATAAATGTGAGGTTATCCAATTTGGCAAGAACAGGAAGGCAGATTACTATCTGAATGGTTTCAAGTTAGGAAAAGGGGAAGTACAATGAGATCTGGGTATCCATGTTCATCAGTCTCTGAAAGTAAGCATGCAGGTACAGCAGGCAGTGACGAAAGCTAATGTCATGTTGGCCTTCATAACAAGGGGAGTTGAGTATAGGAGCAAAGAGGTCCTTCTGCAGTTGTACAAGGCCCTGTTGAGACCCCACCTGGAGTATTGTGTGCAGTTTTGGTCTCCAAATTTGAGGAAGGACATTCTTGCTATGGAGTGAGCGCAGCGTAGGTTCACTGGGTTAATTCCAGGGATGGCGGGAATATCATATGTTCAAAGATTGGAGCGACTGGGTTTGTATACACTGGAATTTAAAAGGATGAGAGGGGATCTGATTGAAACATATAAGATTATTAAGGGATTGGACACGCTAGAGGCAGGAAACATGCTCCCGATGTTGAGGGAGTCCAGGTCCAGAGGCCATAGTTTAAGAATAAGGGGTAGACAATTTAGAACGGAGTTGAGGAAAACCTTTTTCACACAGAGGGGTTGTGGATCTGTGGAATGCTCTGCCTAAGAAAACAGTGGAGGCCAATTCTCTGGATTCTTTCAAGAAAAAGTTAGATAGAGCTCTTAAAGATAGCGGAGTCAAGGGATATGGGGAGAAGGCAGGAACAGGGTACTGATTGTGGATGATCAGCCATGATCACAGTGAATGGCAGTGCTGGCTCAAAGGGCCGAATGGCCTACTCCTGCACCTATTGTCTATTATGAGGATATAGAATAGACAGCCAGTATCTTTTTACCTGAATTGAAAAGTCTAATATCAGAAAGCATGCAGTTAAGATGAGAGTTCAAAGGAGATGTGTGGGGCAAGTTTTGTTTTTATATAGGGAGTAGTTGGCACTGGAGTGCATTGCCAGGGATTGCCAGGGACAGTGTGGAGGCAAATAGAAGCATTTAAGATATTCTCAGATGAGCACATGACTGAAAAAAGAATGGAGGGATACAGTCTTGTTTCGGGAGAATGGGTTAGTTCAGCAGACTTTTAACTCCCAGTTTAACTAGTTTGGTGCAATATCATGGACTGAGGTTCTGTTCTATGTTGGTTTCCAGAATGTTTAGTTTTGCTCTCAAACATTAAAAATATAATTCTATTTCAATCAAAGCACAAAATTAAAAGCTCACCTTTTTCTGAGGTGTACATGATGAACCCTTACCCCTTCAGCAATAAAACAAAGGTGTGACCAATTTATTGGCTTCAAACCTGAACTGGTATTTTATAATGAGGGAGTCTCTATCTACAATCTGCACCTTGCTCCCTCTCCACACTGCCCCATTTCAATGAACTTTTTGAAGTTTATGGATAACAAATTCAGACCAAAGCTTTTCAATGTATTCTCCACTTTGAAGGAAACTAACCACATGAAACTAACAGGAGGTAAAGAAAACTCTCTCAACATCTACCTGATTGAACAGCTTGGAGGCACTGCAGAGATCAAAGATCACAAAGTAACCTACATATACTTCATAAAGGCAGAAGCCAAGTCAGAGGTATCAACTCCAGAGCCAGGCTTCTGGAGAATCTGAGGCCATCAAACAAAATGCAATGAAAACATAACACAGAGGCTATTGAGATTTTTTTCTAAAAGCAGACAGAACTGTTCTGGCCAATAGCAAGTGACTCCCATAGAAGCAGGCAGATATCAGCTATTCACGCGCAGCCAAATGCAAGAGTCTAACATTCCTGATGGTCAGATACTGGCACATTTGTCTACCTGCTACATCACCAGTGGACAAGCAATTCACCGAAAAGAGACTCCGGATGAATTTTACTTTGCCCACATCCCCCATCTTAGCATGGGGAGGGGGGAGGGTTTGTAAACTAGTACAATAATAGAAGTCTGCTTGAAAAGTAGTCACTGAATAGGTAGGAAAAACAAAAAAAATATTTAATTTAGAGAGGTGATGTGAGGGCCTCTGTCGGTCAGGGTTGATCATGGATATTGTGTCCTCACTGTCTAGATACGCAAGCCTGGGCAGTATGATATGGAGAGCAAGCTGTTGCCCATGTAGCACGCTCCCCCTCTCCATGCATCTAATGAGCCCAAAGGAATAGCACAGACTGATACAGTTTGGTACCAGCAGCATCGCAGGAGTTGCCAGTCAGCATTGAACTCATTGTAGGAGTACCATAGGGCAGTGGTCGCTATCCTTTTCAGCACCGCGGACCGTTTTAATATTGACAATATTCTTGCGGACTGGCCGACGGAGGTGGGGGGTGGGGTGTTAATCAGGATGGAATATAGATGATAAGTCAACTATAAGTCACTTATAAGTGGCTAATACACTCAATTTTGTTTCTAAAAGGGTTTATCTAACAAATTTAATATTAAACACATAGTGCATATTTTCCTCCCATGAATATAGTAATAAGTCAATTATAAGTCACTTACAAGTCAATAGCATCATAACATTTTAAGTAACATTTGCATATTAAACACACAGCACATATTTTCCGTGTATGAACATATAAAATCATTGAAACATATCAATATCGCTGAATCAGTGGGAGGCCCTGGGCTTGTTTCCCTGCAACAAGATGGTCCCATTGAGGGGTGATGGGAGACAGCGATACTCGAAGGGGGTTCCTTATGTCCGGTCTAAACGCAATTTAGTTTTCGTTGCATTCATTACAGAAAACCCCACTTTGCAGAGATATGAAGTTGGAAATGGAAGCAACATTTTCAGTGCTTTTGTGGCTATCTGAGGATATTCAGCCTTGACTTTGATCCATAACGCCGGCAGAGATGTTATGACAAACATACTTTTCAGCCCACTGTCATTTGCAAGCTCGAGGAGTTGATCTTCTTCCTGCGCTGACATGGATGATTCACTGGGGACATTCACAAACGGATCATGGACCTATTCCTTTACATATCTTGGGTCATTTGCGGTTGGGAAGTAACGCTCGAATTCTGTCAACAGTGAAGATAGGTGTTCGCACACCAGCTGTGGGTCTCAGTCTCTCCCAAATTCCCAGCTAATGTTGGGAACATGTCAAATATGCCCCTGTCCACTCGCCGTCCTCACAGTCCCAGTTTGGCTTTGAAAGCAGAGACTTTATCTGCCAACTTGAGACAGTTGTCATTCTCCCCTGAAGTGACAAATTGAGTTCATTGAGCAGGTTGAAGATGTCACACAGATAAGCCAGTTTTGCTATCCACTCCTCGTCACTGAAGTATGCTGCCAGTGGTGACTTTTTTTCTGATAGAAATCTCTGTAGCTGCTCTCTTAACTCAAAAACCCTGGTCAGGGCTCTCCCCCTTGATAGCCACCTGACTTCAGTGTGTAACAGAAGGCATTTGTGCTCTGCATCCATTTCCTCGCAAAGCTGCTCAAACAGACGTGAGTTAAGGGCTTTTGCATTGATGTGACAGATAACTTCAACAACTTCACTCAATACGCTGTTAAGATCAGGTGACATTTTTCGGCTAGCTAGCATTTCCCTGTGTATGACACAGTGTGTAAACTGGCATTCAGGAGCAACCTCTCTGACTCGGGTAGTGAAATCAGACAGCCATCCAGTCATAGCTGCAGCCCCGTCTGTGCATATTCCAACACAGAATGATCAGTTCAGTTTGCCTTACATATAGTCATTCAAAGACTTGAATAGTTCTGCCCCAGTTGTGTTAGTTGGAAGTAGCAGTGCACACAGCTTATCCTCGTGCACATCATCTTGAAATATATATCCCACATAAACCAGCACTATTGCCTTGTTGTCGACATCGGTAGACTCGTCGACCTGGATAGCATACCATGGTGACTCGTTAAGCCATTCCAACAGCTGTGTTTCGATGTCTTCCGCTATGTCACTGATTCTTCTTGAAACTGTGGTAGCTGAAAGAGAAACCTGTGCCATCTTGTTAGCTGCAGCTTCTCCCAATAGTTCACGGCACATGTCCTTGGTAGCAGGCTGAATCAATTCTTCACCAACAGCGGAAGGCTTCTTAGCCTTAGCAATACGGCTAGCCACTAAGTATGATGCTCTCAGAGCAGCAGCATTGGTGGAGGTGGTGGCTCTCAGCACTTGCTTCTGTCCCACTTGCTCACGTTTTTTCCGCTCAAAAAACTCAATGGGTTTGTCCTTAGGTGCAAGATGCTTTGACTCAAGGTGCTGAAGCAGTTTTGAGGACTTCATTGCCTCATTAGACAGCTTGTCTCCACATATCACACACAAGGGGGCTTGGAGTGTGCGAGTCACCGGTCACAATAAAGCCATATTTTATGTACGGCTCATCGTATTTTCTGTTGAAGGAAGCTTTCTTTTTTTTTTGCAGTCTCAGCCTCAGCTATCTCCGCATTATCATCATCGTTAGGCCTTTTATGTCCCCAGCCACCTCTTCCAAAGAAACTCTCAAGCGATGTTTGTTTTTAACTTATCAAATAGTCGTAGGTTACACCGACTGATGACCTCGTGTGCGTTCAAGTTCAACAGTGGTGATGACAGGGAATGAGGAAAGGTGCAGCTGACTCATGTCATTTCATATCGCCAAATCATATCGTTTCCTCACGGCTCGGTAACGGTCCACGGCTTGGTGGTTGGGGACCTTGCCTTAGGGACTCCAGCTCTGGACTTGTCCATCAGGGTTTGCTCCCAAAGCCTTCCCCATAAGTGGGTATAGCCGCAAAACAGTGGAAGTTTGAGATCAGAATTTTCCTTCTCTTAGATGAGCTGCCAACCACGGCTGATGAGCCCCATCTGCCCAAAGCAACTGGATTTAGGGTGCCAGTAACCCACCTTTGTCCCTTCTCCAGTCAGTAGAGATGGTTCCGCCAGGCTTTGTACCGAAGTCACAAGTGAAGGCTAGGAGCAGGACTTGGCTGTCAGCCATTAGGAGCATTTAATAGGTAGTGGGAGCTTGTGCCTATTAGCACCCCCAGCTAGAAAAACCTTAAGTATACTTTCCCTGAATGTTTTTACCCCTTTGTAGATTAAAATTTTAACTATTTAAATCGAATTCAATTGATATTAAATGTCTTTGGCAGTGAGCAAATGTCCCTTCCCCTTAAAAATCACCTGATAGCTGTTCACAATCTGAGCTGTTAGGGTATTGTCAGGCTTCAGGATATGATACCTGAAACCTGTTCACAGCTAACCCAGCTTCACTGGACACAAGAGCAACAAAATACTGGAGGAACTCAGCAGGTCAGGCAGAAATTAGAAGTTAACATTTCAGGTCTTGACCTGAAACATTGACTGTTCATTTCCCTCCATTGATGCTGTCTCACCCATTGAGTTCCTGCAGCAATTTATGTGCTCAAGATTTCCAACATCTGTATAATCTCTTGCATCTCCATTCATTGGACTTATAATGCATCCAGGCTGGTGGTGTTCAGTGGTGATGAAAAGACAGCTCGCTTAACCCTCTGCATCTGAAGACATTATGAAAGGATATAAACTGTGTTTACCAAGCTTGAGGAGTGTGCAGGATCAGGATTTAAGGTAGAAAAAAAGCTTCTAAATGAGGTGTGGCTTAAAAAAATGAAGGCAACGTGCCTGTAGAAACAAAGGAGCCAGCTGAAGGGAAAACTGATAAATCTCTGAGATATAACTACTATAAACATCATTATTTTATATCAGATAGAGAGATTCCTCTAATTCTCAAAACTACATTTTTTACAGCAAATAGGTTCTAGCAATATTAGTTTAGTGAAACTCATGGTTCATAAAATTTGAGTTAACTGATAAACTTTGCTTCATGTGCTCAAAACAATGTGTAATGAGATCAGTAGATTTCTCCTGGGAGGGTTCATGATATGCACGTGCTACATTGCTTTAAGGACAGGTCTGTTAAAACACCAAACGCAAATTGAATTATCCTACTACTAAGACCTTAAAAGGTCATGACATTTAACTTAGTCAAATAAATTGAAGTTCTAGTTATTCGAAGTTGGATAGTAACTAGTTCAGAAAAGTTACTGACCTGCAAAATGCGAGGGAACAATTTAAAACTGTTAAGCACTTGCTCCTGTTGAATTCTGCATTAGTATTTTTTTCTGACAAAGCAATAAATTGATTTGAACTAGATGCCTTATGAGAATAGGTTGACTGAACTTGGCCTTTTCTCCTTGGGGCGACAGAGGATGAGAGGTGACCTGATAGAGGTATATAAGATGATAAGTGGCATTGATCATGTGGATAGCCAGAGGCTTTTTCCTAGAGCTGAAATGGCTGACACAAGGTGGCATAGTTTTTAAGTGCTTTGAAGTAGGTACAAGGGGGATGTCAGAGATAAGTCTTTTACACAGAGAGTGCTGGGTGAGTGGAATGCAATGCCAGTGACAGTGGGAGAGGTGGATATAGTAGGGTATTTTAAGAGACTCCTGGATAGGTACATGGAGCTTAGAAAAATAGAGAGCTATACGATAGGGTAATTCTAGGCAATTTCTAGAGTAGGTTAGATGGTCAGCACAATTTTGTGGACTGAAGGACCTGTAATGTGCTGTAGATTTCTATGATTCTATGAAACCTCTGGAGTCTGAAAGAAATACAGATGTTTGAGATACATTGCTTTTTCACTAACTGCCTATTTTAAATCCTTAAAGATGAAATCTTGTTTGAAACCATCAGTTTTTTTAAACCTATTATCTCTATAATGACTCTTTAAAAAGCTTGTTGAATGATGTGCAACTGAGTTTTTAAATGGCATACGGAGCAATAATTAAAAATCACTCTTGCTCCAAAAAGCTAATTCCATGTGTGAAGTCTAATTTACTCAGCATAAATATTTCAGAATTTCTTCTTCAGGGAAGTTTGTAATGTTTCTGTTTTGCTATAAATATCATGTTGTGTCCCATACTCTTTACATTGCTCCTTACTTCCTGGTTTGGTGACTATAATAATTACTCAATATGATTAGCTCTTTGGCAGAGTCAATGTGGTTGGACAGCAGAGACTTTATGGAGAGTCAGAACCAAGTTTAATATCACTGACATATGTCATGCATTTAGTTGTCTTGCAGCAGTAGTACAATGCAATACGTAAAGGAAAACTATAAATCAGTGGTCCTCAACCACCGGGCTGCAAAGCATGTGCTACCGGGCCGCGAGGAAACGATATGAGTCAGCTGCACCTTTCCTCATTCCCTGTCACGCACTGTTGAACTTGAACATCACACCTCCACACCCCCCCCCCCCCCCCCCCCGTCGGCCAGTCCGCAAAAATATTGTCAATATTGAACCGGTCCGCAGTGCAAAAAAGGTTGGGACCCCTGCTATAAATTACAATTATATATATTTATATAACATTAGTGGTGCAAAAGAAAGCAAAAATAGTGAGGTAATGTTTATGGGTTGGTTCATTATCTATTCATGAATCTAATGGCGGAGGGGAAGAAGCTGTTCCTAAAATGTGTGCCTTCAGGCTCCTGTACCTCCTCCCTGATGAGAGCAATGAGAAGAGGATACATCCTGGGTGATGAGGGTCTGTAATGGTGGATGCCTCCTGTTTGAGGCAATGCCTTTTGAAAATGTCCTTGAAGCTCAGGAGGCTAGTTTCTATTATGGAACTGACTGAGTTTGCAATCCTCTGCAGCTATTTCTGATCCTGTGCAGTGGCTCCTCCATATCAGATGGTGATGCAACCAGTTAGAATCTTCTGCATGTTACATCTGTAAAAACTTGCTCGGCTCTTTGGTGGCACAAATCACCTCAAACCCTTAATGAAATATAGCCAGAGACATGCCTTCTTGATAAACTGTATCAATATAATGAGCCCAGGATAGAATTTCAGATATGTCGACACCCAGGAACTTGAAACTGGCCACACTTTTCACTGTTGATGAGGACCAGCAGTGTGTGTTCTTGACTTCCCCTTTCTGAAATTCACAAACAATTCCTTGGTCTTACTGATATTGAGTGGAAGGTTGTTGTTGCAACACCACTCAAACCAGCTGCTATATTTCACACTTGTATGCCACCTCGTCACCATCTGAGATTCTGCCAACAATAGATGCATCATCGACAAATTTATAGATGGTGTTTGAGCTGAGTCACACAGTCATGGGTGTACAGGGAGTATAGCAATAGGGCTAAGCACATATCTTTGAGATGCACCAGTGTTGATTGTCAACAAGAAGATGAGGAGATTGCCACCAGAATGAAATCCATGATGGAAATGAGAATTTGCACAACATGGCAATTGTTAAAGCTTGTGGATAGTCCTTCTTGGGCACCCTTACATTGCCAGTGATCACAAAATCCAGCTTAATATGTAGAATGACTGTGTAAAACTGTTTACAACGCTGACATTTAGCAGGTGGACACTGAAATGTCAAGAAGCTTAAGGACGTTGTAATCCGACCTCTTTTACCAGGTGGCACAAGCAAGTAGTTATTAATCACATTGATAAACTGATGGGTTGTTTTACTTTGCAATTTCATAATTTGTTATTGCTTGTATATATAGGTTTGGCTCTGACTATCTTGCAGAGCTGATAATGCATTGTTCACAAGACCCTTAACATTTGGAATGCCAACCATAAGATTAAAAGCTCCACTGAAGAAATGTCATTTCCACTTTTTGCCAAGACCCCAATCAGCGCCTCTACAAACTGCACCCCTGAGAAAAAATAAGCTAATATTTTGAATATTAAATCAGTACAGTGAACACAGTAATCCTACCAGAAAACAACATGCAAATGATAATGGCAACTGGTTTTCAGTAGATGCTTGACTGACTCACTTAGTCAAGAATATAGTTTTTGAACTAATTATTATCTGATAGGATTTGTAATCTTTTATATAATCAAGAAACAAGTCTGGAATCAATTAAAATGTGATGAGGAGAAATCATATTTTGATTACTTACAGGTTCTAAGTGAAGCAGTAAAAAAAACAACTACAGTCAGACTTTGTTATCTATCTTCCCAAATGATATACAATTGTGCAAATATAGCAAAACAATTTTTTCTTTAACTAGTTGACTATTACCTTAATAAAGTGGCAACATAATGTTCAATACTAATAATATATAGTTAAATTGATATTTGTCTTTAACATCCAACTAAGGTGCTAAATTTTACTGTCTGCTTTAATATGAACAATACACTGAATTTTCTTCAGAATATTCTATATTCTCACCAACTCCCACACCAGTGAACCATGAACTGTTCCTTCCTTTTTTAATCTCTTCAAAGGATGCTATCCACCAGTCGCATGTTATAGTTACAGCCTTTGTTCATTAGCCCTGGTTCACACCGATGCATCACTTATTCTACTTCATAGTCAGTGGCTCAAATTATCTCACAATTATTACTTTCAATTCAATTCTCATTCCTTTCAAAGACCAATCTACGAAGATCTGTTTTTGGCCCAACTAATTTCACTTCTATTCACATTGGAGATCTGATTGACGTGTTTAGTTTCGCTTTACAACTACCTGTAAGGTGTTGGCAATTCACTTTTTAACAGCTGGAAGTCCTCCACTAGACTATGAGATCTAGGAGAAGAGTTAGGCTATTCCATCCATTGAGTATGCCAGTAAATCATGGCTGCTTTTATTCAACCCCATTCTCTCAAGCTCTCCCATAACCCTTAACTCCCTTACCAATCAAGAATCTGTAAACCTCTGTGATATTTGGCCTAATCTCAAATAATAATGAGGCAGCCTAAAGAGAAGAAGTCATCACCCTGACACAGTGGGGTTAAAAGAACAATCTCTCCCTCAAACCCTCAATGTCGCCAAAACAAAGCAGCTGGTTTTGGACTACAGGAGGAACGGAGACAGGCTAACCCCTGTTGACATCAATGGATCTGGGGTTGAGAGGGTGAACAGCTTTAAGTTCCTCGGCATAAACATCTCCGAGGATCTCACATGGTCTGTATACACCAGCTGTGTGGTGAAAAAGGCGCAACAGGTTGAAGAAGTTTGGTATGGGTCCCCAAATCCGAAGAACTTTCTACAGGGGCACAACTGAGAGCATCCTTACTGACTGCATCACTGCCTAGAATGGTAACTGTACTTCCCTCAATTGCAGGACCCTGCAGAGAGTGGTGTGGACAACCCAGCGCATCTGTAGATGCAAACTTCCCACAGGACATTTACAAAGGGGCCCGAAGGATCATTGGGGACCCGAGTCACCCCAACCGCAAACTGTTCCAGCTGCTACCATCCAGGAAACGGTACCACAGGACTAAAGCCAAGACCTACAAGCTCAGGGACAGCTTCTCCCACCAGGCCATCAGGCTGATTAATTCATGCTGACACAACTGTATTTCTACGTTATATTGTTGTAGATACTATTTATTATAAATTACTACAAATTGCACCTTGCACATTTAGATGGAGACAAAACGTAAAGAATTTTACTCCTCATGTATATAAAGGATGTAAGTAATAAAGTCAATTCAATAAATACACACAATAACAGCTCTCCGTGGTAGCAAGTTCCACAGATTCAGTATAAAAATAGGATATGTAAATAAAAAATAAAATAGTTTACTGTATGTTCAGTGTATACACGGTGAACAAATATCACACTTAGAAATGTTTCAGATATTTGTAGTCCAAGATTCCACATGGTTGCACTTAAGTTGATCCTTAGTTCATTGAACAGTGAAATTATGCAATTACCTGCCAATCCTATTTTTTCTCCTAAATGTTCTTTCAACTATAAACATTTCAGTTAGATAGTTTCATTTCTGACCTGGCTGAAAAATAGAGCATTACATTACTCTGTCATTACTATGATGAAAAGACCCTGGCTCCTTGACAATTCATGGCAGCAGTAGCCTGAGGAACAAAACCAACTAGAAAGTCAGTCTACAGTGCTAACAATCCCATGGCAATCCTTTCCACATGTTTGCTGCTGGCATTTGGAATAAAGTCAGTCGTAGCTTGCCTCTCAAGCTCCAGATGTACACAATATTCACCTCATAAATGGAAAGTTACAAACTAGATGGTTTAAATTTATTTTAAAAGATAAGGTACATTCGAAGTTATTTTTACCATTTTACTTTTGTTGCACAAACTAATTCCAACGACTTTTTTATTTCCACCACTGTAAATAATGTTAGAATTAACATATTTTTAATAAATCTAATTTATTTGTCATTTATTTTCAAGTAAGTATTCTCAAATACAGGTCAATTGTTTAAGTAACCTCTAAAGACAGCTTTTGTTACAGAAAGATAAATATGTGAACTAAGGGGGAGCTGAAGATAAATTATCTATTCAAAGAGTAAATCTCAGCCACACAGCTGGCCAATTGTTTGGCTCATGGACTTTCTTTCTATTTTTATTATAACCTTTTTTGCTGTTTTGTAATCTTTATAAGATGCCAACCAATGAGATTTTGATTTTGTTGGCAGGAAAACATGGGCAATGTCAATTTATGGTAAGTGATGGAGAGGTTTCTTTGTTCTCTAAGCTGCGATATAAACCCCCATGACCTTGACCCACATAAGAGGCTACAATTGCAAGAGCAGGCTGTCAGTTTTTGATTACATTTACATTCCTGTAGTTGCGGAGTCTTCCTAAAGACTCCTCAAGTCTTCAACTTGAAATATCTTTGCATCAAAAATGGAATTCAATGCTCTGTGGCACCAGGAATGCTAGCAATGTTCTGGTAACCAAAGACAGACATCGATAGAGGATGAAACAGAAGACAGGAGGAGAAAGATTGTTGGTTGAAAAGGTCAAATTAGAAACAGAAAGAAAAGCAACAGAAGAACCAGACTGCATCAAGGCATCAAAGTACCTTTATTATCAAAGAATGCATAAATTATATACCTTGAGATTTGTTGCTTACAGGCAGCCACGAAGCAAGAAAGCTGAAGAACCCAATTTAAAAAAAGACCATAAGCACTGTGCATAGAAAGAGGGAAAAAAAACACACATCATAGATGCAAACGTCAGCATTCTGAACTGGATTGAATCCTTAGCTCCTTTCCCCAGAGCAACCAGATTAGTAGGCCCCAGCCTCAAACTCAGTTACACCACAAAATTTGTAGAGATGACAGCCACTAGAGAGACGAATGAACATCGCTGGAGAGCGAGTGGAATCAGACTGACCTTCGGCTCTGCATGTCAGCTTTCCAGTCTACCTGGGCCGCATTTAAATTGTCTCAGCACTGGCTGCTGCATCGCTGTGGGACTTGGGTCCCAGTGCGTGACACACCCAGGCCACACAGCCCAAAGCCGTTCTTGATCTCACCAAATCACCTCGGTACTTAGAGTGATCCAATGTCACACCCAGGTTGGGTGGACGGGCATCAAAACTCTTTCAAATCGACTCCCCAGATCATTTGCTCCAACAGCAACAGCGATACCAACTCCGCCTGTGAACGCGTCTTGAACATGTTGCATTCTGGCTTTGCAATACATCAGTAGAGCTCATCCTTCGAATCTGCTTCACCTCCACTTGCTTCTTCATTGCTTGTAGTGATAGTTGATCACAATTTACTTCAAAAAAGGTGTTATTAGTAATTTTTTTAGTCCTACTCCTTCCCTTCTGAACCAGTAAACTGTGGCACAACTTCAGTCGTGCAATCTTAAACCAGAAGATCAATGATCCCCCATCTCAGGAGCACAATGGTACATCTGTGGTTCCAAATCTATTTTCAACCATGAGGACAACAACATATGTGCTCCCTGTATTTAGCCCCCTTCCATTCCCCCTAAATAGCTGAGATTGCTGCCTCTCATGCAGAGACTATGCAGAATCCAGGCTAAGTCTGGATTCATATCGATTCTTCACAGCCACCTACAGTCTCATCTTCTGCAAGAAGACAGCCTTCCAGCGATATGTATGCAACTACAAGTAGAGTACAGATGAGAAAAGGTAGGTTAATTTATGAAACCTGAAAAGCTATCATTGAAGGACACTCAAAGTTAATATTGAAGTAGGATACGTATGTACAGTATAGACCATAAGACATAGGAGCAGAATTAGGCCATCTAGCCCATCAAGTCTGCTCCGCCATTCAATCATGGCTGATCCTTTCTTTTCTCCTCCTCAACCCCAGTTCCTGGCCTTCTCCCCATAACCTTTGATACCACGTCCAATCAAGAACCTATCCATCTTCGCCTTAAATACACCCAACGACTTGGCCTCCACAGCTGCATGTGGCAACAAATTCCACAAATTCACCACCCTCTGGCTAAAGAAAGTTCTCTGCATCTCTGTTTTGAAAGGGCGCCCTTCTCTCCTGAGGCTGTGCCCTCTTGTCCTAGACTCTCCCAACATGGGAAATATCCTTTCCACATCTTCTCTGTCTAGGCCTTTCAACATTCAAAAAAGTTTCAATGAAACCCCCCCCTCATCCTTCTGAATTCCAGTGAGTACAGACTCAGAGCCATCAAACGTTCCTCATATGATAACCCTTTCATTCCTGGAATCATCCTTGTGAACCTCCTCTGGACCTTCTCCAGTGTCAGCACATCTTTTCTAAGATGAGGAGCCCAAAACTATTCCCAAATCTGTCTAAGTCCTTCTGCATCCTACCTGTTTCCTCAACGCTACCTGGCCTTCCATCAATCTTCGTATCATCTGCAAACTTGGCAACAAAGTCATCTATTCCATCAAATAAATCATTTATATACAGTGGTCGCAACACTGACCCCCGTGGAACACCACTAGTCACTGGCAGCCAACCAGAAAAGGATCCTTTTATTCCTACTTGTTGCCTCCTACCCATCAGCCAATGCTCTAACCATGTTCGAAACTTCCCTGTAATACCATGGGCTCTTAACTTGGGAAGCAGCCTCATATGTGTCACCTTGTCAAGGGCCTTCTGAAAGTCCAAATTTATAACATCTACTGCATCCCCTTTATCTATCCTACTAGTAATCTCCTCAAAGAACTCCAATAGGTTCGTCAGGCAGGATTTTCCCTGAAGGAAACCATGCTGACTTTGTACTACCTCGTCCCTGTGTCACCAAGTACTCCATTACCTCATCCTTAACAATTGACTCTAACATCTTCCCAACCACCCCTGAGGTCAGGCTAACTGGGCTATAATTTCCTTTCTGTTGCCTTCCTCCTTTCTTAAAGAGTAGAGTAACATTTGCAGTTTTCCAGTTCCCTCCAACCAATGTTTTTTGAAAGATGATTTCTAATGCCACCACAATCTCTAGTCCTACCTCTTTCAGAAACCTGAGGTGCAGTTCCTCTGGTCGGGGTGACTTATGTACTTTTAGGTCTCTCAGCTTTTTGAGCACCTTCTCTCTTGTAACAGTAAGTGCACCCACTTTTTTTCCTTTACACACTACATCATGCATACTGCTAGTGTCTTCCACCGTGAGGACTGATGCAAAATCTCATTTAGTTCATCAGCCATCTCCTTGTCCCCTATTATCATTTCTCCTGTCTCATTTTCCAGAGGTCCAGTATGCACTCTTATTTCTCTTTTACTTGAAATAACTTTTATTATCTACTTTGCTATTATTTGCTGGTTTGCTTTCATATTTCATCTTTTCCCTTCTAATGATTTTTCAGTTGTTCTCTGTAGGTTTTTTAAAACTTCCCAACCCTCTATCTTCCCACTAATTTTTCTGCTACTTTGGGATATCATCTGTTTTATTTGGTTAAATATTTAGAATCACAAGCTATCAGCTTTTATTGATTACTGAAGTGGGGAGGAAAATATGACCATGTGGATATCATTTTAAAAAAATTATTTATTATAGTTTGCCTTGGAGACAGGCTGTGATAAAAGGAAGATCAGCAAAGTGTTCCCGTCAATCTCTTTTCATACTTTCCTTTCTAAAGTAAGGGAGACAATACCAGCATTTATTGCACATCCCGAATAACACTAAAAAGACGATATGCAACCACTTCCAGGAAACACTGCAGCCGTTCGGTGAAGGTGCTCACAGTATTATTGAGATTGGAGACATCAGCATTTAAACCTTATTAACAATAAAGGAAGTGATAAAAGTTCAAAGCCTTCATATTATTTCTCATAATGGCATTGAGTGACTTGCCTTCCCACACCCTAAAGTCTCCTCATCCTTAACAATAATGTGATAATGCAATGGACTCAGATGAATGCAATTTCAATACAGAAAGGATAAAACAGACTCCTTGTCAGAACCATTTTCCATCACTGTAAACACTCACTTGTTTTATCACCAGCACAGTGAGTACAGTGAATGCCATCTACAAAAGACACATAGTTACACAGATGCAGCACCTCCCAAACCCATGACCTTCATGACCAGGAAGATAATGGAAGCACTACTACCTCTATATTTCCTTCCAAGCCACACAACATCCTGATTTGAAAATTCACTCAGTGGCTACTTTATTCAGTATACTTGTACATCTGCTCGTTAATGCACAGGTCAACTCAGCCAACCATATGGCTGCAACTCAAACCATTAAGCATGCAGACATGGTCAAGAGGTTCAGTTGTTGTTCTTTCCAAACAGTTGAATGGGGAAGGAATATGATCTAAATGACCTTGACGATGGGATGATTGTTGATGCCAGTCAGGTGATTTGAGTACTTCAGAAACTGCTTGTCTCCTGGGGATATCATGCACTAATGGCAATTCCTTTGCTTGGATCTTCAGAAAAAGCTCTATTTCTATCTTTAATATCTCTACTTTTCCCTTTCAGGGTTCTTTTGAAGACCCTGATCTGGAGTAACATGCTGACTTTAGTTCTTTGTGGGAAACGGACCGGCTCTTGGGGTTTCACGACTGGCTGCTATTTGATATACCAAGGACGTGGCCTAGATGACTAGTGCACCTTCAGAGTTTCAGGATTTCGTGGCTCTGGAGGCCGGCGGTCTTGAGGTTGATGCTTCCGTAGGAATCTGGTGTGTCATGAGAGTACACATAAGATTGAAAGCAGCAAGCTAATTGCTGGCTGTGTGCCCAGAAACCCGAGTTCTTTGGGCACAGAGCTTGGAAAAAGCGACGCAACAGACTTTAACATTGTAAGTCAGCAAGTTGTTTTGTTCTGTCTCCCCTCTTGCTGTGAAGCAGGGCATCTCTTTTTCCCTTATTAGGGAGAGTGAGAACTTGTGGTATGTTGAATTACTGGGTGAACGAGTTGTCTTTGGGGTACTGCAAGTATGTGTCTTTATTGATGCTTTGCTGCACACTTGAGTGCTTGATGGAAGGCAACGATGCTTTTTTTGCTGGAGGAGGGAGGGGGGGATCGTTGCATTTCTGCTGCTTACGCGTGAGAGGGGAGAGCTAGGGGGCTTTGGGGTTCTAACATTTAACTGTCATTCATTGTTTGGGGCATTCCTCTGTTTTTGTGGATGGTTGTGAAGAAAACGAATTTTAGGAAGTATATTGTGTACATTTCTCTTACATTAAGTGTACCTTTGAAAAAATCTCTACAGTTTACAGAGAATGGTGCAAAAAGTAAAAATTCAGTGAGGGGAGTTCTGCGGGAAAAAATGCTTTGTTATTGAGAGAGGTTAGAGGAGAATGGCCAGTCTGGTTTAAGTTGACAGGAAGGCAACAATGTATCGTAACCATCTGTTCCAATAGTGGTCTCTGAATGCGCAACACATCGAACCTTGAAGTGGACGAGCTACAGCAGCACAAGTTGTTGGTGTATCTAGTAGATGTAGCTAATAAAGCAGCCACTGAGTGTCTATTGCCTATTTTCATTTTCTTTTCTCTAAATCTTGGAACCCAACAGCATTGTGACACTACCTCCGTTCAAGGGACGCTGTATTTCAAAGCAACTCACCATCACATTATTAATAGGCAGTAAATGGTGGCCTTGCTCATGACACACCAAGCCCAAGCAAAAGCAAAACATAAATTTCTAAGCATTGCAGAGAACCATGAATGTCATTTACTTGTTTAGTGTATGTGTACGCACACAGAATGTGCAGTCAGACTCTAACAATATGCCTCCCATGGTGCTCTGAAAGTGCTGGACTAGAAGCTTTTCTAGATTATTGGCTGTCACTCCCAGTAAAACCCAAACAGATTTTTATTTCTCTTTTTAAAATATGTATACCACCATAGTATTTAAGATACAGAAGTACAATAAATTTGCCAGTTAACCTGATGAGGTTAAAAGGAATGGGAAATAAACAACAACCCTGGACCTCAGTTCCACCTACTCATATTCATGCCCCCAGCCATAGCCTGAACCCTCAGCTATGGACGTAACCCTGCTTTGCACTCTGGACCCCGGCTCACATTCCAAACTAATGAGAGAGTGAGACAAAGAATCATCAAGTTTTCCAATTTTAGCACAGCAGTTTTATTGACGATATGTCAACTATTTCTATGAGATGTTACCACTGATATGAAAAATTTTGAAGGACACCAAGTAACAAAGCTTATGGGTACTAGTTGATGATGTGGGAAATGTTTTCAACAAGGCCTGAGGAACATTTGCTGTCATTGTCAAATCCTCGTAGGTATAGGTTTGGGTAAAAGGAATCCTGTGCAGTCAAAATGCCTAGTAACTGTGATGCCAATTAAATACTATTGACTGATCGTTGAGTCAGGGATGATGTAGTGATTGACTGATCGTTGAGTCAGGGATGATGTAGTGATTGACTGATCGTTCAGTCAGGGATGATGTAGTGATTGACTGATCGTTGAGTCAGGGATGATGTAGTGATTGACTGATGCTTGTGATCCCCATTCTTCATGCTTTGTAAGAAAAGGTCTGAGCATTTGGAGAGACTGCACCACGTTGGATATCATAAGATTATCTGTGTTGTAGATAAGTGCAATTATTGAACTAGTAATGTAGAATAATCAGACTGTGGTTAGCAAGTTTCCTTCAACACTTCTGCAGCAGAATTGAGGGAGAACAATGTTATGAAGGATGGTAACAAAGGATTGGAGTATGGTGCAGTCTGCATGAAACACTGTATCATGCAACTAACTATTTACTTGTTTGGAAAGCAATAAATAAACTCACCAGATGGAAAAATACTCTGCATTTGAATAACTCAGTCTGAGGGCAAATGAACAAACAGTGAAAGCACTGGCACTATAAACGGAGCTGTGAGTTTGGCAATTACATCATACCTTGCTTAATTAAGCTAATTTACTAGAGCTGTGAATTCTAACCTCTATTCAAGTTAAACTGGTCAGGCTTCAAGTGTGAGTGGCTAAAGGTGATAGAAAGTTAAAGATTTACATTGACCCTCTCTGCCCCAAATGTTACATCTCACTTTTCACCCACAGTTTTGTTGTATTAAGTCAGTGTGCATGCTAAATCTAAGACATTTAATTTAAAATATAAAAACATTTGTGCTGTCTCACAGAATTTCTAACCTTTCTCCCTTGATAAGATTTTAAAAAACACATGAATAACTCAATGATTTCTAGCAATGTTCATGTCATTATCACTTAAAACCTTTCAAAACCTTTTCTGCCAAACACACACAAAATGCTGAGGAACTCAACAGGTCAGACAGCATCTGTGGAGGGGTCTTTCAAGTTTGACTTTTATTCTTCTATTTCATTTTCTATTATTCCTTTTGCATTGCATTGACACCTTGGAGATTCAAATCCAATGAGTTATAGAGAATAACTGTAAATAAATGCAACAAGGGCTTGTAAGAAAAGATTCATTGATGTGCATCAAACATAAAATTCTGTGCACATTTTGATAGAAATGGAAGCAGTGTTGAGATATGCAGTGCCAGAAAGTAAGCAATTGTAGTAACATAAATTAGAAAGCATTGACAGAAAACTGAGAAAAAAAAACAAACTGAATTGTGAGGAACAAGATGATAGAAGAGGAAGAAACCAGTGTGAGGGAAAAGTGCACAAACAGAATGAGAACTCTGAGATGAAAGGATACTTTTATGTATGAGTTCTAGCATAGAAAGATGTTCTAAGATACTTAATAAAAACACCAGGATTCCATACTCAGTCACCTAAGACAGGATGCCAAAATTATTTTCGAATAGATTGGTTTAAAAAGTTTCTCAAAGAAAGGTAGAGGATTTTAGAAATGAAAATCTTAAGGGCAGTTTTGCAGCTTGCGCACAGCTATCACTGAGGGAGATTGGACTGGGGAAGGAAGAGGTCAGCACTGGAAGAACACAGATACATTGGAGGACTGAGTAAAGAGAAAGGTTAACAGAAAAGAAAATAAGACAAATGGAGCCAGGTAGAGAAAGAATAGAGTGAAACAAGAGACAAGGTTTAATAACATGCTGGATAGAAAATAAAGAAAACTGATGCGATTTCCTACCAGATTTCCAACTGTATGCACAGATTGTCCCGCACAAACAGCTTCTTACCAAAGCAATGTGCAAATTCTTTAGATTGAACATAGGATTTTGAAGGTAATTCTCAATATACCATTGCTTAAGTTTGTCATAGTCGGGGAGATGTTGGAGATAAGCTCTCACTACCTATTAAATGCTCCCAGTGACTTGTGTCTCAAATAGCCTCTGACAATCAAGTCCAGCTCTTGGGCGTCACATGTGGCTTAGCTACTAAGACCACCAGAACCATTTCTACTGATGGAAATGGGCAAAGGCGGGATACTGGTGCTTTAAGACCAGGTCTTTTTGGGCAGTTAGGGCTCGTCAGTCATAGTTGGCAGCTCACCTAGAAGTAAAAAGTGTGATCACAATCCTCGGCTGCCTTGCGGCTATACCTACCCATGGGGAAGGCTTTGGGAGCAAACCCTGCAGAAAAATCTGGACCTGCAGTGCTTAACAATGTTGAGTTTAATGCTGACTGGCAACCTCTGTGATGCTGCTGGTGCCAAACCGCATCAGTCCTTGACATTCCTTTGAATTTATCAGCTGCGTGGAGAGGGGGAGCCTGCTATGCTCTCCATATCATACTGCATATTATCACAGAGAGCTAGAACGCCATACCCAAGGTTGACCCCAGCAAACAAACGCCCGGTCTCAATATATCTGCAAACTCTAGATACAAACCTAGTCTACCTATCTTCCGAACAACCAATGTCAGCTGCAGTATTTTTAGTGATTATATTTAGAAACCATATCAATACATCTCAGTATCTGGTATGAAAAGTTTTTAACCTGGTGTTTCCTAATAACAATTAAAATTTTGAACACTATAGCAAGCTATTTGGGAAAACATATTAGAGGATACTAAAAGAAGAAGGGCCTTTATTGACTAAATGAAGGATCATTCAGATGTTGTTGTGGGAATTCTCTGCACTGAGAGGACAGGGATTTCACGGGTCCAATATCAGGAAACCAGAGGTAGGAGACTCTGTGGTGAAACCTGGCAAATATGCATCCAGTGGATCAAACCACAAAAGCATGGAAACAAGTGTACAAACGAGTTTCACCAGTCAAAGACAACCACACACTTTCAAAGGTTCGATGATCTTTGAATCAAAGATTAACTTTACTCATCACATATACAGTGAAAGAGCAAAACATAAAGTGAAATGTATTGCTTTGTGCCAACATGATATGCTGGGGGCAGCCCACAAGAGTCACTACCATTCCAGCACCAACATATCATTCCCTCAACTTACTAACCCTAGTTCATACATCTTAGGAATGTTTGGGGAAACCAGAGCACCCATAGGAAACCCATACAGTCATAAGGAGAAAGTTCAAATACCTTATAGACAGCAAAATTGAACCCTGATTTTACAGTTGGTGCTGTAAAGCATTACGCTAACCATTATGCTACCATGCCACCCAAAGAGATGCTCCCAAAAAGTGACAGGAAGTTCAGGAAACTGGTTCAAGAATGCACAAATGCACAAGATTTTGACCCTCCTGTCTGACTCATCTGTGCTCCATTTATGAACTTCTGGAATACAGCAACACAATATGAAGTTACAAAAAATGCTCAGCACCTACAGTGGGAAGCTGCCCCATGGAGTCTGGACGCACTGTCTCCATATAATTTAATTGAGAGGGAAGACTACTATGGATCAAGTAAGCATGAGGCAATTATATTTTTGTTTTAATAAATCAAGTTTACTTAAAATAACAATGCTTTTAATTGTTCTATTTCAATTGTTTTTTTCTTTAAATGTAATTATTATAAAACTGTAACAGTTTTATTAATAATTACTTTAGTGTTAAAATCGACAGTGAAGGAGTTTTTTTTACATGAGGATCTTGATCACTTGAGCCAGTGCGCCAAAGAATGACCGATGGAGTTTAATTCATCTGTGTTGCATTTTAATAAGACAAACCAGAACATGACTCACAGTAAACTGTAGTGCCCAACAGAGACCTAGGGATGCAGGTACATAGTGCCTTGAAAGTGACAACACAGGTAG
The DNA here is from genome assembly GCF_030028105.1 of Mobula birostris. Taxonomy (NCBI): domain Eukaryota; kingdom Metazoa; phylum Chordata; class Chondrichthyes; order Myliobatiformes; family Myliobatidae; genus Mobula; species Mobula birostris. The sequence continues at coordinate 30,230,110 of NC_092390.1, read as the reverse complement.
AGCGGGTGGTGAAAAACACTTCTGCACACTTCCATTTATTAGTCAGGATAGTGAGTACAGGACTGGAACTTTATGTTACAGCTGTACAAGATGTTGGTAAGGCTGCATTTGGAGTTTTAAAGACAGTTCTAGTTGCCCTGCTACAGAAAGGATCTCATTGAACTGGAAGAAGTTTAAAAAGTGCTACTGGGAATGGGAGGCCTGCATCACAAGGAAAGGCTAATAGGCCAAGACAAATTTTCCCTATATCATAGGAGAGTGACAGGTACCCTCGCAGATATTTATAAAGTTATGAGGAACACAGATAACATGAATTATCATTGTCTTTTCTCCAGGTAGGGGAGTCCAAAACTAGAGGATTAGTAAGGGGGCAAAGATTTAAAAGGGACTTTGGGGGCAACGTTTTCATGCAGGGGGGTGCATATATGGAATGAACTGACTAAAGAAGTGGCACAGGCAGGTACAGTTATGACATTTAAAATTCGTTTGGACAGGGGCACAGATGTGAAAAAGGTTTAGTGGATTATGGGCCAAACGCAGAGAAATGTGATTAGTCCAGTTGGGCCCATAATCAGCATGGACAAGTTGGGCTGAAGGGCATCTTTCTATGCTGTATAAATCCATAAATTGATGAATATTTGACATGTTTATGGCATTCAGAATTTAAAACATTCACATATTTAGAATCTAGCAAGGATGGGAAATCTTCTCACCATTTTTGGGTTAGGCCTGTTCTGGCACCATTATAGGCTGGAAAATCCTCAACCCACTATGCTCAGCCACCAGCAATGACATAGTTTCTGTACGGATGTTCCTGTTGGGGGTTCACAAAGATTGAGCAAGTGCTTTTTGGACAGATGAGCAGCTGGGAAATTCTCGGCCTATGCCTCATTTAGCCACATAAGGAAGTGGATCCTCCAAGTCACCAAAAAGATAATCTTTACAAAGATGCAACTTGTACCTGACCTACAATAGCAAACTAGCTTCCAGCTGAAAACTAACAACAAAAAACATTGATTTAAACTGAAATTCTTGACAATTACCCGCCCTACCCTTGCGGAGAGGTTGCTACCTTCCACAGAGCATCGAAAACAGAATGCTTTGGTTCAGTATTTCATCTAGTTACCTCTTAAGTTTGTCTTCCAAATTTGACTTGTCTTTAATTAAAATGTGTGGTGTTATGAAAGAGACTAAATCTGTCCCACAAGTTATTTTGAAACATCAGATCTATTTTGCCATATGTTATGCTCACAGAATATGTTATTCTCCAGGATCTATGAATGTCTTTTATCTTGCCCTAGCCCTTAAGTCATCTTTTCAACAGTAATTCTTTCAAAAAATTAAAGCTGTCAGCTCCATGTTTGTTGACATTTGACCTCTAAAATGTTTTCATTTCAGCTGATATAAAGGCTGCTGAGAAACTGACAAGTAGACAGTTATGCCTGTAAGACTGATATGCAGATCCTTATATGGGAGAGCAAGATGTCTACTTGTAAGAACCAGATGCAGACAAGGTTAACCTTTAAAGCAGGATTCACCCACTCAAAATGCATGGACTGATTAAAAGGAGAACACACAGTGAGGGGTCACATTGTAGCTATTGGCAGAGACTATTTTATCTTAGCTACTGACATTTCTCAGTTCAATCACTATTAAGTGGCTATGCTTCATTTTTCTTATTTATGTATTATCAAATGGTTTTATTGCAATTCAACCTTAATCACTATCATTATTTTCAATGAAAGAATTCTCATATTTACATGTAAAGATTCACCCTGCATTTTGAATGTGACTTACTTGGAATAATGTATTTGTTATAGCATACATCAACTCCAGTCTCCCAGACAACCTTGACCCGCTGCAATTTGCCTACTGCTGAAACGTATCCACAGCAGATGTCATCTAACTGATCCTATACTCATCTCTGGCCTAACTTAACAGTAAATACACCTATTTTAGATTAAACACAAAAAGTCTGCAGATGTTGGAATTCCAAAGCAATGCGCACAAAATGCTGGAGGAACTCAGCAAAATCAGGCAGCATCTATGGAAATGAATAAACAGTTAACTTTTCAGGATGAGAACCTTCTTCAGGATAATGAAGTGTAACTGCAACACTTTAATCTCTATTCTCTTATTTATTTTTCCCCTTGTACTACCTCAATGCACTGCTGTACTGAAATAATCTCTACGGGTGGCATACAAAACAATGTTTTTCACTGTACAGGTATCTTGGTGTCTGTGACAATAATAAACCAATTTACCAGTCTAATGCTCTGCAGTAGATCCCCATGAAGATGACTGTGCTGGTACCTCATGAGCAACTTCAGTAAATTAACAATAATGCAGATATGGACTACACCAAAGGAAGAAAGTAAAAGTTTTAGAGAATGGTACAGGTCCACCCCAGGTTACGAACACCTGATTTTTGAGCAAACTGTGGACATGAATGCGCATTTTGAAAGCCAGCAAGATGGATTTTCTGGTTGCTGGATGATTGCAAGCATCTTCTGCCATGTGGGAAACTGGCCTGTGGCAATATCTGAATCACTGAGTTGAAATCCCTGGTTTAACTGTTATGAATCATTCGAAAGAATGGAGCGCTATTGTAACCTGACCTGAGCTGATTAGGTGGATACTGCTAGGGTTCAGTGGATACAAACTGAAGGAAAGATCACAAACACAAGATATTCTGCAGATGTTATAACTCAACACACATATCTAGAACACATAAAATGCTGGAGGAAGTCAAAATATCATGTTGCAGCATCTATGGAGAAGAACAAAAATTGATGTTTCAGGCAGAGACCCTTCATCAGGAAGGGTTCTTCCCCCTTCCTTTCCAGTCCTAATGAAGGGTATCAGCCTGAAGCATCAACTGCTTATTCCTCTCCACTGATGCTGCCTGACTTCATATCATCAGCAGAGTAATACAAAGTGTCACTGAGAGTGTGAAAATCAAGCAACATTCTATACCAATAACCTGCTATCAGTGTCCAATTTGGGCCTGCCACTGATATTTGACTCCAAGTTCATCGCAACCTTTGTCCAAACATGGATCAAAGAGACGAATTCCAAAGGCGATGCGAAAGTGAATGCCCTTGATGTCAAGGTGCCATTGAACTGAGTGTGGCATCTGGTAAAAATGAAGTCATTGGACATCAAGAGGAAAATATTTCAATGGTTGGAGTCAGATCTCACATAAAGGAAGATTGTTGCGGTGGTTGGGGGTCAAGCACACCAGCCACAAGAATGGCATTGCTGGAGTTCCTCAGGGCATTATCCTAGGCCCAAACATCTTCAGCTGCTTCATTGATGACCTTCCTTCCATTATCATGCGAGAAGTGGATCTGTTTGCAGAATGTTCCCATCCAGCACTGAGGCATGGGCTGATATGTGCTATAAATCACCAGCATCTGAGGATCTTCAACAAGAGAGACTAACCACCTACATATTACATTCATAGCCAATATCATTGCTAAGTCCCACAACATGGACTGGAGTCCCACAACTCTGGAGGCTACCACTGATCATCAAAGCAAAAGGGTCAACTGCATATATATGGTGGCTTTAGGAGTAATTCAGAACTGCAGTGAGTAATTTACCTCCTGAACTCCTATAGACTCTTTGCAATTTACAAGGCATGAGCCAAAAGTTCAATGGAATATTCTCCCCTTGTCTGGACGAATGCTGCTCCTACAACTCTCAAACAGTTCTACTCAAAGAGGACAAGATAACCCACTATATTGTTATCCCACCCACTACAGTAAACATTTACTCCCTCCACAAACTCTGCACAATGACTGCAATGTGTATCATTTACAAGATGCACTGTTGTTACTAAAGTCAGTTTCTCTTATTGTACATCATAAACCCAGAACTTCTACCACCAAGAACAACAAGAGTTTCAGAAGTGCAGGCTTGGCATCTTGTCAGGGGCGAGGATTATAAATGGCAGCCTTGCCAATAATACCTAGATATGGGAGAATTCATTGGTTATTAATTTAAAATTAAATAGACTTCTTTTTTCACAAATGCTGATATACTTAGCTGGCCAGACATTGTGGAATGAGCTGAAGCTCAGCCATTCTGATATGCCAAGGACTCACACTTAATTGGACACTGATCCACTGGCAACAGTTCAGAATACAAGGAAACAATTCTATAGGCAACCTTGTTGGAAAAATGACTAGCATAATGTAGCGCATTGTTTTGTTCACTTTGGTATACTCAACTTGGTTGAAAAGTTCCATGAGAGTAACAAGGAGTGAGAATAAATTCAACTGCATTGAATTTATCAACAAATCTTTTCAATATTGACCTAATTTTAGTGCTGGTTTTGTTATCCTTTATGCAAGTTATAACAGTAAGGTAATTAGAATGACTAAGGTTAATTTTCATGCTAGGTGATGAAGCCTTCTAATTCCAAAATCCCCAAGGAAGTTTGATTTATTATGAGTTCATTGGTGTAATCAGAATAACGTATTTTCAGAAAAATAAATAACATACCAAAAGGGGACATCAGAGTTCGCAAAGAAGTGTGGTGGTGTCTCAGGTGGCATGCGACCAAAAGTAAAGTTTTCAACACTTTGTAGGATTTAGTTTCATTTTCATTCTCAAACCCTCTAAAGTCTGACACAATGGTGCAGCTAAAAGAACTGCTGGCTCTCAGTCCAGTGAACCAAGTTCATGCCTGGCCGGACTATGGCGGCAATCTCTCAGAGACCATATGGGTTTTTCTGGGGTGCTCTAGTTTCCTTCCACATTCCACAGACAAGCAACTGCTAAGTTTAATTGGCCATCGTACCTTTCCCTTTGTGGGTGAGTGATAGAATTATGGAGAAGTTGATGGGAACATGAAGAGAATAAACTATAGGGTAAATTAGTGGGGAATGGGATTTCTCTGGAGGCAGCATTGATGCAATGGACGGAATGGCCACATTCTAGCTTGTAAGGAAATTTAGATCCAGTGATGCTGTAGCAACTGGCAAGTTATCTTGTGTCAAAATTATGTACAACACTGTCCCAAATTTTAGAAGATTCTTCATTTACAAGATAAATTTTTAAAACTGACCATTTGGTATTCTACATTATCTTAATGCTTACAATAAAAAAAACTACTTTTCACTTTGTAAAATTAATAGCTATAAAGGAATACCATGTGACTATTTCAAACTGCCCTTAATTAATACAGCACAAATGTTTTAAGGCTTTTCAAATGAAAGCCTTTGAAATGCAAAGCAGACAATCAGCATCCAAAAGAGGAGAAGGGAGGCTAATGCTTGCCTGCAATCTTTTGCCAGAACTCAGTTTAAGAATATCTAATCAGCTTTTGGCATTCCCGAAGGTACTAATTACTCTGAATTCTGGATATTTCCATATCCTACAAGTTTTTCTGGGCTGCCATGAAATCTAGGATCAACTGACATGATATTTTGTTGATATTGTCTCTATTAAAATATGCAAAAAGAGGAATCAGAAATATCAAAATGAACTCAATCCGTAACCCTCAAGACACTAGGAACTAGCATTTGGCCCTTTATTAAATTTTATGTAGAATAATAGTAATTAAATATTTTGTTCAGATAGCCATATTACATATTAATTGTTGAAACTAATTTTCACTTCAAAAGTCAAAATATTAATATTTTAAAATTCCATCACAGAACATTAGACTAATTATCTCTTGCATAATTTCCGATTCCAACTGGAACAAAACCACAGTGGAATGCAAAGTGTGCCACTAAGCATATTTTTATACCCTTTTACCTAATTAACTTAATTTATTTCTTCACCTAATTAGGTTTGAAAGTATGCTATAAGATAAATGCATTATAAAACCTCAAAGGACCGGATATATAACTCATTGTGGAGCTGTCCATTGTCAATAACTTTCAATGCTCATGAAATTTGAAATGATACCAACAGTGCAATAGAAGTCACATCCCACCTACCTTCACAATATATGTACATGTTTGCTGATTAATGCTTTGTTATTCTACCTCAACCAAGACCTTATGCCTGGCATGTTAATTTCGGTCAATAATCTATGGTATCACTAAAAGCTTTGTTGAAAAATCCTTTGTAGCAGTATACTCAGACCTAGTTGGATCTTTTATTTAACTTTTTTTTAAACAGGACCCAAAACACCCTGAATTTGCTTGAACCCCAAAACCGTTCCTCCCTCCTTCAGTACACTGTGGCAAAGGCCTAATTTTCCAAATGTAAAATTTGTGAAATATTTTATGATGTCCTCTTCAAAATGTCAGATTAAGCCAAATAAACAGTTGTGCAGCCACAAGATCTATGAGCAGGTAGTTACTGCAAGGGCTAGCAACTTAAACTGCATTATAATTTGCTGATTAAAAGTAGTATGCACTGTGTTTTAATAGTTCAAAACTATATTGACTAGGACCTTTAGGCTCAAGCAGTAATGATTTATTCCGTAAAATAGTTTAGCCTTGGTTATGTTCATTGATTATTTGAATTTTGTATGCCTGGGGATTTGATAAGTAATGCCCTTGTTTGCTCCACTGGTAGATGATAGAGCATTAAACCAGCGGGAATTTCCAGTAATGTAAAAGTTCATCTCAATGAATTAATGGACTCTAGGAAGACACATGATTGAATATCCTTGTGCGGTTGGCAAACCCTGTGGACAAAGCATAAACCGGCAGAGTCAAGAAATGCCCTCAGATTTGGAAAATCATCAAGATTTTGAGAAATATTAAAATCAATGGAAACTTGGCTACAATTACTTCATATCTGGTTCCAATGCTCATCGGTCTATTGTTGCATAACCCATGGGCTTTTTAAAAATATATATCGCTTGCCCATCCCAGATGATTGCACGGAAAATCCAAGCAAGTGTGCTTAATATATAATTAAAAAATAAAAGCTTAAACACCCACATTTTCTCCTTTTATTAAATAACAATTGTGCAACATTTTAACCGGTTAAATCAGGTTCATCCTGGTGAAGAATGTGATGCTCCTGGTGCCATTGTAAGTGTAAGTGACAATGTTCTTTTAGGCACTAATCAGGAGTTATTTATGAAAGGTGAAATGAGCTGTCCAACTCCAGCATTTCTTGGGCAGGGCAGAAGCTGCCAATTGTGGACATTCCTGCCCACAATTCTGCTTGGTCTCTACACCAGAGGTTCACAAACTTTTTTATGCCATGGACCCCTACCATTAACCAAGGGATCCATGGATCCCAAGTTGGTAGCTCCTGCTATGGGCAGAAGAACTTAATATGCTCTATGAACAGATGCAGTATAAATTTGAGAAATCTGAAACAAGTAATAAGGCCTGGAATCATGTGTGCCTCAAGGTACTGTTGTCTCTTCAGCCATGACCATCAGGACATCTGGCTACTAATTAGACAAGTTATTTGCAGTCTTCAACAAGTAAGCCATATCTCGTCCAGTGGATTCCGCCCTATTTGTGAAACCTGAAGCCTGGGAGTAGTGAAACAAGGCAATCTCGACCTCTGCATTTTTTTTTTCTGACATCTGTGCAACTGAAGTGACCTCTTCTCTAGTTGAAGGGTGGAGAGAAAAAGCTTCTTGTGCCTGTAGCTTGGCTTTACCTTTATAAAACAAACAACTAAAGGGATTCAACCTATGCTTCTCTTCATGTCATATAAATTAATCTTTGGTATTATAGCGAGCACATTACTGTGAAATGGAAGAGGCGATAAGTGTCACCTTACCCTAAAAAAATAAAAAACAATCCAGTAGTATTATGGTTTTAAATTAATCCTTTCTGACACATATTTATTACAGGGTAATTCATCTGAGGAAAACTGGTGCTTTTCTGTTTGACTCTTTAAAATAAAATAGCCTTTGTTTTTGTTTGAATGTAATCCCCTGTAGGCGTACTATTAATATACCAGACAAAATCTTTACTAACTCAAGACTAAGGACTCTTCTGTTCCATTAGCTAGAGAGATAAATGACAGACTGAAGCAGAAAATAACTGGTTCAGTATCCCCGAGGTGAGTTTCTGCTTCATGCTGATTAACTTCCATCAAGTGGTCTAATTATTTCTTTTAATTGTACAATGGCAGAACCCCATTAAATACAACATTATACAGCACTGCCGCTCAATGACACACTTGACTAAATGAAATAGAATAAATATACCATTAAAGTGCACGATGCGATGTAAATTTCAAAGTAATAAAAAAGAACTCCCCAGAACAGCACAGAACATAATTATAAGTGTTATGCAAATTCATGTTTCAGAGATCACAGCATCCTTGCTTTGCATCCTTTGGACTGTACAACGCCTGTATAATGGTGCTGACTACTCTGTTAACCCAAACATTTCTACCACAAACATATTTAGAACTCATGAAACTAATCTTGAAGATACACATGATTCTGACATAATAATTAATAAATGCTGATTGCGCAAACTATTAACATATTCACATATAAGCATCAAGAATAACCACAATGAATAATTAATTTAAAAGGAATAATGAAGATCAGTTCAAAGCAAATTTATTATCGAGTACATACATGTCACCATATACAACCCTGAAATTTATTTCTCATGGACATTCACAGTAAATACAAGAAATATCATAAAAACAATGAAAAACTGCACACCAGACAGACAAACCACCAATGTGCAAAAAAAAAACTGTGCAATTGCAAAAAAATCCAAAATACTAATAACAAACAAATAAGCAATAAATATCAAGAACATGAGATGGAGAATCCTTGAAAGCGAGTTCATACGTCTTGGGAGCAGTTCAGTGTTGGGTTGAGTGAAGTTGAAAGAAGATATCTCCTCTGGTTCAAGAGCCTGATGGTTGATAGGTGATAACTGTTCCTGGACTGATGGTCTGGGTCCTGAGTCTCCTGCACCATCTTCCTCACCGTAGCAATGAGAAGAGAGCAAGGCCTGGATGGTGGAAGTCCTTGATAACGGATGCTGCGTTCCTGCGACAACACTACATTTAAATGTGTTTAATAGTGGGGAGGGCTTTACCTATAATGGCTAGGCTGTATCCACTACTTTCTGTACGCTTTTCTATTCAAGGGCATTGGTGTTTCCATACCATGCTGTGATGCAACCAGGCAGTATACTCTCCCGCGTGAATCCATAGTAGATTGCCAAAGTTATAGGTAACATGTCAAATCTTCATAACCTTCTAAGAAAGTAGAGATGCAGCCGTGCTATCTTTGTAATGGCACTCACGTGCTAAACCCAGGAGAGATCCACTGAAATGATAATGCCGAGGAATTATCACAGTTGCTGACTCTCTCCACCACTGATTCCCACAATGAGAACTGGCTTATAAACCTCTGGTTTTCTCCTCCTGTAGTCAACAATCAGCTCTTAGTCCTGATGATATTGAGTGAGAGGTTGTTGTTGTGGCACCACTGAGCCAGATTTTCAATCTCCCTCCAATATGCTGATTCATCACCATGTTTCATACAGCCAATATCAGTGGTGTTGTCAGCAAATGTAAATATGGCACTGAAGCTGTGTCTAGCCTCACAGTCATAAGTATAAAGCAAGCAGCACTGGGTGCTAAGCACAGAGCCTTGAGGTGCAACTGTGCTGATAGTGAAGTGGAGGAGATGCTGTTGTCAATCCAGATTGACTGGGGTCTGCAAGTAGGAACACATCACAGTAGTCCAGCACTACTTTTCATCACATGAAAGCTACATACACTCAGCAGCCACTTTATTAGGTACACCCTGCTCCTTAATCTGTATGTGTTGTAATATCAAGTATCTGATATGCTGTACGTCCTTGGAAAATTTGTGAGAAATAAGCAGGCAGACAATTCCAAACTGCTTTGCTCACTGCAGTTTCAAGCATTCAGGCTTGGAGATACCAGAAACGGCCAGGAGTGAAAATCAAGCAATTTCACTACTTCAACAAGTTAGGAACTAGGCAGAATTTGGAGGTATTGACAATCGTCTTGAATGTTACAATGAAAATGAAGATTTGGAGGATGCAATCTTCAATACCATTGTATGAAGGCAGTCCATTACCTGCAATAGGTGTCTGATCTGATTTTGTTCATTGCATACTGTGGATAAATTCCACTGTCAATTACTATTAGAAACTAATACACAATTTATGGTACTGTGGTACTATTGGTAGTGTTCTGATTTATTCTGTACGTCATTTAAATAAATACTTTGTTGCTCAGTTTTTCTTTTTTATAATAAAGTGTAAATGATTTGCACGTTCCAAATACTACATGTGGCCGCATGTGAGTCCATGTGAGTGCAAGAGTGTGTGCGTGTTGGTGTGTATGAGTGAGTGTAAAGGCTGTCATGTGTCTGCTCAATTGATAATGGAAGTTTGAAATAATCCTATGCTTCAGCAGAAAAGGCGACCAACTGAAATACTTCACTACTTGAAGTTATTTGCTGGAACTCTATTAAGAGATTGTGTGAATGTGTTAACATGTCAGGGGACCCCACCCAGACATCTTTTCCTTTTTCTTGGAATGTGTGTTTACTGTAAATGTTTGTTCCAAGTTTTTTTTTAGGTTAACTTGTGAAGCTTCTGAAGGAAGAAAAGTGTGAGTATGGGCTTTTGTTTTCTCTTATCTCCCTTTTAAGTTTGTAACTATTTATGTCTTTACTTTTGGAATTGGCATTGGAGAGAGAGAGAAATCCAGATTTTAACCGGTCATGTGGAATCTGGGTTAAGGTGATGAAGATCTGTGCATCTCTATTCGGGATATGAGATGTCCAAATTTCAGAAAGAAATTGACATTTTGGGAAACTTGTGATTTGTGTATACTGTACTCAAAGTGCAAATTTGAACCTTGTTTTTGGAGGGAGATTGGAATACTTGGGGAGTGAACCGAAGCATTCCTTTTCTTAACATGAATATTCCAAAAGGTAAAATTAAAAAATACATACATACATATATATATGGTATTGTCAATGCGCTGACTGAATTTTAGTTCTTTTGGAAAGAACTCAGCAAAGTTAACAAAAAATCACAGCACTTATCTCATAAAATGCAAATGAAGAATGTGCTTGAAGTCCAGCATATATCGAGCAAAATGCAAATAAGAGTTCACCATTGCAGACCATAGAAAACCAGAGGAAGGCAGACCAACTGAGTCTCAGTACAGGAAACTCAAATAATGACCATCAACCTTGTGAATGAAGCAGAATGAAAAGGAATAGGAATGCAAATGCAGAAAACAGAGAGAGAGAGTGTGACAGCAAGCCATGAATAACATGTTAATATATAACACTGCTGGTACTTTGTAATGAAGGCTGGTTCTGGAAGGTATATGATTAGTTATATAGATCAGAACAGGAAGATATTGGGAAACTAGATGGGAAAGATCCATGTTGCAGCAGAGACATCAAGCTCCACAATCTTGATTGCAAGGCAGACCAAGAAAGATGAGAAACTGCACACAGCATCTGAAGGTAGCCACCCTAACCTGGAATGGGAGTGGACACAAATGAGCTGGGCCCTTTCAGTGGTTGACCTAACGATCAAGAGGACAGTGCACCAGGGTGAGGTTCTTGCAGCTATTCAAATGGAGATCACTCCAAACCATCCAGTGGATCGATCAAAAGGACTGAGGGACAGACTATTCTCATTATCTCTCATGGCATGGCATGTGAACTGTTGTCTGTGAATCTGAAACAAGGTTACCTTGCTGTGATCCTGCCCACTAACAGCCACGCTGATTGTTTTAGCTATCAGAGATTGAAGGGGCAAAGGTAAGGATGTGATCAAAGAGTAATTGGCCAGTAGAGAAGGTCATAACAAGCCCACGAATGACCAAGTTACATTTTAAAACTGGTTGAAACTGAGAAGACAAATGTATCCAAGGGTATGTGATCAAATTTCTGGATGTTTATTGCTATCTCTGCTCAGTCTTGTAGATAGCCAATTAGAGATGTTAGATAGTGTATATGTAGGTACACATAGGGATATGACAGATTAATAAATGGGGAAGGAATCCAAAGTGAAAGACATTTTTGCTGTCCTACTGTCATGGTCTGGATCAGGGTCCCTTTAAATTTAGCTAGTTTATGTTACGATCCGGACCGTTGATTCCCTGTTTTCCCGTGTCTCTCGACTTTGGTGATTAGAGGCAATTAACACTCGGCTGAACCGGTAGTTTATAGTCTCCAGCTTTCAGCCATTCGGTGTGGGAGCGTCTGCAAAGTCTGCAAAGTCACGGCGTGTCAATGTCATCTGGCCGGAGCAAGCCTTGTCTCTGCCCGAAGCGAGTGCTGGTAATTCGCCTTTCCTCACCGGAGCAACCCTGTCCAGTTACCTTGCCGAAGCGAGCCTGTAAAGTTTCCTCATCAAGGTGGGTCTGTCAGTGAACCCGCCGGAGAGAATCAAGAGTCGCTGTCTACTGTTCACGGGCCAAGTCGAGAGCTCGGCACTACCCGGAGGTTCCAAGCACCACGTCCTGGCTCCGGCGGCATCCAAGTACCATGTCCACGTCCTGGCTCTGGCGGTGTTCAAGTACCATGTCAAGTCCTGGCCCTGGTGGTGTTCAAGTACCATGTCAAGTCCTGGCTCTGGCGGTGTTCAAGTACCATGTCAAGTCCTGGCCCTGGTGGCGTTCAAGTACCATGTCAAGTCCTGTCCCTGGCAGCGTTCAAGTACCATGTCAAGTCCTGGCCCTGGCGGGGTTCAAGTACCATGTCAAGTCCTGGCCCTGGCGGGGTTCAAGTACCATGTCAAGTCCTGGCTCTGGCGGTGTTCAAGTACCATGTCAAGTCCTGGCCCTGGTGGCGTTCAAGTATCATGTCAAGTCCTGGCCCTGGCAGCGTTCAAGTACCATGTCAAGTCCTGGCCTTGGCGGGTTCCCAGTTCTGAGTCATGTCCTGACCCTGGCGGTCTGTGATTCTTGTCCTACCTCCTTGTCTGAAACCCTTCTCTGCCCCTCTCGCCTCTAGCCCTCGTCTGCAGCCCCCACCTGCACTTCGGTCTAGTTCCATCACCGGAGCTAGATAGGCACTGTCTGGTGTCCATTCGTGTTGGTCTTGTCTTGTCTTGTCCTCGCCTCCATGGGGTAAGTCAGGCCGTCTTGCTATTGCCCCACGGGGAGTCATGTCTTGTCTTGTCTTGTCCTCGCCTCCATGGGGTAGGTCAGGCCGTCTTGCCGTTGCCCCGTGGAGGGTCATGAGTCCCGGCCCTATGTCACGTACCCAAGGAGGGGTCCCGGCTCTCTGTTCTGTGTGCGAGTCCTGGCCCTATGTCCTGTACCCAAGGAGGGGTCCCGGCTCTCTGTTCTGTGTGCGAGTCCAGGCCCTATGTCCTGTACCCAAGGAGGGGTCCTGACTCTGTGTTCTGTGTATGTGTCCACGGTTCCATGTACCTGTTCTCCCGAGACCGAGGCTCTGTTTTCCATGTTCCTCCTCTCCCTAGCCTATGTCATGTCCATGCCTGGTTCTGGGGTCCGAGCCCAAGGCAAGACCCAGGTACTGGGTCCTTGCCCAGTCTTGGGCTCAGAGTCCATACCCTAGCCTCTTCATGTCTCCTCTAGTTCTGGGAGCCGATTTTGAATCCAAGCCCAGACCCTTGGTCCCAGTCTAGTCGTAGTCCTGAGTCCTTATCCTGTTCGCTATTCCTGCTTCTGTCTTTCTCTCCTGATATCGTACAATAAACTAAACCTAAGTAACCTCACAAGATGTGTCTTGCATTTGGGTCCACCCTTGCTCCCAAAGCCCCCGCCTGTGTGACACCTACTTAATTCATTCCTCATGAAAGCTTGGCCTTACTGGAACAGATTTCTGTCCAGGGACCAAGAGGAGTGCATGTTAGATAGTATTCTGAAGCTAAGTGAACATAGCAGATATTAATTCAAGCAAGAACTAGTCTTCAGTTCATAATGAAGATTATAAATTGCAAGCAGTAAGTAGAAGTTACAAGCACACCTTTGAACAATAGAGCCCATGATACATTCACACTCCATCAGGCAAACATTATGACAATGGCTCACTGGAAGGTTGGTGGACCACTGTAGTACACTGGGCAGCAACCAGTGGGCTGATAATTCTCGGTATCATTGTGTTACATTTCATATGCAGCATAATGGGGCATCCATGGGAATTATACTGGCCTGCGGACTGGGTGTCATGGTGACATGTTTTTTGAGGGGTGGTATGTTGCAGTAGGAGTCCATCTCACCTGTCCATCCAAAGCAGCTCCCCACTGCTAGCTAAGGATTGGCCTATTTAAAAAGCATTGCAGCCCTTTTACTGGCTGCCATTTGGTGCTTGCACGGCTGATGACATGACGGTACAGATAGAGCATAAACCTAGCATGCTGTAAGCACCCACTTCCTTTTGCTTCAGGGGCCCCTATGGACCAGGTTGTGAATGGTGCCATGGAAACCGTGGAAGTGTACGGGTAGTGAGAGAGGGCCCAAGTGGACACTTTAGGTAAGTATTTGTAACTGAGTGTAACTTGAAGTGTTTACACTCAGTATGTAACTTACTTACCAGTACAGCATGTCTTCTGTCCCCACTCACTGAACCGATAAACCTAATTTCACACAACATTACTAAATTTGATTTACTCAAAAGAAAATAGATTGACATTTATTTTCAAATTATGAATCAGTGATTAGGAAAATGTATTTGCATTTTTGAGCTGGGGACAGGGAAAAGGGCTGATACTGTGCAGTGCTGCAAAAATAGATGGTAAGTACAGGACTTAGTGAGGTCCCACTCTAGCATTGCTTAATAAAAGCATTGTTGTCTTAAGACTGGTCAAGACAACATGAATTAATTACTCTAGGAAAATGACATTCTATTGCATTCCTGCTCTAGGCACATATTACCTGGGCTCATCACCAAAGTTGTAGATTTGGTCGATATTGCAAAGTAACCTCAACAATTTTAAAGGAACCGAGAAATATGATTAAAGATTTTCTTGCACAAAGCACTGGAACCTTAACTTTACAAACTACAACTTTTCAGCAGAACTTGTAATACAGATAATTTAGAAATTAATATTCTTGTGGTTACTGTTAATTAACTCCTAGATTTAATCAAACTACTAAAATATGAATTTTAATCATATTATTAAAAAGGTAAACCAAACTACCCTAATTGAATAAGGCTATTTGCATTAATCACGGACTTTTGTTAAGATTCCTTCCCTCCTAATGAACTCCTATTTATTCATTGTTCCTGCTGTCCCCCTGGAGGGAAGATTTATTGCAGCTAACTTGAGGGGAGATCTACCTGTGAATTAAATTACTTCTTCTTTCTCTGCTGGCTTGCACCTATGAGCAATTCAATGTTTGGAACTGAAAACTAAAGTTAAAGCCCAGTTCTGTGACAGATTTCAATAATTTTGAAAACATGCTGGTAAATTTCGCTTTTAGTAAATTGCAAATGGAAAAACCTAAAAACTACGAAGTTGTTAATTTTCAACATTGTGATAACCTTGCTCAGAGGTAACTAAGTTTAAAAGTTTTTAAATTGCACCCTATTTAAATAATTCATGTTGCCAATATGTTATAGCAGTTATCAATAAAGAAAAAAAATTACAAATTAACTCACTAGACTGGAGCAAAGGAAGAATACAACAAGGAAATTTATATTCTGAAAGGGCCTTTGATGACCTAAGGTTGTCTCAAAGAGCTTTGAAGCCAACAGCTCCTGAAGTGTGGTCACTATTGTAACATAAGAAACTTGACTGCCAATTTCTATGCACTAAGATTCCATTAGCAATAAGATAAAAGACAGCATCACCTGTTTAAATAATGTCAAATGTGAGATAGTATTTCTTTGAGAAGGCATTGAGAAGAATTGTCCTACTTCTCTTTGAATTTTACTATGGATTCCTTTCTATCACGTGAAAAGACTGAAGATCTCTGGGGTCACTCCAGCCTATATTACAGAGCTGGCATAAACATTTTCACTTGCACTGATAAGGTGAAATACAGGTTGAGTACCCCTTATCTGAAATGCTTGGGGCTGGAAGTGTTTCGGATTTCAGATTTTGGAATATATGATGAGATAGGTATAGATCGCCATTATTTCCAATTCTGAATTTATGTGCTCCAGGTAAACAGTTTTTGTCTTACACCTGTTCATCACACATATGTACTTATTAGTAAAAATATTACAAACAATTAATATAATGAAAATATAATGCAGGGTAACAGAAGCAGTAAAGCAGCATCAGAAGAATACCTGTTTGTGCTGTTGAACAACAATAAAAAAGGCAGTCTTTCAGTCTCCTCCCACGATGCTGTGCTTTGATTAAAAAATTACAGTACTTTGTATTTGTATTTGATTTTTTTTAGGTTTTATGTAAGGTGTAAAAGCAATGAGCATTGTAGATTTGTTCTGGTGTTAAGAGTTCCATCAGCAATGATCTTCACAAAGTCATCAATTAATTTCTCTACAGCTTTGTGATCAGCAGACACTTTATCTTTAAAATTATTCAAATCTTAAGAACTTAATGCTGTGCTTTTTCTGAAATTTCTGCAACCAGCCTGCTGAATATTCACAATTATCTTCAATTCTCAGTTTGTCGTGATAGATCCTTGCTTGTATCATCATTAAGCAGCATATGTTCACTCCAATGCTGAAGATACACGATTAAGATCTTCATTTTTCCCTTTAAGCAGTATTTTTCTATTCTTCATTAACTTCTGTTCATTACATATGTGAGGTCTCTTCTCAGAACTGTCTGTAGTGCATCGCCTGGAAATCTTCCCAGCACCTTGTGGAATTTTTCCTTTGTGACATCATGTCAGCGTTCAAAAAATTCGGATTTTACAGGTTTTCAGATTTTGGAATTTCCGATAACGGATTCTCAACCTGTACAACCTGATCTTAGCCAAGTGACAACTGCAGGAAAAATGAAAGGGGCTGTTCCAACTGCTCTGGTCTCTCTGCAGTTTACAAAAAAGCCTTTGGCTCTGTTAACTGAGAAAAACAATGGAGAATCCATTTCAAATTTGACTGCCCACTGAAATTTTGTCTCATGAGCTCTGCAATGGCATCCCATCAATTCTACAATGTCATTCAAGCTTTGAAATTCTAATTAGTGGGTCCTCCACAGATTCAATCCCAGTATCTTTGTGTATCTTTCTTGGTGCTAAATTGCACATCATAGATAATGCTGCTGGAGTGCAGTTTACATACAGTACATGATCAATGGGAAACTATTCAGCCTAAGCTAACTCCTCCCTAGAAAAAAGGTTAGTTCAATGTAAGTTATGAGAAGACAATAAATATGTGGGCAAAGTTTATGCTTAGGAACAAGGCTCCAAGTCATCATGGATTGAATTACTGAAAATAAAAGAGAATGTGCTCAACAGTCAGCAACCACAAAACAAAACAAAAACTTACACCAATGTGCCCAGAATCACACCATCATCTCAACAAACATAACTCATAATGAAACTGGAAAACATGTTCTGCTTTCCACATGTCAGAAGTCAAATCTCTCAGCTAAGGCAGATTTCTATGATGAAAATTCATCACTGCCGTTCGGGGTGCTAGCCAGTTGGTATCTTAAGATACAAAAAAATTTTCAAACCCCTCAAAAAGCTCATAATTTGCAGAGTTTAGGGGACCTGAACAAGTTACAGCTTGCACTTAAAGCACTGAAGCATATCAAGGCATCAGGAAGTGACCGTCACTGAGTCCATTGGCAGTGTAAGCGAACCAACATCATCATAGTTTCCCAAGCCAAAGTCCCCAGCACTGAGGCTCTAAAAATATTCACTCAATTTCAGTAGGTAAGCCACATTGTTTACATGCCCAACCTTAAAGAGTCGCAAAACAGGAACTTGACACCAATTATCTGTCCTGGTCCAACCACATAGACACTTTAGCCAAGAAAGCACACTAGTGCTTTATATCTTCTAAAGGCTAAGAAAATTTGGCATGTCCCTGTTGACCCTTACCAATTTTTTTAGATGCACCATAGTAAGCATCCACATGCATCACAGCTTGGTATGGCAAATGCTCTGTCCAATGTGAAACATTTTCTGCCTACCTGAGGTTGGGTCACAGATTCCACATTGCCCTAATCAGCCACATTAGATTTCACAGAACTCAGAATGAAACCAAGCCCACCTTGAGAGCCTATTTGCAAACAGCATTGCCTCCTCCAGTCCCTTCATCACTGGGAGACTAAGTGCAGACTAGATAATCACTTTATGGAACAACTCAGTTCTGTTCCATTCCCATTCTGATGTCTGTCCTATTCTGCCTCGTGTTTACTCCCAGACTATTTTCCATTCCATGGCTTTTTCTGCCCTCTTCTATGGCTTTTTTTTCTGTACACTGTTGCTTTGTATGACAAGATGATAGTCATAATAATAGAAAAGCACAGTACAGAAACAGACCATTTGGCCCATCTTGTCCGTGCTGAATGAATTCAACTGCCCATCAAACTGCACCAGAACCATAGCCTTCTATACCACCTGATATCCATGTACCTATTCAAAGTTCTCAACCACTGAAATGAAATTTGCATGCACAACTTGTGCTGGCAGCTCGTTCTACACTCTCATGATCTTTTGACTGAAGACAGTTCTCTTCATGGTCCCCTTAAGCTTTTCAGCTTTCACCCTTATCCCATGGCATCTGGTTGTAGTCCCACCCAACCTCAGTGGAAAAAGCGCTCTTGCAATTACCTTATTTATACCCTTCATAATTTTGTATACCTCTATCAAACCCTCCTCTCAAACGTCTACGTTCCAGGAAAGAAAGTTCTAACCTATTCAATCTTTTCTTATAGCTCAGGTCCTCCAGACCCAGTAACATTCTTGTAAATTTTCTCTGCAATTTTTCCAACCTTGTTTACATCTTTCCTGTAAGTAGATGAGTAAACCTGCACACAATACTCCAAACTGCCTCACCAATGTCTTAAACAACTTCAGCATAACATCCCATGTTCTGTACTCGATTCTTGCATTTATGAAGGCTAATGCCAAAAGCTTTCATTATGACACTATCTTCCTGTGACATCAAATTCCACAAATTATCGACCTGTATTCCCTATGCTCTACTACACTCCGCAGTGCCCGACCGTTTGTTGTAAAAGACCCACCCTGGTTGGTCCTACCAAAGAACAACACCTCACACTTGTCTACATTAAGCCATGGCAGTTTTCTTGATGTCCACTACACCTCTAATCTTGGTATCATCAGCAAACTTGTTGATCCGGTTAATCACATTATTACCCAGACTGTTGATATAGGTGACAAACAACAAGGGACCCAGCACTGATCCCTGCAGCACTCCACTAGTTACAGGCCTCCAGTCAGATAGGCAACAATCTATTACCACTCTCTAGCTTCTCCCACAAAGCCAATATCTCATGCAATTTACTACCTTCTCTTGAATGCCAACCAACTGACTCTTCTTGACCAACATCCCATGCGGGACCTTGTCAAATGGCTTGCTAAAGTCCGTGCAGTCAACATCCACTGCCTTGCCTTCATCAATTTTCCTGGATACATCCTCAAAAAACTATAAGACTGGTTAGACATAACCTAGTATGCATGAAGCCATATTGACTATCCTTAATCAGTCCATGTCTATCTAAATACTTACCTATCTGATCCATGAAACCATAAGACAAAGGAGCAGAATTAGGCCATTTGGCCCATCGAGTCTGCTCCACCATTCAATCATGGCTGATCTCTTTATTCCCACTACTCAGCCCCATTCCCCTGCCTTCTCCCCATAACTTTTGATACTGTGTCCAATCAAGAAGCAATCAAGCTCTGCTTTAAATACACCCAACAGCCTGGCCTCCACAGCAGCCTGCAGCAATAAATTCCACAAATTCACAACCCTCTGGCTAAAGAAATTTCTGTTTTAAATGGAAGCCCCTCTATCACGCGGCTGTGCCCTCTTGTCCTAGACTCCCCATCATGGGAAATATCCTTTTCTCATCTATACTGTCTAGGCCTTTCAACATTCGAAAGGTTTCAGTGAGATCCCCCCTCCCATCCTTCAAAATTCTAGCAAGTACGGACCCAGAGCTATCAAATGTTCCTTGTATGATAAACCTTTCATTCCTGGAATCATCCTTGTGAACCTCCTTTGGACTCTCTCCAACGCCAGCATATCTTTTCTGAGATGAGGAGCCCAGAACTGTTCACAATACTCAAGGTGAGGCCGTGCTAGTATCTTATAAAGCCTCAGCATCACATCCCTACTCTTGTATTCTAAACCTCTTGAAATGAATGCTAACATTGCCTTTACCTTCCTCTCCACCAACTCTACCTTCAAGTTAACCTTTAGGGTGTTCTGGACAAGGACTCCCAAGTCCCTTTATATCTCAATTTTTTGGATTTTCTCCCCATTTAGAAAATAGTCTGCACATTTATTTCTCCTACCAAAGTGCATGACCATGCATTTTCCAACATTGTATTTTATGTGCCACCTTCTTGGCCATTCTCCTAATGTGTCTAAGTCCCTCTGCAGCCGATATGTTTCCTCACCATTACTTGCCCCTCCACAAATCTTCATATCATCTGCAAACTTGGTATCAAAGCCATTTATTCCATTGTCTAAATCATTGATACAAAGCATAAAAAGAAGTGGTCCCAACACCGACCCCTGCACAACACCACTAGTCACTGGCAGCCAACCAGAAAAAGATCCTTTTATTCTCACTCGCTGCCTCCTACCAATCAGCCAATGCTCTAACCATGCCAGTAACTTTCCTCTAATACCACACACTCTTAACTTAGTGAGCAGACTCATGTGTGGCATCTTGTCAAAGGCCTTCTGAAAGTCCAGATATACAATATCCACTGCATCCCCTTTATCTATCCTACTTGTAATCTCCTCAAAGAACTTTAACAGGTTCATCAGGCAAGATTTTTCCTTAAGGAAACCATGGTGATTTTGTTCTATCTTGCCCTGTGTCCCTGTGTCACCAAGTACTCCACAACTTCATCCTTAGCTATTGACTCCAACATCTTCCCAACCACTGAGGTCAGGCTAACTGGTCTATAATTTCCTTCTTGTTCTCTTCCTCCTTTCATAAAGAGTGGCGTAAAATTTATAATTTTCCAGTCTTCTAGCACTATGCTAAAGCCCAATAATTTTTGAAAGATCATTACAAGTGCCTCCACAATCTCTACCGCTACCTCTTTCAGAACCCTAGGGTACAGTTCATCTGGTCCGGGTTACTTATGCACCTTCAGGTCTTTCAGCTTTTTGACCACCTCCTCCCTTGTAGTAGTAACTGCATACACTTCCCTTCCTTCACACCCTTCAACATCTGGCACTCTGCTAGTATCTTCCACAGTGAGGGCTTTGTTTTTGGAATATACCTATGCTGCACCTTCCTCATTTTTCCCAGAAGCTCACACCATTGCTGCTCTGCCACCATCCCTGCCAGCATCTTCCTTTGGCCTAGTCTTCTCTCATACCACTGTACTTTCCTTTACTCCACTGAAATACTGGTACATCAGACTTTGTTTCAGATGGATTGCAAGCAATGTTTGGAAGATGGTGTGTGCTTTCACGTTGACTGAGAGTCCAGCGCATGAGTGACAGAGAAGTTCAAGATGAGCTCCAACTTGCACACATTTGACTGTTTAACTAGAGTGGGCCCTTTTCTTTTTGTTATTCTTTATTAACCATTTAGTCAAGATTCATAAATATAATTCCTTTAGTCATATGCAGTGTGCTGTCTGTTCTTTCATGGCATTAATTTGTACCAGGGTAGCGAATTACACAGCATCCACAACAACAGTGGGCTTGGGGGAGGGGCTAGTGCCTCAACCTCACATGTTTGGCGGTTGCAGAAATTGTCTTCCCTAGACTTTCACAGCTGAGGAAACCAGGGTGTTTCACTACTCTTTTTGATTCTGCATCCCTAATGCACTGATACTCACCCTGCTGGCTGAAATTTTGTCCTATCATCTACTTGCCCTTCCTGACAGTCTGACTGCACGCTGTCTTTGCTTTTTAGCATCCATCCTATCCTGAGTCCCTTCACTCCGGTTCCCAACTCCCTGCCAAATTAGTTTCAACCCTCCCCAACAGCTCTAACAAACCTGCCCACAAGAATATTCATCCCCCTCGGGTTCAGGTGCAACCCATCACTTTTCAACAGGTCAAACCTCCCTCAGAAGACATCCCGATGATCCAAACACCTGAACGCCCTGCCCCCTTCACCAGCTTCTCAGCCATGCATTAATCTGCCAAATCATCCTGCTTCTATCCTCACTATCGCATGGCACAGGCAGCAATCCAGAAATTACTACCCTGGAGTTCCTGCTTCTCAGCTTTCTACCTAGTTCTCTAAATTCTCTTTTTAGGATCTCTTTGCTTTTCCTTCCTATATCGTTGATACTAATTCATCTGGCTGTTCTCCCTCCCTCTTCAAAATGCTGTGGAAGCAATCCGAGATGTCCCTGACCCTGGAATCCGGGAGGCAACATACCATTCAGGTGAGCCGTTCATGTCCACCGAATCCCCTGATTATTGAGTCCCTTATCACTACTGCTCCAGTCTTCTCCCTCTTTCCTTACTGCACCACCAATCTGTGCTCAGTGCCAGTAACCTGGTTTCTGTGGCATTCTCCTGGAATGTCACCACCCACAACAGTATCCAAAGCGGTAAACTTATTATTAAGAGGATTGACCACAGGAGTGCTCGGTGTTAACTGCCTATTCACATTTCCATTTCTCCTGACAGTCACCCAGCTACTTGCCTCAAAATTCCTTCCATTAACTTTCCCACCACTGATGTCAGGTCCACTGGCCTAGTTTTCTAGTTTATTTTTAGAACCTTTCTTGAATAGCAGAACAACATTAGCTATCCTCCAATCTTCTGGTACCTCACCTGTTGCTAAGGATGATTTAAATATCTCTGCTAGGGCCCCGGCAATTTCTCCACTGCCTCCTGTAGGGTACAAGGGACTGCCTTGTCAAGACCTCGGGATATATCCACCGTAACTTGCCTCAGGCCAGCAAACACTTCCTTCCTTGTAATCTGTATAAGGTCCATGAAGTTGATGCTTCTTTGCCTTACTTCTAGATACCCTGTGTCTGTCTCCTGAGTAAATACAGATGAAAAAAAATTACTTAAGATCTCCCACGTCTTTTGCCTCTACACATGGATTACCATTTTGATCTTCCAAAGGACCAATTTTGTCCATTGCAATCCTTTTCCTCATAAAATATCTGTAGAATCACTTGGGATTCTTTTTTATCTTGTCTGCATGGACAACCTCATGCCTTCTTTTAGCCCTCCTGATTTCATTCTTAAGGGTTCTCTTGCATTTCTCATACTTGATAAGTACCCCATTGTTCCTTCGTGCATATACTTGCTGTGCAACTCCTTTTCTTTCTTAACCAGGGCCTTAATTTCTCTTGAAAACCAAGGTTCCCTAAACCTGTTATCCTTGCCTTTTATTCTGACAGGCACATACAAGCTCTCTACTCTCAAAATTCCACTTTTAAAGTCCTCCCTCTTACCAAGTACACTTCTGCCAGAACACAGCCTGTCCCAGTCCACACTTGCCTGATCTTTTTCATATCATCAAACTTGATCTTTCTCCAGTTTAGAATCTCAACATATGAACCAGACCTACCTTTTACCATACTTACTTTGAAACTAATGGCATTGTGATCAGTAGATGCAAAGTGTTCCCCTACACAAACTTGTCACCTGCCCAGTTTCATTTCCTAATAGCAGATCAAGTATCGTACACACCTTCATTGGGATTTCTACATACTGTTAAATGAAACTTTCTTGAACATATTTGACAAACTTTATGTCATCTAGTCCTTTTACAATATGGGAGTACCAGTCAATGTGTAGAAAGTTAAAATCACCTGCTATAACTACCTTATGTTTCTTGCAACAGTGCGATCTCTCTGCAGACTTGTTCCCCTTAATCCCTTAGACTGTTGGGTATCTGTAATGTAGTCCCATTAATGTGGTCATACCTTTCTTGTTTCCCAGTTCCACCCATAACATCCCACTAGCTGAGTTCTCCAGTCTGTCCTGACATGACATATTCTCCAACTAGAAACACTACCCCTCCTCCTTTAATCCCTCCAGCTCTGTCACGTCTAAAACAGAATCCCAGAATACAAAGCTGCCAGTCCTTTCCCTCCGCAACAAAGTCTCAGTAATGGCTACAATAGGATAACTCCATGTGTTGATCTGTGCCCTCGGCTCATCTGACTTTCCTACAATACTTCCTGCATTGAAATATATGCAGCTCAAGACATTAGTCACACTATTCTCAACCTTTTGGTTTCAGACTTTGCCTGAGGTCTTAACAACACTTATCTCCACAATCTCTCCACTATCGGCTCTGGCACTCTGGTTCCCATCCCCCTGCAACTTCAGCTTAAACCCCACTGTGCAGCACTAGCAAACCTTCCCGCTAGGAAATTAGTTCCCTTCCAGTTCAGGTGCAAACTGTCTCTTCTGTACAATTCCTACCTTTCCTGTAAGAGAGCTTAATGATCCAAAAATTTTATGCCCTCACTCCTACACCAACTCCTTAGCCACGTGCTAAACTATATAATCTTTGAATGCCCTGTTGGCAGCTGATGGAGTAACATTGTTTTAGATTGCTCCTACCCTATTTACTTTATTGTCTGCTACTAATTTTTTCTTGAAACCTTATTATAATACTTTAATACTGCTCTACTATGGCTGGGAAAAGAACAAAAGCTTCTGCAAAAGAAAGGGAAACAGAAGATGAGGCCCCAGTCACTTTGGATTCAATCAGTGACATCTTTAAACGGCAAAAATCGGAATTTTCTGAGGAATTTCAACGGCTTAATGGCAAATTGGATACAATCTAACAAACCTTAACTGAGCATGAGAACCAAATACAGGAAAATACTACAAAGCTGGTGACACTTGAAGAGGATGTTGAAGGTACAACAAACTCTGCAAAGAGTTATCCTTATCCAATGAAAAAATGATGGAAAGGATTATCAATCTAGAAAATAGAAACAGGAGAAATAATTTGCGAATTCTGGGTCTTGAAGAATCAATTGAAGGCGCTGGCCATACAAAATTCTTTGCAAACTTTCTGAAGCAACTATTCCCTGCTTTATTCACTTTTGAGCCGAAGCTCCATCGAGCATATCGCTCGCCGACTTCGAAGCCATTGTTGCCAGCAGCAAGACCTAGATAGGTCATTCTAAATTTCCATGAATTTCCTATTAATGACCTTTTAATTTGCCATACCTGTCAACAAGGAATCATCGATTTCTATGGTTACAAGGGCAGATTTGTGGAGGACTATTCACCTGAAGTTATGGCTAGTCGTATGAAATATAAAGAAGTTATGTCAGAACTTTACAATAAAGGATTTAAACCATCCCTTCGATTTCCCGCCCATCTGAGTATTGTTTTGAAGAACAGATTGCAAAAAAGAATAAAGTCGGTTGAAGATGCAAAAGAGTTTCTGAAGGCTGAAGTCTAAAACTGATATATTTCTTATTTGATCAATTTTTTTCTTCTGTTAATATGAATTTGAAATAAGGTTTCAATAAGCTTATGTTTTGGCTGTTCACATATTATCTTCTGTTTTTTTGATACTTTTTTATTATATCCCTTTTTGACACTTTATTTTAATATATTTTTCTTTGAATTTATTTAAATTGATCCCTGTATACTTTTGAATACTGAGTTATTTTTCTATTTATGTTGTGTCTTGGTAGGGACATAAATGACCTTGAAGGACCTGAGTTTCTGTCAACAGGATTTTTTGGGGAGGGAACTTCTTAGTTGTTAGCTTTCTGACCGTTTATTGGTCAGCCTTCGGGCTTTGCATGGGGGAGCGGATAGGGCATATTTCTCTCTGGGAGCTGTACTGGGTTGATTTTATGATTGTCTGTTTGACTACCTTATCTTACGGTTTGCTTTCTAGTTTTAATAACTTATGGCCAGACTTTTTAATTACATGATGATTGGAATTTAAAATGGTTTGAAATATTAACTTATTTAGTTTGAATGTGAAAGGACTGAATCACCCCATTAAACGGAACAAAATGTTTGCTTATATTAAAAAATTAAAAGCATCCATTATTTTCTTACAAGAAACGTACATACACAGCTGTGATAGTTTACTTTTTTTTACTTGGTGGAAGGATATGCAATTCCATTCTTTGTTTAATGCAAAATCATGTGGAGTTTCGATTTTCGTAGATAATAGTTTCCTTTGTTCAGCATAAAGTTGTTTCAGATCCTAATGGTCGATTTGTTATTGTATCAGGGAGTTTAAACAGTAAATTGATTGTTTTTGCTAATGTATATGCCCCCACCATAGACGATCCAGGACTTCTTGAACGTCTATTTTCGTTTTTGCCAGATTTGTGTACTTACTCTCTTGTAATGGGAGGAGATTTTAACTGTTGGTTAGATCCAGTATTAGATCACACGTCTGTCAAACCAGCCACACTTAATAAATCAGTTTTGTTTATCCAGTCCTTTCTAACTAAATGTGGTATAGTTGATGCTTTGCGTTTCCTTCATCCAACGGAAAGGGAGTATTCTTTTTTCTCTCATGTCCATCATTCTTATACCAGGATTGATTTTTTTTATTGACAGTCAAATGATTCTATTGGTTCGATTGATCGAATATAAAGAGATTGCTATTTCTAATCACTCTCCTGTACTTCTGTCTTTAAATCTTCCTGGTCCTATCCCTGAGTAGATTTGCCGATTTAATTTAACTCTGTTATCTGATGAGGACTTTTTAAAATTTATGGAGAATCAAATTACTCTTTTTTTTGAAGAAAATACGTTGGAAGGGACGTCTAGTCTTATTATGGGATACTTTTAAAGCATATATCTGGGATCAAATTATTTCTTATACTGCAAACATCATTAAAAAAGTTAACAAAGAGAGAAACGAACTAGCTAATCAGTTAAAACTAGACCATAAATATGCTTCAGGACCCGATCCTGAAACATATAAGAGACGTATTGAAACCAAAACTAAATATGATCTTCTTTTAACGTATCTAATTGAAAGCCAGCTTTTAAAAGACAGAATTCAATTTATTCAAGAATTCAAAGCTACTGGCTAATCAATTGAAGCCATTTATAGCCAAGCACCAAATTAAAGAAATACATAAAATTAATGGGGACATGACAACTGACCACTTTGAAATTAATGAGACTTTTAGGGAATTTTATTCCAAATTGTATAGTTCTGACTCTTAATGATAATATTGCAATGAATAATTTTTTAGATCAATTAAATATTCCTAACCTTTCGATAGATGATCGTAGGCAATTGGATCAACCTATTTCCCAGGAGGAAATTGTTCAGGCTATTCGAGGATTGCATTCTGGGAAATCCACAGGACCCAATGGATCCTCTGGAGAGTTTTATAAGGCTTTTACCTCCTTGCTTATACCACATTTATGTTCTACCCTTACAGATTCCTTTAAGGTAGGAAGGTTACCGCAGTCTTTTTACGAAGCTTCCATTTCGCTTATTCTTAAAAAGAATAAGAATCTTACTGAATGTTCTTCATATCGACCCATCTCTTTACTCAATTTTGATACTAAAATTTTATCTAAAGTGTTGGCTTGCAGACTTGAAAATATTATATCTTCTATAGTTTCCGATGATCAGAAAGGATTTACTAAAAATCGATATTCCCATTTTAATATACGGCGTTTGTTAAATGTTATGCATTCTCCATCTAAGGAAATATCGGAATGTGTGATATCTTTGGATGCAGAGAAGGACTTTGACAGAGTTGAATGGAATTATCCTTTTACATCCGTAGAAAAATTTAACTTTAGACCTAATTTTATTCATTGGATTAAATTATTTATTTCCCTCCGCTCGGGTTCTTATTAATCTTCAGAATTCCAAACCCTTTAATCTCCAGCGTGGGATTAGACAAGGTTGTCCTTTGAGCCCTCTGCTTTTTGATTTGGTATTAGAACCCTCAGCAATTGCTTTTCGAGAGTCGAAAGAGATTATTGGTATTTTAAGGAGAGGTACTATTCATAAGGTGTCGCTCTATGCTGACGACTTATTGCTTTCTATATCCTCTTTACAACCTCTTTACCACTTGTGTTCCGTTTACTGACTAATTTTAGTAGCGGGAGGAGAAGATGGCAGCGCGACGCAGCTTGCAGCGGCCACTCCGGTGGCAATATCTGTTATTTGTCAAGTAGGGTGCCGTGCAGAATCCTGATTTGATGGAGACAGGTGTGAGAGCACAGAGGAACATGTGGTGAAACTTCTGAAATGCCTGCTTCGCTGCCTCTGCTACCGTGTGATCCAGAATCTCCGGAGGGGAAAGCCCCGAGTCCTCAGCTTTGCTTGTTGCTCGGCAGCCAGGGCGGGATCAAAGCACTCGGCAGAGGATGGTGCTCAGTGCTCGGTGTCAGAGGGCTGGTCAGAGGCTCGAAGTTTTCGGACGAACTCAGAGTCTGCTGCGGTCAGGTGCTGCATCGGCAAGTTTGCGGCACTTAGAGATTCATGGCAGGGAGAGTTTCTCCCTTCCATTATCTGCATGAGATGATGGGGCTATCGGGACTTGAGACTTTTTTTTACCGTGCCCATGGTCTGCTCTTTATCAAATTACAGTATTGCTTTGCACTATTGTAACTGTATTTATAATTATGTGGTTTTGTCAGTTTTAGTTTTGGTTTGTCCTGTGTTTCTGTGGTATCATTCTGGAGGAACATTGTATCATTTTTTAATGCATGCATTTCTAAATGACAATAAACGAGGACTGAGTGTCCTCATAATCTAATCTAATCTAAATTAAATTTACATAAGAGTGAACTGTTTCCTTTAAACAATTTAATACCAACTTAACCTTCCTTTTAAAATTTACGTATTTAGGAGTAACGTACTAAGAATTATGAAGATTTATTTAAGGAAAATTTTTTAACTTTAATGAATTATGTTAAAAAACACTTTCTAATTGGTCGCCTCTCTCTTTATCACTGATTGGCTGAATTAATTCTATTAAAATGAATATTTTACCTAAACTTATATATATTTTTCAAGCTGTGCCCGTTTTTATTCCTAAGTCTTTTTTTTGACTCTTTGGATTCAATTCTTTCTTCCTATATATGGAAGAATAAAAAACCTTTAATAAATAAAGCTCACCTTCAAAAATCCAAACAGAATGGAGACTTTGCCTTACCCAATTTTAGGTTATATTATTGGGCAGTTAATATGCAAAATATTACGTTCTGGATATATTACATCAACCATGAGAATTGTCCTGTTTGGGTCTCTTTGGAAGTCAACACTGTTATGAAATTTTCCATTATTTCTTTACTTGGATCCTTGCTTCCTTTAACTTTAAATAAACTAACTGTCAATGTGGTGGTTAAACATACTTTGAGGATTTTGTTACAGTTTAGAAAACATTTTGGTTTATTGAGATTCTCCCTCTCGAGTCCCATCTTTTCTAATTGTTTTTTAAACCATCTATAATTGACTTATATTTTAAAGAATGCGATAGATTGAGTATTAAATGATTTCAGGATTTGTTTGATGGAGGGAATCTCTCTTCTTTTGTGCAACTTTCAATGAAATTTAACCTTTCCAATACCCACTTTTTTCGATACTTACAGATTAGAGATTTTTTAAAATCTCTATTACATACATTTTCTACAAGTCCAGATAAGAATATAATAAATACAATTTTTAATCTGAAACCCTTTGACAACGGTTCAATATCTGTCTGCTGTTGGGACTGGAAAAAGCTTCTTCAAATAAAATTAAAGGAGACTGGGAAAAGGATTTACAGATTTTCATACCTGAAGAGAGCTTCAAGATTATTTTAAAATTGATTAATTCTTCAACATTATGTGCTCGTCATTCTTTATTACAATTCAAAGTGGTACATAGAGTTCATATGTCTAAAGACAAGCTCTCTCGTTTCTACGCAGCTATTTCCCCTTACTATGATAGATGTACTAATGGAGTGGCCACACTAATTCATATGTTTTGGACATGTCTGAGCCTTGAAAAAGTTTGGAAGGATGTATTTCAAACTTTTTCTGTACTTTTCAGTGTTAGTTTTAAGCCCAGTCCTTTGACTGCCATGTTTGGTGTTGTTGAGGATAGTGCTATAAAACTGAAGCCATCTAATTTGCAGATATTGGCCTTTATGTCTCTTATGGCCAGAAGGGTGATCTTGCTCAAGTGGAAGGAGGCCGCCCCGCCCACTCATGCTCAATGGCTATCTGATGTTATGTTGTGCCTTGATCTAGAGAAGATTCGTTGTTCAATTTCTGATTCTAAACATGATTTGCTAATGTTATGGGAACCCTTCCTGAGTTATTTTCATAATCTTTAAACTGTTATTAAAGTATGGAACTGAGCCATTATTATTATAATATTATACAGTAAGGTACTTTTTTCTCTTCTCTTTTTTTTTACCAACCAGCTCATTTTGGTAGAGGGGGTAGATTTTTTTTAATAAAATAAAATTATTTTCTTCCATTTCATTTCTTAATTCAATCTTTTTTTCTACATGATTGATTTGGAATATGGGATACTGTGATTATATTACTGTGATTTAAATGTAATGAAATTCATATTACTTACTTATATCCCTATGAATTTTGTATTTGTATTCATGCAAAATATATAATATTAACAAAAACATTGAAAGAGAACGATATAATCTTTCTATTTCTGGCCTCACTAGCATGTAGCATAGGTAGCAATCCTGAGATCACAACCCTGGAGACCTACCCTTTAACTTAGCACCTAACTTCCTGAACTTACTTTGCAGAACCTTGTCACTCTTCCTAGCTATGTTATTGGTACCCACATGGACCATGTTAGAGTTGAAGTTTCTAACTTAACCTATTTTGTTGGTGGTGAACCATACCCCACTAATAGCAGTGACCATTAACATGAGTGGTGATGCAAAATTTAACATTAAGGTAGTTTTTGCTGAAACAAGAGAGACAGGGATTGAGAGAGACAATGGTACCTGAAGAATCAGGCACAATAAGTATTCAAGCCTGTTGCCATTGGATTTAACATTCTGGTCAGGAGCTACCCAATTACAACTGAGCCAATGACACCCTCGAAGGCTCCTTTCTGGAATGCTAATAATAGCCTTCAATGATAGAGTGCCGGCCTACAGCTCCATCATATCTTTAGTCTTGTCCAAGCAAGTTCAATTGTGATTTCCTGCATCCATTATATTCATTTTATAATATTCATTTCTTTTTACCTCCTACTTATTATCTGATGAAACTTGAAATCTTTCTTCATAATCAGGACACAAGTCTAGAACCAATTAAAATGCCATGATGAGAAATCTTATTTTGATTACTTATGGGTATTAAAACCAGCAATCATGCATAAAGCAGTAAGGAGAGCTTAACGTCAATCCTGCTGCTTTTGTGAATCATCTTCTCAAATTATGTACAATTGCATAGATGTTGCAAAACACATTTTTTCTTTAACCAGTTGATTGTTCCCTAAATAAACTGACAACTTCATTTTTTAACATTAATAATATAAAATTAAATTGGTGTTCGTCCTTAGCATCCAGCTGGATATGAAGCTAGATTTTACTGATTAATTAATATTTCACTGCACCCTCTTCAGATGTTCGTTACTCTCACCAACCTCCCACACCACTGAACCACAAGCTCTTCCTCCTACCCTAATGAATGTTCAATTCTTAAAAACCAACAACTACATCCCTAGCTTTCAGAGTTTCAAATTTTTACAAATCTCTGCCCGGTTCATTCATGAATGAAAACCTCCATTCATCCTAATCCTTACTTTCTCCATTTCCTTATGCATTGGTTTTAACATATTTGCCTTTTTTTTCCCAATATCTCAAGGTTGCTTCTCAGCCCCTCCTACAAATGTGTGTGTGTTGTGACTGTAGTTTTCCACCTTGGTTCACTTTGCATCATTTCCTCTACCACCCTGTGGCTCACCCTTCAGTAACTAAACTCTGCACTTTCAAGATTATTCTCTTCTATTCTCATTCCTCTCAATGACTGATCTACAAAGATTTATTTTTATCTCTACTGACTTGTTTTAAATCTTGGGCGTCTGAATGTCATACTTATTCCCTTTATAATTACCCTGAAGGTGATGGTGATTTGTTTTTTAATCTCCCATGAAAGGAGATCCAGAAATCCAAAGATGAAGGAGTAGAAATATATTTCCAAGTTAGGATGCTGCCCCTGTTGGTAGAGTTCACAGCAATTGCAGGCATGTCGGAGAAATCCAAGTGAAGAGGACTAGTTCCGATGAAGGGACTCGGCCTGAAACATTAACATCAACCGTTTCTCACCATAAAATTTGCCTGGCCTACTGAGTTCCTCCAACACTGTGTGTGTGTGTGTGTTACAATGCACTTTGTAAATAGTGTACCTGTGGGAGGGGTAGCACCTCTGGTGGGGGAACATGTCGCGTCCTTTTCAGGGTGGCTTGTCCACCTTTGGTCCCCACCTGGCACTCAGCTCTCACCTGTGGCTCCCCGTAGCTGTTTGCATGCGACAGCGGCCACACCCCGGGCAACGGAGTCGACAAGCCGGCTAAACCAGGTGAGGGTAGCTGACGGGTCTCAAACCCTCGGTGAGATAGGGGGTTGTCTATCCCAGCATGTGAAGACAGACTCCGGTGTACTGAGCGGACGAGACCAACGGAAGGTCCAACGGTCAAGAAGGCGGTCTCTGCAAGCATCGTGGAAAGTGTAGAGCAGAACAAGACACAGAAGACGTCCTGGTCATCCACTGCGCCTAGTCCCATCTCCTCCGTCTCCACTCTTGTCTTGCCGCTGGATCCAGATGGGAATTGGGAAGAGAGAGTGAGGCTGACACTGCGCAACTCTCCCTCACTTAAATCCAAATCAAGCGCTGGTCTCAACACCATCATAATGGTGTCGAGGTTTTCATCGACGACAACGATGGACGAACAACACCTGTACACTGCAGTCAGTGTACCTCAGTTACACATAGGTTACCAATCAAGCATACTAATTTGGCTTGGGTGTTGTTAAGTTTCATGAATATTGCTGGAGCTGCACTCATCTATTCTATCACACTTCTGAAGTGTGCCTTGTAATCACCGGAAAGTATAGGGTCAAGAGGTGAAATGCTCACTACGGCATACCAGTGTGTAGACCTGTTCTTACAGTCACAGTATTCATATGGTTGGCCCAATTCAGTGTCTGGGCAATAGCAATCCTTGTGTCCGAATGATGTGTGCCTCAGCTATGCTAATGGAATTAAATGATAATGGTTGGTCATTACACTCTGTCTTATTAGAGATAGTGATTGTCCAGCAGTTTCATGACTAGTGATCAGCCTGTGTCTTTCTACATATGAGCATGGGCTGTTTCATTTGCTAAGAAGCTGTAGAAAATAAATCAAACACTGCAATCATCAGCAGTCATTCCCACTTCTGTCATAATGAATGACGGAAGGTCACTGATGAAACAGCTGAAGATGGATGGCTCAGGCACTGACTTGAGGAACTCTTGCAGTGATGTTCTGGAGGTAGGTGAACAATATAACCTTCCTTTGTGTGAGCCACAATTGCAACCACTGCAACATTTTATCCTTACTGCCAACTGACTTTGGTTTTGCCAGGAGTCCTAGATGCCACACTTGGCCAAATGCTGCTTTTATGTCAAGGGCAGTTACTTCCTCCTCATCTCTTGAATTCATTTCCCTAGTCTGCAATTCGACCAAGATTATGATAAGGTATTCAGCTTAGTGGTCATGTTTAAACACAAACTTGGAGATGGATGCATGGTTATCAGTGAGTAAGCAACATTCAGAGATGTTGTTAATATCTTCCATCATTTTGTTTATGGCTGCGAAAGAAAACATTTGGCAAGATTAGATTTGTCTTGTTTTTCATGGGCAAACATAAATGGGCAATTTTCCACATTGCCAGATTGCTGTTAGTTTTATAACTGCACTAGAACAGCTTGGCTGATAGCACAGCTAGTTCTGGAGCAAAGGTTTCCATTGCTGAAGCTGCATACCATACTCCAGTGCTCTTGACTTACCTGATTTTACAATAAATTAAATGGATTGGCTGAAGACTGGCTTCTGTAATAGCAAGGATTTCAGGAGGATCATCCACGTGAGAGTTCTGGACAACAATGTTCTTAATGCTTCAGCCTTATCTTTAGCTCACAGGTACTGTAAGCTGCCACCAGCGAACAAATGGTGCAAACAGTGAAGAAATGTTGTCCTCGCACGGGCTGCTTAAATGTCCATCAAGATCTTTGACTAGATGAGGGAGGACTGTAGAGCTGTCTTCTGAGAAGATGGATGCCATGTTACTTAGGTCTGTTTACTGGATACCATGCTTGCTGTTCAGCATGGACACAATCCTATATTGTAATTTTGCTGAGTTGACTGCCGATTCTTGATTCTGAGGCAATATAAAAAGACCTGGAAGAACACAGTGGGCCGGGCAGCATTTATGGATGAAAATGGACAGCTGACCTTTTAGGTCAAGAACCTTCAACCAAACTGAGACCCTTCCCAGTCTGGAAGAAGAGTCTTAGACTTGTTATGTTGACTGTCCATTTCACTCCACAGCGGGTCCCAGTGCAGATGGAGAGTCTCGACCGAAAACGTCAACCGTGCATTTCCTCTATAGATGTTGCGTGACATGCTGAGTTCCTTCAGCATTTTTTTGGGTTGCACCACAGCTCTAGGTATGTCTGGAACCATGACTAGCATACCACTTGTGCACCCATCAAAGAACTAGGCTTGGTTTTCCAGCTTGATTTTAATGGTACAGTAATAAATATGCTGAGCCATAAATGTACAAACACTGCTGATATACATTTCTACTGTTGCTGGTCAAACACAGTACCTCAGGAACGCCTTGCATTGAGTTGTGAGCTCTATTGAATCTATCAAGCTTAGTACAATGGCACTGCCACACATCAAAATGGAGGCAACCCTCAGGGTGAAGACAGGTCTTTGCCTCAACAAGAACTGTGCAGTGATTACATTTATCAAAGCCATCACAGACAGGCATATTTGCAACAGGTAAAATGATGAAGATGAAGTCACACACATCAAAGTTGCTGGTGAACGCATCAGGCCAGGCAGCATCTCTAGGAAGAGGTACAGTCGACGTTTTGGCCGAGACCCTTCATCAGGACTAACTGAAGGAAGAGCAAGTAAGAGATTTGAAAGTGGGAGGGGGAGGGAGAGATCCAAAATGATAGGAGAAGACAGGAGGGGGAGGGATGGAGCCAAGAGCTGGACAGGTGATTGGCAAAAGGGATATGAGAGAAACAGGCCCAGGAAGAAGGAAAGGGGGGAGAGGGGGGAAAAACCCAGAGGATGGGCAAGGGGTATAGTCAGAGGGACAGAGGGAGAAAAAGGAGAGAGAGAGAGAGAGAGAAAGAATGTGTGTATATAAATAAATAACAGATAGGGTACGAGGGGGAGGTGGGGCATCAGTGGAAGTTAGAGAAGTCAATGTTCATGCCATCAGGTTGGAGGCTACCCAGATGGAATATAAGGTGTTGTTCCTCCAACCTGAGTGTGGCTTCATCTTTACAGTAGAGGAGGCCGTGGAAAGACATATCAGAATGGGAATGGCATGTGGAATTAAAATGCGTGGCCACTGGGAGATCCTGCTTTCTCTGGCGGACAGAGCGTAGGTGTTCAGCAAAGCCATCTCCCAGTCTGCGTCGGGTCTCGCCAATATATAGAAGGCCACATCGGGAGCACCGGACACAGTATATCACCCCAGCTGACTCACAGGTGAAGTGTCACCTCACCTGGAAGGACTGTCTGGGGCCCTGAATGGTGGTAAGGGAGGAAGTGTAAGGGCATGTGTGGCACTTGTTCCGCTTACAAGGATAAGTGCCAGGAGGGAGATCAGTGGGGAGGGATGGGGGGGACAAATGGACAAGAGAGTTGCGTAGGGAGCGATCGCTGCGGAAAGCAGAGAGAAGGGGGGGAGGGAAAGATTTGTGTTGCTTGAATTTCCAGCATCTGCAGAATTTCTCGTGTTTGCGAAGATGAAGTCAAGTAGGTTTATCCCTGGAGCAACTTAATTCATTACCTACTACAGACCTACTCTGACAGCTTCATCCTTCGCTGCTCAGCCAGTTCAGCATCATGTCATTCTTGGTAGTGGACACTGATGTTGCCAGAGAACAACTTCTGGCTTTTACTATATCATTGCTTCCTCTAAGAATTTCTCAACATCGAGGAGCACTGCGAGGGAAGACTATAAGTAGTAAGTAGGTGGGACATTTCTTGACTACATTTAAGCTGATGGTATGAAATTAAGATGGCAGCACACTCAGATGTAGCGGCCTCTCTGGGTCCAACCAATGGTGTGATTGTTCATCCTTTACTTCTTGGTACAAATGCAAGACACTGCTGGTTATCAAGAACATCAGGTACTGCAGATCTATCCCACGAGCAAGTTAGAGATGGTTAGAGATGGAGATGGAACTTACTGCACACTGTATTCAACCCGCTTCAGCAACCCAGGGAAGAACGTGTCAGTGATTATTCGCTGAGGTGGAGGGCATTCCAATGGATGGTTCAGGTAATTGTTTTGGACCTTCTGTTGTGATTGAAGGACACTGCTGGATATTGGTAATGTAGAATACTGCAAGTTCGATTCACTGCTTCATTGGTAAGATCGACAGCGAGAGAGCTGCATGGCCTCGGTTCAGGCGCGGACCAAGCCTTCACTTATGACTCAGGGTTGCGTGTTGTGGCCACCGAGGAAGGAGTTGCCATAGTTGGTTGTCTGCTGCCGGATTCCACACTGGATTGGAGACTGGCCCATCCTGATGATGCTGCTCTGCAGTGTTCACTCCCAGAAAGACAAGCTGGATTACGCTGTCTGCAAATGTACTGCGTGATACAGGGAAATGCTGCAGGTTGTTCTTTCCAAAACGTGGCAAGAGGACAGCATGCATGCACTCAATCTACAGGTCATGATACTCAGGGAGTTGGCCTGTATTATTTTTTTCTGTATGCTTTTCTGCTTTCACAATTTTATGTGCTTTATGTGCTGTGTATGACTGTTGGTTCTGTGTTTTGTACCTTGGCCCCAGAGGAATGATATCTTATTTGGCTGTATTCATGTGTATGGTTGAATGACGATTAAGCTTGAAGTTGAAATCGGAAACAGTTCCTTGTGGACTTTACGCGCCAGTTTTAAAAAGCCAGCAGGGTCTGTCAGGATTTATCTATGGAGTGGGGATATCACAGAATGATTTGCCACAGTTCCTGAGAATGCTTGGGTTAATAGTAACTGGGGCTAATTAACAAGGGATAATAAAAAGAAGCTAGGCTTAAACAGAGAAGTCACTGGGTGACTGGACAGTGTAAGATTGGTCAGGCTGTGACTTAACAGGCTTTGGTGAGAACAGGCGTTGGCTAGAATTTAAGTTTGAGAAGTTAAAGGCATGACAAGTGTAGGTAGGTTGGTAGTTCAGGCCGTGGAATGCTCCTCATGTGGGGTGTGGGATGGTCAGGGTACCTAATGGTCTCTCTGATTGCTACATCTTCAGATAGTGCACCCAAATTCAGCTCCTAACTAACAAGGCCAAGGAACTGGAAGTGGGGCTGGATGCATTCAGAATGTCCAGTAGACTGAAAATTTCACAGGTGAGTATTTTATTGAGGTGGTCACATCCTGAGTGCAGGCTTCAGATAGTAGATGGGTGACCATTGGGAGAAATAATGGGAGTATGCAGTCAGTGCAGGGCTCCCCTGTGGCCATTTGCTTCAGAAACAATTATACCCTTTCACATAGTGCCAGGGAGGGATAACTTAAAAGGGCACAGCAGTAGCAGCCAGGCCAGGAAGCATATTGTCAGGCAGAGCCGCAGTGATAGGAAACTCAGTAGTTAAGAGTATAGACAGCAGATTCTGTGGCCATGATAGAGAAGCCAGGATGGTGTGTTGCTTCCCAGGTGCTAGGGTGCAGCATGTTTCAGAGTGGCTGCAGAAGATTCTCAAGAGGGACGGTGAGCAACCAGAGGTTGCCTTGCACACTGGCACCAATGACATACGTAAAAAGGGGCAAGAGATTCTATGCAGTGAGTATGGGGAGTTAAGGAAGAAGCTGAAGAGCAGGATCTCTGAGATAGTAATCTCTGGATTACACCTGGTAGCACATGCTAGTGTAGAGATGAATGAGTGGCTGAGGAAAAGATGGGGGAGGGTGGTGGGCAGGGTTTTCGATTTCTGGATCATTGGGATCTTTTCTGGCAAAGGTCTACCCTGTACAGATAGGACAGGTAATACCTGAACTCAAGTAGGACCAATATCCTTTGGGCAAGGTTTGCTAGAGCTGTTGGGAAGGATTTAAACTAAGATGACAGTGGGTTGAGAACCAGTGTGAGAGGGCTGACGATGGGGCAATTGGTATACAAGTCAATGCTGAGTGCAGTGAGACTGGGAGGAGGAAGAACAGGCAGAATTGAAGTAAGTGGGATGAGGTGAAATACAACGTGTGCACAAAATTGTAAAGGGTAATGAATACAGGACTGCAGGCGTTATATATAAATGCATGCATGCGGAATAAGGTAAATGATCTTATAGCGCAGTTAGTGTTTGGCAGATATGTTGTTATAGGCAACAGTGAGATGTGGCTAAAAGAAGACTATACTTGGGATTTAACATTCAACGATACTCCTTGTATCAAAAGAACAGGCAGGTAGGAAGAGGGCTGGGGTAACTCTGTGATAAAAAATGAAATCAAATCCTTAGAAAGAGGTATTCTAGGATTAGAAGATGTAGAATCCATCTATGTGGGCAGATTTAAGAAACTGAAAGTGCAAGAAGACCATGGTAGGAGTTATATTACAGGCCCCCGAACAGTAGCTAGGATGTGGTGTATAAATTTCAACAGGAAATAGAAAAGGCAAGTCTAAAGGGCAATGTTACAATAGTCATGGGGGATTTCAAAATGCAGATAGGTTGGGTAAATCAGGTTGATACTGAATCCCAAGAGAGGGAATTTGTAGAATGCCTGCAAGATGTTTTTTTTAAAAACAGCTTATGGTTGAGCCCACTAGGGGAAAGGCAACCTGGATTGGAAGTTGCACTATGAAGTAGTCCTTAATGTAAAGGAACCTTTGAGAGGCAATGATCATGATAGAATTCATCCTGCAATTTGAGAGAGGGAAGATAAAGTCAGGTGAATCAGTATTACAGTGGAGTAAAGAGAATTACAGAGGCAAGAGAGAGCTGCTTGCCAAGGTTGATTGGAAAGGGACACTAGCAGGACAGCAATGGCTGGCTGTTCTGGGGGTAACTTGGAAGGTGCAGTATAGATACATCCCAGAGATGAAGAAGTATTCTAAAGAGAGGATGAGGCAACTGTGGTTGACAAGAGAAGTCAAAGTCAGCTTAAAAGCAAATGGGAAGGCATACAGTATAGCAAAAAAGTAGTGGAGTTAGAGGATTGGGAAACTTTTAAAAACAGAAGGCAACGAACAACCATAAGGAGAGTAAAGATGAAATATGAAGGTAAACTAGCCAATAATATCAAAGAGGATTCCAAAAGTTTTTTTTCAGATGCATAAAGAGTATAAGAGAGGTGAGAGTGGATCTTGGACTCTGGGAGAGGTAGAGATGGGGGCTAAGAAATGGTGGACAAAATTAACAAGTATTTTGTGTCAGTCTTGACTGTAGAAGACACTGACAGTATGCCCAAAACACAAAATACTCCGCAGATGCTGGGGTCAAAGCAACACTCACAACATGCGGGAGGAACTCAGCAGGTCGGGCAGCATCCGTGGAAATGATGAGTCGACGTTTCGGGGAAGGGTTCCGGCCCGAAATGTCGACTCATCGTTTCCATGGATGCTGCCCAACCTGCTGAGTTCCTCCAGCGTGTTGACGGTATGCCAGAATTTCGAGAGTGTCAGTGAGCAAAAATG
The DNA here is from genome assembly GCF_030028105.1 of Mobula birostris. Taxonomy (NCBI): domain Eukaryota; kingdom Metazoa; phylum Chordata; class Chondrichthyes; order Myliobatiformes; family Myliobatidae; genus Mobula; species Mobula birostris. Next base: position 30,190,240 of record NC_092390.1, on the reverse strand, counting down.
AGTGTAGTTGTTATCACTAAGGAGAAGGTGCTTGGGAAGCTAAAAGATCTGAAGGTAGATAATTCAACTGGACCAAATTGAATATATCCCAGGGTTCTGAAAGAGGTAGCTGAAGGAATTCTGGAGACAGTATTAATGATCCTTCAAGAATCACTAGATTCTGGAATGGTTTTGGAGGATTGGAATATTGTAAATGTCACTTCACCCTTTAAGAAGGAAGGGAAGCAGAAGAAAGGAAGTTATAGGCCAGTTGGTCTGCCTTCAGTGGTTAGGAAGAAGTTTTTTTTTATTAAGTGCAATCGTGAACAATAGCCAGATCAGAAATGCTGATCAAGTCAACTAGTTCCCAAAGAGAACTCTGACAGGCCAATCAAATGGTTCACTGCTGCTCAGCCGTAGAACACAAAAAAATCATATTTACAATTAGGGAACATTAAAAATAGTAAAAATACTGGAGTCATGATGATCGTGATGAAGTCTGCTGGAGAGAGACATTTATACACATGCTGCCCTCCATAATTCAAAGAGATTGAAGGATAAGGTTGCAGGGTGATAAAATGTGGCAGGAGTACTTGGAACTAAAAACTAATCCCTACCAGGAGAAAACAGCACGTGTTCTTTCCGCACTGTTTTCCAGCAGCTTAAGGACTAAGTCTAGCTCACAAGTGCTCTTGAAAGTCAGGTATTAACCCTACCGACCAACAACCAAGCATTGCCATCCTGGTCCCCTTCATGATAGCTTATGAAGAAGCATGTGACTTCCCTCCCAGAGAAGATAGATGTTTGTGCACTCGACTTTTGAAGGCTTGGATCCCATTGTCGCAGATGTTTCCAACCACAGCATCTGGAAGGCTGTTCCAAATTCCGATAGCACTGTGAAGGAAGGTTCTATCCAGTGTGTAGGTTCTTGCATCAGGCATAGAAACAGCGTGAGCAGGCATAGATAAACTTGATCGCGTAGTGAGCCATCTCTCATAAGATGAAGGCAGCATGGCGCGAAGGTCTGCAGGGCTGTGGCTGGTGTGCCTTTTGTATAGCACAGTAGCTGCAGCAACCTGTCATCTGCGATGTAAGCTACTGATGGCTAGCTTCTCACGAACTGTGGCTTCATCTACACCCATAATCCTGAGAGCCTTTCTTTGAATGGAATCAAGCAGGCTGAGGACACTCTGTGAGGCATTCATCCATGACAAGCAGCATACTCCATGATACTTTGTACCTCTGCCCTTTGTCTAGTTTGGATGCTACTTTCCACAGAGCACCAAGCCTTTGTCCAGCCTTGTTTGAAATAGTGGAAAGGTGTTTATCCCACACCAACTTGCTATCAATATTAACACCAAGGATTACTAGCTCCTTCTTTAAATCCAGCTTGCAGTTCCCAAAATACAAGTCAGGGTTAGATGGATTCCTCTTCATAGACATCACCATCGTCTTGCACTTTGTAGGCTCAAAGGTTGGAGTCCATTATTAAGGATGAGGTTTCAGGATACTCGGCAGCACATGATAAAATAGGCCTAAGTCAGCATGGATTCCTTAAGGGCTTGTCTGTTGGAATTCTTTGAGGAAATAACAGGCAGGACAGACATAGGAGAGTCAGTAGATGTTGTTTTCTTGGATTTTCAGAAGGCCTTTGACAACGTGTCACACACGAGATTAGAGCCTATGGTATTACAGGAAAGATGCTAACATGGATAAAAAATTGGCTGACTGGCAGGAGGCAAAGAGTAGGAATAAAGGAAGCCTTTACTGGCTTCCAGTGAATAGTGGTGTTCTTCAGGGGTCAGTACTGGGACCGCTTCTTTTCACATTTTATGTCAACAATTTGGATGGCTTTGTCAAGAATTCTGCAGACAAAACAATGTTAGGTGGAGGGACAGGTATCATTGAGGAAGCAGAGAACCTGCAGAAGGGCTTAGACAGCTTGGGAGAACGGGCAAAGGAGTGGCAGTTGGAATCGAGTGTAGGGAAGTGTATGGTCATGCACTTTGGTAGAAAGAATAAAGGCATAGACTATTTTCTAAATGGGGAGAAAATTCAAAAATCTGAGGTGCAAACTGACTCAGGAGTCCTTATGCCAGTCCTTATAACTTACGGGTTGAGTCATTGGTAAGGAAGTCAAATGTAATGTTAGCATAAATTTCAAGAATACTACAGTATAACAGCAAGGATATGATGCTGATGCTTTGTAAGACATTGGTCAGACTGCACTTGGAGTATTGTGAGCAATTTTGGGCCCTTTGTCGAAGAAAAGATGTGTTGGCATTAGAGAGGACCCAGAGGAGGTTCACAAGAATGATCCGAGGAAAGAAAAGGTTAACACACCTGTATGAGGAGTGTTGATGGCTCTGGGCCTGTTCTTAATTGAACTTAAAAGAATGAGATGCAATCTCATTGAAACCAATCGAATATTGAAAGGACGAGACAGGGTGGATGTGAAGGAAATGATTCCTGTAGTGTGTGAGTCTAAGACCAGAGTATACAGCCCCACAATAGAGGGAATTCCATTTTGAACAGATATAAGAAGGAATTCCATAAGCCAGAAGGTGGTGAATCTGGAAAATTCATTGCCATAGACCACTGTTGAGGCCAAGTCACTGAGGTTGTTGGGCACTTGGTTAGTCAGGGCATCAAATGTTACAGGGAGAAGGCAGGAGAATGAGGTTGAGAAGGATAATAAATCAGCCATGATGGAATAGTGGAGCAGACTCAATGGACCATGTCGGATAAAGAGAAGAAACATCTCTTAAAAGTACTCGCACAAAACGGATACCTGCAGAACTTCATAGAAAGACACTTATGAGGTTGATAACACACTAACCAAAAAGGACCAAACAGGATGTCATTCCATACATTCAAAATATCTCATAAATGACAGCACAACTGCTCCAAGAACAGAAAATTTCAGTTGCGCACAAGCCAACAGCAAAGTTGAGGAGAGTACTTTGCAGACCAAAAGAACAAACCATGCTACTAGACAAGATCAATGTGGTCTACAAAATACAATGTAGGGAATGCAGCAAATATTATATCAGCCAAACTGGGAGCAAACTATCCACAAGAATCCATGAACATCAACTGGCTATAAATCAGCATGACCTAATTTCTACCTTTGAAGATCGAAAAGGGCACAAATTCAACTGGCCATCAGTGAAAGTCACAGTGCAAGCAAACGGCATGCAAGAGAATTCCTAGAGGCGTAGTTTCCACAAACAATTCTGTGACCTCAATCCAAATTATGAACTAATGCAGGCAAAATTCCTGACCACAACGCACAAAGATTGTCACACAGCCAATCAGCGATGAGATTTCCTCCCTACATCACAACTGAGTTTCTGAAATGACATCCAATCAGCTGACTGAAAAGCATATAAAGGCCAGGCATTCGGAGGAGACACACAATCAACAGCGCACATGGTGACGAAATGTTTGCAAGTAAATTGCCAAGATCGGAGAACAGCTCAACCCAAATTATACAACTGACTTTATCTTCTCCCTCTCAAACTACAGGGTGAATTCTATCATATTGTGATCACTATCTCCTCAGGGTTCCTTTACTTTAAGGTCCCTAAATCAAATCTGATTGATTAAATAAAACCTAATCCAGAATTGCCTTTCTCCTAGTGTGCTCAAACACAAGCTACTCTAAAAAGCCACCTCGTAGGCATTCTACAAATTCCCTCCCCTGGTTTTCCCAACCTACCTGTATATTTAAATCTCCAATGACTATCCTAACATTGCCCTTTTTATATGCCTTTTCTATCTCCAGTTGTAATTTATCTCCCATATCCTGGCTACTGTATGGAGGTCTGTATATCACTCCATCAGGGTCGTTTTACCCTTGCTGTATCTTAACTACAAGTATTCTATATCTTCTGATCCTATGTCACCTCTGTCTAAGGATTTGATTTCACTTTTTTACCAAACCCTCTGCCTACCTGCCCGTCCTTTTGATACAATGTATATCCTTGGATGTTAAGCTCTCAAATGATCTTCTTTCAAAGGTTCAAAAGTCCAAAGGTTCATCTTTATTATCAAAGTATATATGCAGAATACAACGCAGAGAGTTGCCTTCTCCAGATCATCATAAAATACAAAAAGTCATAGAAGTAATTGATAGAAAGACATCAATCTCTCTTGCCCTCTAGTTGTAAACACCCCACACAAAAAGAAAAGGAAACAGAAACTCGCAAACCCCAAACCCCCAACCTCTCCCTCACACAAAAACTATCAGTTCACCTACATGGAGAAACAACAGTAGAAACATCAAACCCAAACCTCCAGCTCACCAATCGGCAACAAGGAAGAATGGGCATGAGAACATGAAAAAAACATAGAGCTGAAATAGACCAAGATGAACTACAGCTGGTTTGAACTACAGTCTAATCGATAAATCTCAGAATTTCGATAATATCTCTGAAAACATAGGTACCCAGCGGCCTCTCCAAGGGCAGTGACTCGAATCAAAGACCCCTCTGAGTGCAGCAACTTGAACCAGTGGCACCTTTGGGGATTGCTCACTCTCCTCCACATTTGTCTCAATGTTCTGTCTACCTCGATGTTGTAATCAGTGAGAAATGTAGTCGATCATGGCCCCTTGTCTCATCTCTCAGCTTCTCCTCCACAACCCAGTGACCATAAGGCTATACCTGCCAATTTCTAAGAACCTTTACCTTATTCAGTCTCCTGCCTGCATTCAAAAATAACAACTTCAGTCCTATAGTCTTCACCCTTTTTTTAATTTTTCCCCCATTTTTGCACTTCAACTCATCCCAATAACTGCAATTCTGCCCTATTATCTGCTTGTCCATCCCCATAGTCTCACTACATAGTGCATTGACCCATATACCACCTGACCCATCCTCAGCCCTATCATTCCAGTTCCCATCCCCTGCCAAATTAGTTTAAACCCTCTTCCCCAACAGCTCTATCGAACTTGTCCACACACATTCAGTTTGACTCATCCCATTATTGGAAAGATGTAGAGGTTTTGGAGAGTTGCAGACGAGTTTTACCAGGATACTTCCTGGACTGGTGGACATGCATTACACAGAAAGATTGGGCAAATAAGGGTTATCTTCTCTGGAACAGCAGAGGCTGGGGGGAGACCTAATAGAAGTTGATTAAATCATGAGAGGAAAAGTAAGAGTAAACAGTTGGTATATTTTTCTATGGTTGAATTGTCTAAAACTAGAAGTAATGCATTTAAGGCAAGAGGGGAAGGTTCAAAGAAAATGCATGGCAGAAATACTTTTTCACACCATGGTGGGTGCTTAAAAATTTTATGTACAAGTCTCTTAGATAGGCATATGAATATGCAGTAATGGGAAAATGTGGATTATGTGCAGTCAGAAGGGAATGGTTTAATTAGACATCATTATGTTAATTACTTCAGCACAACATCATGAACAGCCTGGCCTATTCCTATATTATTCGATGTTCTAATTAGAGCAAACCAATTTAATTTAAAAATAGTTGAATACTGTCAGAAATTAAAAATATCAAAATAAAATGCAAAAAATAAATTTGTTCTAAAAAGCTGTAAGTCAGATGTGAAATGCATCCAGAGATTTTTCATAGGGAATCATTGGTCCATCTCTGCCAAGTCATGAGATGGAGATAACAGTCATCCAGAGATGGGAGAGAACAGCGAGAACACACTGGCTTTCGAGCATCAAGATATTCCTGGAATCTATATTTAGCTGAATTTGTCTAGAATTGTGGGACTCCTGAAGGACAACAGTTGATATCTGACGATTCTGCCATCAGTCAGTGTGATTTCCTTCAATCATTTAAACATTACCACTCATGTTTTCTCACTTTTCATGAGAGCCTGAACATGAAATGATAAGAGATGGCCTGTGCCAATGTTCACACAGTGCCTCAGTATGAACAAAGGCTCTGCAAAAAAACTGCACATTAAAATGAATTATGTACAAAACAGCCTTTGAAACATTGTTCCTGCATGAGAAGTATCCAATTAAATATTATGAATTATCATTGACAAATGTAATCGTAAACTGAAAAAACCACTAAAACTGAGAACAATTAGGAACATTCAATGCTCCCAACAGAGAGGTATGCATGCAGTGGGCAAGTTATGAGAGGATTCCATTCCTAAGAAGTGTTCAAAATCCAGTCAGACATGAATGAAATGGAGATGATCATAAAAACAACTGTGACACAAGACTGAACAGGAAGAACAGCAGCCAACAGGCCTTACTAACTCAGTAAGTGACCAAGTGAGCCTGCTCAAGCGCTCCCAACTCTGCTCAACTTAAACCAACACCCAATTGTTATGGCTCCAGGGGATAAGGGAGGGGGAATGGAGGTGGGGTGAGATGGTCCATTCCCACCAGGTAGAAGATGCCAAGAGCCCTGCAGCAGTCAAAAAATCCACCCCATCAATCCTGCCAGCCTCACTCATATGTACAGGGTGTCAAAAAGACATGTGTTCATAAACTGAGGAGGACATGTACTTGAAGAAACTGTAGAACAAAGAGTTGAAGCATCAAGGACTGATATTTTGCCCAAGTTTTCTGCAATTATGAATCCTTGCTGCAAGTAAAAGATTGTTAAATTTAGCCTGATGTTTTCTAATCATATACAGTTCAGTTAATTACTGCTGTTTGAGGAACCAGATTGAAGCTGTTGTTTCAACAGCCAGAAATTAAGCATCCGAAGGCAAGGTTACAGTTTCAAGTTCTATTGATGCTCATAAATACAGACCACAATAATGTGATGCCCGATTCTTCACAGTGGAGTTGCAGAAATGGGCTGCAGTAAGATTATCTGTGGATCCTCCCACACTTCCTTTAAATGGCAAAACCCAACTAAAGGCACCTCTTTCCCAAAACCTACTCTTGGTGAAACCACAAAGACTTAGTTCAATTTTAACCTATTTAGTCTTATCTGAAGAATCAACTGCAATGGATTGATTTTGCATCTTTACCCTGGTGTCCTTGAAAGAATCTTGCTTGGTACCTTCCTCTTCCTCACGTACGTGAAAGGCCTGGACAATAACATTAAAAGGTGTATTTCCCTTACCTACGCTCTAAATTGCTAGCTTTGTTCCCGTCACTATTAACCCTTCCACTATCTCTTAACTGTCAAGCTACTGATTTGACATCTGGCTCAGAGAATAGAAATATCCTCTATCTAATTCTTGGGACAAGTGAAGCCATCATCATCAGTCCCGATAACAACTTATACTTTCCAGGTTATCAACTTCATCCCTCTTCCTAGAAATGTCTGAAATTGTTCATAATATGGTTACTATATCTGACCTTTGAATTGTATTATCAAGACCACCAATATTACTCTTCATCGCATCCCTTCCCTTGTTCCTTTCTCTTCTTATCTACTGCTGAAAGATTAATTTATGCCTTCAGAATGACTATTCCAGTGGACCCTAGCTAACCTTCCTGTTCTGGCCTCCATCAACTTGAAGTCAGTAGAAGTATTTTTTGCTATGGACCAACAAACACTGAGTCCTGCTCATCCTTCATCTGTGGCTTTTCTAGCCAACTAGGCACAGCTTCCCAGAAACACTATATTTTAAAACATGAATTGCCATTGTTCCTACATTTTTCAATGCCTTCTTTGAAACCCAACTCTGTGACCTCCTTCAGTTCACAGTCCTCTGATCTTCTGAATCCTCCTCAAATTTAAATCACTTCACCATTTGCAACTGTAACTTTATTTGCCTAAGCCCCAAGATCCCTTCTTCAGACCTCCCTGCGTCAAACTCTTTTACCTCTTATACTTGAAATCCTTCTCTTTAACCAAGCTTTCAACAAAACATCCTCATTCTTCTAGACACAACATCGACCTTCCTGTGATAATGCTCATATGATGTTTCGTCATATGGCACAAGTTTTCTAGTTTAATTACATCAACTCAACAAGTTAGAAAGTGAGTTGAATTAAATAAATTGCCCTTACACATTATCACTAGTCTCATATTAGAAGATTAAAACCTACCGAAGACTTTCACATTTGTTAACAACTGTAGGTCAGTGGTTTTGAACCAAAATAATCAGAATGGCCTTGGTGCATTCTCAGATGCCATCTGTTAAAGCTCAATCGTTTACATAAAATGGATTTTTTTTATAAAGAAATTTACACAACTGTTAATGGTGTATTATTTAACATATTAAGAAATTAATTTCATAACTAAAAGGCAGTGAACAGTGCTGAGTATAAAGAGGAAGTTCAAATGCCATGTTGTAACATGCACTTGCAAACAAATCTTTTTCAAAGGCAGCTCAGGAGACATGTTAATGAATTTGTCAAGTAAACTGATGCAAAGTCAAATAGTGCTATGAGTGCACTGGATCAGACAATAGAAATTATGATATAGCACTAATTATTCCCAAATTTTTTGCTATATTTTCGTCAACAATCATGAACAGGCAAAGATTTATACAAGTAAAATCATTCGATTGTTGATCATAGTCAACAAGAAATATAAACACATGAATAAAAAGAGTAATTTTTTTTTATCTTTTTAGAAAGTAGAACAGTAGCATTTTCAAAGAAGGGATACAGAAATTTGTCTGACCAAATAAAATTTGATTTGTCTCATGGAACACCAAAAAAAAAGGTAATGTTGAGTAGCTGACAGGTGATCAAGAGCTCTGGAACACAGAACTCTATTAATGTCAGTGACATGTCTCAATGGAAGAATTCAAGCTACATCAATCTTGAGGATTCTTAGAAATTGTGATGTGGTTTCATGGCAATAAGATTTGGCTCCAGCAAATCAAACTCCTTTCTAAAAAAATAAACTCCGATGTGGTAAAATGGCTTCACAGTATTGAAAACACTGGACGGAAAATTAGATTAAGTGATGCTTTTCGTCTTCATCTTCTGGGCAGTGAAGTAGAACACATGCATCATAACAAAGATCATCTAACTATTTTTTCCAACCTACAGCAAGCTGCACAAGTTTCTTAAAAAATTGCCGTTCTACTCTCTACATATACCCCTGCCAAAACACCCCAAATAGTCCTTCCAGGTGTGGCAACACCTCCTCTGTGAATCTGCTAGGGTCATCAATTGTGTCCAATGCTCCTGTCACAGCCTCCTCGACACTGGTGAGACACATCATAAATTGGGGGACTACTTTGCCGAGCACCATTGCTCCATCTGTCAAAGGTGGAACTTCCCAGTGGCCAACGTTTTAACTCTGATTCCCATTCCCATTCTGACATGTCAGTCCATGGTCTCCTCTTCTTCTATTCCCCAATCTGGCCTCTTACCTCTTCTCACCTGCCTATTACCTGCCCCTGGGTCCCCTCCTCCTTTCTGTTCTCCTGTGGTCCACTCTCTTCTCCTATCAGATAACTTCTCCTGCAGCCCTTTATCTCTCTTACCCACATGCCTTCACTTACCATCTTCTAGCTGCCCTTTTTCTCCTCATCGCACTTTTTTTTACTGGTGTCTTCCCCCTTCCTTTCCAGTCCTGTAGAGGGGTCAAGGCCCGAAACATCGACTGTTTATTCTAGTATTTTGTGTGTGTTGCTTTGAATTTCCAGCATCTGCAGACTTTCTCATGTTTAAAACAAAATTGTGTCTTTGCTAAAGCAAACGCTACTAGTCACTTCAGAGTTACCGTTTAAACCTTTCACAACTTGATGCAAACAGGTTGGGTGCACAAAGTATACATTTCACCCATTTGTGTCTGAAGCAATTGAAACAGGGTCTTGAAACTGGTACCTTACAAATCTAGGCAACATGCCGCTATAATTAAGCAGCCATTTACAAATCTCACTGCAATCACATTGGATTCTCTCTGGGGATCTAAGTTAGCACTGATTGAACATAGAATAGTACAGCACGAAACAGGCCCTTTGGCCCACAATATTATCCCAAACCAATTAACCAACTAAACTAATCCACCCAGCCTACACAATGTCCTTATCCTTCCATTTTCCTCACATTCATTTACTATCTAAATGTCCCTTAAAACTCTCTAATGTATCTGCCTCTACCATTACCCCAGAAAGCATATTCCAGGTACCCACCACTCTGTGTAAAAAAATTTGCTCTTCACATCTCTTTAAATGCATGCCCTCTGGTATTAGATATTTCAATCCTGGGAAAAGGATACTGACTGCCTACAATATCTATGCCTCTTATAATCGTATAAACCTCTATCATATCTCCCCTCAACCTTTGGAGCTCCAGAGAAATCAACTCAAGTTTGTCTAACATTATAGCAGAAACCCTGTAATCTGTGCAGAATCCTGCTTAAACTCTTCTGCACCCTCTCCAAATCTTCAACATCCTTCTTTAAATTGTCCACAGGTCCCTCCTAATCCACCCAGTTTTTAGAGATAGCTACTTCACAGAGCAAAGGAGTTCTGTGATTGAAAAGTTGGAGTCAACATTTATAGCAGCCTACAGTAGAGTACAGGCTCTGCAGTCCAAATGTTGTGCTGACTCTTTGACCGACCACAAGAACAATCTAACCCTTGTTGCCAACATAACCTTCTATTTTCCCCTCATCCATCTGCCTATCTAATAGTATCTTAAATGTACCTACTGAATCTACCACTACCACCCTGTGTAAAAAAAAAATTGACATACCCAGTGTACTTTCTCTCAAACACCTTAGTTATGGCCCCTCATATTAGTCTGGAAGAAAAGTCTCTAGCAGTCACTCTTCCTATGCCTCTTATCATCTTATACACCTCTACCAAGTCACCTCTTATTCTCCTTCTTTCCAAAATGAAAAACCTTAGTTCATCAACCTATCCTCATAAGACATGCTTTCTAATTCAGGCAGCATCCTGGCAGATCTCCTCTACACCCTCTCTAAAGCTTTCAATACCTTCCTCTGATGAGACAATCAAAAATGTACAGAACACTCCAAGTGTGATCTAACCGGTCCTTTTTTAGAAATGCAACAATACCTCGAGCCTGTTGAACTCAATCCTTCAACTAATGAAGGTCAACACCATATGCGTCCATAACCATCCTACCAACTTGCAATACAACTTTGAGAGATCTAAGGACGTGAACCATAAGATCCCTTTGTTCCTACACCATGTTAAGACTCCGGCCATTAACCATGCCTTCAAGTTTGATCTGTCATAATGAATCACTTCACACCTTTCCAGACTGAATTCCATCTGCCACTTCTCAGCCGAGCTCTGCTTCCCATCAATGTCCCTTTCTAAGTTACAATATCCTGCTACACTCACCTTTGTATTCTTTTTTTTTCTTATCAGGCAGAAGATATAAAAGTCTGAAAGCGCATAGCACCAAGCACAAAGGCAGCTTCTGCCCCATTATTAAAAAAACTATTGAATGATTCCGTAGTAAGATTAGGTGGATTCTTGACCTCAAAATTCACATCATTATGATCTTGCATCTTATTGCCTACCTGTACTGCATTTTCACATTGTATTCAACATTCTATTATTGTTTTATCTCATACTATGTCAACACATTGCATAATGAATTGTTCGATCTGATTTGTATGCAAAACAAGTTTTTCACTGTGCCTTGGTATATGTGACAAAAATACAACAATTCCAATTCCAACAAGGATCTAATTCCTGCTATTGTTAAAGATCAAAGGAAATACTAAATAAATTGAATTGTAGAAATGAATTTTAATAATAAGGTAGAAGATGAAGTTCTGAAGGGACAATAAAGTTGGCAATAGTATCTGAAGGAGCTAAGATTGTTCAAATGAGAGTCACTAAAACAGGTCACCTTTAGTCTGACAGACTTGTACTAGTGGGCCAGATAAAGACTAGTGTTTGAGCTCAGCTATTTACAATGGCAGGGTTAACTTTTCTCTGTTTCTTTCTCTCACCAGAGATGTTGCGGGGACAGCTGATTACTTCCAGCATTTGTCTGCTATCACGTTATGAAAGGATATACTTGTCTTGGCTCAAGAGACTAATTCCTGAGAGGAAGGGCTTCTATGTTTGTTATATAGTAATTAAGGAATCATAGTTTCTATTAGTGGGAGAGTCTAGGTCCAGGAAGCACAGCCTCAAAAAAGAAGGAACTTTAGAACAGAGAGGATGAGGTATGTCTTTAACCAGAGCATAGTGAATCTGTGGAACCCTTTGCCACAGATGGCTGTAGAGGACAAGTCGCTGGGTATATTTAAAGGAGAGGTTGATAGGCTCTGGATTAGTAAGGGTGTGAAAATTATGGGGTTGAGCAGAAAATAAATCAGCCATGATGGAATGGTGGAGAAAACTCAATGGGCCAAATGGCCTAATTCTGCTCCAATGTCTTATGGTCTTAATAGAGATCAAGTATAAGTAGCTTATTGTCACCACAGCTTGTTAGAATGCAAGGTGATTGCTTGAAGTTTAAAACTTCTTAAAGGGGTTGAGGGGATGGAATTCAGAGTTGGGAGCTGTAAGATAACGGCACTGCAAGTTACAACTGAAATTTCAGCACTTAGTTTTTAAGATTCTGATATATTAACAGAATAAGCTGTGGGTCTCCTGTTACTTCAATAATAATGTCAAAATTAATATTTTGGACTATGAGTTAATATAATGATCAGGGAGGAAAATTAACTTAAGGTAGAAGATTAAACCATGTCCTTTATTACTGTTGAGGTGGACTTGAGTGTCTAGTGGGTTACATTTCTTACCTAATGACCATACTTGCTTTTATATAATGTATTTCATTCACATAGTCAAACAAACAAAGGCGCTTCATTGGAACATTCTCAGACACTGAATCATGTAACAGGGTAACATGCAACATGATCAAAAGCTTTGTCAAAGTGAATCGAAGAGGATAGGAAGAGAGGTGGGAGGTTTTGCACTTTGACTGAAATAAGTTAAACCCCAGAAAGCTAAAGGCACAGCTGTACTGGTGGAGTGATTAAAATCAAGAATGAACAAAAGGCCAATACTCGAGCATAGAGATCTCGTACGCTTGCAGAGTAGGAGGTGTGGAGACGGTGAGCAGGGATACCATGCAGCTTTCTGGAAGCATGGAGAACTTTATTACCAGAGCCATCAGACTGGGAGAATCTTTAAACAAACCCAGAACATATCTTTATATGAACAAGTGCCAAAATAATCATGATGTCTCATATGGTCACTTCTTATCAAAATTGAACATGATAATTACAATTTCTAGTGAAATCTTTTCACTAAAGCCCTTATTAAGCACCACATTCAGCAGAGTAAAAATAATTGAACTAGATTTTGAGGGGTATAGTGCAGATACTCCTTCTGGTTTGAACTGTTGCGCAAATGAAAGCCTGGACCCAACCCACAGCTATAGCCAAATTCCCAAGGTCAAAACTTTTTTGATAGATAGAAACACTCTCCTATGCTGTATTAGGAATTCATGTCACTGTTACACAGTCACAGTCACAAACTTTCAAAACTGCTGGAATTAGTCATATAATATACTGCTTCATTTTGGTAGGAATACAGTAAAGCTAATGTAATTTCTCAAGGAAATGTGTCAACAGATGACAATGGGCTGGATCACTGAACATTTTTTTGCCTTTTTTGTTTATAGATACAGTAACAAACATTTGATGTATAAACACATTTACAAAACATACATATTTACATAAACCATTGGCCAAACCTTGAATATGTTCCAATGAAATATTATTTCCTTAAATGTTTCAAAGTCCTGGCACATGTAGTAAAATACTTACTACCTGGGCAGATGATTAATAATCCTTGTAATTTCTAACTCTCTCCAGAAAAATATTTTTCTTTTAAATGAAATAAAGTTAAAAATAACAAGTGGAAATCTGATTTGATTCTTATTGTGTAAAATGCCAACACTGAACTGGAGAAATGAACAAGGCTTTATTCATAGTAGAATTAACTATTAGTTATATTTAATAACATTAAGTTACAAATTAGGCAGATATGTTTTCAAGCAATGATTAAATATTATGTAAATTTTCACAAACAATTTGATTAAAAATTTTGAAAATAAACTGTCAGACCCCTAAGTGTTAGAAATTGATTCTAATTTTGGGTTACCGATAACTAAAGTATTAAAAAGTATTCCTAATTCTTTACTTACAAAACTATCAGTTTATATCTCTGGTAATGCAGTTACACATTAGGACCAAAAGCAGAAGTAAAGATTTTTGAGTGTGTACATACCATGAGCATCAAAGAAATCATCTAGAAAAAGAAAGCAGCATGCAGAGTTTGGTTAGATCTTAATGAACTGATTAGCAATTTGGTCATTAAAAACAACAGAATAGACTATATTTTCTATACTTCCTGCAGAGCACAGCTTTTGCAAAGTAAGAGGAAATGGATAGATTCTGGGAAAAGCATACACTATGATCATTTCATGCAGTTGTTTATCTGGACTAATAAATGAAAATCTCAAAATTAACAATAAACACCCAACTGCAGATATGTAGAGATGAAGAAGATGAAGATTAATTCCTATAAGAATTTGCAGCTTAGCCATCTTTGATTTAATTACCTTCAAATTTTGGTTTAGTTCTGTTTCCCATAAACATTAATTTATTTCATCATTTATAATAGGAAATACCACAAGAAACTGTTCAATTAGAGTTAATTTTTTGTGCTGTGATCATATTGTACTCATTTTATACTCTCTTTACTTTTCCTTTGGCTGGATGCTTCTGCCCTGTTCTCCCATCAGATAATTAGTTCAACTCAAACAAAGGTTTAAATAGTTTCAGTGCAGATGAAAAGTAATAAGTGCCAGCTAATCTCCACTTTCCCTGTTGAATACTTAAATGAATAACTAAAACAAGAGTTAGTGAATTCAGTGCAGATTGCAAATGAAAATGAATCTGTATTTGTATGAATACCTCATTTCTTCATATAAATACAAATACAAATTTATTTTCATTTGTAATCTGCATCCAATCTACTAACTCTTGTTTTGGTTTCTCTTTGCTTTTTCAGCTTTCACTGAAGACCACCTCTTTGATTATATTCTTCACCCGGCTGTCTCTTCAGACCATACAGTCACCTGCTACATACAGTAGTTGTATGATTCCTAATTCAAAAACAAATACATTAGCAGTAAAAGAATTCTTAATTATGACTAAAAAAAAATCGAAATTTTCTGCAAAATAATAAAAAGTGAATAAACTGAGGAATTAGTTAAAATAATTAAATGCTATATGAAATTTAAAATAAAAGCCTAAAGTAAACTCCTTAGCAAAAAATATTCCAAGTTAAAGACATTTAACATCAACTCATTTCCAATTGTCTCATTTTTCTTGCTTTTTATGATTAATTATCTCACCTCCAGGATCCTGGGCTAAATTCGGCGTTGCCAGGGTAACTAGTTTGAGTCCTAAAATTAACCATGTGACACACCATGGCCAAGAAGTCATTTTCTTTCAATCCTTACTTGTTATGAACCTGAAATTAGAAAGGAACACCTTCCATTAAAAAATATCCAATTGTCAGTCAATTGTCAGCAGTGCACTGAATATTATTTTTTTACCCTAACTTCATAACAAGAGCATACAAATGAAATGATAATCCACATACCATTAATTTGAATGAGCAGAAAATTATAGGCTACATTCTCACAATGTCCTGATATGTTGCACCCGTCACTCTCAATTTCTGCCAAGAGCAATAAATCACATTTTGGAAGTCAAAGAAACTGTTTTTTTTTCTGCAACACACATCAAAGTTGCTGGTGAACGCAGCAGGCCAGGCAGCATCTGTAGGAAGAGGTGTAGTCGACGTTTCAGGCCGAGACCCTTCGTCAGGACTAACTGAAGGAAGAGTGAGTAAGGGATTTGAAAGTTGGAGGGGGAGGGGGAGATCCAAAATGATAGGAGAAGACAGGAGGGGGAGGGATAGAGCCAAGAGCTGGACAGGTGATAGGCAAAAGGGGATACGAGAGGATCATGGGACAGGAGATCCGGGAAGAAAGACGGGGGGGGGGGGGGGGGGGACCCAGAGGATGGGCAAGAGGTATATTCAGAGGGACAGAGGGAGAAAAAGGAGAGTGAGAGAAAGAATGTGTGCATAAAAATGAGTAACAGATGGGATACGAGGGGGAGGTGGGGCCTTAGCGGAAGTTAGAGAAGTCGATGTTCATGCCATCAGGTTGGAGGCTACCCAGACGGAATATAAGGTGTTGTTCCTCCAACCTGAGTGTGGCTTCATCTTTACAGTAGAGGAGGCCGTGGATGGACATGTCAGAATGGGAATGGGATGTGGAATTAAAATGTGTGGCCACTGGGAGATCCTGCTTTCTCTGGCGGACAGAGCGTAGATGTTCAGCAAAGCGGTCTCCCAGTCTGCGTCGGGTCTCGCCAATATATAAAAGGCCACATCGGGAGCACCGGACGCAGTATATCACCCCAGTCGACTCACAGGTGAAGTGTTGCCTCACCTGCAAGGACTGTTTGGGGCCCTGAATGGTGGTAAGGGAGGAAGTGTAAGGGCATGTGTAGCACTTGTTCCGCTTACACGGATAAGTGGCAGGAGGGAGATCAGTAGGGAGGGTTGGGGGGGACGAATGGACAAGGGAGTTGTGTAGGGAGCGATCCCTGCGGAATGCAGAGGGGGGGGGAGGGAAAGATGTGCTTAGTGGTGGGATCCCGTTGGAGGTGGCGGAAGTTACGGAGAATAATATGTTGGACCCGGAGGCTGGTGGGGTGGTAGGTGAGGACCAGGGGAACCCTATTCCTAGTGGGGTGGCAAGAGGATGGAGTGAGAGCAGATGTACGTGAAATGGGGGAGATGCGTTTAAGAGCAGAGTTGATAGTGGAGGAAGGGAAGCCCCTTTCTTTAAAAAAGGAAGACATCTCCCTCGTCCTAGAATGAAAAGCCTCATCCTGACAGCAGATGCGGCAGAGATGGAGGAATTGCGAGAAGGGGATGGCGTTTTTGCGAGAGACAGGGTGAGAAGAGGAATAGTCCAGATAGCTGTGAGAGTCAGTAGGCTTATAGTAGACATCAGTGGATAAGCTGTCTCCAGAGACAGAAAGATCTAGAAAGGGGAGGGAGGTGTCGGAAATGGACCAGGTAAGCTTGAGGGCAGGGTGAAAGTTGGAGGCAAAGTTAATAAAGTCAACGAGTTCTGCATGCGTGCAGGAAGCAGCGCCAATGCAGTCATCGATGTAGCGAAGGAAAAGTGGGGGACAGATACCAGAATAGGCACGGAACATAGATTGTTCCACAAACCCAACAAAAAGGCAGGCATAGCTAGGACCCATACAGGTGCCCATAGCTACACCTTTAGTTTGGAGGAAGTGGGAGGAGCCAAAGGAGAAATTATTAAGAGTAAGGACTAATTCCGCTAGACGGAGCAGAGTGGTGGTAGAGGGGAACTGATTAGGTCTGGAATCCACAAAGAAGCGTAGAGCTTTAAGACCCTCCTGATGGGGGATGGAAGTATATAAGAACTGGACATCCATGGTGAAAATAAAGCGGTGGGGGCCAGGGAATCATCTTAAAGTTTAAGAGCGTGAGAAGTGTCACGAACATAGGTCGGAAGGGATTGAACAAGGGGTGATAAAACAGTGTCGAGGTATGCAGAGATGAGTTCGGTGGGGCAGGAGCAAGCTGAGACAATAGGTCGGCCAGGACAGGCAGGTTTGTGGATCTTGGGGAGGAGGTAGAAACGGGAAGTGCGGGGTGTGGGAACTATAAGGTTGGTAGCAGTGGATGGGAGATCCCCTGAGCGGATAAAGTCGGTGATGGTGTGGGAGACAATGGCCTGGTGCTCCTTAGTGGGGTCACGATCGAGGGGTAAATAAGAGGAGGTATCCGCGAGTTGTCGCTGTGCCTCGGCAAGGTAGAAGTCAGTACGCCAGACTACAACAGCACCCCCCTTATCGGCGGGTTTAATAATAAGGTTAGGATTAGTGCGGAGGGAGTGGAGAGCAGAGCATTCGGAAGGAGTGAGGTTGGAATGGGGACAAGGTGCGGTGAAGTCGAGACGGTTGATGTCCCGTCGGCAATTAGCGATAAAGAGATCCAGAGCAGGCAGAAGACCAGAGCGGGGTGTCCAGAGCAGGCAGAAGACCAGAGCAGGGTGCCCCACCGAACTCATCTCTGCATACCTCGACACTGTTTTATCCCCCCTTGTTCAATCCCCCTTCCGACCTATGTTCGTGACACTTCTCACGCTCTTAAACTTTTCGATGATTTTAAGTTCCCTGGCCCCCACCGCTTTATTTTCACCATGGATGTCCAGTCCTTATATACTTCCATCCCCCATCAGGAAGGTCTTAAAGCTCTACGCTTCTTTTTGGATTCCAGACCTAATCAGTTCCCCTCTACCACCACTCTGCTCCGTCTAGCGGAATTAGTCCTTACTCTTAATGATTTCTCCTTTGGCTCCTCCCACTTCCTCCAAACTAAAGGTGTAGCTATGGGCACCCGTATGGGTCCTAGCTATGCCTGTCTTTTTTTTGGCTTTGTGGAACAATCTATGTTCCGTGCCTATTCTGGTATCCGTCCCCCACTTTTCCTTCGCTACATCGATGACTGCATTGGCGCTGCTTCCTGCACGCATGCTGAGCTCGTTGACTTTAACTTTGCCTCCAACTTTCACCCTGCCCTCAAGTTTACCTGGTCCATTTCCGACACCTCCCTCCCCTTTCTAGATCTTTCTGTCTCTGGAGACAGCTTATCCACTGATGTCTACTATAAGCCTACTGACTCTCACAGCTATCTGGACTATTCCTCTTCTCACCCTGTCTCTTGCAAAAATGCCATCCCATTCTCGCAATTCCTCCGTCTCTGCCGCATCTGCTCTCAGGATGAGGCTTTTCATTCTAGGACAAGGGAGATGTCTTCCTTTTTTAAAGAAAGGGGCTTCCCTTCCTCCACTATCAACTCTGCTCTTAAACGCATCTCCCCCATTTCACGTACATCTGCTCTCACTCCATCCTCTCGCCACCCCACTAGGAATAGGGTTTCCCTGGTCCTCACCTACCACCCCACCAGCCTCCGGGTCCAACATATTATTCTCCGTAACTTCCGCCACCTCCAATGGGATCCCACCACTAAGCACATCTTTCCCTCTCCCCCTCTCTCTGCATTCCGCAGGGATCGCTCCCTACACAACTCCCTTGTCCATTCTTCCCCCTCATCCCTCCCCACTGATCTCCCTCCTGGCACTTATCCGTGTAAGCGGAACAAGTGCTACACATGCCCTTACACTTCCTCCCTTACCACCATTCAGGGCCCCAAAAAGTCCTTCCAGGTGAGGTAACACTTCACCTGTGAGTTGACTGGGGTGATATACTGCGTCCGGTGCTCCCGATGTGGCCTTTTATATATTGGCGAGACCCGACGCAGACTGGGAGACCGCTTTGCTGAACATCTACGCTCTGTCCGCCAGAGAAAGCAGGATCTCCCAGTGGCCACACATTTTAATTCCACATCCCATTCCCATTCTGACATGTCTATCTATGGCCTCCTCTACTGTAAAGATGAAGCCACACTCAGGTTGGAGGAACAACACCTTATATTCTGTCTGGGTAGCCTCCAACCTGATGGCATGAACATCGACTTCTCTAACTTCCGCTAATGTCCCACCTCCCCCTCGTACCCCATCTGTTACTTATTTTTATACATACATTCTTTCTCTCACTCTCCTTTTTCTCCCTCTGTCCCTCTGACTATACCCCTTGCCCATCCTCTGGGTCCCCCCCCACCCCCGTCTTTCTCCCCGGACCTCCTGGCCCATGATCCTCTCGTATCCCTTTTGCCTATCACCTGTCCAGCTCTTGGCTCTATCCCTCCCCCTCCTGTCTTCTCCTATCATTTTGGATCTCCCCCTCCCACTTTCAAATCCCTTACTCACTCTTCCTTCAGTTAGTCCTGACAAAGGGTCTCGGCCTGAAACGTCGACTGCACTTCTTCCTAGAGATGCTGCCTAGCCTGCTGCGATCACCAGCAATTTTTATGTGTGTTGAGAGCAATTACAAATTAAGCTGAAGGAACTAGAAACAAAACACAAATTGAGCTTGACACAGGGTACATTAGAGGAAATTTTAAAAAATTAGGAATGAAATTAATAGTTTGGCTACACGAGAAATTAGAAAAAATTTACTGTTTTTGAAACAGAGACACTATGAAAGTGGATCTAAATCAATGAAAATACTGGCATGGAAATGGAAAAAAAAGATAGCAGAAAGTACAATTCATAGAATTAGGGATCCAAGAACAAAAGTGATAAAAAAATAAGCTAAGTGGAATTCAAGAAGCTTTTGAAATGTTTTACAAAACTCTATATTCCAAAGTTCCAGGGGGAAGCATAACCCAAATTAACACTTTCCTGAATTCTTTAGAGTTACCCACTTTAAGCAAAGAACAAAATAGAACGATGACTGCTGACATAACTGAAGCTGAACTAAAAACTGCAATTAGTAGGCTTAAATTAAGCAAGTCACCAGGATCAGATGGATATACGGCAGAGTGGTATAAAGAGTTTAGAAGAGAGTTAATTCCTGTTTTACTCCCCACACCGAACTAGGCTCTAAGAAAGGCGCAAATGCCACCCAGCTGAAGGAGGCGATAATCTCAGCTATACCGAAAGAAGGCAAGGATAAAATGGAATGTGGGTCATTTAGACCAATATCTGTTCTTAATGTGGATTATAGAATATTTACCTCCATCATGGCCAAATGATTAGAAGATTTTCTACCCATACTGATACATAATGATCAGACAGGTTTTATACAACGACGACAAACACAAGACAATATACAAAGGACACTTCACATTATGGATCATATAAAAAATGAAATTGAAGCAATAGTGATAAGCGTGAAAGCTGAAAAGGCATTTGATTCGGTTAATTGGAATTTTCTTTACAGAGTTTTACTTAGATTTGGTCTACATGACATAATTATTAAAACTATACAGGCACTATACAACGATCCTACTGCCAGGATTAAAATCAATGGATATTTATCTCATAGTTTTACCCTAGAAAGGGGCATGAGACTACTCTTCACATTATATCTGGAACCATTAGCTCAATAGATCAGACAAAATGAAGATATCAGGTGAATTACTATTAAAGGGACAGAGCATAAATTGGCCTTTTATGCAGATGACATTTTGATTTGTCTACGGCAACCAACATACTCTTTACCTAAATTGATGCAATCCTTTGAACAATATGGCCAATTATCAGGATACAAGATCAACATAGATAAAACCCAACTACTTTCATATAACTATAGCCCAACAAGAGAAATTGAAAGTAGATATCCTTGGGCATGGCAAACCGAGTCCGTCAAATATTTGGGCATCATTATGCCAAAAGATTTGGCAAAATTATCAGAATGCAATTATCATCCTATATGTAAAAAATTAAGGAAGATATAACAAGATGGAACCTAATTCCTTTTCTTGGTCTCAGTTCAAGGATTGAATCTATTAAAATGAATATACTGCCCAGATTACTATATCTCTTTCAGACCCTACCAATAGAGGTTAACCAAAATCAATTCAATGAATGGAACAAGATGATATCAAGATGTATATGGCAATGTAAAAGGCCCAGGGTTCATCTCAAAACTTTGCAATTAGCCAAGGAAAAGTGGGGATGGGGCCTACCTTCTCTTAGAGATTATTATTTTGCAGCACAGTTGAGAACCGTGATATGCTGGTGCAACCCATCATATGACGCTCAATGGAAAAACATTGAGAGGATACTTTCCATCCCCATACAGGCAATTTTGGCTGATAACAACCTACAAAGTTACATAAGTAATATTGACAACCCGTGGGTGAAATGGACTCTTGAAATATGGAAAACTATTATAAGAGAATATAAACTAGAAAGAGACATTGCAATTCTTAAATGGTGTGCATATGATTCGGAATTTACGCTGAATAAACTGGATCTAGATTTAAATACCGGACAGCTAAAGGAATAACAGCTATTTGCAATATAATGAAAGAAGGAACACTGTTCAATTGTGAAATGTTCAAAGAGAAACACTTAATAGAAAAAGAAAACTTTTACCAGTATTTACAGATGCAACAGTATGTTAAAAGGACAGTTAAAAATGTAACCAAGGCAAGTACATGTCTGATAGAGCTATTTAGAAAAGTATATAATTCAGACAATGGTAGTAGAATATTTTCAAGCGTGTATAAGGGTTTGTCAAATCTTAAAACACATTCGACTTCATACATTCAAACAAAATGGGAGAAGGAAGGAGGAATAATAATATCTGAGGAAGACTGGACAATAATATGGAGGTATCAATGGAACTGTACGAGTTCACAGAAATGGAGGGAATTTGCTTGCTAAGGTATTTTGTTACACCCACTCAGAAGTTCCATTATGATAGTAACACCCCTGTTTGCTGGAGATATTGTGGAAATCAAAATGCAAACCATTATCATATTTTCTGGGAATGCCCCGTTATCAAAGACTATTGGAGTGGGTACATAATGCCCTACAAGACATCTTTAATTGTGAAATACCCTTAGAGAGTAATACCATATATTTTGTGTATATACCTCAAGAATAGTTGAAAAGAAATAAATATTTAATGAATTTACTGCTGGTGGCTGGTAAAAAGACCCTTACCAGGAAATGGTTATCACAGGAGAGCCTAACTTCAAATGTATGGATGGAAATTACAATGGGCATTTACAAAATGGAGAAGATAACTGCATCTGTTAATCATAAGTTGGAACAATTTTATTCATACTGGAAAAATAGTTTAACTACATAACACCTCATAGGCCTGATTTTATTCTCACAAGTCAATGAATATGTTGTAAAAAAAATCACTCTCTACTCTGTACATAGTTTTCTTCTTTCGATTGATCTTTCTTTCCTCTCTATAAGCGCCTACCTCAGATAAATATAATGTGAAGATTTGTGACATATATGATATATATGTACAGTATCTGAAATACATCTTATGGAAATGTTTGATGATGAAATTCAATAAAAAACAAATTACAAATATTTCCATACTGAAGCAAACACTAGCAGTGGAGACAAGCTGATATCTGAGCCAATTATACAGAGAAATTTGATATATAAATATTGTACTACTTTCATGGAGATTACAGTTACTATTTATTTCAGTATACTCTGTCATTCGGTTCCTTTACAAGCAATGGGTTTAATAAAAAGGCAAATAAATGATTAGCATTGGAAATAAATTTGATTTCTAGATACGCCAAATGTTCAGTCTGGCACTTCAGTAAACAATTAAACCTCTGCTCACAGAGCAGCTCCTCTCTGCTTATCTGTAAGATGGGATTTACAAATATACCACGCCATGGGGCAGGACCTCACAACTGAGGATGTAGCTGAAGTTCTGTGGCAGTTTGTTGCTGAGGATTTGCGCAAAATAGGTGCAACTACATTTCATAAAATAGTTACCTTTTCCTTTCCTAGTAGTCACCCAGATACATTCTGCCTGTACCTTATGTGTGACCACATTGCTAAAACTCATACCATGGAACTCAATAACTCTGAGTGTGCCTAGCTCCTCCTCCAGCTCTTTCACATAATCAGTCATTTAGAGGAGATATGAGGGGAATCTTCTTCACTCAGACAGTGGAAAGTACCTGGAAGGTACTTTCAGACAGATGGTTGATGTTAGAGTCACTGACAACATTTTGTAAGTGTTAAGATCAGGAGTTCCCAACTTTTTAATGCCTTGGAGACTTACCATTAACCAAGGGGTCTGTGAACACCAGATTGAGAACTAATGGTCCTGATGAACATTGGAAATGACTAGGCATAGAAGTCTATGGACCAAATGTTGAGAATTGGGATTAATATGGAATGGTACTCATGGTTGGCATAGTTCTATGGATTATCCCTCTGAGATACCAGCACTACACTGGACCATCCCTAGTGGCATCACTGGTGACACAAAAATTCTGGCCCAATAAGACCGATGGCCAAAAGCTTGATCAAAGTGGGAGGTCTTAAGAAGCACCTTTGTGGTCGGTGTGCCACGTCATACCACAGATAATAATTGTGCCTCTAACTTCCGCACCCTTTTTATGGATCATTTTGTGTAAAAGTGTTTGGCGTGAGAAAGGATGCAGCCTGAAAGACAGCAACTTTATTGACGCCTGCTGGTTGTGTAAACTACTTACAGTACAAACTATTTCCAGAATCTCAGGTAATGAATTCAGTGATTTAGAGTCATAGAGAGCAAAACAGCATGGATACAGACCTAGCAGCCTAACCAGTCCATGCCAACCACGTTATCCAGCCAGCTAGTCCCAACTCATAATCCCTCTAAGAATATAGGAGAACATGAGGAGTAAAGCTTTAGATAAATACAGCTTAAATAGATGGAAATGGGTTGACTTATGATGGTCTGGATATGAGGTCAAAAGCTCATCTTTGTAACAATTTTGAATACATATCCAGATAACCATGGAAAATAATGTGGAGACATCCCTAAAGATAGGAGAGATAAAGAAAAGGCAAGGTTTAGGTAGGGAGGCAGGGAATGCCAAGGGCCTTGGCAGATGAAGGGTGGTCATCAATGATGCCATGATTACCTCTGGGGTGGCACAGTATAGTGCTGATATCTTACAGGATTTAGTCATAGAAACATGGCAGCCAGTGGGCACTGTACCATATTAATCTCAACTCCCAGCACTTGGTCTGTAGCCTTCTATGCCTAGATGTTTCAAGTGTTCATCTAGACACTTTTTAAATGTTGTCAACATCAACCAGTCTTTCAGGAAGTGCCATCCAAGTACTCACCACTTTCTGGATGAAGAAGATTCCCCTCATATCCCCTCTAAATGTGAAGGACTAAAGTTGAAGCTCGACACACTCAGAGTCATTCAATTGAAATAAGTTTTGGTGAGATAGTCACACATAAAGTATCCGAATCAGAATCAGTATAAGTTTTAATATCACTGGCATATACCGTCAGATTTGTTAAATTTGCGGCAGCATACAATGCAATACATAATAATGGAGCAAAAGCTGTGAATTACAGTCATTTTAAGTTAAATAAGTAGTGCAAAAATAGAAATAATGAAGTATTGAGGTAGTGTTCATGGTTTTAATGTTCATTCAGAAATTGGATGGCAAAGGGGAAGAAGCTGTTCCTGAGTCATTGAGTGAGTGCCTTCATGCTTCTGTACCTCCTTCCTGATGGTAGCAATGAGAATAAGGCAAGATTTGTTTGATGGAGGTCCTTAATGATGGCCTAAGTTACAACTCTCTATAGCTCTTTTCGATCCTATGCCGTAGCCCCCTCCCCACCCCCATACCAGACAGTGATGCAGCTAATTAGAATGCTCTACATGGTACATATGTAAAACTTTTGAGTGATTTTGGAGACATACAAAATCTCCTCAAACCACTAATGAAATATAATCGCTGCCACGCCTTCTTTGTAGCTGCATTGATATGTTGGGTCCAGGTTAGATCTTCACAGATATTCATACCCAGGAATTTGAAATTGCTCACTCTTTCCGCTTCTGGTCCCTCTATGAAGACTAGTGAGTATTCCATTATCTTACCCCTTCTGACGTCCACAATCAGTTCATTGGTCTTACTGACACTGAGTGCAAGGATGTTGCTACAACACCATTCATCTAGCTGATATATCTCACTCCTGTACGCCCTCTCGTCACCATATGAAATTCTGCCAACAATAATTCGATCATCAGCAAACTTATAGATGGCATTTAACCTGTACCTAACCACACAGTTATGGCTGTACAGAGAGTAGAGCAGTGGGCTAATCACATCCCTGACGTGCCCCAGTGTTGAATGTCAACCAGGTGGAGATAGTGTTTCCATTGCACATAGATTGTGGTCTACCAGTTATGAAGTTGAAGATCCAGTTGCAGAGGGAGGTACAGAGGTCCAGGTTTTGGAACTATTCGACCAGAGCTATAGGAATGATTATGTTAAATGTTGAGCTCTAGTCAATAGGTATTTTTATTCTCCAGGTGATCCAAGGCCGCATGAAGATCCAATGAGATCGCATCCACCATAGATCTATTATGGTGATAGCCAAATTGCAGTGGTTCCAGGTCCTTGCTGAGACAGGAGTTAATTCTAGCCATAACCAAACTCTCAAAGCACTTCATCACCATAGATGTAAGTGCTACGAGACGATAGTCATTAAGGCAGCTAACCCTGCTCTTCTTGCTACTGGCATAATTGCTGCCCTTTTGAATAAGGTGGGAACTTACAACTGTAGCAAGTAGAGATTGAAGCATGTAAGTAGTTGGGCACCATTGGGAATGGGAAAGGAAAAGGAAGTAGGCAGATAGTACAAGATTCTCTTGTGCCCATTCTTCGTTAAAACAAGTATACCATTTTGAAACCTGTTTTGGATGAGTGGGGTGGGTATGACCGTTCAGGAGATGACAGCAGTAGCCAACCCTGTGACACAAGGACTGGCTCTGAGGCTCAGTTGGGAAGGTTGAAGATAGAAAGGACTATAGCGACAACAGTCAGTGGGAAGGGGTGCAGGGGCAGACAGGAGTTACTGTGGCCACAAAAGGGATTCCAGAATAGTGTGTTGCCTCCCTGGTGCTAGAGTCCAGAAAGTCACAGAGCAACTACAGAACATTCTCCAAGGGACGGCAATAGCCAGAAATCATTGTGCATGTAGGTATAAATGACATAGACAGAGGAAGAGATGAGGTCCTGCAGTGTGAATATTGGGAGTTTGGGAAGACATTAAAAAGCCGAACCTCGAGAGTGGCAACCTCTGGCTTACTTCCCGTGCCATGTGCTATTGTAGGCATAAAAAATTGGAGGATATGGCACATTAAAGAGTGGAGGAAAATTTGGTGTAGGGGGCAGGGTTTCAGATTTTTTGACCATTGAGTTACACCTGAACAAGAGAGGGATCAATATTTTGGCAGGCAGATTTGCCAGTGCTACTAGGCTGATTTTAAACTTGCTTGGCAAGGATTAGGATTCCAATTATCAGGGAGGTAAATGGGAGGTTGGAAAGTGATGCATAAATCAGTGATAGCAAGTTCAATAGACACGACAGGCAGAAGAATAGCCAGGAACAAAGAAAATCTATCAGATTAAATTGCATTTATTTCAATGCAAGAGGTCTGATGGTCTAACAGGTAAGCCAGATAGACATAGGGCTTGGATACCTACATGGAACTGGGATATTACAGCCATTGCGGAAACATGGCTAAGAAAGGGACAGAGCTGGCAGCTTAATATTCCAGGGTACAGGTGCTTTCAGAAGTTGCATTTGTGATTAAAGGAAATGTCACAGGAGTAGTTGGAGATTAAATTACTGAAATGTCATCCAGTGATGCTTTATGGTTGGAGCTAAGAAATAGGAGAAGATCACCTTGTTGCGATTGTTCTGCAGTCCCCCAAATAGCCAATAACTATTAGAAGAACAAATATGCATGGAGATTGACTCGAGTTGTGTAGAAGGTTGGATCTCATACTGGATGCCCATGACTAGTGGTATGACTCAGGGACTGCTGCTGGCCTATTGTTGTTCGTCATATATAGAATATCAAAAAATTGAATAAGAATGTACAAAGCATGGTTAGTAATTTTGCAGGTGACACTGAAACAAGTGATATAGTGGACAGTGAAAAAGGCTATCAAAAATTACAGGGGATCTTGATCAGCTGAGTAAGTGGGCCAACAAATGTCATATGGAGCTGCTTCATGCACCCACGGTGAGCTTGTCAATTTCATCAACTTTGCCTCTAATTTCCACCCTGCCCTTAAATTCACTTGGCCCATTTCTGACACCTCCCTCTCCTTTCTCGATCTCTCTGTCTCCATCTCTGGAGACAAAATGTCAACCAACATCTTTTATAAACCTACTGATTCCCACAGTTATCTTGACTATATCTCTTCCCATCCTATCTTATGTAAAATTGCTTTTCCCTTTCCTCAGTTCTTTTCCCTCTGCCGCATCTGTTCCCGGGATGTGACTTTCCTTTCCAGGACATAAGAGATGTCCTCCTTCTTCAAAGAATGGGATCTTCCTTTCTGCACTATTGGTGCTGCCTCCATTTTCTCCATTTCCCGACCATCCACACTCACCCTATCTTCCTGCTGCCTTAACAGTAATAGTGTTCCTCCTGTTCTTACCTACCACCCCATCAGCCTCGACACGTCATCCTCCGCAGCTTCCGTCATCTCCAAAGGGACCCTACCACTAAACCTTTCTTTACTTCCACACCCTCTCTTCTGCTTTCTGCAAGGATTGCGCCCATCATGATTCCTTCCCTTGTCCATTGGTCCCTGCCCATAAATTTCCTTCCCGGAGCATATCCCTGCAAGCAGCTGAAGTGCTACACCTGCCCATTCACCTCCTCCCTCATCTCCATTCAGGGCCCCAAACAGTACTAACAGGTAAGGCAAAACTCCACCTGCAAATCCGCTGGGGTCATCTATTCTGTCTGGTTCTTGCTGTGCGGCCTCCTCTGCATTGGTGAGATGCAAGTAAATTGGGGGATTGCTTCATTGAGCACCTTTGCTCCATCTGCCAAAAGCAAAACATCCCGGTGGCAAACATTTTAGTTCTGATTCCCATTCCAACATGTCGATCTACTGGGCCCCTCCCCCTTCCCCTTCCCCTTCCCCCTCCCCCTTGGCTCACACTCTACTCCTATCAGATTTCTTTTTCTCCAACCCTTTACCTTTCCCACGCACCTGGCTCCACCTATCACTTCGAGCTATCCTCCTTCCCCTACCCCCAACTTTTTATTCTGGTGTCTTTCCCCCTTCCTTTCCAGTCCCAAAATGTCAACTGTTTATTCATTTCCATAGATTCTGCCTGACCTGCTGATTTCCTCCTGCACTTTTTGTGTGTGTTACTTTGGATTTCCAGCATATGGAGTTTAATTTAGATAAGTGCAAGGTGTTGCATTTTGGAAAATTAAATACAGATAGAACTTTAACAGTGAAGGGCAGAGCCCTGGGGAGTGCTGTAAAGCAAAGGGACCAAGCAGTACAAGGTTCACATAAGGTGGTAAGAAGGCTTTTGGCACATTGACCTTCATAAATTAAGGCACTGAATATAGAAGTTGGAAGCTCATGATACAGTTATCCAGGACATTGGTTGCACTGTATTGTGTTCTACTTTGGTGATGTTGCTATAGGAAAGATGATACTAAGCTGAAAAGTGTGCATAAAAGGTTTACAAGGATGCTGTCAGGACTTGAGGTACTGAGTCATAGGGAGAAGCTGGACAGGCTAAGACTTTATACCTTAAGAATGTAGGAAACTCAGGGATGATCTTATATATGTATGTGAGATCATGAGGGTCATAGATAGGAAAACACTCAGTCTTTTCCCACAGTTGGGTTATGAAGAACTAGACAGCATGGGTTTAAGTTGAGAGGGGAAAATTTCAGAGGCACCTGAGGAGCAACTTTTTTAACAAAGGAATGGAATCTATGTGGAATCACTTGCTGAAGGAAGTGGATGAGGCAGACAGAATAATCACTTTTAAAAGGCATTCAGGACAGGTAAATGGATTGGAGTATTGTAAAGGTTTAGAAAGTTATGGGTCAAACTCTGGCAACTGGGACTGACTTGCTTGGGCAACTTGGTCGGCATGGACCTTTTGGGCTGAAGAGTCTGTTTCCGTGCTGTGTGTCCCTCTGACTCCGTGATAATAGGAGTCTGCAGTCTCATCCCTCGTCTGTTCTATCTGTCCATCTCCTAAGTTTATATAGCTCAATCATATCCCCAATCAAACACCTCCACTCCAGGAAAAACAGAAAGAGCTTCTCCAGTTTCTTCTCATAGTTGAACTGCTACATCACAGGCAAATCTGGTGAATCATCTCTTCACCCTCTGCAGCATTATCACAACCTTCCAATGGCATAGTGACCAGAACTATAGGCGGTACCCCAGCTGAAGTCTGACCCAGGTTTTATAAAGTTAGAGCATTACCTCCTTATTTCTGCATTCAGTCATTCAGCTAATGAATTCCAATGCCCTATTTACCTTCCTAGCTGCTTTATCAACTATGTTGCCCCATTCAAGGATCTGTGGACGCACTCTCAATGATTCAGGAACAGCTTCTTCCCATCCACCATCAGATTTCTGAACTGGCCATGAATACATGAACACCACCTTTTTGATTCATTTACTTTCGTGATTTATAGATTTTTATGTCTTTGCGCTGAACTGTTGCTGCAAGACAACGTATTTCATGCTACTTATGTCATTTAAAATAAATGTGATTCTGATTCTGTCCTGCTCAAGGATTGAGCTGGAGCAACTTGATGTAGTCTGTAAGGAGTTATTCTGTGAATGGTGTCAGGCTGTTGGCTTGTCTCATCTGTGTGACATTCTCCCCCTCTGAACCCAATAACTCAGATAGAGTCATACAACACTAGAACACAGAAACAGTCCCTTTGGCCGCTCTAGTTAGTGCCAAACTATTAATCTGCCTAGTCCCATCAACCTGCACCTGGACAGAGCACTCCATATCCCTCCCATCCTATTGGATGGATGTACCTATCCAAATTTCTCTTAAATTCTAACATCAAACCCGCAACCACCACTTCAATTGGCAGCCTGTTTCACACTCTCACTACCCTCTGAGTGAAGAAGTTCCCGCTCGTTACCCCTTAAACATTTCACCTTTCATCCTTAACCCATGACCTCTAGTTCTCATCTCACCAAACCCCAGTGGAAAAAAACCCTGCTTGCCTTTACCCCAGCTACACCCCTCGTAATCTCGTCTCATTCTCCTGTGCTCTGGGTAATAAAGTCAACCTATTCAAATTTTCCCTATAACTCAGGTTCTCAATTCCTGGCAACATCCCTGTAAATTTTTTTCTGTACTGATTCAATCTTATTGATATATTTCCTGTAGGTGGGTGACCAGAACTGCACACAGTACTCCAAATTAGGCCTCACCAACATACGTATACAACTTCAACATAACATCCCATCTCCAGTATTCAATACTTTCATTTATGAAGTTCAATATGCCAAAAGCTCTCTTTTCATCTCTATCAACCTGTGATACCACTTTCAAGGAATTATGAATCTGTATTTCCCCAATCCCTCTGTTCTACCATAGCCTTTAGCGCCCTACCACTCACTGTGTAAGTTCTACCTTGGTTTGTCCTCCCAAAGTGCAACACCTCACACTGTCATAAGGGTGGTGGCTGTGAGTGGACCCAAGTGCAAGACACAGACACTGAAGTACTAGGGACAGGACTAGGATACAGTGTGATGGCTAGGACATGGACAGGAAAACCAGGAACCTGGAACAGGCCGGAACAAGAGAGCTAGGAGCCCGGGCTTGGACTCCGAGCCAGAGACTGAACAAGGACCCAGTACCTGGGTCTCGCCTGTGGCTCGGACCCCAGAACTAGGCAAGGACAAGGCTTGACAGGCAGGCAGGACGAGGCAGAAATCTACAGGCTTGAAGCTTGAGGCTAGAGGCTAGAGACTTGGCTTAGCTTGGCAAGAGGCTAGGGGCTGGAGTCTTCAGGCTCGAGGCTAGGCAACAGACAAGGCAAAGCTTGGCAGGAGGCTGGAGACTTGAGACTAGAGGCGAGGCGAGGCTGGAGGCGAGGCTGGGGGCTGGAGGCTGGGGGCTTGAGGCAAGGCTGGGGGCTGGAGGCTGGAGACTTGAGGCGAGGCTGGGGGCTGGAGGCTGGAGACGAGGCGAGGCGAGGCTGGAGACTTGAGGCGAGGCTGGGGGCTGGAGGCTGGAGACTGGAGGCGAGGCGAGGCGAGGCGAGGCTGGAGACTGGAGGCGAGGCTGGAGACTGGAGGCGAGGCTGGAGACTGGAGGCGAGGCGAGGCTGGAGACGCGAGGCGAGGCGAGGCTGGAGGCTGGAGACTGGAGGCGAGGCGAGGCTGGAGACTGGAGACTGGAGGCGAGGCGAGGCTGGAGACTGGAGGCGAGGCGAGGCGAGGCTGGAGACTGGAGGCGAGGCGAGGCGAGGCTGGAGGCTGGAGACTGGAGGCGAGGCTGGAGACTGGAGGCGAGGCGAGGAGAGGCTGGAGACTGGAGGCGAGGCGAGGAGAGGCTGGAGACTGGAGGCGAGGCGAGGAGAGGCTGGAGACTGGAGGCGAGGCGAGGCGAGGAGAGGCTGGAGACTGGAGGCGAGGCTGGAGACTGGAGGCGAGGCGAGGCGAGGCGGGAGACTGGAGGCGAGGCGAGGCGAGGCGGGAGACTGGAGGCGAGGCGAGGCGAGGCGGGAGACTGGAGGCGAGGCGAGGCGAGGCGGGAGACTGGAGGCGAGGCGAGGCGGGAGACTGGAGGCGAGGCGAGGCGGGAGACTGGAGGCGAGGCGAGGCGAGGCGGGAGACTGGAGGCGAGGCGAGGCGAGGCGGGAGACTGGAGGCGAGGCGAGGCGAGGCGGGAGACTGGAGGCGAGGCGAGGCGAGGCGGGAGACTGGAGGCGAGGCGAGGCGAGGCGGGAGACTGGAGGCGAGGCGAGGCGAGGCGGGAGACTGGAGGAGAGGCGAGGCGAGGCGGGAGACTGGAGGCGAGGCGAGGCGAGGCGGGAGACTGGAGGCGAGGCGAGGCGGGAGACTGGAGGCGAGGCGAGGCGGGAGACTGGAGGCGAGGCGAGGCGGGAGACTGGAGGCGAGGCGAGGCGAGGCGGGAGACTGGAGGCGAGGCGAGGCGAGGCGGGAGACTGGAGGCGAGGCGAGGCGAGGCGGGAGACTGGAGGCGAGGCGAGGCGAGGCGGGAGACTGGAGGCGAGGCGAGGCGAGGCGGGAGACTGGAGGCGAGGCGAGGCTGGAGACTGGAGGCGAGGCAAGGCGAGGCTGGAGACTGGAGGCAAGGCGAGGCGAGGCTGGAGACTGGAGGCAAGGCTGGAGGTTGGAGGCAGGAGACTTGAGGCAAGGCGAGGCTGGAGACTGGAGACTTGAGGCGAGGCTTGGTAGGCTCCTCCTGGGCAGGGCGCGGATCACCACCCGACAGAGGCAAGGGACAGGAAAGGACAGAGCCAACCCCAGGTAATGGTAAGACGGCCTGGCTTACCTGGGCGGAGGCAATGGACAGGGTGACAGAACCAACCCCAGGTAACGGCAAGACGGCCTGGCTTACCTGGGTGGAGGCAGGTGACAGGAAAGGAGCTAGGTATGGGGTTGCTCCAGGACAAGTCAGCAAGACAAGGCAAGGCTACAGGCAAAGCAAGGCAAGATGAGAACTTCAGGTGAGGCGAGAGTTGCCGGCAAGACAAAACAGGGCTTCAGGCGAGGAAACAGAAGGCAGAGGAGAGGATACAAGGAGTAAGGACAAGAACAATCCAGCCACCATGTCCTGGTCTCTGGAGGTATTTATGCAGCCAGCCCCAACTAGCATCAGCTGCCTCAATTAGCTCAACAAGGACAGAAACAGGGTAGATAGGAAACCCTGGAGCAAGGGTCGATGGACTGGACCGTGAACCGGAATATGGGCTTCACGGACCGGACTATGACACACACTTGCCTACAGTAAGTTCCATCTGCCATTTTTCAGCCCATACTTCCAGCTGGTCCAGATCCCACTGCAAGTTTTAATAGCTCCTTTCCTGTCCACTAAGCCTCCAATCTTGGTGTCATCCACAAACTTCCTTTTCCAGTTTACTACATAATCATCTAGATCATTGATATATATGACAAACAGTAAGGAAACCAGCACCAATCCCTGTGGCACACGAGTAGTCATGGGCTTCCAGTCTTAGAGGCAACCATTAACTACCGCTCTCTGGCTTCTCCCGCGAAGCGAATATCTAATACAATTTACTATCCCATCTTGAGTGCCTAGTAACTAAACCTTCTTGACCAAACTCCCAAATAAGACCTTGTCAAAAGCCTTGCTAAAGTCCATGTAGACAATGTTCATTGCCTTGTCTTCATCAATTTTCCTGGTAACTTCCTCAATAAACTCTGTTAGACTAGTTAGATATGACCAACCACACACAAAGCCACATTGACTACCCCTTATCAGTCCCAGTATATCCAAATATTTATATATCTGGTCCCTTAGAATACTTTCCAATAAATTACTCACTACTGATGTCACACTCACTGGCCTAGAATTTCTTAGCTTACTCTCAGAGCCTTTGTTAAACAATTGAACAATATTAGCTTTCCTCCAGTCCTCCAGCACTTCACCTTTTGCTAAGGACATTTTAAATATCTCTGCTGGGGCGCCACTACAATATTGCACTAGCTGACCACAAGGACCAAGAGAACGCCCTGTGCCTGGAGATTTATCCACACTAATTTGCCTCAAGACAACAAACACCTCCTCCTCTATAATCTGCATAGGGTCCATGACCTCACTGCTGGTTCGTCTCACTTTTCTAGACTCTGTGTTTATCTTCTGAGTAAACACAAATGCAAAAAATCGCAATTAAGATCTCCCTCATCTCTTTTGGCTCCATGCATAGTTGACCACTCTGACCTTCAAGAGGACCAATTTTGTCACTTGCTATCCTTTTGCTCTTAATACTATATACCTGTAGGCGGTCTTGGGATTCTTTTTCATTTTGTCTGCTAGAGCAACTTTATGCCTTCCTTGAGCCCTTCTGATTTCCTTCTTTAAGTGTCCTCTTCTATTTCCTATACTGCTCAAGTATCTGGTTGAGTGTCCTTGATTAAAGTCTCTGCATTTCAAAATAATGATTAATCCTCTCTCTCAGAATTATTTTTTCCCAGCATTGTAATGTACCACTGGTTAGGATCACATGTGTAGAATTACCAGGCATTTCCTGCAGTCTTTCTGGAAATAGGGACCACATTTATTATTATTATTAATAATAGTAATAACAACAACAACTTTATTGATCCCCAGTGGGAAATTATTTCATTACAGCAGTAACATTTAAAAACATACTTAGCGATAATAATAAAAATAATAATAATATTAACTAATAAAGTACACGATAATAATTTATCAATATGCAATAATGTGCAATACTGTGCAATAATAATATCTGAAATAATAAAACAGAGACTACTGTATTATGATGTGTGTTCTCCTGTCGCACAGAGATGAATTGTATATACTTAGTGCATTTGGTAGGAAAGATTTTCTGTAACGAACCTTGTGACAGCAGACCTGAACGAGCCTGTTCAACAGGGTGTTCTGCTGCTTATTCTGTAGGTATCTTCCAGTCATCTGCTACCTACTTATGTCCAGCAAAGATTTAAAAACCTCAGCAAAAGCCCCAGCAATCACTTCCCTTGTCTGCCATTACAGCCTGAACTAAATTCCATCCAATCCGGGGGATTATTGCATCTTTAAGCCAACTAAGACATCAAGTACTTCTTTTCAAAGACACACAAGATTCTGCAGGCGCTGGAAATCTTGAGCAACACATGCAAAATGCTGGAGGAACTAGGCAGGTCAGACAGCATCCATGGAGGGAAATAAACAGTCGATGTTTTGTGTCGAGGTCTTTCATCTTTTGACCACTCAGGCGTAATAAAGTTGTTGCATTCTCAGAAGATAAATTGTATCTCCTGTATCTCCACTTACCACCTTCCATCCTTCAGTTTGAATGGATATATACACTTTTAAATGCACATTATGGTTAAGATCATTCATTCATATAACTCACAATAAATAACAGTCAGTATATCATTATGGTTGCTTAGGTTTACAACTCGTACTTAAATTTTCTGGTACTATTTCAGACATATTGACAGTAAATAATACTGAAAGCTCTTGAAAAAAGTATTTTCTAGACAGCAAAATGAACCTGTCATGCCAAAAATACTGCTATATTACCCGCGCAACAGACAGACTTGGCTGTATTTTTCATATTTTGCATTTATTGTTTTGCCACATGAATTCCAAAAGAGCAAATTTTATTCTGCATTTCTGATTTGGGCAGTAATCCATGAATTTTGTAAAGGCAAGTTTTCCTATACCAAATGTCTGCACGGCAGAATACCCCCACCCAGACCAGAACACTTTTGAATTTACCTTAATCTTGGTTACAAGTAATTTTTCATGAGCTTCCTAATTTTCTTTTTTTTTTTTAAAAGACTTCCCTACATTTTTTTTGCTGATGGGTCTGTCTCATCATTAATTCCTTGATAGCCTGCCTTCGATACCCTCAACATCCAGGATTCTCTAAACATTAACCTGGGCTTTTACCTTAAGGGAACATGCTAGTTTTGAATTCTTGTCATTTATTACATTTGAATGCTCTGAACGATGCAGATGTAGAATTACCTGCAAGTAGATGCTCCCAATCTACCTTTGCTAAGTCCTCCATCATGTCAGTAAAATTAGACTTCCTTCAATTTAAAACTTTTATTACTAGCCCATTTCTGTCCTTTCGTATCAACTTTACAAAATCTGGTTTATGATCACTACATCCTACTCTGGGTTCTCCCTGTTCCAGGCGGACAGGTTGAAAAACCTCTCTGGGAAGAGTAAAGGAGGTGGGGTATGCTTCATGGACAATAATGCTTGGTGCGACCCCCAGAATGTGCATGCCCTCAAATCCTTTTGTTACCCGGATCTGGAGTAGCTGGTGCTGCTGCGTAGAACTTTCTGGCTGCCTGGGGAGTTCACGGCTGTTATTATTACAGTTGTGTATATTCTGCCGCAGGCTGATACCTGGCTCTCAAGGAACTCTACGAGACCATCAGCACCCTGGAGACTGCACACCTGGAGGCTGCCTTCATTGTCGCCAGTGACTTTAATAGAGCATCATTGACTAAAGTCCCTCCGAAGTTCTGCCAACACACTCAGGTGAGCACACGGGGAGATAGCATACTCGACCACTGCTACTCTCCCTTCCGCAATGCTTACAAAGCGTTCCTCCGCCCTCCAATTTGGAAAAGTAGATCTCTCTTCCATTTTACTGTTGCCAAAGTACAGGCAGAAGCTGAAACATAGTTAAAACCATCCACTGTTGGCCCAACCAATCGGCCTCCATGTTGCAGAACTGCTTTGATGATGTCGACTGGAATGTCTTCCATGATGAGGATGACGAGTTCACGGCAGGGGTCACGAGTCTCATGCGGAAGTACATTGAGGAGATTGACCCCAGAAATTGGTCAGGATCTTTCTAAACCAGAAACCCTGGATCAACAGCTCCATGAAAGCAGCACTTCCCATGTGACACAGAGCTTACGCTGTCGGTCATCAGAAGCTCAAGAAATGCAACTAGGATCTGCGCAAAGTCATCAAGGCAGTGATATAGAGACAAGAATCAGACTCAACTTTCCACCAACAACACACGCAGCTTATGGCAAGATCTGCACACCATCGCAAACTTGAAAGCTAAACGCAGTGGAGTTTCCAACATCAGTGCCTTTCTCCCAGATGAGCTAAATCTTTTTTATGCTCAATTCGATATCGCTATTACTGAGCCCCTGAGGAGACCTACAGATGATGCGACCGGTAGCTTGGGCATCTCTGAGGCCGAAGTATGCAGGTGTTTCCAATGGGTGAACAGTCACAAGGCCACAGAACCAAATGGCATCACAGGGCGAGTATTCGGATTGTGCATGGCGCAACTGGCAGGTGTTTACAGACATATAAAATCTCTCCCTCTCCCAGTGTAGAGTGCCCTCCTGCTTCAAAACATCCACTATTGTCCCTGTACCTAAAAAGACTAAGGTAATATGTCTGAACGACCAACATCCTGTTGCACTCACCTCAATAATAAGCAAGTGCTTTGTAAGGCTGGTCAAGGACTACATCTGCAGCATGTTGCCAACCAAACTGGACTCCTTACAATTTGCCTACCAACACAACTGATCGACAGACAACGCAATAGCCACACCGTCCTTACACATCTGGAGAAGAGGGATGCTTTTGCGAGAATGCTGTTCTTGGACTACAGTTCAGCATTCAACACCATAATTCCCTCCAGGCTCGACAAGAAGCTCAGAGACCTCAGCCTTCACCCTGCCTTGTGTAGCTGGATCCTGGACTGCCTGTCAGATTGCCAGCAGGTGCTAAGAGTGGGCTCCCTCACCTCTGTCCCTCTGACCCTCAACACAGATGCCCCTCAGGGCTGTGTACTAAGCCCCCTCCTGTATACCCATGACAGTATCACCACCCACAGCTCCCAACTGCTAATTAAATTTGCTGATGACACTACACTGATTGGCCTAATCTCAAATAATAATGAGGCAGCCTACAGAGAAGAAGTCATCACCCTGACACAGTGTTGTCAAGAAAACAACCTCTCCCTCAATGTCGCAAAAACAAAGGAGCTGGTTGTGGGCTACAGGAGGTATGGAGACAGGTTGGGAGGGTGAACAGCTTTAAGTTCCTCGGCATAAACATCACTGAGGATCTCACGTGGTCTGTATATACTGGCTGTGTGGTGAAAAAGGCACAACAGCGCCTCTTTCACCTCAGACAGTTGAAGAAGTTTGCTATGGCCACCCCAAATTCTAAGAACTTTCCATAGGGGCTCGACTGAGAGCATCCTGATCGGCTGCATCACTGCTTGGTATGGGAACTGTACTTCCCTCAATCACAGGACTCTGAGAGAGTGGTGTGGACAGCCCAGTGCACCTGTAGATGTGAACTTCCCACTATTCAGGACATTTACAAAGACAGTTGTGTAAAAAGGGTCCAAAGGATCATTGGAGGCCCCAACCACAAACGGTTCTAGCTGCTACCATCCGAGAAACGGTACCGCAGCAAAATCGCCAGGACCAACAGGCTTCAGGAGAGCTTCTTCCATTAGGCCATCAGACTGCTTAATTCATGCTGACCTAACTGTATTTCTGTGTTATATTGACTATCCTGTTGTACAAAATACATAATATTTATTATAAATTACTATAATTGCACATTTAGAGGGAGATGTAACGTAAAGATTTTTACTCCTCATGTTTATGAAAAATATGTAATAAAGTCAATTCAATTCCCTCACTGACACTCCCTCCACTTGACCAGTTATATTCCCAAAGATAAGGTGCAACAATGCTCCTTCCCTCCCTGGTCTACCGAAGCACAGCATCAAAGACCACTCCTGGATACACCTCAAAAATTCTACCCTATCTGAGACCTTAAAACTAAGGCAATCCCAGTTACTATTTGGGAAATTGAAATTTCCCCAGTGTGATAACCCAGTTTTTACTGTATTTCTCTGATTTCTGCCTACATATACATTGCTCTATCTGTTGTTGACTATTGTAACAACTCATTTCAAATCATCCCCAACAGTGAGCGAGAATGAGATCCGTGCGAGAGCAGAAAGCATTGAAAAGAACAAGTCTCATTGCTTGTGATTTTCACCAAGTCAATAAAAAGAACGTAGGTTTACATGGAGTAGCCATTATGTTTGTTAGCACAGGGACTGAGTTCAAGAGCCATGAGGTAATGTAACAGCTCTATAAAATTGGAGTATTGTGTTCATTTCTGGTCACCTCATTACAGGATGCACATGGAAGCTTTAGAGAGGGGCCAGAGGAGATTTACCAGGATGCTGCCTGGATTAGAGAACATATCTATGAGGAATGGTTGAGAAGCAACTTGATAGAGATCCACAAGATGTTAACAGGCATAGATAGATTGACAACCAGCACCTTTTTCCCAGGGTAGCAAGGGTTAATACCGAGAGGACATACCTTTGAGGTGATTGAAGGAAAGTATGGGGGGTATCAAAGATAGGTTTTATTTTTACACAGAGAGAGGTAAGTGCATGGAACACACTGATGGGAGTGGTGGTAGAGGCAGATACATTGGTGATATTTAAGTGACTCTTAGGAAGGCACATGGATAAAAGTAAAATAAAGGTCAGTGTGGGAAGTAAGAGTTAAATTATTTTGAGGTAGGTTAAAAGGTCAGCACAACATCATGGGCCAAAGAGCCTATAGTGCGCATTACTGCTCCATGTCCCAGCAAAAATATTGGTCGCACTCTGATTAAGGAGTTCCCACTTGTACATGTCCCATCATCCTCAGAAATGGTCCCAATAATCCAGGAATCTCTGGCACCACCCCTTTCTGAGTTCTTTCACCAGAGCTACTTGTGCTCTCAGCAGAGTACTACAGCACAGAAACAAGGCCCTTTGGCCCAGCTAATCCATGCCAAACTGCTAATAGCATCAAAAGCAGTCCAGAGATTACAACATTTAAATAACTACTTAGTTCCTAAAACTTATGGTGCAGAACCTTATCCCGTCCCTTTCCTATGACATTCATACCTCGGTGTATCACAAACTCTGAGCTTAAGGGTCTGAAAGA
Organism: Mobula birostris; assembly: GCF_030028105.1. NCBI lineage: Eukaryota > Metazoa > Chordata > Chondrichthyes > Myliobatiformes > Myliobatidae > Mobula > Mobula birostris. The sequence goes on along the minus strand of NC_092390.1, from coordinate 30,150,140 downwards.
AATCATAAAGAAAAGGAAGGTCGACAAGAAAAGATTTCAAACACAGGATGGAATCATTATATTTGAGCCACTGGAGATCTAGAGTGTGGAGATCCAAGTATGGTGGCGATGAGTGGACTGCGCTTGGTGCAAGGTTAGACAGATTGGGACATGAGACACTTGCATCCCCATGTTTATAGAAACTAGAATGAAAGCCAGTAGGCAGACTGTGTTTGAGCTGTCAAAGCAAGAAGTGAGCAAGGGTTTCAACAGTCAGTAATAAGACCAAGGAAAGAGCAGTCAGGCATTGCTTTAGTGGAAACAAGCCATCCCAGTAATGGATACGAGTTCCAACACACAACTCAAGGTCAAAAATGACAACTAAGTTATCAACAGTCTGGTACAATTGCAGACAGTTGCCAGGGAGAGGGATGAAGTTGCTAACTATGGAATGGAGTTTGTGTCAGGGACAGAATCTGATAGTTTTCATCTTCCAGTACCTCCTGTAGCTACAGGAGATGTCTACTCACTCAGCGTTGGATGTCAAACAAATATGATGGATAAGTAGCATGCAGGACTTTGAGAGGAAGCAGACAGGATGCATGAAGCAGGCATACATGAAAGGAAGATGGACAGTCAGCAGATTAACACAGAAGTGGTTATTAAAGTAGCAGGATCTTTTAATGGATTAGACAATGTCAGAGAACACAAGATGAGAGAAACTAGCAACAGTAGGGTGGGATAAAGTAGGAGAGAAGCCTGGTTTTCAGGACAAGAGAGAAGTAAAGGAAAATAAAGCAGTTAAGCATATAATCTCCAACTTGGTCCTGAAGCTGCAATGAGTCACAGAGTTATACAGCTCTTTAGCCCAACTTATCCATGCTGACCAAAATTCCCATCTCAGCTACTCCCACTTGTCCATGTTTAGTCCATATCCTCTCTAAACAAACTTTCACATGAACAGGAACAAGGATAGAAAAAAGCGAGAGAGGAAGGGTTAAGGGTGCTTTAGGGGTAAAGATAATAAAGGGGTTTCCTTAAAAGATTTGTGGCTAATTTTAGCAGAAGCATTACAGTCAATAGCCCTTTCGTTCCAATAAGAAGCTGGCAGAGTACCAACAAAGAAATGTTATATGCATTCAGATTAAAATCAGACATGACTCGATCCTTGACTTTCTGACCGACAGACTGCAAACATTAAGGACAGGCAGCAACGCCTCTGCTATGATCATCCTCAACACTGGTGTCCCATAAGGCTGTGCCTTCAGCCCCCTACTTTACTCCCCATATACTCAAGACTATGTATCCAGATTCTGCTCTATATATACAAGTTTGCAGATAGCACCACCATAGTGGACTGGATCTCAAAATAATGATGTGATGGAGTACAGGAAGGAGAGAGAGAGCCTCGTGTCAAAGTGTCGTGACAGCAATATTTCCCTCAATATCAGCAAAACAAAAGAACTTCAGGAAGCTGAGCAGAGCAAATGACCCTGTATGTATCAATGGTGCTGAGGGTTTTTACTGATAAACCAATACCAATACAATATCAGCTGAGATAGGGAATGACAGCAAGATTTTTTTCTTAAAGAATATCATTTATTATTTGATGGGCCTGTTAAGAGTTTTTACTACTTTTGGCAGTTGCACTGTCATTTTTTTTATTGGTAACAGCTTTTGTACTTACAGCTTTTAACAACACCAAGTCACTTCCAAAGTGCTGTACTGGAATTTAAACATATTTACTGGATTATTAGTCCTAGTCACTAGTGTGTCCCTGGTGCACCAATGAAATCTCCTCTTAACTGAAGCTCAACATCCTCAATATTTGCGTTTCTTAAATCTCATCCAAGGTAGGCCGAGTTGCGTACTACATAAGATAAAGATTAATCAACTGTAGCAGGTACGGATCAGCAGATAAAATCAAATTCAAGGTCATGGTGGCTCTGAACCTTTATCAGTCTAGCTACTCCAAGGCTTCTGTTTGAGATATAAACAACATCTTAAGAATTATAATTACCTATCCAGATGAAGAGGTCACTGAGGGTGTTTATGCACCGAAAGACAGGTTCAGCTCATTGCCTCTTTCTAGACACAAGCAGGCAGAGCAAGCGCGTGGCTGTGCATGGATTGCATACTGCAGGACGCCACTGACTGGCACATGCTGCATTTTTCAGCCATTGCCTCGAATCAAAGGGATTCCACTCCACTAATCTACAGCTGGTATTGCTTTCGCATCCGGCTCATTGAGCAGTTGAAAGCCCCAAATCCTGGCAGTAATCAAAACTTCTTTATTCTGAGGCTGTCTTTGTAGAAACACTACTTAACCAAGCAAAAGAGTTCAAAGATTGGCTGCTGAACAACAACCGTCAACTCATTATGTAGACCATGTCTTCCATCAGCAACTCACCTACACATGGGTAACAGAATGAAAATCATTAAGAACATGACTAGCATCTTCCTCCTCCTGAGTTGCATTATGAACCCCACAGTGCTCTGCTAAGGAGGTGTAGGAGCCATGTATTCTGTGTTGGGTCTTTATTATGTGTATTATGGTAACTAGTCACTTTAGTGGCAGCGTGGTCAAAGTGAAGAGAATAAGTTACGTATTCTTGCTCATTTCATGGCACTTTTGTAGCTTGAGACAGCAGAGATAATAGCTTTGCTCACCGTTGCTAACCCTCAATAATACCTAATTGTATTTTTTGCGAATTGCTAATAAAGGATCGACATAAGGAATTTGACTCTGGAGCAATTATTAGAGCTTGGGTGTGTCACACAACTATATCAACTCTGTCTGGGGATGCAGGTTGGCGGCAACAGTTTTGTTTTGATTTTGGAACAATTCTTGCCGCTGCAGGAGGGATTGAGTTTCCGAAGTTTTGATGCACTTTATATATTCTCAGAAATTTGAAGGCACAGTCCTTGCCCAATTTATCAATCAACAAGCTAGGGAGGATGAGAGGAACTCAACTTGTAAATTGGTTTATTATTGTCTCATGAACTGAGATACAGTAAAAAAAATTGTTTTGCATGCATTTTATAAAGATCAATTCATCGTAATAGAGATAGTACAAGGTAAAACAATAACAGAATGCAGAATAAATGTTTTCCAGTTAGAGGAAGTGCAGTGCAGGTAGACAATAAGGCGCAACGTCATAACAAGGTAAGAGAATGTAACTTCTAACTGCGAGACAATCAACTAAAACGTTGCAAAAAAAATGAGGAGGATAAATTGGAGAAGGAAAAACATGGAAGAGATTGAAGAGAATGTAAATAGACCGTCCTTCCTTGATGTACTATCAGTTAATTTACGAATGCTGTGATTAACTTCAACAACACTTCTCAATGTCCAACAATCCCACATTCATTACTTTTCCTCTATCACCAACTACCACTACATCTTTATTCTGACACTAAAAACTAGGATGTGCACATTATATTCCCATTTTACAAATTTTAGCCTGACATGATACTTAGAAATCTATGGCCCTTGAACATTTTCTTACAAGTAGCTTTGCTAATCCTAACATCCTTGCGAGACCTATCCTCAGTTCTTGCTGCATGGGTTTTAGAAAGTAACTGATGTCACTGCAACTGGCTTTGGGGATGTTATTTTCAGAAGCTTGGGGCTGAATGACTTCCAAATTCAAAGAGCAGCATGTGCAGCAGCTGGTCAAAATATTATAGCCCAATGTGACGTTTGCAGCAAAAGCAGCTGACAGAGAAAGTGGCTGAGGCAGGTACAGCATTTTTTAAAAGACAGTGCGACAGGTACATGGATTGGAAAGATTTTGAATGTAATGGGCTAAGCACTGGCAAATGTGACTGGCTTGGATGAGACATCTTGGTCAGCGTGCAAATTAAGCTGTTTCCATGCTGTATAACTCTATATAGCCACAGTATCAGAATCAGGTTTAATATCAGTATAATTCCCTTTCTATTAAGAAAGAAATACTGCAATTTTGTTTAAATAGGTGTCACAATTTCAGGTTCTATCCATGCATGCAGCCCACGAACTGCATGGGGAGCAGTGGCTCTTTGTAGCAATCACCTAAAACAACAGAGAACCCAAAACATCAGCTGTTTATTCCACTTCATAGATGCTACCTGACTTGCTGTGTTCCTCCAGCAATATTTGTGTGTTGATCAAGATTTCCAGCATCTGTAGAATATATTGTTTTTCTCAGTTTAACTTATCTCTGGCTTTGTAATAGGCAATCTAAGCTATTCCCACGATGTAATATTTACAGATTTTTTGGGGAGGGGATGGGTAGTGATTATAGTATTTTCACCGCATACTTTATTTCAAGGTAAATATACAAACATAATGGGCTTCTAAAATGGATCCATTTCATCAGAAGAATGTAATGAGATTATTGTCAAACCTGAGAACTGTATCAACATTGAAGCATCCGTGCTCACTTTAAATCACTCGACAGCAGCATTAGCACCGTAACGCACGACACATTTTGATGCTTGTGATTAATTCAAGAGATTTTCTGCTGACATTTAGCCATTTTCCATTGTAATTACACACTTCACACTGGGGTGAATGAAGTTTGACATTCACAAATCCTTAACAAGTGTTAATATCTCCTTAACTTTTTGAAGAAGTATTTTTTTTAAATACACTATTTTGTGGGTACTTTATTTCTATTAAAAACAGTTTTGTTGTCTGTAGAATTACTGTAGGCTCCTGTGATTTTGACAATTTACTATTTCTCTCGTTCAGTAAAATAGAAATTCTGGCATCAGCACTTCACAACTCATTTATCAATATGTTGTGACAACCTATATAAATCGACTCCATGATCAATGTAACCCTTTCCTTCAACCCTCCAATTTTCTTGCATCGATGTGTCAATCTGAAGTTTCTTAAATGTCCTGCATTGTATTACTCTTGACCATCAACCCTGGCATTGCGGTCTAGGCACCCATCACTCTGTGTAAAATACCTACCAATGACATCTTCCCCCTAAACTTACTTCATTCATCTTAAATAGATGTCCTCTGGAATTGGAAATAGCTGCCCTGGGAAGAAAAATGGGGGCTGTCCACTCTATCTATGACTCTCAAAATAAACTTTGTCCTTTTTCCATTTCCATCACAAGGAGGAGGTAAAACGCATGCTCAAAAATACTTTTAAAAACTGAAAATATATGTTGAATTTTGCATACCAAAAGGCAGTCTTCAGTATTAAACTAAATCCCTAAACCCGGTAAAATCAGCACAGTGTTGAAGAAATGTAGTCTTCCAAGGCTCCTTCCGACTCCCAAATTACAAATCAATAGTAGACTTACATGGTTATGATAAGAAACGCACAGAATCACAAAATCTACTCAAGTCTGTATAATATTGTCAGAATGTTTAAAACATTCAAAGCTGACATCAGCAGCAATTTGAAAATAATACATCTCGCTTCTGATTTTTAAAATGTGATACAAAACAAATTGATACAATTGGATTTTGGGGCAGAAAGAAATTATCTACAATAATCAATGTAGATATCTGAAAACTGTGTACAGAAAGGGATGGAGCATTTTCATTATGGGCAGAGATTACAGTGGTTCAGTCAGAGCAGATATGACTGTGGTATATAAAAGGATTGTAGTAATCTTCCTCATGTCAGAAGTAGATAAAAGTAAAGGACTTAGATTTAGAGTATTTAGAGGAGATCTGAAAGGGACTGTTTTCACCCTGAGTGTGGTAAGTACCTGGAATGCACTGCCTAAAAGAGTGGTGGAAGTAGAGTTGCTGACAGCACTAAGAAGGCTCTTGGTCAAGTGCAGGAAAACGGGATTAATATGGATGGGTCCACACGGGTCACGCATGGAGTTTGTGGGACACCTGGCCCCGTTCTGTGCTATATGACTCAATCACTCAATGAATTACACATACAGAAGTGGTGATTTTCTTCATACAGATTATATATGAAAAAGTCACTTTTATTAATATAAAAATTGGCAATATCCTGAAATGTTAAGTACTTTCAAGGCTCAGAAAGGGTGATCTGCCTTGCAAAGATTATTCAAAAATATCAAACACAGAATATTAAGTATTGTATATAATAACAAAATGATCAAATAATTTGAAACACTGGATCAGAGGTTTTGTAGTGCAATAAATTTGAAACTTTTCCTATTATGCAGAAAGCTTATCTAGTTTATTTGAAATGTATGAGAAGATCAACTGATTGTAAGGCTGGTGGTTATTCTCTGGTGAGTTAACAGTCTTGAAAAAAACATAAATGGCAAAAAAAAAATCACTTTCTCCTCCTGCTATTCTTGTTGAAAAGTCTGGTTTTAACACCTTAGCCCCTAAATTCTATGGTTTTCCTTCTGGATCCTGCAGAACCTGACACGTTATGCAAAAGGGAGTCCAGGAGCATCTAATGTACATTTCTGTCCTTCATCCACAAAATTCAGTTATGCCCTGGAAGCCCATCATGCTGGGAACGAGCAAGACGGGTGAACCTCCAAGTTTAAAAATGTAGCCTACAGCACAGTTCTTGCTTAGACTCCCAAACACCACAATCCTCACAAATATTGTATATATCTCAGGACTTCCATTCAATCACATCTAATCATAACTCCTCCTCCATGCTCTTATCCTGACCATTGAAGTCCTGAAGCCTCCATCACCCCTGATTTCCACCATCTTGCTAGACCTCTGTCTCACCAATCACCTCCCTCTTCTAGGACCTCCCTGCACAAAAATGGGAAAACCTTTTGAGCACATTAATACCATAATACCTCGTTGTCATTTGGCCGATCTCTCAATCTTTACTTATCCTATTTTCCCACATGCTAAGAAATTTCTATGCATTTGCACCAATTTTGATGCCAACATTTGCAAATTATGGGATATCTCCCAAAATTTTAGAGCCTCATAGATAGGACAACATAAGAGACTAATTTATAATATAAAATGCACCTTCACCTTTATGCATTTCTAAAATAAATAATCATGATTCAAACTGTCATGATGCATTCTCTCCCTTGGATGAACAGATTAAATATACTTCAAAGAGAAACAGACTTGGTTTAGGTGCCTGCTTAACTGCAACCTACTTGGCAATTCTTTTTTCCCCAGTATTTCCACAGATGTTTTCATCTTCTGAATTAAATAAGATTAATAATCGGAATCAGAATCACTTTACTGCCAGTAAGTGAAACATCCCAGAATTGACTGTGTTTCAGTGTCAGGCATAAAACACAGGACAATATCATAACAGGCAGTACAATAGCAGCCAACAATCTACAAGACAATAGTGCAAGCAGCCGTGAACAATCAACAATTAGAAGAATGGTCACACGCACAAACGTCAATAATCAAACATAAATAAATGTGAGCATATAAATGGACTCAATAATCATCCACAGAACAAGGATAGCAGGAAAGACCATTTAACAGATATTGTGCAGGGACAGTCGGGATATAACACCTTAGTGAGTTCTGTTGAGAAGGTGAATAGCTACGGGAAAGAAGCTTCAGAAATGGTGTGTAGTCCTGGTCGTGATGAACTTGCAGCATCTCCCTGATGGCAATTTGGTGGAATAGGTGACTGCTATGGTGGGTGGAGTCAGCAATAATTTTTTTCAGCTCTTCACTCTGACAATGAACAGGCCATTTAATGTAAGTAGCTTACAGCCAATAATTTTCTACACTGCAGCCTGGTCTTGGAGAAGGTGCAGGTGGGAGGAAACCAAACAGTGGCAAAGGTGGTCACAACACTCTCCATAACAGCTGAGTAAAAATGTATCAAGATATGCCCTGAGATGTTAAATTTCCAAAGATGGCATGGGAAGAACAATTTCTGCTGGGCTTTCCTAGTAATAAGCATAATGGGCTTGTCCCACTTCAATATATTGATAATGGTAGCCCCCAGGAATTCAAATGACTCAATCACAGACACAGCCTGACCATTAAATTCCAAAGCGGGTGGGCAGGTAGGGGGTTGTCAACAGGTCAATCCTCAATTCCTCCACCTGGATAGCATTAAGTTCCAAGTTGTTATGAGCACACCATGCTGTAAGATGGTCTACCTCTCTTTGATAGCAGGTGACATCATTATTAGAGATGAGACCAACTACAGTGTGTCATCTGTGAGCTTTAGGATTTTAGTGGACTGTCTGTGCAAATATAGTCATTTGCATGAAGTGAGAACAGGAGAGGTGAAAGAACACAGCCTTGGGGAAAGCCAGTGCTTAAAGACATTAAATCAGACAAGTAGGAGCCCAGCCTTACAGACTGTTTCCTTCCTGTCAGGAAGTTCGCAATCTACTGACAGATACTGTAAGGTACAGCTAGATGATTTAGCTTGCTATGGAGCAACTCCGCTACGAGGGTATTGAAAGCAAAGCTAAAATCCACAAACAAGATCTTCACATAGGTGTTGGGGGAATCCAAATGTGGAAGAATGTGATGAAGGTACAAGTTAACTGCATCCTCGACTAATAATAGAGATCTAGAAAGGCTCACATTCACAATATGCTGCGTGTTTACAGCATTAACAAGACAGTCTGACAGAGGGCTTATTGAGAAAATTATCTCAATTTGCTACTATACTGTATATCATGGTAGCTCTCCACCATTTCTAAACATCTACATACAAAGCAGTGTTGCACAACATGAGGTATAAGGTTGTTCTTAATTAAGTAGGAATATTGTGATATTGAATACCAGCAGGTTGCCATTTTGCCTGTCTTGCATAAAAACATACAGTATTTAAACGTGTTTATTACTATTGAACAACGGGGCTTTAAAACCTTTCTTAAAACCTTTCATAAATTCTCCATGTACAGATTTTCAACTTCCCAGCTGTTGTCAGACATTTGATAGTTGAGTCTCAAATGCATTGCCTTCTTCTATTTCCTGGATGAGGGCAAGGAATCAACACTTCTTAAAATGTTAATTCAGCTAATACACTTGGCATAAAAATCAATTATTCATTCTAGTGGTTTAGATATTTCTACAAAATTGAATGCTCTTTAAAAACAGATTGGCACTTTTTATATATTTCAGACATAGCTTTTGATTTCAATCGCAAAAATGCAGCTAAAGGTAAGACCAGTAAAGAAAGCTATCTGAGATTCTGGTACTGGTTGCAGGACTGAACAGCAGGAAAAAAAACTCCGTGCAGAATAACTTCCACAAAAGAGATGACTATTTTATCTCTCGCTGGAAATTGTGAGCTTAAGGATTACATGATATTCAAGATATTTGTTTATCTCAAGTGGGAAACCACTCAGATGTCATAATAGCAAAATCAATTCCATGAAGACAGCATTCCTCTTCCTATTTGCCTTTCCAGAAGGCAAATCCATTGCCCTGAGTGCTGAGTTATCTATACCCTGCCCTTCGTGTAACAATGCAATGCTATCAATGTCAAAGCATCTGAGTTCCCAGGGAATGATAGCAGGTCCATCATTATTAGGATTGACCATGACATTATGATACTCCAGATTCCAAAATTTACTTTGAAGAACTGAAAATGCCTACATGGGAATAGGCATTAAAACAGAGTGGCCATTACACATCACCGCCTCAACAAAGCGAAAGTCTGGCACATTAGAATGCCAATCCAAAACAACCGAAGACCCAGTTGTATGAAAAGTGAGAAGATTAGTACTCCTTTCATAAAAGGATGGAAGGGGTCCTGATGACCCGACAACACACAAATGGTTAAAGCTTTGTCATCTTCTTAGTGGCATCTAACCATGTTTTCTGTGTGTGTATGGTGGTACAGTGGTTAGCCTAACACTTTATTGTGCCACTAGTAAGATCTGAGTTCAATTCCCACCGCTGCCTGTAAGAAATTATCTGTAAATCACAGTCCATGACTGCGTGTATTTGCACAGGGGACTCCAGTGTCTTCCCACAATCCGAAGATGTACCGCTGGGGTTAGTGAGTTGTGGGCATGATTTTGCTGATGCCGGATTCGTTTCAACACATGCAGTCTGCTCAGTAAAATCCTTGCTGATTTGATTTAACACAAATTTCAATGTGCACATCTTGTTTCAATGTGCATGTGAGAAATGGAGCTAATCTATCTTTAAAGACTATGCTTCATGGACTGAGAACAAACGGGCATGCACAACCACATCCACATAAATTCTACCCATTTAGCCAGTACTCTGTACATACACATGCAATGTTAATATAGTACAGTACCTCTTCAGAGGAACAGAGGAAAATACATATGACAGTATGTTGTTGAGACAACTTTTAGGATACTACCATCACATCCTTGGATTAAGCACTCAAATAAAAAAATGAGGCATGCAAATCAATTTTGATAAAAGCACTTAGTCAGTTCATAAGCAGCAACAAATGCTCCATGATCAAGGGCACATATCAGGCAGATTCAACTTTTTTTCTTGTCCACCAACATCAAAAATAGTCATGTATTCAGTAACATTGTGCAGAAATCAATAGAAAATAATTATCCTTTCAAGACCTCAATCAAGACCGAATGAAGCACAGAAATAGAATAGTTGAAATGAAAAAGAAAGATGCAGAGGATTGCACACAAATTCACTTGGAAAATGAAGGTTTCCAAACTATCTACATTTTAGAAAAGTGTTTGCTATGCTTCCTATTTTTCAAATTAGTATCACAGAAATTTCTTATATTTGGTGTCAAAAGCATTAAGAGGCAAGATGTATTTGTCCGTAGTATCCACGATATCGTCAAGGAGTAGTGATGCAGGAAAGTGGCTTCCAACATCAAGGACGACTACCACCCAGGACATGCCCTCTTCTCATTGTTAACATCAGGAAGGAGGTACAGAAACCTAAAGGCACACACTCAGTGATTCAGGAACAGTTTCTTCCCCTCTGCCTTACAATTTCCGAATAGACATTGAACACATGAACTCTACCTCACTACTTCTTAAAAATTTCTATTTTTGCACTACTTATCTTAATTAACTATTGAATAAACATATATATTTATATATACATACTGTAATTCAGTTTTTTTCAATATTTATCATGTATTGCATTGTACTGCTACCGCAAAGTTAACCAATTTCATGACATATGCCAGTGATGTTAAACCTGATTCTGATTCCCATTCACACACGTTGTCCCACTTGTGAGGACCTTAGGAAATAGTTTAATTGTTATTAACATATTCCACCAATGACTTCAGCAGCTCTTCCCAAGTTACATTTAATTTATCAGCATGGAAGCTCACGACATCGTTTCATTTCCCATTCAATTTTTTTAATCTTCAAATTTTATGCAACATTCCACCTACTTTGGCACAAATTGGGTTGACACTTTAGGTGTATAATTTTAAAATTTATTGATTAGCAACCTTTGTTTAATGCTAAAGTTCTGACCAAGAAGCTGGAATATGTTCAGAAGGACTACATGCCACACAAAAAGACCCAGGTTGCTTACATTATTGACATACATATTTAAGCATTACTGCCAAGTATTACAGCACCAGGTTCACAAAAGAAGTGATCCACCTCAGCAGTAAGAAAGTAGCAATAACATAATAATCCACAGATGGTACTCTTATTCTAAGCGTCAATTGACACGGACCTTTGCATGCTCTCTCTGTAGACTGCATGGGCTTCCTCTAGGCATTCCAATTCCTCCTGCATCCCAGACATGTCGACTTGCAGATTAATTAACCACTGTAAATTGACCCAAGGACACAGGTAAGATGTAGAACCGGGGGTGGGGACAATGATGTGACTATATGGAAGAATAAAATTGGGATTACTTCAGGATGAGTGTAAAAGTGGACTGAAGGGCCTATTTCCACCCTGTATCTTTCTATGGCTCTATGACTCTGTAAAAATTTTCCACACACTCCAAGTATGAGAATGGTTCCACATCACATATTCAAGAGATGAGCTTCAAGAAACATCTAATATCTTCAAATTTCAGGAGAAGATGGCAGTGTGACGGCAGCGCGCACGGCCTCTCTGGTGATGAATATCTGTTATCTGTCAAGTAGGGGACCATGCACAATTCTGATTTGATGGAGACGGACATGAGAGTACGGAGGAACATCTGGAAAACTTCTGAAATGCCCACTTCGCTGCTGCTGCTACTGTGTGGTAACTGGAATCTCTGGAGCAGAAGGCCCCGAGTCCTCGGCTTTGCTTGTTTCAGCGGCCGAGTCTAGGTCGAAGGCGCTCGGGAGGCTGTATCGGAGGGGTTGGTCGGAGGCTCAAAGTTTTTGAACAGATGGACTTGGTGTCGGCTGTGGTCGGCTGCTTCCAAGGCATCGGCAAGTTGACGGTGCCTGGAGGTTTGTGGCAGGGAGTTTCTCCCTTTTGCTGCCTGCTATCAGGGACTCGGGAGTCGATCGACTTGGGGACTTTGACTTTTTTTTTACAGTGCCCCTGGTTTGTTCTTCATCAAATTATGGTATTGCTTTGCACTGCTGCAACTATATGTTATAATGCGGTTCTGTCAGTGTTCGTCTTTGGTTTGTCCTGTTTCCTGTGATATCACTCCGGAGAAACATTGTATCATTTCTTAATGCATGTCTGCATTTCTAAATGACAATAAAAGAGGACTGAGTGTTCTCATAATCTAATTTACATCCATCATTGCCGTTCTCAGATGTAACATTTACAACAAGATCATATAAAGTTCTGATAGAAAAGTTGCAGTACAAAGCAGCAAACTAACTGCCAAACAAAATGAGAGTGAAGAAAAAGATAAAACCTTGATTTCAAGCTGAAAACTTTAAGCTTCAAATTTATTTGCACTGACAGCTTAGAAGCTTTGTTTCTTTGAGCCCTGACAGGCTGGCTGTCTTTTTTTTTGCTCATCTATTTCAAGTGTCAGTATCCCCAACTGACCAGAAATCAGAGATCATCACACAAATCCACAAGAAGACACTTCGGATTTCAATTATATGACCGTGTCTGACTCCTGATTTATACAAAACTCAAGAGAAATAAGAAAGAATTTGATACAGAACTACAGCTTGGAAACTTACAATCTAATCATCAATACTAAAAACAGGAAACACTGGAAAAAGGAGTTTGGCAGCTTCTGTGGAAAAATATATTAAGAATGTAAGGAAAATGGAAGGATATGGACATTGTATAGGGAGAGAGGATTAGTTTAGCTGGCCATTTGATTATTAATTTTATTGGTTTGACATAACATTGTGTGCCGACGGGCCTTTTCCTGTGCTGTACTGTTCTATGTTCTATATAATATTTCAAATCAATGGCTTTTCTGTTCTGAAGAAAGAACTGTTTTTTGCTTCTTCCATTGGAGGTGCATCACTGGCAAGTCCACTATTCATTACCCATTCATTAATTTCTTTGAGAATTTATAATATGCTGCTTTTATTTTAAACCAGAGCAAGAATTCAAAGCACATTTATTGTCAAAGCATGTACAATATGCAGTGTATGACCCTGAGTCCATAAACTGAAGGCATTTCTTGTGAAGTGGAGTTTATAGGAATGCTTTCGTTGCTGGGATTTTGATGATGCAGTAAAAAGCAGGATGGTGCAAGACTTAGGAGAACGCGGCTTTCCCACGTGCAAGCCACCCTTGACCTTTGAGTCACAAGCTTGACGGGTACTTGACGAAACAGATGAGCTGCTGCAGTTTATCTTGGAGCAGATGCACATTGCAGCTATTGCACACTAGCAGTGGAGCGGGTGCTTTCTCCTGGATAAAGCTGAGCTTTGTAAATTTTACTGAAGCTGCACTCAATCAGGCAAGTTTAGTACTCAACCTAAGATGATTTTGGAGGTCTACAGCTTCTGAAGGGCTCTTAACCCCAAGGAATATACATGCCTGGTCCATGTAAATACATGGTCTGAAATGTTGAAAGGAGATTTGATGGTGAACTGGACTCAATATCAAGCAGAGATGACATTCTCTAAGTAAAGGAAGTCATTGCCTGGCAGTTTCAATGCATAAATGTTAGCTATTACATATCAGCCTACGTTGGATCACTGCGCATACTGATTTACTGCTTTTTTGACCTACATCTTCCAAGAAGATGATCCTCTTCTCTGAATTTATGAGAGGTGTAAAATCATTCATGAAGTTGCTGAAGTCACCTTGGATTGCACCTTGGATTATGGTGGCATCCTGTCATGGAGGTCCTTCACCAACTGAGATGGGCCCGAGATCATATTACATTACATTACAGTGAAGTACAGGCCCTTCGGTCCACCGTGTTGTGCCGGCCTTTTGAGCTACTGTAAGATCAATCTAACCCTTCCCTCCTACAATGCCCTCCATTTACCTATCATATATACCTTATACTTTATTGTCGCCAAACAATTGATACTAGAATGTACAATCATCACAGCAATATTTGATTCTGCGCTTCCCACTCCCTGGAGTACAAATCAATTGTAAATATTAAAAATTTAAATTATAAATCCTAAATAGAAAATAGAAAATGGAAAGTAAGGTAGTGCAAAAAAACCGAGAGGCAGGTCCGGATATTTGGAGGGTACAGCCCAGATCCGGGTCAGGATCCGTTCAGCAGTCTTATCACAGTTGGAAAGAAGCTGTTCCCAAATCTGGTTGTACAAGTCTCCAAGCTATGTGCCTATCTAAGAGTTTCTAAAATGTCCCTGATATATCTGCCTCTTACACAACCTCTGGCAGGGTGTTGAACACACTCACCTTAAATTTATGCCCCCTCATATTAGCCATTTCTATATTGGGAAAAAGTCTGGCTATCCACTTAATCTATACCTCTTATCATCTTGAACAGTTCTAACAAATTACCTCTCACCCTCTTTCACTCTTAGCTCAGTCAGCCTACAGTATGCTACATGAATGTTAACTGATATGCATCAGCCCATTCTGAAACATTGTGTGCACGTGGTATAGACTGTTTTGATATATATATCCTCTATGAAGATGATCCCCATCTCTGAATTTATGAGAGACATAAAATCTTTAATGAAGTTGCTGAAGCCACCTTGGATGGCACCTTGGATTAAGGAGGCATCCCTCACTGAGGACTCTCATTATATAGGGCAGCCCTCTTCTCACTACTGCTTTCAGGAAGGAGGTGCAAGAGCTTGAAGACCACATTCACCAATTCAGGAACAGCTTCTTCCCCTCCATCAGATTTCTGAACTGTTCATATGTCCACGGACACACATCATTATTTGCACTATTTATTTATTTTGTAATTTTTAATTATGTTATATCTCTGCACTGCCAATTGCCACAAAACAACAAATTTTATTTCAGAAAGACAGTGATAATGGACCTGATCCTGTTACCCATAGGAACTCCTGAAACTGAGATGACCGATTCACAATGGCCACAAACGCCTTCTTCCGTGCCAGGAAAAGAAGCAAATATTGCCGATGCTGAAAATCTGAAATCAAAGTAATTAATTCTGTTTCTCTCTTCATACATCTGGCCTGCTGAATATTTATTTTTGTTCTGTCTCATTTCTGGTACTTTTAGTGTAGCCATTCAAGTGCAATCTCCCTGACTCATCACTGTTGGTAAAGCGGTGTTGGGACTATGAACAATGACACTCAACTCACCTCTGAAATTCAGCTTAATATCTATGTTTTGGATCAAGGCTAAAATGAAGTCTGGAATTAAGTGATCCTGTTAGGACCCATTCTAAGTTTCAATGAGCAGTAGTTGCTGAATAATTGAGATTTATTAGAATTCTCAATACTGTACCCTCCTTCTCTACCTAGTTCATGACTGAGAGCAAACTAGTGGGGTGGTAATTGTCCAGTTAAATGTGTCCTTGCTTTTGTAGACAGGGTATATCAGAGCAGTGTTGTTACTCTACTGGAACTGCATGACTAGAGATGTAGCTTGTTCTTGAGCACATCTGGTGATTGTTAAAGCACTTTGATTCTGCTGATCCCTTTTGCAATGAATCAGATTGCAGAAAGCCTTCAATGAGATTGGGAACCTCCACAGGAGTCCAAGATTAAGCATCAACTCATCACTTTAGCTGAAGATAGCCACAAACACTTCAGTCTTATCTTTTCTAGTTAGATTAAAGTTTTGCAATCTTTGAGGATAAGGATGTTCAGGGAGCTGTCTCCACCTATTAGCTGCAGTACCCCTATTCACAGCTGCATGCAGCAAAAAAGTAGAGCTTTGATCTAATGTGTCAGTTACAGTATCGCTTATCTGTCTATAACGTTATGTTAATTGCATCAGTTTGACATCTTGTTCTAAGGTTTGTGTGGTGCTGCTTCCAACATACCCTCCCTGAATCAGGGCTAATCTTCCAGACTCTTATAATGGCACATCAAAGAATATGCTAGGGCATGACATTACAGATTGTGACAAAATACATTTTTGATACTGCAGGCTGCCAAACACATCTTGTTAAAGCCCAGGTATGTTTTCCAAGGTATTTTTTCTTCATCAAAATGCATTCACCTCAGTGGTAGTGCAACACAGCAAAATATAGAGCCTTCTCAAAGGAAGGCAGAACTTCATCTCTATGGGACTTAGGCAGTGGTCACTCCTACCAGAACTGTAAAGAGGCAGATGTATTGGTAACAGAGAAACTAGTGAGAATGAGGTCAAGTATTGATTTTTCCCTTCAATCTCCCACTTAACTGTTAGTGATCCAGTCCAGTAGCCACATCCTCTAAGACTTGTCAGTGGGATGCAATCTCGTTATTGTTGGTGATGAACACTGAATACCCTCAGCTGTAATAAATTCTGTCCTCGTTTCACTTCTTTCAGGTGGTGTTCAACATGGAGAAGTCTGATTCATCAGTTGAGAGAGAATAATAATTAGCAAAAAGGCTCTCTGCCCATGTTTGTCTTACAGGATTTTAGGTCAATCTTTAGAACCATTTTCTCCCTTTTCACTGTGTATCACAATCTATAGGTTCATTGTCCCAGTTTGGGCATTTCTCCACACCTTCATTGGAGATTTGTAGCATTAACTCAACTAGGTGTATCCTCTGCACTGAGAGCAATGCCAGGTGATCTCTCCAACCTTTCTTATATCGCAATTTCTTTCATGCAGCTGTGTAACTTCGTGAGCTATTCTAAATTACAGCAACGATTTGAGTATACTGTTAGGAACTGGAATAGCAGCATTAGCAATGAGAGTAAGTTAAAGGCAACACACACAAAATGCTGGAGGAACTCAACAGGTCAAGCAGAATCTATGGAAAAGAGTACAGTCGACAATTCAGGCAAAGACCCTTCAGCAGGACCAGAGAAAAAAAGGATGAGTACAGTTAAAAGGTGGGGAGAGGGGAGGGAGAAAAACCAAGGTGATAGGTGAAACCGGGAGAGAGAGAGGTGAAGTAAAGAGCTAGGAAGTTGATTGGTGAAAGAGATACGGAGCTGGAGAAGGGAGCATCTAATAGGAGAGGACAGAAGGCCATGGAAGAAAGAAAAGGGGGGGAGGAGCACCAGAGGGAGGAGATAGGCAGGCAAGGAGATAAGGTGATAGAGGGAAAAGGGGATGGGAACAATGAAGGGAACGGCATTTCCGGAAGTTCGAGAAATCAATGTTCCTGCCATCAAGTTGTAGGCTACACGGATGGAATATAAGGTGTTGTTCCTACAACCTTATCATGACAGTAGAGGCGGCCATGGATAGACATATGAGAATGGAAAGTGGAATTAAAATGGGTGGCCACTGAGAGATCCTACTCTTTCTGGTGGACAGAGTGTAGGGGCTTTGTGAAGTGGTCTCCTAATCTATGTCCGGTCTCACCGATATACAGTAGGCCACACTGGGAGCACTAGATACAGTATATGACCCCAACAGACTAACAGGTGAAATGGTACCTCACCTGGAAGGACTGTTTGGGTCCCTGAATGGTAGTGAGGGAAGAGGTGTAAAGGAGGTACAGCACTTGTTCCACTTGCAAGGGTAAATGCCAGGAGGGAGATCAGTGGGGAGGGACAAATAGAGATGGGAGTCACATAGAACGCTTGCAAGGATAAGTGCAAGATAGATATATAGGTAGAAGGGATTAGTTTAGTTAGGTGTTTAATTACCAGTTTAATCAGTTCAGTGCAGCATTATGGGCTGAAAGTTCTGTTCCTGTACTGTATTGTTCTATATTCTGAGATGAAAATTCTCTCTCTAAAGTCACTGATAAACCAGCCAAATTTTCATAACATTCTGTTTGTCTCAATAGCCCCATCTTTTATTGTTGATTCTAGATATACTGTTAGCTAAATTTAACTTTCCCAGGTGGCATGATACCACTCAAATTTTTGACTCAAAGCCAGTTCTCTGGATTACTAATGTTTGATAAAACAACAGCTCTGATACCCAAAGATAAGTTATTTTTGTCTTCAAATGCTATTGCTTTAAACTCTAATCAGGAACTGCCAAAAATCTGCCAAGTCTTGAAACCAAGTAGAAATGTCCCAATTGCCAATGTATGGCATACTTATCACATTCAGAGAGTTCAAGTGGAGTTTGCAAAGCTAAACCTTATAGATAAAAACATATGCAATTGTATAACTAAGCCATGTGGTCATCCTTGCACAGTAAATGGGCTCCAAAAATAGAGAAATTTAAAGCCAAATTTGCATCAGTATTAAAGTTCATACATTCAGACCATAGTCTTTCCAATTTACAGTCTTACATTTTACTTCTCATAAGTACAATGCAGTAAAATGCTCCCAAACCCTATCCAGACTATATGCCACACAACTGATCTTCAGACAGACACTAGCCCTGCACTGGTCACTGCAAAGTTTATTTCTTAGCCTCTTTAAATTATTAGCAACTCAACTTCACTCTATGAGTGTTTTACCTTCAGGAACATTGCTTAAAGTTAATTCTTACTATCTTCTGCGATAGTTGCAATTTCTAAAACTAGTAGGCATTGATCAAGGTAAAAATATTTTTTGCCACGCTACTCAAACAAATTGTCTGCGAATGAGCTCTTTGAAATATTAATACTGATAACATCAAATGGTATAATCTGACTCAAGGCATTTAAATTAAATAGAAGTGGATAGTTCGTGTGCTGCTGTGTGCACTCAGAAAGGACAAATTCAGCAAAGCCTCCAGCAGTTAAGATCCACTCACCAGGTTCTGGATGATAACATAACAGGCCTGAACACTTAGTGCTTATTTGTCAGATCATATTTTCTTATGCCTTTGAGTTTTGAAAGGTTGTACAATCTTGAGTTAAAGATAAAGTGGTTTTGCTAATGCGCACAACATAGTTACATTGTTAATGCCTGTCACGAGATACCAGATCCTACATCACCACGATGCTGGCCTCTCAGGCACACAATGAACTGCACAGGTGACCTTCATACAGTTTGCAACGGGTTATAACGAAGGACTGAGGGCACTTGATTATGCACTCTCGAAAATAATGACAAAAAACTATCTGTATAGGTCAAGATGTTGTTTGGACTCGATGAATACCAAAACTGAATCAGCAATGCATCTGCACTCTTGAGGCTAGAATCAAATTGAATTCACATTGATGGGTAAAAGGCAGAACTCTTTAACAGTGACAAGCTGTAACATAATTCAGCATGTAATATTCTTGCTGTTCCTCTCAGAGCTGAGGAAGGATTTTGAAACTGGAGAAACCTCTCCACATACTGTTCTTCCATGTGTTAAAAAAGTTCATCCATCCAAGATGAGAAGTTGGATGATTGGTAAGTTTTTAAAATCCAACAAAAGGCAACAAAAAAAGCTATAAGAAGGGAAATATGAGGACAAACTAGTTGATAATATAAAGCAGGATACTAAAAGTTTTACAGTTATATAAAGAGTAAAAAGATTAGAATAGATTAGATTAGATTAGATTAGATTATGAGGACACACAGTCCTCTTTTATTGTCATTTAGTAATGCATGCATTAAGAAATGATACAATATTCCGCCGGTGTGATATCACAGAAACACAGGACAGACCAAGATTGAAAAACTGACAAAAACCACATAATTATAACATATAGTTACAACAGTGCAAGCAATACCATAACGTGATGAAGAACAGGCTGTGAGCATGGTAAAAAAGTTCAAAGTCTCTGGAAAGTCCCACATCTCACGCAGACGGGATAAGGAAGAAAACTCTCCCTGCCATACCCGACCACAGTCCGACTCTGGGTCGTCCGAAAATTTCGAGCTCCATCCAGCCCTCCAACACCAAGCACTGAGCACCATCTCTGCCGAACGCTTCGACCCCAGCCCCGGTCGCCAGCGACAGGCTAAGCCAAGGATTTTGGGGCCTTCCCTCCGGAGATTCTCGATCGCACAGTAACAGCGGCAGTGAACTGGGCAATTCAGAAATTACTCCAGATGTTCCTCCGTGACCTCACGGCTGTCTCCATCAAATCAGAATTGTGCATGGCCCCTTTTTAACAATACGATATCATTTCACCGGAGAGGCTACATGTGCTGCGTCGCGCCGCCATCTTCTTATATTAGATATTGGACCACTGGAAAATTATGCTGGTAGGGAACAAAGAAATGGCAGATGAACTTAATAAGTACTTTGCATCAGTCTTCACTGTGGAAGACACGAGCAGTGTGCCAGATGTCTGTGGGTGTCAGGGAGCAGGAGTGAGTGCCATTGCTATTACAAAGGAAAAAGTGCTATAGGCAAAATCAAAGGTCTTAAGGTGGATAAGTCACCTGGACCGGATAGACCACACCCCAAAGTTCTGAAGGAGGTTGTTGAAGAGATAGCAGATGCATTGGTTAGGATCTTTCAAGAATCACTTGATTCTGGTATGGTTCCAGAGGACAGGAAAATTGCCAATGTCACTTCACTCTAAGGAGGGAAGAAAGCAAAAGAAAGGAAATTATAGGCCAGTTCGCCAAACCTCAGTGGTTGAGAAAGTGTTGGAGTCTATTATTAAGGATGCAGTTTTGGGGTACTTGGAGACTAATGATAGTCAACATGGTTCCTGTAAAGGGAAATATTGCCTGACAAATCTGTTAGAGTTCTTCAAGGAAGGAACAAGCAGGGTGGACAAAGGAGTGGATGTAATTTACTTGGATTTTCAGCATTTGAGAAGGTGCAACAAATGAGACTGCTTAACAAGATGAAATCCCTTGGCATTACAGGAAAGTTATTGGCATGGTTAGAGGAATGGCTGACAGGCAGGAGGCAGCAAGTGGAAATAAAGGGGGCCTTTTCTGGTTGGCTGCCGGTGAGTAGTGGTGTTTCTCAGGGGTCAGTATTGGGACCGCTACTTTTCACGTTGTTTATCAATGATTCAGATAATGGAATTGATGGCTTTGTGGCAAAGTTTGCAGATAATATGAAAATAGGTGGAGGCAGAGGTAGTGCTGAGGAAGCAATGCAATTTCAGAAGGACTTAGACAAATTGGAAACAGAGGAAAGAAAGTAGCAGATGGAACAGTGTTGGGAAATGTATGATAATGAACTTTGGTAAAAGGAACAACAGTGCAGACTATTATCTAAATGGGAAGAAAGTTCAAACATCAGAGGTGCAAGGGGACTTAGGAGTCCTTGTGCAAGACTTCCAGTAGGTTAATTTACAGGTTAAGTCTGTGGTAAAGAAGGTAAATGCAATGTTGGCATTCATTTCAAGGGGAAAAGAATATAAAAACAAGGAGATAATATTGGAAGGACTAGATAAGATTCCTGTGAAGATGATGTTTCCTACAGTGGGAGTGTCCAGAACTACAGGGCACAGCCTTAAAATTGAGGGGTAATCCCTTAGAACAGAGGTGAGGAGGAATTTTTTTAGCCAGAGAGTAGTGAATCTGTGGGATGCTCCGCCACAGACAGTTGTGGAGACCAAGACCATGAGTAGGTTTGAAGCAAAAATTGAGTTTCCTGATCAGTCATGGCATCAAAGGTTATAGCAAGAAGGCAGGTGTATGGGGTTGAGTGGGATCTGGGATCAGCCATTATGGAATGGCAGAGCAGACTCAATGGGCTGAATGGCCTAATTCTGCTCCTATGTCTTATGGTCTTATAGTATAAATGCAGGTAATTTGTAATTGGCTTATTCTGGTTGTTGATGCTCTTTTGTAAGGGTGTAGCATTTTCTATAGTTGGTATACTGGTTGCAACATAAAGCTATTCTTTCTTCCTGACTTTGAGGCAAAAGATGCTCCAGTTCCACCCACATCCCAAAGGTTGTCTAACTAACTATTGTAAGTTACCCCTGGTGTAAGTAGGTGGCAAGAATTGACAGGTGTGTGAGGGAGAATAGGTTATCAGGACGTAAGTGGAGGAATAGGATTGATTGAATTGCTCTGAGAGTCCATAAACTTAATAGTCGAATGGGCTTAGGCATCTAATATGCACTCATGTGGCAGTGCAACATTAATGGGGGAATGAGTAGAAGGCATGCAAAACAAAGTTGAGATACTGGTAGAGGGAGGATAAACACATGATCTTAGCACAAGGTTACATCCTAGGTCAACTTTATTCATTTGGGGGACCGTTCAATAGTTTTACAAAAGCAGGATAGAAGCTGTCCTTGAGCCTAATGATACAACCTTTCAGGCTTCTGAATCATCTTCCTGATGAAAAGACTAGAGGTGAACAGAGAATGACCAAGGTGGGTGGGATCTTTGATCATGTTGTCTACTTGATCAAGGCACCAAGGGTACACATTTCTCAGACAAACCCATAGATGTATTGCTCAGACCTGCCACTGAAATCTTGATGGGTTGACTAATCAATGGTGCACAAGGTACACTACAGATCTCTTCCCTGCCTGAGATCTGCTAAAGAAAATTACATTTGCACTAATTTTTTCACTGTCAAAACGAAGGGTCTCGGCCCAAACCGTCAACTGTACTTCTTCCTATAGATGCTGCCTGACCTGCTGCGTTTCACCAGCATTTTTTGTGTCTACTGAAGCTTATAAGTTTTAAAGAAGTGAGAAACAAGCATTCCTGACTCTTGTT
Organism: Mobula birostris; assembly: GCF_030028105.1. Classification (NCBI taxonomy): domain Eukaryota; kingdom Metazoa; phylum Chordata; class Chondrichthyes; order Myliobatiformes; family Myliobatidae; genus Mobula; species Mobula birostris. Next base: position 30,127,308 of record NC_092390.1, on the reverse strand, counting down.
GCAAACTGATCCACATTCCTAACCTGCTTTGTACCCCATCCTGTGCCCCTGTGGGATCAATAAAGCATCTATCTACCTAAACCACAGTGCACATTCCAGACCTTGTCTGTGGCTGCATGCACACATCCCATTACACTTGGGACCACAGCTTACATTCTGAACTAATGAATGAACCAGCAGCCAAACAACAATCAGATACTGGACTATTGATGTTTTACTGCATTTACACATACTTTCTCATAATGTGTTGTATTGTAGAAACAGAAACAATTGCAGACAAATCAATTATTTAGTGAGGGAAAGGTGTCTATGATGTGTCAGGAACTCAGTATATTAGCTTTCTACTTATCATGTAAGTCACACCAAACTTCTCTTTGGGGATAGTTGATTCCAAGACAACATAACTGCTGATTCGGTATCAGAATGGGATTTGCTTTTTTACCAGATTCAGTAATCTGAGCTAGGAAGTCTCGCATAGACCAGTACACCAGTGGCAACTCAAATTAAATGTTCTTGAAAGGAATGACTTGTCACCGGGGATTCAGACACTTCCCAGGTAAAGCCTGCAACTGATGTTGATTTTTCACAACTTTAGAGACCGAAACCTAGTGATGAGCTTCCAGACACAAAAAGAAATCTGCCCCTTCCCGTCAGCATGAATGCTCTTCAGGTCCCAGGTTGTTAATCATGTCTCTCTGAAACACCTACGATGAGACATATAATGGCATTACAGCATGGCAAATTAGAATGTGCTTTGAATTTGATTTAAGATGACAGGAATATTCAGATTGCTGAGATAAAGCTTTTGCTAAAATCAAGCCAGAAATACAGAATCAGGGCAACACTGTGTAATTTCATATCTAAACCTTCAAAATATCTGTACTAACTTTACACATTTAGATTATAATTTCAAATCTTTAGACAGGAAAATACTTTCAAGATGATTAACATTTGCTGGTGAATGTGTTTCTTTTTGAAGTATGAATGATGGCACTAATATAGTCCTTGTGGCCAGACCACATTTTAATAGTCCTTTTAATCCCATTAATTTAAACTTATCTGTACCATTCAACTTGACATGTCCACAGAGTATATTCTAATTCCTCTCTGGTAAAGCAGAGTCTGTTGACTTTCTCTTACTGGATGTGCCAGAAGCTAATTTTATGTACAATGTCTACTTTGAAATATTCCAAAAATGATTTCCAAGATGTTTTCCAATGGGTATTACCTATTAAAATCATCCTTGGCCTGTTTTCCAATTCAAAGAGCCCAGATAGTATATCAGGACAGTCTAACGAATATTTTACTGTTTAGTATGTTATACTTATCAGACTAGGTATAGTCTCTAGTTTCTGATGGCATTCCTGTAGAGATTTCTGGGTCTTTTCCAGTATTTTACTGTTCTCTTTCGAAACCAAGATTATGCTCTAAGCTCTTAAATTCTGGAAAACTGAAGTTTGTTTTAAGTTTAGCAGGACTTTCTACTTTTCAAATTTTTTTCCACTACAGTGCTCTGTCTGATTTTTTTACTGTCCTGTTAAATTGTCTTGTTATGTTTAATGATTTCTGAATCTGTACCCTGAGTTTCTTTTGGTTCTTTACATTCATCATTTAGACTGTTATATTCCCATGAACATGATATCCTTATTTCCCCTATGCACCACTTCAGACTTTTAGTGAAATTCATCTGCAATGAATATGCACCTTCTGTGACCTTATTAAGCTTCTGTCATAAACTGTTGCAGTCATCCTGCGTGCATCTACCTCTCCCTCGGTTGAGTGTTAAGCGCATATATTCCATTCCTTTCTCTGTTATTTTTCAAGAGGAATTAGCAAGAGAGATCAGTGCCTCTATTTAAGTAGCAGAGAAACAGATTTTAAATGGACAAATGCTGTTGCCGGGCTACTATCATATTTCCTGATTTTGCCAGCTAGTGAGGCAAATTTGACCATTGAAGAAGTGAAAAGAATAATCTCAATCCTTATCTATTTTAGAATGTCACAAATGATTGACATTGGATGTGAAGATTGCAAAGGCAAAGCAATATATAGTCTGCGAACAGCAATAGGAGCAAATGATAATATAATAGAATAGTATCTTTTAGTAGCAGATCTGGCATACCTCAAAATGGCACAGTAAATGACTGCATACCTGCTGATAAAAGATTGCATTGGATGTCGGTTGTCTATAAGCCATCTTCTCCTGACACATGAGGAATCAGTAATTTTATTTACCCTCATTCAGCTGTCATGAGCTGTTTAACAATGCATTGTCATTGCCTTCACAAGTGTTACCACTTAAATTAGTAACAGTGTGAAGGGCAGTACTCACACTGCTTTGCAAAGGATTGCTTTATTAGGTGCATTTAATTTTATAAAGGTTAACATCCAATTACATTTTAACTTTAAGTAATTTTTACATAAAGGCAGTATGTTTGAAACCTATTTACTTGGGATTGGAAATGCAAAGCAATATTTTTAATATATATTATTTCTGTTTTTTGCACAAATTTTAATCTATTCAATATATGTAAACTGTAATTGATTTACTTAATTGCTATTATTATTATTTTTCTTCTATATTATGTATTGCATTGAACTGCTGCTGCATAATTACTAAATTTCATGACATACGTCAGTGATAATAAACCTGATTCTGATTCTGAATATTACATGCAGAAAATTGTGGACACAGCTCAGACGATTACGGAAAACAGCCATCTAGCTATGGATTCTATCTACATTTCACACTGTTTCAAGAAAGCAACTAACATAATCAAAGACCCCTCTCACCCTGTCATGTGCTTTTCTCTCCCCTTCTGCCAGGTAGAAGGCACAAAAGCTTGAAAACATGTACCACCTTGCTGAAGACAGCTTCTATATCACTGTTATAAGACTGACATATCTTTGTATGACAAGGATGAACCCTTGATCTTATTTCTACTCTGTAGTGACCCTTGCACCCTGTTGTCTACTTGAACTTCACTTTCTCTGGAACTGTAATATTATATCCAGCATTATGTTCTTGCTTTTCCCTTTGTACTACCTGTGTTTTGAAATGAGCTGCATGGATGCCAAGGAAAACAAAGTTTTTCACTGTATCTTGATGCATGGGACAATAATAAATCAATTACCAATTATAATTTATTTGGGATCCATCTGGCCAAATAAATCATAGTTTTTACTTCTGTTCATTTAATGGATAAATGAAATGTTTACCATTTGATATTATTATTTCCCTCACCCACTTGCTCAATCTGAATGCCCCGTAATCATATCATCCCTTCTTTGGCAAATTCTGCGGATCAAGGTTGAAATTAATTCCGATTTAGTTTTGTGTATTCTGAGCTAACTTACAAGTCCAAAATGATAATCACAGACACTTACACAGAGATTAAGGCAGGGGCCAGTTTGTATGGTGGACTTCTGAGTACTCTTGATGCATGTATGCACGCTACTTTGCAGAGGATCGCTTTATAGCTACATTTAATTTCAGGGAGGTTACTATCCAATCCTAAGTGCACCTTTTGCACTCAAAAGTGACTGACAAGAATCAATTGAATGCTGCATTGTTCAAGGAGGCTTTGAGGGCATCTGTGAGTCTTTCCCTTGGTTGCTATGGCACATTTTACAATAGTATACAGTTCAGGCATACAAATAACATGGCCTACGCAACACAGGCAATTGAATGTAACTACAGCCAAAACACTGTGGATATTGACCTGATAGAGAACACTGATGCTAGTTCCTGAGTGTCCTTCCAGTACATTTGAGAAATTGCTGAGTCAATGGATTGGAGGGATCCAGGAAAGCGGATCAGAGGAAAAGAAAGCATAGCTCATGGGAGGGGATAAAGATAATCATGTGGATCAGGAACGATCTGAAAGGTGGACAGTGGGATATCAAGCAGAAAGTAGAGGATCAGAAGAAGATGATAGAGGAAGGATACAATTGAACAGGGTCATGACATTAGGGTGGATAACCAAGAGATAGAGTGAAACAAGGTGCACGGGTATTTGGGGAAATGATCAGACAGAGATATGAACAATCAGGAAAATAATTTGGTGTTGGTTGGGGCAAGAATTGGAGAGTTAATGGTGGCAGGTAGATGAGTGGATTGCAACAGGTTTGGTAAGGGAGGTGATGGGAGGTGATCAGAGGCTCAATGTTAACTGTAGCGAGGCATGAAGGTGGGAGCAATCACCAAGGAATGCTGCAGTGCTTCAATTAGAGTCTGCAATGGTGGGTAAGAGAGATGCAGGCAGTTTGTCTGTCTCTATAGTAAAAATTCTTGCAGAAGCAGTGTAGAAATGTGCATTGCAGGCAACTTCACATCACTGTGCATGCCTGGAAATCCAGACTAAAGATCCATAATTGCATTACTGACTCATGAAGGACTTGTACCACAACCAGGTTTTATTTCCAGATTTCTTTACAACATATGGGAACATATTTTAGTCCACTGAATCTATGCCAGCACACAGAACAATCCCTCTAACCAATTACTTTCCTTGTATCCTATTCTTCCTGTATCAACTTCGTTAGATACTGCCACTCAGCTATACCTGGGACAATTTACAGCGACCAGTTAATCTACCAATAAGCATATTTTGGGCTGTGGCTGGAAACTACATTATCTACAGGGTCCCTTATGGTCACATTGAGAAAGTTCAAACTCCACACAGACAGCATCATTGATCAGGACTGAAGCTGGGTTACAGAGCTTCGAAGCAGCATCTCCACTAGCTGTTCCACAGCACTGTCTTTGGTAAAATTCTGTCACTGCTATATGATCATATTTCAAGACAATACCCTCAGCCTAAATTATCCTCTGAGACACGTTAATTCATACTCCCAACAATCTTGCCAGTGTTGAGCAGTTCCTTAGCTATCTTTCCTCAGTTTAGACTTGACAACCTTAAAAGTCAATGATCTCCTTTTTTTGCCCAGTCACTGGCAGTAATTTTCACCTGCACTGTTTGGGTAGGAATCTTAAGATAATCCACCCAATTCTCATTCCATTAATGTAGCACACTTCAGATGAATGTGAAAAATGTCTACAATCATGGCTAATCTGGAGAGACAGTGCTTTCCTACCTTCTGTCAAAGCTCCACAAATTTGAAATCCTCCATGCAATCTATTCTTAGCTTTCTCCATTTCACTGAATATAGTTCTACTATTTCAAGACTCTCATATTAACACAGTCTTCTGCTTCTGATGGAGAACTAAGTGGCATAGTTGGGTGAGCTGCTGCCACCAAAGTTCAAGCCTGATTTTTGATGCTGGTTTTGTAGAGTTTGTACGCCCTGCCCATTACTGTGTGCATTTCTTCCAGAGGCTCTGCTTTCCTCTCAAATCCTGAAGACATGTGGGTGGTAAGTTCATCGGCATCTGGAGATTGCCTCTACATTGGGTAATTGTTTGAATCTAGGGGGAGTTTATGGGAATATGGAGAAAAAAGGTGGAATTTGTGTTGGATTAGTGTAAATGCATGTTTATGGTCGGCATAGACTCAGTGCCTGAGAGGCCTGTATCCATGTTGTATGGCTTATGCCTCTTGGTTATTAGTTCTAAGAAGCCTAATTTAGTATATTCCTTCAACAAGATCTCAATCAGTTCCTTTTCCGAACACAAAAAAAATATGAAATTCCTCAGAGATTTACTGGAAGTCTGTTTCAATGTGATCACATTGAAATGAGTTCAGTCTCAAACATGTGCACCAAAATGCTCCTGCTCAGGTTGTTTTCAAGGTTCAATCACATCTTGAACTCTAGGGATTATGCTTGTATGCTTGTACTTTTAAATGCAAAAGGTTAAAGGTTCAGCTTTCCCCACTCAAGCTTAATAAGCTATTTTATATCATGAACCATGTTGATACATGCATGGTTCCCAGATGGCACTTCGATACAAAGCAAATATAGTCAAGTTTATACAACATAAAAAGAACAGAGATTTGCATTATATGAGAATTAGGAGGTGAAATTTTTGAAATTACTGGTTTTCCCAGCTGCTAAAAAATCTGGCAAGTTTACTTATGGTTACTCTTGGTCTTATAAGGCACAGCAGGCAAAACAATTTAAAAACATGTACCATTTGCTCTCTTTTCTAATGTGGTGCAGGCACATGAAATGCAGAAGGGGATCTTTATTTTAAACTGACAGGTGATTTTTGAAACCTCTCGTCAACTTTATATTAAAATAGCCTAGATTTTTATCAAAAATATTACAAATTTTGCAAGTTGGCTTCTGTACCAATAAAAAATGTAACAATATTTGATTAATAGTAAATTACTTTTTTCTTTGCCTTTTATTTGCATCCTTAATTATTGTAAATAATACAAGATGTTTTATAAATAAATTTTGAAGTTAAAGCACTTAATACCATGACAGCTCTCACAGGATTTAACAATATTCATTAGCTATTTATGATACTTTAATATCTGCTACATATGTCACGAAGAGTGAAATTATGTACTTGTGAGGTGGAACATTGCACCACCTTCCAATTCGTTCCCAAGGCTAACACCAACCGTTCCAAGACAAACATTTATAAAATGGCTCACATATGTTATTCCACACGCAAGCATCATTTAAAGTTCACGAGTTTACTCATCTTCATAAAATATGTCCTTTCCTTCATCGTAAATGCAAACAATGAATGCTAGCAAACAAAGGTAAGATTATTTAACTGAAATATATCTTATGTCTCATTTATTCAGTGCCTCCCTTTTTTCTGCTGCAAGATACAATACTATATAATAATGAAATAAATTCAGCCTAGAAATTAAATTCCATGAGGATCCATTTTCCATGCACTAATCAGGCGTAAGAACGATTTAACCCAGATTATACAAGCTATCATTTCAGAGAGAAATCACGTCCATTAGAAAACTGGCCTGAGCCTTCTTAACTGCAGTTCTCTTTAGTATGATTCACCTCCTTCCAGCATTAATTACATATTTAATGGAATCACAGGTTATGTACCACAGCTTTTTTTTACCTCACCAGCAGTCACTGGATCTTTTGAGTACAAGCTACAACTTCTGCTGAATGGCCACACCCCAAAAAATAACCAGGAACATGTATTGCTGCAATTTTCATTAAGATGTCAATTAAAGATACTACATTTTGACATCAATCTCTTGCATCTCGAATTCACCAGCCTCTGTTTTTAATACCAAGGGTATTTGAAGCTTATTATGAGCTGTTCCATCACTGTTGCAACATTTGTGCAATCTGAACTACATGCTGTCACGGATGCCCCCTTGATCATTCTGTACCTTGAAGAGATGTTGGCACCATCAGTCAGGGAAGACAGTCACATGGGACAATGTGCTCCACCCCCCCCATCTCACACTTGCACATACATACAAACAAACACATTCAAACTCACTCAATCGCACAACCACCACCCCATTCCAGACACCTCATTTTCCTTCATATGACTATAACAGCATAAGACATAGGAGCAGAGTTAGGCCATTTAGTCGATCAACTCTGCTTTACCATTCCATCCAAGCTGATTTGTCATCTCTCTCACCCCCAATACTCCTGCCCGCTCCCCGTAACTTTTGATGCCCTTACTAAACAAGAACCTATCAACCTTCGATTTAAATTTTCCCAATGACGCAGTCTCCACAGCCTTCTATTCTGAAAGTTCCTTTAAGATCTGAAATCCTTTGCAGCATTTCACAAGGCAAAGGTATAACTCTGAAGCTTTAACTGTATCCCCTGTCTGAAACTGAATGGACCCTATTTCAGTGTCCAATTTGGTTCATAGGTCATCAGAGACCACATTATTCCTACATCCTACATTAGGCTCCTCAAACAGACATTTCTTTCTGAACTCTCTCAGGAAGAGATTACCATTGTGTGCTCTAGTTCTCCTTGAAGAAATATATCACTCTCCCGACTCCTGCAAAGCTCTGGCTCATGACCATTTACAGTGCAAGAAGGAGCATTTAGGATGGCATTGAGATCTTCAAATTCACGTGTTGGGAGCACACAAAAAGTTGTGGAAGTGTATCGTTTCACAAACTAACCACTCACCTGCCCCACTAGCCAATAGGGCTATTACCTGCCCTGTCTGTAGAGGAGTCAACAGTTCCCACATTGGCCTCCGTCAGCCATCTCAAAACCCATAGAACTATGGTAGAAGCAATTTATTCTTGATACTTAAGGACTGCCTGCTCCTGAGAAGATACTGAATTTATTTTTAAATAAACAGTAATATTTAATAACATTAAAATAGTGACACCTTATTTTTAACCTAACAGACTGTGAATAAACTTGTCACCATGCTGAAGAAGCAGTGTTTACTATCATCTGTTGTAACGGGATGCTAATCAACAAAGTCAGCCTGGAAAATGGATAGTACATACATAAGACCAATGACTATCAGATGCTGCTAACTCAAAGAAATGACTTTTTCAGTTCCCCTCGAAACTGTTATATCAACCACATAATAATTCTCCACAACATACGTAAAATGATGAAGGGCATGTACATCTGCTGGCAGCTTCTCTAATGGGATTGTGCACTATATAAATAAGTGCAATCTGAAGGTAATATCTTTTGAATGGAAAGGCATTAGCAATAAGGTGCAAGAGCATATCTTTCTTGTACTTTGTCTTGTTTTTTTTTGCTTAAATCAAGAGGCTTAATAAATGGAAAAAAAATTATAAAAGGTCCAAATCACCAGTGTTGAACCAGATCACTATTTCAGCAGCAAAGATGTCGCAGTTCTTGCAAAAGGAATTAACACTCAGAAGCCTAGCTGAAACATTTTCTACATTACAATGCACTTTTGACTTCTTTAGATTTGAAGTGTTTTGAAATTTATGAACGTCTTCACATGAATTTGGTCTTTCTATTTGGTAAGAAAAGGACAGAGTGGTTTCACAAATGTAGAATCAGCATGCAAAGCTCTACAACAGCCCTATGTGCAACTTAGGATCAATACTGAATGAGCTCCAAAAGCCATTTGCCTCACTCTGCTGCCACTGGAATATCATTACAATCTTAGGCATCTTTTCTGCTCCTCATTCCTTGAAGAATTATTCCACCAGCAAATCACTGAAAGGTAATGAATATCCCCAAAGGCTTTATTTGCAAAGCTTACTTTATTTATGATGTACTTGCATGAACAAATGTCAGCTTGCTAATGGTCACAGACCCACACGGTTGTTCAGATGTAAGACTGCACAGTACAAAGGGCCTCATCCAAACCTTCGCTACAGCTTGTTACCGAGCATGGTGTAGCTCTCAGGTCTCTAATGCAGGATGCAACGAATTACACAGGCAGAGTATTTTATAAGATTGACACAGACAACACTCAATTATATTCATGAGTCTTGATGACAGGTTTCAGTGTGAAACATCAATAGATGCTGCCTGACCTGCTAAGTTCCTTCAGAATTTTTGTGTTTGTTGCTTTGGATTTCCAGCATCTCCAGAATTTCTTGTGATGACTGTTACCTTTTGTAACTCCAAATCATAAAGCTAATTGAAATAAAAACATGGAGCTGGAAGATGCGTGCTTTAGCTTAGATTTTACTTTTGTGAGGCATGCACTTGTGACATGGTAGTGTAATGACATATGTCATTCATGTACTCTAAAATATAATCTGTAATGAATTATGTAAACAAAAAAGAATGCTTAGCCAAACAATATATTTACAATAATACTCAGGTATTACTGAAATAGTAAATACACAACACTCCTCCCTGCTTAACTATAAACTCCAATACAATACAGAATATATCTCTACTTTCATACTCCACAGCATAATGGATTTAAAATTGTCTCATTCAGGCCTAAACATTTAATCACGGCGATGCTTTATTACTCTTGTGGAATAACAACTTATCTGCTTTCCTCACTGGGAGGGGGTGGAAACACTCTGCTTAGCAGATGAAACTTATGGCTGTGAAACAATCTTAGGATCTAGGGCCTCCTCCGTGGTAATAGTTCGTATGAGTTAACTTGGGACTACAGTAAGTGGTTCTAACAGCTCTGGACACCTTCCTTCTCTAACAATTGACTCTGCCCTCCTCAAATGATCGATGTGTCATCTCCAAATGACAAAAGACACAATCTCTAGTGTGTAGGTGAGTGGTCCAATTCTGTCCTTAATCTTTCTGAGTACCCGCTTTTGACCACTTCTGTTGTCCCTTGCCAGGACTGCTTGTCTAGCAGTGAAACATTGAACCTTGTTTCAGGAACCCACAGTTTGTCTCAGCTGTTGGTCCTGCATAATCCTTCTGAGATTGGCTTTGAGGAGATCCAAGTGTGAGTATCAGGAACAGTGTAGCTGGTGAGTTGTTGGTTGTGCACAGTGCAGCACTGTGATATGCAAGGAGGAAAATAGCGAGCTTCTGATTCAGTGGCAGTGTAGTGTGTGCTGCTGACATAACTTGCAGTGCATTTTTTTAGACTGGACAAACCTTCCTACCAAGCTATTGTAGCTGGCTGGTATGGTGTAGATGTAATATGTCTTATTCCATTCATTTTCCGGAACCTGGGCCTTAGCACTCAGATCTGCAGCTGGATCTTCAACTTCCTCACAGACAGGACCCAGGCTGTAAAAATAGGGGACAAGCTCTCCTCTACAATCACTCTGAGCATCAGTGCCCCACAAGGCTGTGTACCCAGCCCCCTGCTGTACTCACTGTATACCCATGATTGTGTAGCCAAGTTTCCATCAAACTCAATATATAAGTTTGCTGATGACACAACAATTGTAGGCCGTATCTCGGGTAATGATGAGTTTGAGTACAGAGAGGAAATTAAGAATCTGGTGGCATGTTGCAAAGACAATAACCTATCCCTCAATGTCAGCAAGACGAAGGAATTGGTTGTTGACTTCAGAAGGAGTAGCAGACCGCACAACCCAATTTACACCGGTGGTGCACAAGTGGAACAGGTCAAAAGCTTTAAGTTCCTCAGGGTCAATATCACAAATGACCTGACTTGGTCCAACTGAGCAGAGTTCACTGCCAAGAAGGCCCACCAGCGCCTTTACTTCCTGAGAAAACTAAAGAAATTTGGCCTGTCCCCTAAAACCCTCACTAATTTTTATAGATGCACCATAGAAAGCATTCTTCTAGGGTGCATCACAACCTGGTATGGAAGTTGTCCTGTCCAAGAACCGAAAGAAGCTGCAGAAGATCGTGAACACGGCACAGCACATCACACAAACCAATCTTCCGTCCGTGGACTCACTTTACACCGTACGCTGTCGATAATCAAGGACACGACCCACCCAGCCAACACACTTTTTGTCCCTCTTCCCTGCGGGAGAAGGTTCAGGAGCTTGAAGACTCGTACGGCCCGATTTGAGAACAGCTTCTTTCCAACTGTGATAAGACTGCTGAACAGATCCTGACCCAGATCTGGGCCGTATCCTCCAAATATCTGGACCTGTCTCTTGTTTTTTTTGCACTACCTTACTTCCCATTGTTCTATTTTCTATTTATGATTTATAATTAAATTTTTTAATATTTACTAATTGTAACTATTTTAATATCTTTAATATTTAATATTTGTAATCCAGGGAGTGTGAAGCGCAGAATCAAATATCGCTCTGATGATTGTACATTCAAGTACCAATTGTTTGGCGACAATAAAGTATAAAGTATAATATATAAAGTATGAATGAAACTGTTCCAAAACAAACTGTAATCCATTGCCACTGACTAATGCCCTGGAACACATGTCCTTGAAACAAGTTTCTCAACAGATCAATAGTGTGCAAGGCTGTAGTGGAGGCTATTCAGAACACTCCTGGCCACTTTGTAGCTGCATCCACCACTACCAAGAAATTTTGATCAATGAACAGTCCAGCAAAATCCACATGAATCCCCTGCCAAGGTAATGCAGACCATTCCCTAGAATGGAGATGCTCTTGGCATCTTCTGGGTGTGATGGCATCCCGAACAGTCCGTGGAGAAACTTACAATCTGAAGATTTATCCCAGGCTACCAGACAAAGCTTCAAGCCAATGTTGTAATTTTCACAATGCCTAGATGACTGGCATGTAACTCCTCCAACACTATAGCTCTGAGCTTTAATGGTACAACAACTCCCAATCCCCACATAAGGCAATCTCTTGTCAAGGGCAAGTTCATCCCGGCAATGGTAAAAATGGGGAAGTTGGAGTTTCTGCGGCACATTTCCAGCCGTTTTGGGTGATCGTGTAGGCCTGAGACAGTGTGGAGTCTTTTCAAGGTTACCCAGTCCTGTGTCACTCTCATCATTATCAGATTTTACAACAACAGCATGCAGATTAGTGCTCTTATTGATACTGCAACTTAATGTTTTATCTTTTACTCTTCCCTGTGCAGTCCATTAATTTTTGTCAGTCCGACATGTATTTATCCTATTTTTTTTGCATTTTCTGCAAATTTTGCCTTTAAACCAGCATTGGTCTGGTGTATATGAGCATCTGCAACAATGGTAGCACAATTCATTCAGCCAGGCAGTTTTCTGATTAGATATGCAATTTTATTCATGTTGACTTTCATTTCTGACTCTAACTCAATTGCCTCTCTGTCTGCTGTTTCCACTGTTACAGTGACTTCAACTGCTCTTTTTAGTGTGAGTGTTGAGCTTCGGTTAGAAGCCATTTTTTATGATTTCTTGTAAGATTCCACAAACTAAATGATCACTCAGTGCACCATTAAGTTGATCACTGAACTGACAATGCTCAATCTCTTCATTTCATCACATAAGCTGTAATTGACACCCTTTCCTTTTGATTTTGCTTATGAAACAAACTTAAAAGTGTTCATCAATCAACAATGGTTTAGGTTCTAAACATTTCAGCACGACTTTCACTTTTTTAGTAAAGCTCATTTGTTTGGTTGGAGCAGTTAAGCTTCTAAGTAAACTGTAAGCTCTTCTACCAATATCACTCAGCAAAACTGGCACCCATTTCTCACTAGCTATTCCATTTGCTTTAAAATACTGTTCAATTTGCTTGGTATACAATATCCTTGTGCAATCAAACGCATCTATTTTTCTGATATAGTCAGCCACTTGTGCTCATTTTTCGTGATTATTGACACCCGATACCCACTGTTTATGAACCCGTGAATTTGTCCATTTTCTGCTTTTTTTTTAAACACGATCGTCTCTGTCCCTTCCTGATTAACACATGCTGTGATTATTTTTACTTGTACATCTCACTATGCTTTTTTTTAAACTCGAACATCTCACTGTACTTCAATAGATAGGTAGTCATCTTGAGTTTATTTAATGCTATATTATGTAATTCCAAACCATAAACTAATTGAAAGAAAAATGCGGAGCTGGGAGGTACATGCCTTAGTTTTGTTTTTACTTTTGCAAGGCAAGCACTTATGATATGGCGACATATTGATGTATGCTATTCATGCACTTTTACCTATAATGAATTATGCAAACAACAAAGAATGCTTTATCATACAATATTACACAAATATTACTGAAATATTAAGTACACAACAATGACAATATTAATCTGATTTTGGACAAAATCTCAGCCAGCTGCTGGACAACAAAGCTAATATCTGATATCCTGCTGCTATCTACTCAATGGTAGACTTTATTATTATCCATCAATATCACCTATTACCTTTGGGCAATCCTGGACAGCAAAGATAACTCCGCCAATATTTTCTACAATACAAAACATCCCATTAATCCCTTCTTTCCTGGCCACATCTGAAAGAATTCATAGCATTCAAAATGTTCCTTCTAATTAAGACAGAAGCCAAGGCAATATAATCAAGTTAACTACACATGTCAATGTGTGAGGAGTTTGAAAATCTTTTACATATGCAGTAACTTTAATCATTTTTCTGTTCATATATTTGGAAAACAAGTATTTTGTTAATAATATACTGAAAAATGAACCATACAAGTAAAAATACTTTATATTGAATGACTTCACTTATGCATTAAAACCTTAAGCTTGTAAAATAATTAAAAGAGATGATTACAGTTCCAACTCTAAATGGTATCAGTCATTTACAACCTGCAAATCCCACTTCCTTTGAATGAATACTGTGGATTCCGGTTAATTGGCCAATCGGATAATTGGGCAGCTACTTATTTGGGACAACTCTTTAAGAATAATTAATTGAGACAATTGCCAGAACTTCCTTCATTTATTTTTGGACACTATGCCACTTAATTGGAGCAGGAAACTTGCTGAATAGGTTCTAATTAGCATCAGTCACGTATAGTTGTGTGGCCATTAGATGCTACAGCGTGCTTAGAGTGAAGAGTTTTTAAATACCACCAGTCATGTGTGTTTGTGTTAAAAAAGCAGTGATTTTTGTCAAACAGTTGGCAAAAAATACGCAGTAAGACAATTCCAGACTGTTTTACTCTTTGCAGTTTCACACATTCAGACTTGGAGATCCCAAGTGGGAGTGAAAATTAAATAATTTCACTACTTCAACAAGTAAGGAACTATGAAGGATATGAAGGTATCAACAATTGTTACAATGACAATGAAGATTTGGAGGCTGCAATTGTCAATATCATTTTACCAGGGGTGATTGATAAGTTCACGGCCTAAGGTAGGAGTCAATTTTAGAAAACCTAGCACAATTATTTTTCCTACATTTACACACTTAGTCCAGCAGTCATGGAGCATATGGATCCCTTCTTTGTAGAAGTCGGCGTCTTGGACGTCCAGAAAGTGGTCCACAGCAGGGGTAATTGATAAGTTTGTGGCCTAAGGTAGAAGGAGATGAGTTATTAACTTCAAACTGTCTGCATTTTCACTCAGAGCTGAACTGTACATGCATGTAACAAGAGCTGTATAACTCATCTCCTTCTACCTAAGGCCACAAACTTATCAATCACCCCTGCTGTGGACCACCTGGAGGTCTAAGACGCTCTTGTTACATGCACGTACAGTTCAACTCTTTGAGTGATAATGCAGGAAGTTTGAAGTTAATAACTTATCTCCTTCTACCGTAGGCCACAAACTTATCAATCACCCCTGTTGTGGACCACTTCTACAAAGAAGGGATCCATATGCTCCACGACCGCTGGACTAAGTGTGTACATGTAGGAGGGGACTATGTTGAAAAATAAATGTGCTAGATTTCCTAAAAATGACTCCTTCTATCTTAGGCCACGAACTTATCAATCACCCCTTGTATGAAGGCAATCCATTTGCTGCACTGGTTTTGTTCATTGCATACATTGGATAATTTCCTCTGTTGAAAACGATTATGAACTACTACACACGTTTATAAAACTGTAGTACTATTAGTAGTATTCTAATTTGTTCTGTATTTCATTTAAATACATAATTTGTTACTCAGTTTGGGTATTTTTATACCTCTTTAACTATTGTCATGAAACTTTGGCTAACTGGGCCAAAATGGCCAGGTTCCAATGTATCCCAATTACCTGGAATCCACTCTATATATAAAGTAAGTGGTTAATGGCTGAAATGTCACTTTCCAAGCTTTACGGCTTGTGACTGTAAATAGTTAGAATGAACTAGGATGCTAGAATTCATGAAAACACCCAGAGAAACAAAACTATACGACAGAGAGTGTGCAGACAACTGTAGTGACCTGTAACAGAGTAGCTATCTGCCACGAGAGAAGAGGTGAGCAATTGTCACAGCCTTTCATCATCTCCAAAGCATCAGGTAAACAGAACAAATCTGAGCCACTGGAGACTAGCTGAAGGAGAGCAGGTTGAGTGGGAGTCATGAATTCACATAAACCTTGTTGTAACAGAAACCTTTACTATCTTTAGAAAATAGTTCCTGTATAACATTTGAAAAGCTATTGCCCACATGGCTACAAAATAAGACCTTGTGCATAAGGTTGTATCTGCTGATCTTTGGAGGAGCATGTACATCCATCCTTAATCTAACTCCTCTTTCTGTGATAATTTGCTCTGATAGGCTGACAGTTTAGGGCATTGCACAGTGGATTAATCGAAGACTGAATTTTGCTAGCTCCCCAGCTTTAGTCTTGCTCCGAGCACTAGCCTAGGACATGGACAATTAGTTTAAACAGAAAAGCAAAATGATGCATATGCTCAAATTCCAGAACAAACAAACACATGGGAGACACTCAGCAGGTCAGACAGCAGCTGAAAAGAAACAGAATTAATGCTTCACTTACGTTATCTCAGTAGAGTGAAGAAAAGTTAAAAATCAAACTTGTTTAAAGCTACATTGAAAAGGTCAGTGGCAGAAAGAACAGCAGGCTCTCAGAATCCAAATCAGGTTTATTTTTATCACTGACATATGTTGTGAAACTTGTTGTTTGTGGCAGCAGTACAGTGCAATATAATAAAATACACCATAAAATTACATTAAAATTATATACATCTATTGAGAAAATAGCCGGGATTCCCTTCACTTAAAAAGATACTTTGCTGCTCAATTTGGACAGGAGACTGTTGCCGAATAGTTTCTAACTAGTGTCAGTCATATGAACTTGTGTGGTTGTTAAGATGCTACACTGTCATTAGAGCGAATAGTTTTAAAGTAGCATCAGTTCTGTGTGTTTGTGTTCAAAAAGCAGTCATTTTTATCACTGGTAGTTGGTGAGAAATAAGCAGTAAGACAATTCAGAACAGCTTTGCTCACTGCAGTTTCAAGCATTTAGGCTTGGAGATACCAGAAATAGCCAGGAGTGGAAACAAAATTATTTCATTACTTCATCTACGAAGAATTTGAAGGTATCAACAATTACCTTGAATGATACAAGGAGGGTTCAAGTTGAGCTGTAATGTGGACTATTATACGTATCCCAGAAAGACACAAGCAGGGCTCACATCTATCTGCGGTTTTCTTCAGCTTCATAATAGCTTGGAGCTATAACAACTACCTTGGTTACACCTAGATTTGGAGGAAATGAGCAAACTATTTTTCTTCCATGGATGAACATATTCAACTAGGTGATGGAGGATGCTGCTAGCGGGAATGGTTTGTGACGCTGTTCAAGGGTAAGGCAAAGGGCAAAAGTCAAAGTAGCTTCTTTGTAGGACATTGATGAGCATGGAATATCAATGTCCTCCTTCTGTGATGTACATTTCTATGATTGTGTAACTTCTTTTCTGTAAGCTATGCAGAACACATTCAACACTATTACGTTCATGTTCATAGCTTTGTGATACCTGACAGATGAAAGCTATAATCCAGATAACTGGTAAATTTGTTTATTATTGTCTTAAGTATTAGGGTACTACTTACCCTAGGTTTTGCACTACTTATTTATTTTACTCATATCTGTTCCTTATTGTAACTTAAAGTATATTTTACATACTCCAATCTTCTGCTGCCACAAAACAACAAATTACGTGACATATGTCAGTGACACCAAACTTGATTCAGATTCTGAAGATACAGTGAAAAACTTTGTTTTCAATCCAGGCTATTTAATATCAGTGCATTGAGGTAACTCAAGGGAAAAGCAATAACAGAATATAGAATATAGTGTTACAGTTACTGAGAAGGTGCAGTGCAAGCAGACAATAAGATGCAATGCTGTAATAAGGTGGAGTGCTAGGTCAATAAAGCATCTCATCATCTGTAGGCATGGCTCAACATTGTTGGAAACAGGAATATGTGCACACACAACCCCTCCAATTCCTGAACTTGTTCAAAGAACAGCTTTGTTTTATTGACAGTGAAATCAATATTAATTAATGAGCAAGGCTCATGAATAAATCACAAAAAAAAGAAAAATAAAATAATTTCTCATTTACAAGAATGAGCTGCCAAGCAACACAAATATCTTCCACACTACCCTCAGGACATTCCTTGGTAAAAATTACCCTACAATAGCAATTAGATCTTGCGGTCAAGTTATATTTCATGAACAACATAATACATATTGAATTAATATAGTTCTTACTATATAATCAGCTGTTCTGAAATAGAAATGTCAAAAATTAACTGAGTTGTCAGAAGAAAATTGGTCACTATTGAACTGCTAATACTTCTTAGGGCAATTTCTTGATTGTGGTATTGGCTGAACACTGCATTTGTTATTTGACATGTGAAGAAAGGTTGACTGGAACTCTGATTTTTATATGAAACAGAACATGGGCATCTTAGGAAGAGGAAATTCTAGGCCATTTCAGGATGCATGCAAAGTTGTTAGAAGGGTGGGAAGAAGTTGGGGTTGGATTAGAAGAACCTTTATTTTGTTTTTGAAGGTGAGACTGATGAGGCCCTCTACTCTCCAAGAAGCCTTCTTATTTTTCAACAACCGAGTTTTTCCACTGTACCTTGGTACATGTGTCAATAATAAACCGATTTAGATCCACCCCTCACACAGCTGACAGGAAATATTTCTATGAGAAAGAGGCATATTTATCTCATGCAAAACCCAACATTTTCAATCAACAATCAAAATAAAGGAAATCCATTTGGATCGACCGAGACAGAGCCAGCTCCTTATATATAAAAATCTTCTCTGACTATCGTCACCTTAACGTGGTGGAGAGACTTGTGAGTTCCTACGCTCCCAAGAGAGACGTCGCCTACAGTTTAGTCATCTGGCTCTTTGCTCCTGGTAGGGTCACCTATGACAGTAAGGTCAAGGGGGAGATTCCAGACAAAGATGTAGTCTTTAATTGATTCTATTACGGTTATAGGATTATTGAGTATGCCCACAAGAAAATAAACCTCAAGGTTGTATATGGTGATGTACATGTATTTTGATAATAAATTTACTTCGACCATTGAACTTTGACCATCATAACCAACTCAAGTGATTACACCACTATTACAAAAAGTATCAGCTCTTGTTAAAGAGATATATTTCAGATGACACCAGCTGGTAGAATGCAACATTAAAAGCTAAAATTGAACTACTGATAATGGTTTCGCTAATGCAGCCATTTCTACGCATTCAAAAACTACGACCTAGTCTACTAATGCAGTCAAGATTAAAATCAAGGACAAGGAGCCTAGAGTGCTCTCTTTTGAGAAACGGTTGGTGTCTCATGTAAATACTCCGAACATCTTGTTTTACTTTTGAAGAAATGCACCAGTATTTGAAGTTTCCTTTATCGCATTTGGAAAGATGATTCTATTCTAAGTCTCATAAATATGTAAGCTATTGATACAATCTGTACCAAATTTCAGTCTGCAACTGAATCAGGTTTACAAATAAAAACTGAGTAGTGGGAATTAATCAAAGCTTTCAAATTAACAAAACATTAATTTAAGTATTTTACTGTGAATACATTTGGAACTTTGATTATACCAAGGCAATGCAATTTTATTACACTAGCTCTTCATCTCATAGGCACTGTTCATATTTATAAAATAAAACAATATATATATAAAAATAATTGCCTGCTTCTCTTCTGCTCCTTAATATATTTTCTGCTGCCTGTTTTACTGTTTCTTTAAATCTTGCCTTTTCCTTGTGCTTTAAAGATACTTTGATTGTGACAGGATCCTGAATTATCCCTTATGGACTGTACTTTTAAAACGTGAGAGAGGGTGTGACTGACTTGGAGAGAGAGAGAGAGAGAGAGAGAGAGAGCAACAAGCAGCTCATGAGTCGTCATGGTGACTGAGGGTGGCATTAATTGATGGACAGCTGGTGTTCAGTCTGCTGAGATAAATACAAGGTCATCTGGTTGTTAGACAGACACACATGGTTTCCGACACTGGATGAGCTTTGTGTGCCCACAGGAAGGTGGGTTTTGGAGGTTCAATCAGTGGCTCTCGCAGTATGGAAAAGGTGTGACTGTTGGGAAGTTATCAGTGTTTCCAACCCTTGTCTGAGTTGATAACTTTACCACAGAAGACCGTCTCCTTTTTGTGGTCACATTCGGTGACCTTAAAGGAAGAGAAGAGAAGAGAGGAGAGGAAGGTTTGAAACACAAGAAACCTGGTGACAAAGAGGTCACTGTTTGGACTCTCTCTTTAAGTAGTCTGTGAAGGTGGTTTTGAGTTCCATTCGAATACAAAGGTGTGACTGTCATGTAGTTAATCCACAGGACTGGGTTCTCTGGTGAGGGGAAAACCTTTGTGAATACCATTTGTGTGTTACCCTTGTTTAGGTGTGGTAGTTCACTGAAGAAAGACACCCCAGTGGCAAATCACTGTTGGAGTTATTTCGTATGTCATAGAACCGGATAAGTTGTGTGTTTGGGGTAACATTGTGGAATTTACTGGTGTGTCGACCCTTACCTGGGTGGTGGTTCCCTTGAAGAGGGTCCCCTTAGTGATAGACTACTGTTGGTGATAATCCATACGTGGATTCTGTTTGAATATCCTGTGACCACCACTTTGAGATGTCCTGTAGCTGAATTCGGGTGTGGTACCACCTGTGTTGAAAGGATATTCGTTGAAGATCACTGTTGGTGATATTTTGTGTGTGGAGCGGAACAACTTCGGAGATAAAACCTGCTACTATTGTTATCTTGTATTGCTGTCATGGAATCTGTGGAATATCAATGTAATTGCCTTTTCACAACATTTGCCTTTTGGATTACAAATATCTCTCATTAAGTAACCTGAGCATTGAACTGAACTACCTTACATTCCATCGTAAGACTGTATCCCTTACCACCTAAGTTTGAAGAAGTTTGGGTTCTATATATATATATACACACCTGTATATGCCTAAGTTCTGCTAACCTGTTTGATTTATCTGGTTATATATTACTGTATTGTGTAGCTACTAATAAAATAGCTTATGTTAACAGCAATACCAGATTCCAGCTATTTTCCATTTCTTCTGGTTCTTTAACCCGTTACGGGGTACGTAACATGATCTAGATATCTTCATCAGTAATCATATTACACATATAACATTTATATGTGTACAGTGACAAGTTTTCTTAAACTATCAGGCAATGGCTGCCTGCTCTGGGGAAGTCTCAGTGCAGAGAAACACCTTGAAATAGGAAAGGAAGTCAGGTCCCTTGTAATTTATGCCAAAGTAGGCCTTACAGATATGGTCAGAATGTGTGGCAGCATATGTGGGCTGTCCCTAGCACATTCCTAATCTGTGTTGGTTGTTAACACAAACTGCACATTTCACTGTATGTCTCGATGTACATGTATTAAATAAATCAGAATTTGACCTACTTCTGAATCAGTACCCGATGTGGTCATGGGCTGCACAAAGGACAGGCCTTTTATTAACTTGACTACATTCCATGGTTTGACACAGAAATCAGCATACATGGAACGAGATGCAAGAGGAAGCAGTTGAGGTAGGCACAATAATGATATTTAAAAAACTTTGGATAAATGTATCACTAGGAACAGTTAGAGGAATACAGGACAAACATAGGCAAATGGGACTAGTTTGGTTGGGCACTTTGGTCCGCATGGACGTGTTGGGCTGAAGGGCCTGTTTTCGCACTGTATTACTCTATGAATGTATAAACAGGTGTAGGCCTAGAGAAAAACAGTCATTGGTCCACAATGTACCGCCGATTTAACAGACCTCTCCAGACACCAACAAACTTTACAGTCTTTGAATTTAGATGGGAGAAATTTCTTTATTCACATTTGAGTACTTAACTGGTGAAATTGCCATCTACTTGTATGCATAAATTACAGAGAGATGTTTAGATATTAGAGGATTTCACCGTATACATCTTGCTGCCTCCATGTGCAGTGAATAACCCAGAGCAGACAGTCCCCAATTATCCTTCTGAATATTTAGCAAAGAAATTTTATTGAATTGAGATATAAACATGATGCTTGGTGATTTTAAAAAAAAAAATCCCTGATCAAAGTATCCTAGCCAAGTAGTTTAAAAGTCATAAGAAAAGGACTAAAAAAAACCTCCAAAAACAGGCAATGGAAAAAATATTAAAATAGGTATACCTTACATAAAGCATTTGGTAATCCTGCCTGGGCACAGTGAGAGGCCAGAACCTCTGAAAGAACCCCTTGAATTCACAGAACATATGAAAAAGAAAATGATTAATATATCTGTAACAAATGGAATCCTATATATTGTACTGTGAATGACTAAGTACATTGTGTGAGTTTCTCATTTAAAAATATTGTGAATAATGGATATTTTGGGGCAAAACAATGACACATCAGAATGATTCTCCCTTTGTTCCCAAATTATATTCATTAACCTCACCTCATCTCCTCGTGTAGCAACCCCCATCCCCCATGCCCCAAGCTACCTTTTTACCCTGCACTCGTGGAGTACACAAGATATCTAACTGATCTTTTATTTCCTTTTCCTTCCAATCACTCTCCAGAATATCTCCACTGGTGTTTAAACCAAAGTTTTTTGTCTTACCTTTGGCAAACATTATTCCAGAAGATGACAGCCATAATGGACCATCTTTTGAAACAACAATTGCTAAAGGCAATGTCAGATTAGGCTGTCAATAAGAAAGAGGAAACGGGGCACTGTCTCACAACTAGTGACGGACTGGGACTGATACATGAAGGGAATCATGGAGGAATAGGTAAACTTCCTAAGAGGGATGAGGAAGAAGGAAATGACTCTGAAAAAACACTAGTCAAGTCTGGGTCTTGGTCAAGCAGTCAGATTTCTTTCTCTCAAGACATTAATTCAAGGCCCTATCCATTCTCAGGTGGATACAGACTTTTTGCAGGGTTAACCTGGGAAGAGCAGGAGAGTCATTGTTGGCCTCTTGGCAAATATTTAATAATCAACATTAATAAAATATTCTATCTGATCACCGTCAAACTGCTTTTGCAAGAGCCCACTGTAACATGTGCTTCAAAAAGCACATATGCCTATGATTAACACAAGAAGAACTCTTTTTCAAATATTATCGATACCTGCTTGGATCTAGTGACATTGAGCAATAGTGTGAGACTAAACTGAGCACATTTCTGGCTCTGCTTGATCTGTGTCTGCTTGAGTAGTATGAGGCATACACAGCTTCTCTCTTTGAGGTGACTTTCCATGGCCTTTGGTGAGGCTAACATCATGATGAGGGACTTGCTGTTATTTGCTCTCTGCAAACCCTTCAGATTCGCTGGAAAGACAAATGGGCTAAAGTTTATTTACTTCCAAACCCATGACAACTCCTGTCATTCGTCAGTCTTCAGAGTAGCATCCCAATAAAAGAAGTTGTGTTCTGAGCTCTGTCAGGGAAGGGGATTATCAATGAGACAGAGGTAAGCAAAACCTCCTTAAAGTAAGTCAACATCCCCAGTGCCACCTTCAAATCTCTGGTCCATGTCTGTTCAAAGTAGGGAAGGAATACTGAGGAAGGTATTGAGAACTTCAAGGTCATGCATCAGGGACACACAGAGCATCTGTACACCTGGTGAAATGAGGCCTCTTCCTCACCAACCAGCCACCCACCTGCTTAATCAGGCATCTCCTGTAGTCTCTAGGTGCAGAGTTTGTGCAACACAACAAGCAAGTAGAAATATTGTCAATAAAAATGCATCATGAGCGGTCGTTCCAGTGGAATTATTATTTTAAGTTAAGTACTATGAGTAGTAAAATAGATAATATAAAGTGAATTTTTAAAAAAAATAATTTAAATAAATCAAGGTTAAAATAATTAATAATTACTCTTTCTGAGCAGAATTCTCATTTATTTCCATGGAGGTTGATCTCAAGATTCAAGATTCAAAGATTCAAAAAAACTTCATTGTCATTCTAACCGTACATCAGCTCTGCAGGGCAGAATGAGACAGCGTTTCTCAGGAGCAGTGCAACAACAGATATCATTTGCTTACTCTTTTAAACCATCATCAGGGGCCTGTTTAATATAATATTTAAGTAGCAAAAATCTCCCATTGATAAAAGAAAATCATGATTGTTGTACAGCAC
Organism: Mobula birostris; assembly: GCF_030028105.1. Classification (NCBI taxonomy): domain Eukaryota; kingdom Metazoa; phylum Chordata; class Chondrichthyes; order Myliobatiformes; family Myliobatidae; genus Mobula; species Mobula birostris. The sequence continues at coordinate 30,103,521 of NC_092390.1, read as the reverse complement.
AAACTAAGTGGAATCAGCACTTATTCAGCATAAATTTGCCAATTTAGAAACTATGATGTCAATCTTCTTTTCGAACACAACTGACTGACAAGGTAAAATAGACATGCATTGAGATCCAAAACAGAATGAGGAGAGAATAGTAAAGAAGGATGGAAGAAAGTGAGAAAGCAACAGGGAGTCAGATGGTGAAATGTAATGTTTGAGATTTGGAGTTGATAGCTGTCAATGTTTTCCGAGCTCTTGTGAGAATAGTAGAGTTATGACCAGCAATGTGTCCATATTTAGTTTTTTTGACTCTGCTGCAGTAAGGACACTAACATTTTGCCTGTGAAAATTTGAAGTTAGACAGAGAGTCATACACCACTACGGCACAAAAACCTGATACAGGGATTTCAATGCAAGGGAATTAATGTGTGGGAATCAATGCAAGGATCCAAGGTAACCATTGACGTAATTCCTTTAAAAAAAAAGGCTTTGATTGTTTTAAAGAGTTCCTGAACATTTTAGATCATCGTTGAAATGAGTGTTTTGGCAGCCTAATTGTTGGGGGGAGGGAGGGTTTAGGTGAGGAGTGAGTTAATTGATGGTGAAAGGTTATTCTAACTTATTTATGGGGGTATCTACGTTATCCCATTCACTTACAGAAAGCCTTATTGACAGTCAGGGCCTTCCGAAGTCCCAGCTTCAGATTATATGCTCCTAAAACTCCAAGTCTGACTTGCCTGGAGAGATCAGCAGGGAATAAGAGCAGCTGCATGCTGACTGCAGACCTTGGGCACCTCGACATTAAATGGAAATGTTATGTCCTCTCTGTCTCTGAATGCTACGTAAATGATAACCTCATGTTTAGTTTAACCTTTCCACAAATATACTCTGAAACAAGAGATTAACGCAGTCTCCACAGCATTTTCCTGCTTGGCAGTAACTGTGAATTGGTGTTCCTTGACCTACCTACTTGAACGATATGGAAGTTAACTGCTGGTGCAGCCGTTGACATGAGACTTATACAGAGGTCTGGATGCCTTTCCACAAGAACATGCTAATGAGATGAAGTGTGTGACAGATTTGTAACACTGAAAGCAAGGATCAATTTTGGTAATATAAAATTATTATGCTTGCAAATATTAGAGGATATTGGTTAAATGACAGATCAAGAGCTGCTAAATATGCATGACAACATTAATTTTTATCTCAGATTCATAAATAGAATCACGGATTCCTCACTGTACAGGCTATTTACCCTGCCATGTCTATGCTGGGATTTTGAAGTTCTATTTTTCCCACTCTTCCCATTTACCCTGTATATTTAGTTTAGCTTCCACTATTTGGCAAATCTGTGTTTGAAAATCATAACTGAATCTGCATCACCATACGTTCAAGCAGACTATTCCTTCAGAGGTTGTATGTTATGCACCTTTTGAGTTCTTGACTCCTCCACTAATATGAACAATTTCTCTCCTTCCTATCTACTCGCTCAAGTGTCTATACATGAAAAACAAAAATAAACCTGTAGATGCTGGAAATCTGAAATAAAAACACAAATTACTGGAAAACTGAGCAGGTGAGAGAGCATCAAAAAGAGAGCAACAATAGTGAGATGGTATTCATGAACTGTTCTGAAATCTATTAGTGGAGGGGAAAGGAGCTGTTCCTAAAACATTGACTGTGTGACTTAAGGTTCCCATGCTTCCTCCCTGACGGTAGTAATGAGAAGAAGGCATGTCCTGTGTGGTGGAGGTCTTTAATGATACATGCTGCCTTTTAGAGACAGTTTTGAAGACGTCCTTGATGCTGGGGAATTGAATACACCGCTAGGTCCATGAACTCCATTTCTAAACATCCTGGAAAGATGTGTAAAAGAACAGGGTTCTTGACACTTCCATGCTTGTTTTAGAAGTCCTCCTGCTCCGCTGTTCCAAGATGACCAATTCTGCCTGTTATCAACCCCACAACAGGAATTACAGGAGGCTGCTTCCTACAAGCAAACCTCCCCAGTAATTCCCATCTGAATATGTAGTCAGAAGGAATAGTGGCTGAACCACTGCATGCTTCCGTGTGCACCTCCTACTATCACTCCATTCTTCCCTGGACCCAGCAGAAGGTTACTGCTGCATTGCAACTTCCCAGAATAAATAATGACAGGCAACATGTGAGATCCTTTCATTTTACATTTTATATATTTAATGTAAAATGAAAGGATCTCACTTGTTGAGAAATAGAAACATTTCTTCTATCTGCATTCTCTTTATATTGCCTTAAACCAGGGCACTCTTGAATTACAGAGATAAGAATTTAAACCCCATTAATTGGGCTGAGACTGATACTCAATTCAACCATGAACAACGTCCACATAGGCGTCCACATAGGCATCCCTATCTAACAGCTGTCATAGGTGCTGAGTGAAATGACTTTGAGCAACAATTCAATTCTACTTGATTTCTAAAACTAACCAACAGATAGAGATATATTATTATTTTAACATACTGAATTCCAGTTTACACACAAAGATCGAAATGGTCAGAAGAGGAACTGTTCCTCAAAGTATCGCACAGATGACACATGATTCTGTGCTACAAATCTGTTAATAAATCATGGCTATTTCCTCTATCACTCTCATAATGATCACAGTATTAAGAAAGTACTTTATAAAAGTAAAGTAGATGTTCACCAACATATGCTCAGTCCCTGATGTGCACACAATTTGGATCAGCAGGTGTAAAAAAACACAGCTGTCAAAAACCTCTTAAGAAACAGCGAAGTAAACAAGGCAATTCCAATCCTCCCCCTCCCCAACTTCATACAATTAACAATCTGGACCTAAATTTAAATAGTCAGCCTCAATAATGAATGCACAAGACAGATGATCATCATAATTTTCAAGAGGCATGCTGCTCTGCTTGAATACTGTCTTTAGTTCATAAATCACTCAACCAATATCTACAGACTCCATGTATGCATTGCTTTGCCCCTATACATCAGCACTGGGAGCAATCCTAGAATGATCTGGAATGTGATCATAAGCATAAAGGAATTGCTGGAGTTCAGGAGTTAATGTTTTAATTTGATTTAACTAGAGAGAGAATCTCCAAGTTTGCAGGTCAGGGGAAAGGTAGAACATGAGCCAGGTAAGACATCTCTTGACTGCCAACATTAGCTTGGAATATTGCTACAAAATATGGCTGGTTTGAAAATCGCTCAAACGCCAACCTCACCTCTAAAACAGCTGAGAGACTGCGTAAATATTCTAATTACTAAGTAATTAGTAAAAGTGATTAATTGATCTTTTAAAATTTGCCTTTCATTATTTGAAAAGCACTCTGTTAGGAAAAACTCCATTACCCATTTCCAATTACCATTCCTAACCTGAATGTTTACAGTTCATTTTCGATATTCACAGATTATAGTAAGTTATTGCTACACCAAAAATAAAATTGATTGAGCCAATTTACAATAAGGACAAGGCCTTCCTAAGTCATCTGTTGATACTATGTAACACAAGATAAACTGCAAAAGTACAGTATATCGTTAGTTTCACCTCTTGCTCTCAAACGCAATAATACGTGTCAGCTCTGCTAAAATCAAGTTTATTATCACATGTGTTCTGAAATTTGTTTTGTTGCATCAGTATAGTACAAGACATAAAATAATTACAATAAATAAAGATTGCAAAAGACAAATAGTGAGGCAGAGTTCATGGACTCTTCAGAAATCTGATGGCATAGGGGAAGAAATTGTTCCTAAGTCACTAAGTATGAATCTTCAGTTCATCAACTTTCTAAACATTTCTCTTAAAGCTTTTATTTGGATAACTGTGGATAAGAAAATACAGAAAGGATACATGAATAAAACATTTAGGAAGGATTATCTTGAAATTAGATTCATTTAAACTATTTTAATGCATAAACAGCAAAATGTGCTTAAGTCATAGAGTTGGCACCCACAACTATGCCAATTATTTTGCCCACCTACACTAATCCCATTTACCCACATTTGAACCATACCTTATAAAGCCATGCATATTTAAGTGTCCTTCTAAATGCCTCTTAAACATAGTAATTCTGTCTTATTTCATGACCTGCCCTGGCAGTGCTTTGCAGATTTCAACCACTCTCTATATAAAAGACTTACCCCTTGAATCCCCTCTAAAACCCCTCCTTCTCATTTCAAAACTTTGCCTCCTTGTTTATGATAACTCTATCACGGGAAAAGTGATTTTGACTATCTACCCAATCTATGCCGTGTGTAATCTTATTACTTTTATCAGGTCAACTCTCTGCCTTTCCTGGGAAAACAAATCCAGCGGATCCAATCTTTTCCCATAATTAAAGTTTTCCAACCCTGGCAACAGCCTAGTGAATCTGCACTGCACTCTCTCCAGCACAATTACATTCCTCCTATAGTGTGGTGACCAATACAGCACACAATATTCTAAGTATGACCACAGCAGTGTTCTGTAAAGCTGCAACACGGCGTAATAATTTTTATATTCTTTGCACTATGAAAGCAAATATGCCATATACCTTCATCACTACCTCATGCACATGTGTTGCTACTTTCAGGGAACAATGGACTTAGACCCTAAGGTTTCTCAGTTCATTAACATTCCTTTCTTTCTTTCGTTTTCAATCTTTTTATTAGTTTTAGCATCATATACATTACGGAAAAATAGATACAGAGAAATTGGGATTACATTATTGAAAAGATAATTTATACAAATATAATTTCAATTGACACATAATTCATGAGCCTCCCAAAATCTCAAAAAGTACAGCTCTAATATAGGGAAATATAAGATAAAAATGGAAAAAATATCATGAAAAAGAGAGAAAAAAAAATTTCCCCCAAAAAAGAAAAAAAAATCTAAACCAACTGAAGAAAAACTAAACTAACAAAAAGAATGGGCTATTATGATACTTCAGATAAGACCATTAGTGTCGTTAACTCCGCTCCTCTCCCCGTATATAGAATAACAAAGTAGAATTGGAAAGGGTCAAATTACATCATATGAAAGTATTGAATAAATGGTCTCCAAATCTCTTTAAATTTAATAGGTCGTAAATGACGCTTCTAATTTTTTCTAAATTTAAATAATACATAGTTTGCGAAAACCATTGAAATGTAGTAGGAGGATTAATCTCTTTCCAATTCAATAGTATGGATCTTCTAGCCATTAGTGTAACAAAAGCAATCATCCAACAAGCTGAGGGAGTCAGATGACGTTGTTCTATCATTGGTAAACCAAAGATAGCAGTAATAGGATGGGGTTGTAAATCAATATTCAAAACAGTTGAAATAATATCAAAGATATCATCCCAAATTTCTTCAGCAAAGGGAATGACCAAAACATGTGAGTTAACGAAGCTGTCTCAGAATGACACCTGTCACATACAGGAATTATATCAGAATAATAGCGAGCTAATATATATGTGCTCTGTGTACTACTTTAAACTGCATCAACCCGTGTTTAGCACATATAGAAGAATTAACTAATTGAAGAATTTTTTGCCATTTCTCAATAGGTAAAGTAAGCTTAAGTTCCCTTTCCCAATCCTTCTTGATCATTTACATTCCTTTGCATACTACCATTTACTGTACAGGTACTACCTCTTTTTAACTTCCCAAAATGCATTACCTTATACTTGTCAGAATTAAATTCCATCTGCCAACATTCTGCCCAATTTTCCACCTGATCTATCTTCTGTTGTAGCCTTATCCCCAACAATGGCAACATTTTGTCACTCACAAATCCGTGAATCTGACTCCTACATTAACGTTCTTGTCTTTAACATTATCAGAAACAGCGAATGATCCCTGTGGTCCACAAGTCGGCAGAAAATCATCCTTCCACCACTACCCTCTGCCTCCTGTCTCCAAGCTAATTGTGAATCCAATTAGTCAGGTCACCTTGGATCCTACATGCCCTGGTTTTGGACAGCTGTGCTCATTTCTAACAGAATTTACAACAGTTGGGAAATAGCAGTCAATACTCCCTATTGCAATTCACCCCAAAACCATTTTCATTTTTCCTGCACTTTTTTATTTGATCAACACGCACAATTCACTTTAATTACTCCATGAGGAAAATGGAACAAAAAAGGTTATGCTTTGCAACTTGCAGAACTTCATTGCAACTAAACGGAGTACATCACAATGAAAGAAGTAATACTGTGTAAACACAACAGATTCTGCAGGTGCTGGAAATCTACAGCAATACACATAAAATACTGGAGGAACTCAGCAGGTGAAGCAACATCTATGCAGAGGAACGAACAGTCAGTGTTTCAGGTGAGACCTTTCATCAAGATGCTAGACTCACTACCCACATTCAGGGGTGCCCTAGGTATATCTCTGTCCTGATCCTAGCTGATCAGGATGCTGTGAAGCTCAGATTAGCTCATTCACTATTAAAATCTGTAATCTTCACAAACATTTCCTCCTCCTCTCCTTGACATCTTCCCTGAAGCTGCCACAAAGCGATTATTTTAACTACACTGACCCAGTTCCCATGGGTCATTGCATAAATGATGTTGCTGTTGTGCACTCAGCAAGCAACAGTGGCACTGAGAAATGGCCAGGTTTTAACATTTCTTAATAGCAGGAAACCATGGCAACAACTTCTTAAAGCAAAGGTGTCCCAATTTAGTGCCTTTTTTGTGATTTCTAATTTGGTGTCAACTCTGTACACAACAGCAATGCAATGCACCAAAAATCAATTTTTAGGCAAATATTCTAACATTATAGACTAATTTAAAGCAGTAATGAACATTTTAAAGTACACAGCACAGTCTTGCAAGGACAGGCAAAAGACACACCCCCAAATGGAAAATTTGACAGACTTCAATAAATATATTAATGTATAGCTCTAAAAACATAAATAACTGTAAAATGTGATCATAATAAAATTCAATGTTTTCCATTTCTTAATCTTTATTGTACCCTTGATTTCAAAATTAACAAGAAGCTAGAAATTTCAATGACGCAAACAAAATTGTAAATTGAAGGTTTTCACAAGGAATTATTCCAGTATAGCCTCAGCCAAAAAGATCAAGTATCAATTAATTGATTTGGCATGTTAAATTATATCTGGTTAAATACCGAGTGTTTCATCTCACAATAAAGCACAACTAATTTTATATAAGTGACCACCTAATTCTTTCCTTGTTCCATTTAAGTAATTTAGTTTTTGAGAAATCCAGATAAACATTTACTTGTGAGACAATTCTGCAAATGATCATACATCAGAGCTTTGTAAAAGTTAACTGATGAAACAAAGAATCAAAAGCTAAAAAGAAGGAAACTATCTTCAAGTGTTATAAGAACATTGGTATTTCTGGCAAATACTAATGTCATAATCTCTGAAATTTCTTTACAATGTTTCTCATATTTTTGTCAAATATTTTATCATAATAGTTAGAATTCCTCAGATAACAACATTAATAAAACAAATATGCTGCAGGAACTTTCACTACTTGAATGACTCCTTATATTAAAAACAGATTTCCTACAATGATAATCACCTCATTGAAAGCAAAAGATTCAGTCCATATCCAGCAGGTCAGACAGCATCCATATGGAGAAAGCGATAACCTTTCAGCACAGTGGCATTGCATACATCACCAGTTATGGAACTTAACAGCAAAAGGGGAAGCCATTCAGAGCCTGACAAAGTCTCTGTTGTCTTTCGAAAGAGCTATATCAATTACTCCCACACATCTGCACTTCACCACAGCCAATTCATACAACTTCTTGAATTCCCCTTTTCAAAGGTAGTATGGACCTTGGTTCCATTATCCTTTCAGACAAAGCTTTGAAAAAATATAATTCTCTGCACAAATAGAGTCTAACATTTCCCACTGTACACTATAGTTTCCGGTAAGTCTGAATTGTTAGGCTTGTGGTGCTGCAATTGTATGCACGTACTGCCTGCCCAGTTTCTGTAAAAATAATCACTGTTTATTGCTGTACAACACCTCTTTCTTATTCAGTATTTAATCCTGTCTCTTCGTGTCTTTGGGAAAAGTAAAGTGTACTTAGGATGGAAATCAAGAATAATTGCTCACATGGTAATAGACAAGCAGACTGACAGATTTCAAAACAGGCACATGAGGAAACTAAGAATTCCACATTTATCCATCCCCACTCTCTCTGCAATTTAAAAACTGATTTGGTCTCTCACTTTCCCAGTGAAATTTGCTTCATAGGCAAGCATGACATCTAATTCCATTCAAATATACACAAATATCCACTGAAACAATGCCTAGTAAATCTAGTTATAAATTTAAAAAATGCAGTTTCAAATAACAATGGAAGAAATCAGGCAGCATCCGTGAAAAGAAAAACAACTGTTTTTTCAGGACAAAGACCCTTCATCAAAACTGGGAAAATAAAAGAGCAAGGTAGCTTTAAATTGTTGAGAGGGTGGGAGTGAATAAATGGAGCAAGAGTGTAATTTCTACATTACTCAAGGCAATGGAAGACACATTATTAAATATACACAAGGGGTAAGTAGATACGTATATGCTCAATGGCCACTTTATGAAGTACATCTGCTCACTACAGCAAATATCTAATCAGACAATCACGTGGCAGCAATTCGATACATAAAAGCATGCAGACATAGTTAAGAGATTCAGCTATTTTTCAGATCAAACATCAGAATTTGGAAGAAATATGATCTAAGTGACTCTGACCATGGAATGATTATTGGTACCAGACTAGGTTGGTCTGAGTATCTCAGAAACTGCTGAGGTCCTGGGATTTTAAAGCACAACAGTCTCTAGAGTTTACAGAGAAGGGTGAAAAACACATATTACAACAATGAATTACAGTAGAACACCCCTGCATGCACAACACATTGCACCTTGAAATAAGTCAATGGATTACAGCAACAGAAGACAACACTAGTTTCCACTCCTGTACCTAATCAAGTGGCCAATGAGTGTACATCAGACATCCCACCTCTCCTGGAAGTTCTGGGAGTCTCCTGCATATTAATAGTGGCTCCCTGATGCCCGCAAATTATATACAATATCCCAGAAATCAATTTTTTTGAGAGCGAGCGAGCCAGAGAGTGCGAAGGCAAGAGAGAGAGAGCAAAAGTGTGAGAGTGAGAGAGAGTGCGAGAGACAGCGAGCGCAAGAGCGAGTGCCAGAGCGACCACAAGAGAGAACGAGAGTGCGCGAGAGAGAGAGAGAGAGAGAGAAAAAGACAAACAGCGCACCATGGCAGAGTGTTCCAAAATAAGAAAATATAAAATGTACGTCACCCCAGACTACCCTAAAGTGTACCCCTGCCTAATAGGGGTCAAAAATAATGCCAGTGTTGCTCGCTGCACTGTTTGCAACAGTGACTTTTCTATTGCCCATGGTGGGTTAAGACTGTAAAAGACATGTTCAGGTAAGTTTAACAGGTGTCATTCATTCATTAGCATAGCTAATGTTATTTAAACTAGCTGGCTAGCTGCTAAGGAGCTACTCTACTGTAGACATCCCATCTCTCCCCAAAGTTCCAGGAGTCTCCCACAGATTGATGGTGCTACCTCCCTGAAATGAGTTTTTGCAGGGTGGGATGTCGGGTATATACAATAAGGAGGTTGTAGTATATTTAATATTTCAGTAATATTTGAGTAATATTGTAAATATATTGCTGGCATATGTTGTGGAATTGACAATACCATGGGAAGATGGTGTCAAAGAAGCTTATGAGAGGAAAAAGACCAAGTACTCTGAACTGGCAACTGAAGCTGCCCAGAATGGCCGGAAGACCAGGATTTTCCCTGTAGAAGTGGGATACAGGGGATCCGTTGCTACATCTACAACCAGTCTATTGAAGAAGATGGGGGTGAGGGGTCACTCCCTCCAACAAGCAGTCAAGTCCTTGTCAAATGCAGCAGAAGAAAGCAGCGATTAGATTTGGATTAAAAGGAAAGACAATAACTGGGCTGCAAGATGAAGACAGGAGGGTATGGAACTGAGGGGGGTGTATCTGGGACGCCAGGTAGAACCATTGAGCCCTCTGGAGACGTCGTGGGCTTATCAACGAAACGTCAAAGAGGGAGGGTGCCCACCTGATGACCCCGATGACGTACCTACCCTCCCTCTTTGCCACCACTCCAAGCCCACTCTCAACATGGAGTGGCGACTTACCATAGGGATTGAAACATCAAGTCCTAGTAGCTCTACAGTACTCTTTGTTGTTTACATAATTCATTATGTAAGAAATATGTGAATGACAATGTCATTATGCCACCACGTTATAAGTGAGCACCTCACAAAAGAAAAGAAACTAAGTAAACCAGTTATCCCAGCTCTTTTGTTTTCCTTTCAATTAGTTTATGGAGTTACAAAACATTGGTGACAAGCAAGTTTTAAAACAAATCCCAGATGATTACCTGTCTGTTGAAGAGTGGCACGATGTTTTCTTCAGAAGGGAAAGAAAACACTCAATTTTAAAAAGAGGCAGAAAACAGACAAAATTAACAAGCAATATGTATGGCCATGGATTCATAAACAGTGGGTACCGGCTGATGATGATGATGATAATAATGATAATACATAAATAAATAATAAAAAGCAGAAATGGCTGGCTACATTGGAAAGACAGACTCGATCAATTGTGCAACAGATACAGTAACTGGATGATGTACTGAAGCCTGCAGATATCCAACCAAGAACTCATACTGGAGAAAAGATAACTCCTGTGGGAAGTACATTCATAACAGTGAACTACAATAACCAACAAGCCAGATTGGGCTTATGTGTGATAAAAACAGGAGGGGCAGCATTGTAGGATCGGAATTGACTGAGACAACTACAACTTGATTGGAGATCCGTTCACCATTTGTATGTCACATCCCCTGCAAGAGGCATCTGAAAGCAAATTAAGAAAGGTACAGGATGATGCCACAGTAGTGTTCAAGGATGGCACTGAAAACCTCAAAAATATCAAGGCTAAAATAGTGTTAAATGAAAATACCATACCCAAATTTTACAAAGCCCATCCGGTTCCTTACATCACCCATGATAAAGTCACCAGTGAGCTAGATCGCATGGAGGCCAAAGGAATTAGTTCCAAGGTTGAGCGGAGCCCATGGGCAATGCTAGTGGTTTCAGTAGTTGTCAGGATCTGTGGTGACTTTGAGGTCACCAGTGAACCTAGTACTGAAAGTAGATCAATACCCTCTGCCCAGGATAGAGGATATCTTTGCAAACCTTTCTGGAGGGAAACACTTAAGATGGAGATAGAAGAAGAGTCCAAAGTGTTTCTCACCATGTACACCCAGAAAGGGCTTTATCACAACAACACAGTATAAAAAAAGATAAGAAGATTATGGGTCCTGATGAAGGTTTTTGACCTGAAATGTCATTTGTATTTTCTTCCATAGATGAGGCCTAGCCTGTTGAGTTCCTCCAGCATTTTGTGAGTGTTGCTTGGACTTCCAGCATTTGCAGATTTTCTCTTGTTTGTAGAAGATAATGGGTTCAGAGCCCACTGGTGTGAATTAGTTAAACCAAGCATCACTTACTGTGGTCATACCATTGATGTAGAAGATTTAGATAAATATGCAGAGAAACTTCAAAATCCCAAGGCCAAAGGACATGTCACAGTTGCAGTTTTTTTTTAGGATTTCTCAATCACTGTAACAGGTTCCTGCTGAACCTAGCTACTGTGCTCCACCCCTTGAACTCATTACAATAGATCGGGAAGAAATGGCACTGGACAAAGCAGTTGGACATAGCTTTCCAAACAGAAAAGAAATGGTGAACTCAAACACTGTACTCACACATTATGATCGACATCATCCAGTGAAGTTTGCCTGTCATGCCTTCCCTTCTGGTATAGGTGCAGTCATGCCACATGTTGTGAATGATAGAAGTGAAATCCCAATAGTCTTTGCATCATATTCCCTTACCTCCACAGAGAAAAATTACGTATGGGTTGATGAAGAGGCCTTAAATCTGGTATGGGGTGTAAAACGTTTTAACCAGTATTTGCATGGGAGAGAGTTTATTCTCAGTACTGACCAACCACTACTGTGTAGTTTCATTCCACAGAATGGTGTTCCAGTAACAGCAGCAGTACAAATACAGGGGTCTTTTTCTTGGAGGACACAATTACCAGATCAAATTCAAGAGGAGAACTAATCATGGAAATCCTGATGGATTGTCATGGAAAAGGGAATACCTAAAAATTACAAATAAAAACACTCCTCTTGACAAAATTTCCTTAATGCAGAGCGAAAATCTCCCTATTATGGTAGAGATGATTCAAAGAGAAACTAGTAAAGAACTCACCCTGTCGCAGGTCTACATGACAACCTAAAATGGCCGGAATATGCAACAGAAATTCCAGGTCCTCCATTTTGGCCAGTGCTAGGATGAATATGCTTTGATGGAGTTGCCTTACTTGGGGATTGAGAGGCGTTGTACCATCCAAGCTGAGAGCAAAGTATTAGAGGAGCTACATGCTGTTCACCTAGATGTGGTCAAAATGAAGCATAGGCTCAAAGCTTTGTGTGGTGGTCCGCGATAGATCGTCAGATCCAGCAGCTCACCGTGCACTGTTCGGGATGCTAACAGGTTCCAAAGATGCCAAGAGCAACACCTCCTCATTTCTGGGAGTGGTCTGCATTGCCACGGCAGAAGATTCATGTGGATTTTGCCAGACCATTCATGGGTACAAATTTCATGGTAGTAATGGCTAGAAATGTTCCCAATAACCTTTACTACAGCCTCACACACTTCTGATGTGTTGAGAAGCCACTCCTCAAGGACAGGTGTTTCAGAACACTTAGTCAGTGACAATGGACTACAGTTAGGTGTGAATGGAATACTACATATTATATCTGCATTGTACCATACAACTACAAAAGCCTTGAGTGTGTGCCTACAAAGACTTACTGTACATTCCTGGATGAACCAGGAGGTACGTCGTCTGCTGAAGGCTAGATCTGTGGCATTCAAGTCTGGCGACCCAGGTCTGTACCAGAAAACCAGGTATGATCTGCGGAGGGCTACTTCAAAGGCAAAGAGACAATTTTGAACGAGTTTGGAGGCGATATTGAGTGCAAGGCAACTCTAGCAGACATTACCTACAACAAAACAAAACCCAATAGCATGAGTGGCAGCGATGCTTCACTACCAGATGAATTCAATGCCTTCTATGCCCACTTTGAAAGGGAGAACACAACTACAGCTGTGAAGATCCCTGCTGCACCTGATGACCCTGTGATCTCTGTCTCAAAAGCTGATGTTAGGCTGCCTTTAAAAAGAGTGAACCTTCGCAAGTTGGAAGGTCCTGATAGAGTACCTGGTAAGGCTCCGAAAACCTGAGCCAACCAACTAGCGGGAGTATTCAAGGACATTTTCGACCTCTCACTGCTATGGGCGGAAGTTCCCGCTTGCTTCAAAAAGGCAACAATTATACCAGTGTCTAAGAAGAATAATGTAATCTGCCTTAATGACTATCACCCAGTAGCACTCACTTCGACAGTGATGAAATGCTTTGAGAGGTTGGTCATGACTAGAACTCTTGCTTCAGCAAGGAACTGGACCCATCGTAATTTGCCTATCGCCACAATAGATCAACAGCAGACGCAATCTCAATGGCTCTCCACATGGCTTTAAACCAGCTGGACAATACAAACACCTACGTTAGGATGCTGTTCATCGACTATAGCTCAGAATTTAACACCATCATTCCCACAATCCTGATTGAGAAGCTGCAGAACCTGAGCCTCTGTACCTCCCTCTGCAATTGGATACTCAACTACCTATCTGGAAGACCACAATCTGTGCAGATTGGTGATAATATCTCCTCCTCACTGATGATGAACACTGGTGCACCTCAGGGGTATGTGCTTAGCCCACTGCTCTACTCTCTGTATACACATGACTGTGTGGCTAGGCATAGCTCAAGTACCATCTATAAATTTGCTGACGATACAACCATTGTTGGTAGAATCTCAGGTGGTAACAAGAGGGCATACAGGAATGAGATATGCTAACTAGTGGAGTGGTGCCACAGCAACAACCTGGCACTCAATGCCAGTAAGACGAAAGAGCTGATTGTGGACTTCAGGAAGGGTAAGATGAAGGAACACATACCAATTGTCAGAAGGATTAGAAGTGGAGAGAATGAGCATTTTCAAGTTCCTGGGTGTCAAGATCTCTGAGGATCTAACCTGGTCCCAACATATCGCTGCAGTTATAAAGAAAGCAAGACAGTGGCTATACTTCATTAAGAGTCTGAAGAGATTTGGCATAACAACAAGTACACTCACAAACTTCTATAGTTGTACCGTGGAGAGCATTCTGACAGGCTTCATCACTGTCTGGTATGGAGGGGCTACTGCATAGGACCGAAGGAAGCTGCAGAAGGGTGTAAACCTAGTCATCTTGGGTATTAGCCTACAAAGTACCCAGGACATATTCAAGGAGCGGTGTCTCAGAAAGGCAACATCCATTATTAAGGACCTCCAGCACTCAGGGCATGCCCTTTTCTCACTATTACCATCAAGTAGGAGGTACAGAAGCCTGAAGGCACACACTCAGCGATTCAGGAACAGCTTCTTCCCCTCTGCCATCCAATTCCTAAATGGACATTGAACCCTTGGAAATTACCACTTTTTTTAATATACAGTATTTCTGATTTTTGCATGTATTTTTAATCTATTCAATATATGTAAACTAGCAGGATCTCCCAGTGGCCACATATTTTAATTCCACGTCCCATTCCCATTCTGATATGCCTATCCACGGCCTCCTCTACTGTAAAGATGAACCCACACTCAGGTTGGAGGAACAACACCTTATATTCCGTCTGGGTAGCCTCCAACCTGATGGCATGAACATTGACTTCTCAAACTTCCGCTAATGCCCCATCTCCCCCTCGCAGCCCATCTATTATTTATTTATATACACACATTTTCTCTCTCTCTCTCTCTCTCTCCTTTTTCTCCCTCTGTCCCTCTGACTGTACCCCTTGCCCATCCTCTGGGTTTTCCCCCCTCCCCCTTTTCCTTCTCCCTGGGCCTCCCGTCCCATGATACTCTCATATCCCTTTTGCTAATCACCTGTCCAGCTCTTGGCTCCATCCCTCCCCCTCCTGTCTTCTCCTATCATTTTGGATCTCCCCCTCCCCCTCCCACTTTCAAATCTCTTACTCACTCTTCTTTCAGTTAGTCCTGACGAAGGGTCTCAGCCCGAAACGTCGACTGTACCTCTTCCTAGAGATGCTGCCTGGCCTGCTGCGTTCGCCAGCAACTTTGATGTGTGTTGCTTGAATTTCCACCATCTGCAGAATTCCTCGTGTTTGCATATGTAAACTGTAATTGATTTACTTGTTTTTTTTTGCTCTTCTGTATTATGTATTGCATTGAATTGCTGCTGCTAAATTAACAAATTTCATGCCACATGCCAGTGATAATAAACCTGATTCTGATTCTGATTGAAAGGTTTGTTTAGAGATGAAAGAATGCACTGTGAGCAATGTCCGCAGAACACACTACACTGACACTAGATCAGAAGCTCACCAATTTCCTCCTTGCATATCACTATCCACAATCAACTCACTAACTATGCTGCTCCTGCGTCATCCTTTGCAGTCACGCTTAGATCTCCTCAAACCCAATCTGACTAGGAATATGCAGGACCAACAGCTGAGAAAAACTGAGGTTTCCTCAAACAAGGAGGTTCAATGTTTCTCTCTTGGACAAGCAGTCTTGGCAAGGAACTGCAAAGGCAATCAAAACTGGGTGCTTGGAAAGCTTAAGGACAGAACAGGACCACTCTCTTACAGATTGGAGATTGCACCTGATGTCATCTGGAGACAACACATGGATAAGTTGTGGAGAGCAGAGTAAATTGTTCGAGAAGAACCACTGTCAGAACCACTTCTGGCAGTCCCAAAGTCAACTCCTAAAAGCACCGCAGAGGAGGTCCCAGAACGTGAGATTGTTTCACAGCCACAGTTTCACTTGCCAACCAGAGTGACCCGTCTTGCCAGGAAAGATGCTATCTCACAAGGGTAAGAAATCCTCCACAGTGATTAACTCTTTATCCCTGCATTAGACAATTTATAATTTACTATTGTCATGTGTGACGCCCAGCAGAGCTACCGGACGGATGATGCTAATGAGAGAGATAAGAAAGACAATGGAGAAACATTCAAAATGCTAATAAGAGAGAAGAGAGGGATTAACAGGAAAGAAACACAATTCAGATAATGACAGTCCGGTTGCTTTGAACCTGAATTGTTTGAAGTTTGATGGACAGGTGATACCCCAGCAGGGGGATAAAAGGAGCAGGTTTGCTAAGGCACGACACACCACGAGACCCTGGAAAGAGCAGTGTGCCCCCACAAGTTGGTGGGAGTTTGGAGGACTGGTTCGCGGGAACCGACCAGAGGCTCACGGGGTGTAAAGGTACAATCGGTGGGAACCTGGGGTGTGTGTCCGCCCTTGCCTGGGTGCCGGGTTCACCGCAGAAGAACGATCGTATCCAGAACGGAGGGGTCACAGTCGGTGAGCACAGCGGGATTAGAAGACATCAAAAGGTCTGCCCAAAACCAACTGCGAAGACATCAAAAGGTCTACCTGAAACCAAATTGCATCTCTCTCCAACTGTATGACAACAGCAATTACTGCGAACTGCACTAAACTGAATTGGACTCTGCTTCACTTAAGACTGATCATTTTACCCCTAGACTGCGGTAGAGCTTGGTTGATTCCTATTACCCAAGTTCTGTGTATATGTATGTATTATCATTGCTAACCTGTTACATTTATATCCTTACGATTAGTGTACTGTATTACTTATTTCTTTAATAAAACTTTATCAGTTCCTAGTAATCCAGACTCCAACGAGCGTTCCATTTCTGCTGGTTTGGCAACCCAGTTACGGGGTACGTAACACAATGCAGTGGATGTCTATATAATAGTTGTGTTTTATACCTATGTAACATATTGTTCTCTAGTCATATATAGAAGTGTAGTGTTTTTAATACTTCAGTAATACTTGAGTAATATTGTAAATATATTGCTTAATCATTCTTTTTGTTTTCATAATTCATTATGGGTTATATGTAAGAAGTATGTTAATGGCATACGTCATTATTCCACCATGTCATAATTGAATACCTCACTAAAGCAAAGAAACTAAGTGGACAAGTCACCCTAGCCTCTTGTGTTTTTCTTTCGATTACTTTACGAAGTTACAAAACATAACAGAGGGAGACACAATTTTAACGCTTAAAAGATCAAAACACAAAAGGGATGAGAGAAGGCAGGAACAGCATATGGGTGATGGGACATAATCACTTTGAATGGTGGAGCAGGTCTGAGGGACTTGAGGGACTGGATGGCCTTCTCCTGTTTCTATTTTCTCCAGTTCTATGTCTCTATCTCCTGAAGGGCAAGGGCAGCTTTGCCTTATTTATAAAGCTATCTATTTGAAATATTAATGAAGGAAGGTAAAGAAAAAGAAAAAAGAACAAGGAGAATGTTAAGGCTGTGATGTGCAGTTTGCATTTATTGTCGAGAACTGAAGCCAAAAGGACAATGCTGGAAATGTCTAGCAGTTCTCAGTAAATAGTCTGCTTAGCCTTCCTGAAACATAGACATAGTTCAGAGTGGGATAGAGAATTAAAGTGACAAATAATTGGAAGCTCTGGGTTGCCACTACGGAGACGTTCCATAATACAATTACCCAATCTATATTTAGTTATCCAGTGTGGAAAATATATTGTGAACATCGAATGCAATACCTACACCTCTACCAATCTAGCACTTTGTATTCCATGCTCATAATATGGTATCATCAACTCTGCAGCATCAAAACACAGATCAGATGAATGCTTTGCAAAGCATCTGCCTACAATCCACAGGATTCATCTGGACCTTCCAAATGCCTGTCATATTCATTCTCCATTCCACTCTCCCAATGACCCATCTGCTTGTGGTCTCCTGCACTTCTGCAATGAAGCTCAGCATACGCTTAGGTTGCATTGCATATTGCGGTCTTCTGGACTCAGTATCAAAAATTAAACAGTTTCTGGTAACTTTCTTCTTATGCTTGTATCAGAACTGGCCAATTCCATTGAAAATCGTCCATCTAAAATATTTTTTTCTCCCTCTGTTTCTATAAGTACTTTTGTTTCTCTCTCCAGTTTTCTTGATCTATGAGCCATAAGCTTTGTAAACACCAAATCACTATGGGAACGCTGGCCTCATCATATCAGAAATGTTCTATTTTTGCAATTAGTCCTTCACCACCTTCTATCTGCAACAACTTACTTTCTCACTCTTTCAGTTTTTATGAAGGGTCTTCAGCTGAAACATTCACTATTTCCCCTTCCACAGGTTATCATCTGGCCTGCTGAGTTTCCTGTTAATCTACTTCTTCTCTGAAGCTGGTTTGTAGACTAGTCGGAAAAAAATCTTATCTTGTGTTTTTGTCTTTTATATCCACTTGAATGGGCAGATATGTCTTGAATTTAAATCCACAAAAAGACGTCCACTTTTTTTGCACAGCCCTGCACTCCCATTTGAGCATCTAATCTAAGCATTAGCCTAGATTAGATGCGCAAATCTGTTTTGTCATGGTCATTTGAGGCAAAAAGGCTAAAACTGATCCAAGATAACACTTCATACAATCTGTCATGAAGAAATGGCTGTGATGGAACATGGCAGTCAGTTGCTGATTGATTATTCTAATTTTAGTGCAGGGCATTACACAATAGGGCAGCTCAACAATACCACAGGGATTTCTCTAATTTAACTCTGCAACATTAAGGTCTTTTCTAGAACTTTTGAATGATTTATTCACAAAATAAAATTTCAAATAGCGGACATCAACCTATCCTGCTCTGAGAGCTTGCAGAATGTTTCTACCCATGACAGACATTAAACAATCCAAGTCACAGCCAGTGAAGGTAGGTAGTGACAATATATCCCATGACAACTTCAAGATTTCGGCTTGATACATCATCTGTTTATTCTTTTCCATAGATGCTGCCTGACCTGCTGAGTTCCTCCAGTATTTTGTATGTGTTAAACTGGATTTCCACCATCTACAGAATCTTTTGTTTTTTAAAAAAATAACCTTGGCAGATGCTAGTTCATGTAAAAACATATTGTACCGAGAAGGAAAAATAACAAACTCTGAAATGTACTGATTCACACCACCATATAAAAATCATGATATTCCACTGTGTATATGATTGATCTAATTATCCAATATTTGAATTGTAATTTAAATTAGACTCATTTGTAAGGCATTGCCATGTTGCAAGGCATTAATAATGTGTGGAAGATTGTAGCCATTTTAAAGTTACCAGTGAATGATCTTTACTCGTGTTAAGAGTATTTAGCACCTCCTTTTTTATTTTTATTTGCGGATACAATGCAGAATAGGCTCTTCTGGCGCAATGAATGGACTACCCAGCAATCATCTATTTATCCCTTGCCTAATCACAAAATAATTTACAATGACCAATTAACCTACTAACTGGTACATTTTTGGACTGTGAGAGAAAACCAGAACACCCAGAGGAAACCTGAGCAGTCTTGTGGAGAAATTACAAATTCCTTACAGACAGTGCCAGAACTGAATTCTGAACTCTGGCACCCCAAGCTGTAATAGCATTGTGTTAACTGCTAAGCTATTGCGGTGAAAAAGTCTAAGAACTGCTATCAGGAATTTTCTTTCTTTCCAAGCTTTTTATTTATGATTGGGTGTATCTTTTGAAGGATTCATCATTTTACTCTCTGAACCTGTCTGCCCCATCTTGATTATCAACAGTCATTGGTCAAATTCCTTTCATTGCAGTACACCTTCTTCTGCGTACCGGAAAGCAAGCAGACTTCTAAGCTATCCAGTTCAGAGGAGCTTGACTGTCAATCAAAGTCTTTTCAATGTTTTAAAATCTTAACTCTGTGATTTTCCCCTTTCTACATTGCCTGTAGCAGTGTTTAAGGACTAACCTTTAATTCATGGAGGCCTTAGAACAAGCCAAGAATGTTGGCAATATAGATTCTGACAAACAGAGTGACCATAAGGTATAGAAATATGCTGTAAATGTACATATTTTCTCGTACTAGAGAAAGCTCATCAACTCAATATGGCTCTCAAAGTCATCCTGTTGCTCCCTTATTTTCTTTGTAACCTAATCTCCCCATATTCCCATCAAGTCCTTCAGTTTCTACCATTCATCTATACTCTAAGGGCAATTTACAGTGGCTTATTAGCCAACCACCATTTGCACGATTTGTTCCTTATTCATACACTGGGTGTCCAACTGTCTTTGTTGTATGTGTATGTGTTTTTTAAATGCGTACTATTGCCACAAGCGGGACTTTCCAGAGGCCAAACATTTTAATTCTGATTCCCATTCTGTTCCAGTGTCTCCTCTTGTGCCAAGATGGGATCATCCTCAGGGTGGAGGAGCCACATCTTACATTCCGTCTGGGTACCCTCCAACCTGATGGTATGAATATCAATTTCTCCTTCCAATAAACAAATTTCCTACCCCTTCCTTAATTCCCCACTCTGACCTTTCACTTCTGTTCACTTACCTATTACTTACCCCTGGATCCCCTCCTTCTTCCCTTTCTCCTATGGTCTACTTTTCTCTCCTATCTGATTCCTTCTTCTACAGCTCTTGACCTTTGCCACCCACCTGGTTTCATCTTCTCACCTTCTAGATAGCCTCTTTCCCCTTT
This sequence comes from Mobula birostris, assembly GCF_030028105.1. NCBI lineage: Eukaryota > Metazoa > Chordata > Chondrichthyes > Myliobatiformes > Myliobatidae > Mobula > Mobula birostris. Next base: position 30,082,802 of record NC_092390.1, on the reverse strand, counting down.
TTATTCTGGTATCTCCCCTCATTCCTTCTCAGTCTGGAAGTAGGATCTCGCCCTGAAATGTCAATTACCTAAACATTTCTACAGCTGCTGTTTGACCAGCTAAGATTCCCCTCTACCCCCAGCATTTTGAGTATGTTGCTTTGGATTTCCAGCATCTGCAGACTTGCTCATGTTAATGGGTTCTATTGTGTTTCTTTGTTTTGAGATTGCTAGCAAGAAGATAAATCTCAAGGTTTTATACAGCATACATACTTCGATAATAAATGTATTTTGAACCCTGATCTTTACATTCACACATCTCTGGGCTGTGGAAGGGAACCTCAACTGTCACAGGGAAAACATGCACGACTTTTCCCCCAAATAATATTCAAAGTCAGTACTGAACCTGGGTCACCAAGCTCTACCCGCCTCACCACTGCACTCTCCTGAAAACCTGCTACTGGGTAGGAATGGGTATTTCATTGGCTACTACAATAAGATAAGGAACTTTCATTCATTGTTTATCATATCAGAGAAGAGCAAAGGGAATAGTATGACCAGAAAGATGAAGGATGCTGCTTGCCTGCTGAGTCCTTCCAGCATTTTGTGTGTGTTACTATAATGAGTTGACTGGCAGCTTGAAATGACTTGTGAGTGTCCTGTAGAGGTTTTAAGAACATGAAATTAAGTAGCACAATGAGAAACAGCTACAACAGTGTGTGTCACTGAGACACATCAATGCAATCATGAATAAGGCATGCCAGTGGCTCTACTTCATTAGGAGTTTGTGGAGGTTTGGTATGTCACCAAAGAAGACTCATCCAAATTTCAATAGGCGTGTGATGGATAGCTGGTTCTGACTGGTTGCATTATCACTTGGTATGGTATGGAGGCTCCAATGCATAGGATCAAAATCTCAGCCATTTCCATTGTGGGCCCAACTCTCCCTACCATCAAGAATATCTTCAGGAGGATATGCCTCAAGAAGGTGGATTCTATCGTTAATGACCCTCACCATCTTGGATATCCCCTCTTCTCGTTATTACCATCAGTGAAGAGATACAGGAGCTTGAAGACCCACACTCAATAACTTAGGAAAAACTTCTTCCCTTCTGCCATCTGATTTCTGAATGGACACTACCTCACTACATTTTTATGTCTGTTTTTGCACTGCTTATTTAATTATTTAAGACAATCGTACTGTAAATCACATTGTTATCTCTATTATTGTACTGGTGCCACAAAGTTAGCAAATTTCACAACATATGCTGGTCATATTAAAAGCTGATTCTGATTCTGACTCTGATTTTATGTCTTGCACTGTACTGCGGCTGCAAAACAATAAATTTCATGACATTTGTTGGTGATGATAAGCCAGATTCTGATTCTGGTTTTAAAATAAACCATACAGTTTAGGGGCATAAAGTATCAACAATTCAAAAGTGTCCTTAATATCATTAGGAGGAAATTGAAGAAAATGTTGCTCCTGTGTTTGGTATTGTGTTCTGTGTTGTTCTGCTGAGCATCGTGGGCATGCTATTTTGGTGCTGGAATGAGTGGACACACTTGCAAGCTGCCCCTAACACACACTTAGGTGTGTTTGTTGTTAACGCAAATTACACATTTCATTTCGGTGTACATAAATGAACCCTGAATCTTGAGAAAACTTGTTCCATTGTGTCTTCTTTATCTTTTATCTCATGCCCCATGTTGCAGAGAACATTGCATATCATTTGTGAAAGAAGGCTCCAAGTCAAGAGTGTACAGCGCAGGCTCACGCTCAAGTATACTTTTTTCAGCCAATGATTGGTGTGTCAAGGCCGACCTGGACGGGAAAGGCAGTTTTCCAGAGCAAATAGCTTTCACCACATTGCGTCCAGATATAGTCGTATGGTCTGACACCAGTAGAGAAGTGGTTATTGGTGAACTCACAGTGCCCTGTGAAGACAACATCGATGAAGCCCATGAGCGCAAGTTAACCAAGTATGCAGAATTAGGATCAGAGTGCAGAGACAGAGGATGGAAGGTCTCATGCTATCCATTCGAAGTAGGCTGCCGTGGGTTTATTGTGTTCACTTTCCAGAAGTGGCTGCATGACCTTGGCTTTACTAAAAGAGAGATCAGGTCAACCAGCAGGGCTGTAGCTGGGGCAGCAGAGAAAGGATCAGCATAGGTGTGGACCAAGTATGTCCAAGTATATCTTGCAAACCCTTCAGCAGTTGCACAGACACCTGAAGAGCAGACTATCTGTTGGATGAAAGTGACTAACAACTCTATCAGATGCCAAGTTTTTAAGCTCACCAGTGGGAGGTGGTGCTTTAGCACTGCTGGCCCACCACCTCGAGGGAGTCTTGATCATAAGCGGGCCAAAACTCCTGAAGACAGGTGGCAGATCAACTGATGATCCCACTGGCGATAGCACAGGACAGTTAACATCTTCGTCCACGTGTATTTTTTAACTCTTAATTAGACTTCCAGGCTACTCCTTACAACCAGCTTATTCTTCCAGCTCAAGCCATGTGCTAAGCAAACACCTTAAGAACAGATTAAGATGGCACTGGAGAATGGCAACTTTTTGCATTTAGTTCCCAATGGAAGTATCGAATATTTCCGTTTTGGACCACTACATTGGGGTAGAATTAGGCCACTTGGCCCAATGAGTTTGCTTCCCCATTCAATCATGGCTAATCCTTTTTTTAACCCTCTTCAGCCCCACTCCCCAGCCTACTCCCCATAACCTTTGATCCCCTGTCCAATTAAGAACCCACCAAGATCTGCCTTAAATATACCCAACAACCTGGCCTCTACAACTGCCTGTGGTAACAAATCCCAGAAATTCACCATGCCCTAGCTAAAGAAATTTCTCCGCATCTCTGTATTAAACGGATGCCCCTCTATCCTGAGGCTGTGCCCTCTTGTTATAGATTCCCACACGATGGGAAACATCCTTTCCATATCTACTCTGTGTAGCCTTCTCAAAATTCAAAAAGTTTCAGTAAGATCCCCCTAATCCTTCTAAATTCCAGCGAGTACAGACCCAAAGCTATCAAAAGTTCCTTGTATGATTCACCAGTGCCTTATAAAGCCTCATCAACACATTCCCGCTCTTGCATTCTAGACCACATGAAATGAATGCTAACATTGTATTTGTCTTCCTCGCCACCGACTCTACAGGCAAGTTAAACTTTAGGGTGTTCTGCATAAGGATTCCCAAGACCCTTTGCATCACAGATTTTTTAACTTTCTCCCCATTTAGAAAATAGTCTTGCACATTTATTTCTTCTACCATGCAAGACCATGCATTTTCCAACATTGTATTTCAGTTGCAATTTTCTTGCCCATTCTCCTAATCTGTCTAAGTCCTTCTGCAGCCTAACGTTCCCTCAACACAATTTGCCCTTCCACCAATCTTCATAACCTCTGCAAACTTGGCAACAAAGCCACCTATTCCATCATCCAAATCATTGACATACAGCATAAAAAGAAGCAATCCCAGCACCAATGCCTGCAAAATACCACTAATCACTGGCAGCCAACCAGAAAAGGGTCCTTTTATTCCCACTCACTGCCTCCTACCAATGAGCTGATGCCCTATTCATGCCAGTAAATTTCTTGTAATACCACGGGCTCTTAACTTCGTAAGCAGACTCATATATAGCACCTTGTCAAAGGCCCCCTGAGAGCCACATATACAACATCCACTACATCCCTTTTATCTATCCTACTTGTAATCACCTTAAAGAATTCTAACAGGTTCGTCAGGCAAGACTTTGCCTTAAGGAAACCATACAGACTTTATCCTATCTTGTCCTTGTCACTAAGTACTCCATAACCTCATCCTCAACAATTGACTCCAACACCTTCTTAGCCATTGAGGTCAGGCTAATTGGTCTATAATTTCATTTCTGCTGCCTTCCTCCTTTCATAAAGAATGGAGTGACATCTGCAATTTTCCAGTCCTTGGGCACCATGCAGGAGTCCAATGATTTTTGGAAATCCATTTGTAATGCCTCCAAAATCTCTAACGCTACTTCTTTCAGAACCCTAGGGTGCAGTTCGTCCAGTCTGGGTGACTTATGTACCCTTAGGTCTTTCAGCTTTTTGAGCACCTCTCCCTTGCAATAGCAACTGCACTCACTTCTCTTCCCTCACACCCTTCAACATCTGGCACACTGCTAGTGTCTTCTCCAGTGAAGACTGATGCAAGATACTCATTTAGTTCACCTGCCAAATCCTTGACCCCCGTTATTATTTCTCTGTCCTCATTTTCCAGTGGTCCTACATCCACTCTCACCTCTCTTTTATTTTTTTAAATACTTGAAAAAGCTTTTACTATTCACTTTGATATAGTTTGCTAGCTTGCTTTCAGATTTCATATTTTCCCTCCTAATGCTTCTTTTAGTTGCTCTCTGTAGGTTTTAAAAAGCTTCCCAATCCTTTGTCTTACCACTAATTTTTATGTTGTTGTATGCCCTCTCTTTTGTTTTAACAAGAGCTTTGGATTTCCTCATCAGCCACTGTTGTACTATTTTGCCATTTCAGTATTTCTTTGTTTTTGGAATACATCTATCCTACACCCTCCTCATTTTTCCCAGAAACTCACACCATTGCTGCTCTGCTGTCACCCCTACCAGCAGCTGCTTCCAATTTACTTTGCTAAACTCCTCTCTCCTACCACTGTAATTTCCTTTACTCCACTGAAATATTGCTACATTAGACTTTACTTTCTTCCTTATCAAATTTCAAGTTGAACTCAATTATATTGTGATCACTGCCTCCTTAAGGGTTCTTTTACCCTAAACTCCCTGATCACCTCTGGTTCATTACATAATATCCAATCCAGTATAGCTGACCCCTAGTAGGCTCAATGACAAACTGCCCTAAAAAAGCCATCTCATAGGCATTCAACAAAATCACTCTCTTGAGATCCATTACCAACCTGATTTTCTCAATTGACCTGCATGTTGAGGCAATCATACTATTGCCCTTTTGATATGCCTTTTCTATTTTCCATTGTAATCTGTGGTCCACTATCCACCTGCTGTTGGGAGGCCTGTATATAACTGTTGTGTGCTGGGGCAGCAGGCTAAGGGTAGCAGACACCAACAGAATCAAAAAACTCATTCGGAAGGCCAGTGATGTTGTGGGGATGGAACTGGACTCTCTCACGGTGGTGTCTGAAAAGAGGATGCTGTCTAAGTTGCATGCCATCTTGGTCAATGTCTCCCATGCACTACATAATGTACTGGGTTGGCACAGGAGTACATTCAGCCAGAGACTCATTCCACCAAGATGCAACACAGAGTATCATAGGAAGTCATTCCTGCCTGTGGCCATCAAACTTTACAACTCCTCCCTTGCAGGGTCAGACACCCTGAGCCAATAGGCTGGTCCTGGACTTATTTCATAATTTACTGGCATAATTTACATATTACTATTTAACTATTTATGGTTCTATTACTATTTATTACTTATGGTGCAACTGTAATGAAAACCAATTTCCCCCGGGATCAATAAAGTATGACTATGACTATAATTATGACTGCTATCAGGGTCCTTTTACCTTTGCAGTTTCTAACTCAACCCATAAGGATTCAGGTTTTCTGATCCTATGTCACATCCTTCTACTGATTTGATGCCATTCTTTATCCGCAGAGCTATGCCACCTCCTCACTGTACCTTTCTATCCCTCTGATACAACGTGCAACCATGGACATTCAGTTCCCAACTACAACCATCCTTCAGCCACAATTCAGTGATGGCCACAACTTCACTTTTGACCATCTGTAATAGTGCAACAAGATCACCCACCTTGTTTCTTACAATGGATACATTGAGATAAAACACTTAAAGTACTGCATTTGCTACTCTTTTTGATTCTGCATCCCTAATTTACTGATACTCACCCTGCTGGCTGCAGTTTTGTCCTATCATCTGCCTGTCCTTCCTGACAGTTTGACTGCACGCTATCTTTGCTTTTTTTACCATCTGTCCTATCCTGAGTCTCTTCACTCTGGTTCTCACCACCCTGCCAAATTAGTTTAAACCCTCCCCAACAACTTGAACAAATCTGCCTGGGAGCATATTGGTCCCCCTCAGGTTCAGGTGGAACCCAAAGAAGGGATCCCAATGATCTGAAAACCTGAAAGCCCTGCCCCCTGCACCAGCTTCTCAGCCATGCATTAATCTACCAAATCATCCTGTTTCTACCCTCACAGGCACCATGACCCAGAGAGCGAACCCAACCAGTCTCATACAGATGGGGGAGGTGACCATCATACACTCTGGTTACAGTTAGGGTGACCCACAAATACACATGAATAACTGTATAACCCCAGCAAAATGTAACAATAAATGAATTAGAACTTCCCATCATAATCCCACAAAAGCTAGTTTATCACAATAAAATGGTTGTTGAGTTCAACAAGTTTACTCGTCTGTCATTATGGACCAACAAACACTTGCCACATTGGTTTCAGGAGTGGGATGGAGATTAATGATGGGATTGAAGAGCTGAATGTCAGATAAGAGTGTCTTAAGAGCCGGGTAAGAAGACAAGGAACTGAGCAGTATGCCTCCCCCGCACTCAAAGGCAGGGCTCATGAAGACGAGACCCAGAGGGAGGACGTGGGAACCAAGTATTGTGGCTTCCCAGGCTCCCCAATCCAGGGGACACAGCAGAGCACATCACTCACCCCAGTATCTGCCCCTTCTGGAAAAAGACACTATCCCCCAGGCTTGGAAGCCACTGGAAGCGGCTGCGGTTGCCTGTGCTGCAGAACGCAGTCATGCTGCACTGGGACCAGCTGCTACCACTAACCCAGAGGCTGAAGAAAGGAAGTGATACTCTGGGAGCCCTGCCTCTTGCCTCGTACAAACAGACAGCAGCATGGACTTCCACCGGGACTTTTGGACTCTGGGGTTGCCGAGGATGGCTCACTCCACAGGTGCGGGCAGTGTGACACTCTGTGGGTGGGGGGTAGGGGTGACAGCCCGCCCCTGCAGTTCTAATGACTTGCACTGTTTATTGTTCCTCTGTTAAAATGCTTTTGCGGGATTGTGGTGGGAAGTTCCAGTTCACTTATTGTTACATTTTAGCTTGGGTTATTTACTTGTGTATTTGTGGGTCACCCTAACTGTAACCAGGGTGTGTGATGGTCACCTACCCGGTCTGTATGAGACTGGTTGGGTTCACTCTCCAGGTCATGGTGCCCGGTCTGTTTTGTGTTTATCACAATAAAATGGTTGTTGAGTTCAACGAGCTTACTTGTCTGACATTATGGACCAAATACTCACCACAATGCCCGCTTTTCAAACGTTCGCTTTATGAAACCTCACTGTTACGAAAGACCTACATTACTTCCCTGTTTTTGCTAACAGGAGGTGTTTTCACTGTTACGAAAAAAGGAGGCGCACGGGAAAAGCAGCGCGCGAAAAAAGGCAGCGCGTGCCCCGCGCAGCTGCTCTCCCCGGGAACGGCATTCTCGCCGGCATTGGTTAAACACGCGCCTGTGAGCAGCCATTTGCAAGATGAGTTCTAAGGTATCGGAAAAGCCTAAAAGAGCTCGTAAAGGTGTAACACTTAGCGTAAGACTAGACATAATTAAGTGTTTGATCGTGGTGAACGAAGTAAGGACAAAGTGAGTTTGGCTTGTGGAAGCTGACGAAGATGATGTTAAAGAGGTTTTGGCATCCTATGACCAAGAACTGATAGATGAAGAGCTGATATAATTGGAAAAGGAAAGGATAACAATCGAAACCGAATGCAGTAGCGAACGGACCAAAAGTGAAGTTGTCCAGGAACTGAACGTGGAGCAACTGCGTGAGATTTTCGCTGCAATGATAAAGTACAACTTTAATTTTGAAAGGGTATGTCAGTTTAGGGCATATTTGCAAGATGGTTTGAGTGCTTACATAGAACTGTATGATAGAAAAATGCACGAGGCTCAGCAGTCAAGCATACTGTCGTTTTTCAAGCCTTCCACATCAGCTACAGCAGACGACGAACCTCAACCTTCGACATCGAGGCAGGCAGTCATAGAAGAAGATGAGCTGCCTGCCCTGATGGAAACAGATGACGATGAGATGACACCCCAGTGTCCCACCAGCCCAATACCCGGGCCGCGGACAGATACCGATTCGCGGAGAATGCAGCGGTAGCTGGGAGGCACCCAGCACATCTTTAAAAAAAAGCCGAAATAAACAAGCTAATTAATTGGGTGCCACCCGGCACGTAAATGTCAGCCCAGATCAGAGGCGATTGCCGATTGTGTCGCTTCTGATCTGGGCCGACAATTATGTGCCGGGAGGCACCTAATTAATTAGCATGTTTATTTTGACTTTTTCCTTAAAGATGTGCTGTGTGCCTCCCGGCTACCGCTGTACCGCTGCATGCTTCGTGGATTGGTATCGGTTCACTGCCTGGAGGGTGGGGGCCACCGCACCACCCCAACCTGTGACGACTCAGCTTAACACACCACCATCAGTGTGCTCAGCGCTGACCTCCTGATTCCCGTAAGTGATACTACACTGTACATACATTATTTCTACTTTATATAGGCTGTGTATTTTTACATATTATTTGGTATGATTTGGCAGCTTCATAGCTTAAAGGTTACTGGAGAGAGTGTTTCTGCCGAGAGCGCTTGCGTGAGATTTTCTACCAAGAGCGCTTGCATGAGATTTTCTGCTGAGAGCGTTTGCGTGAGATTTTCGCTACAGAGAACAATGCAGGCAATGATTGTGGAAAAGTATTTCTAATTTATATAGACTGTGTATTTATCATATCATTCCCCCTTTTACTATATGTTACTGTTATTTTAGGTTTAATATGTTATTTGGCATGATTTAGTAGGTTATTTTTGGGTCTGCGAACGCTCACAAATTTTTCCCATATAAATAAATGGTAATTGCTTCTTCGCTTTACAACGTTCCGGCTTATGAACCATTTCATAGGAACGCTCTATCTTCGAATGGCGGGGGAAACCTGTGTTTTATGTATTACACTGTGTAACGTGCTGTAAGGTTTCACTGCTAATGTAATGGCCGCTCTGTAATGTTCCACTGTTAAGGTGATGGTTTCTCTGTTGCAGCAATGTTTGGGATATGACTAGAGATAACGGGGCCTTTGGAATGTATGTTAGCCCATGAGCAGGTTGTTGTTCTTTCTTGTGGGTCTGGGAGCAGGGATTTCACGGTCTTTGTTGGCAAGAGATGAAGAGGGAAGACGAGTGTGGAGAGAGCTGGTAGACCACCGGACAGAGTGGACGGGGAACAAGAGTCCGAAGGTCAGCAACGCTCGGAGGAGGTCTTATCAGTGAGCTCCAATGTATACATTTGACTTTTTCCTTAAAATGGGCCCTTTTTCTTTTTATTTTCTTTACTAACCCTATACAGTGACGTGCTGTGTGGCGAGAGGTTGCACTTTGGGCTGCGTTATAGAATTTGGAGATGCTACATCTGGAGCACTCTTCTGTATGGAGTCGAATCGTGGACCATATGCAAGGAAGCGCAACGACGACTGGAGGCATTTCAAATGTGGTGTTTAAGGAGAACGCAGAAAATTAGATGCGTGATGGAGGTCAGTAATATGGAAGTGTTGAAGAGAGCGAGGAAAGAAAAAGAGTTGCTGAAGAATGTGCAGAAAAGGAAGCTGGAATATGTCCGGCACTTGTTAAGAGGTGGTAGACTGCAAAAATTGTTATTGGAAGGGATGATAGAAGGAAAGAGGGAAAGAGGAAGGCAGCGAACCACTTGGAACAATAATGTGAGGCAATGGACTGGGTTGAGTTATGTTGAGGCCAGAAAAAGAGCGGAAGATCGAAGAAGGTGGAGGCGCATAGTCGCCAACCCCATTCAGGATGGCACCCACTGACTGACTGAACTCTATACTCAGATTAAGATTTATAAAGTTCAATCTCTTAATTGCATACAGTGAACTGTCTGATATTTTGCGGTTCGGATTTGTAACTGGACAACACATCACGCAGCATCCACATAAACGAGATTTTTCAGTCTGCCGGGACCAGAGACTGTCTTCCCCTAGACGAACATGTGCTGGCCGAACCTGAGGGTTACAACTGTACTGCTGCAGCAAAACAATAAATTTCACAGCATATTATCAGTGATAACATACCTGAATACTGAATGGTGCAGTTTGTTTTATATTAAATATACTCCACCAAGTGAGTAATATAATCTATACAGTATACTATAATTAACTTAAGCTCAACAATATAGCTTTCTCTTTATTCTTATGGAATATCTCACCTGAAATTTATAGTACAATCTTTCACAACATGTTATGAAATATTGAAGTCTACTAGCAGCTAAACTTATGGCAAATTTATACCTATCACAACTTCACCTCAGGTAAACATAGATCTTTAATTAAGATTTGCTTAAGTTGTAAGCTTCTTCCCATATGGTCCGTTAGCTTTTGTTTTTGCATCACTGCTGTCTATTTTCTTTTAAATAAAATCATGTGAGGTAGGGTCTGCGGTAAGACCAACATCAATTATTAATTCCTAATTCTTCTTGAAATGATAGCGGTTGGCCTCTCTCCTGAACTCTACAGTCTACATTGTGGAGGCAGTGATATTTGACCCTGTGTCAAGGAAGGACTGGCAATGACATTTCCAAGTCAGAGGTGGAGGGTTTTGCAATAATGGCATATCTCTTCAACTGCTGTCCTTGTTCATATCTGCAGTAGGGGCTGCAGCTTTGGCTGATGCTGCTAAAGAATCCAAAGGGTTTTGCAGATATGTACACTACAGTCACAGTACGTCAGAAAAAAAGGAAGGGAGGGAACTTAAGAATAGATGGGGTGTTGATCAAGCAGGCTACTACATAATTGAGCTGCCTATCGAAATATTCTTTCTTCCCAGGCGCCTCAGGAAATGGCTCGTTAGCCCTGGCTGGCAATCTCCCAATTCAATGTCAAGAAACCCACCTTTCTCTGGCCTCATACGTCTAGGGTGTAAACACTCCAGTCCCACCAAACCGGTACATCTTTGACCTGTGAAAGGAAACCGAAGCATCCGGAGGAAAGCCACATGTACACAAACAAACTCTCTTACAAAGGACACCAGAAATGAACTCTGAACTCCGACGCTCTGAGCTGAAATAGTGTTGCGCTAACTGCCAAGCTGCCTTGGCATCTTGTGGAATGAAATGAACTGGTTGAAAATCGGCTCCTGGGCAAAGAAGAACCTCAGGAGGTGGCCAGATGGTTCATTAAATTACCAGTCTAGCTAAAATGGTCGCAAATTCATCAGCGTTTTTGTTCAGTCCCGTACTGGGTTCCACCACTATTGTGGATGTGAAAGGCAATGAAGCCTTCCTCTCCCGTTAGTTGTTTAATAGCCCCACCACTTTTCTCTTCTGCATTGACAAGAATGCAGAGCTTTGATCTATTCTACACATTATAGAATCATCCAGTTAAAGCTGAGTCTCACTCTAACCTCTGATTATCAACATTGATAAATACAGTATAACATACACTGGAGTAGACTTACCAATAAATTTGCGTCATAATTTAACTTTAATTGTCAAGCAGACTAAAAGGGAAAATGAAAAGCAATCACACAACTTTCCTTTATAGATGTCCAAGGTCACAATAGATTTTAAGTAAAATAGCTTTGACTAAGTTCTCTGCAAAGTAGACAGTTTCATCGAGAATGGAAGAAAGTTTAAGGACTGAATATTAACTTGCTAAGAGTAGATGTGTGTGGAAGTAACCAGAAATGCTTTTTTTCCTCCATTTGAGGAAGCCACTATAATGTAACCACAAGGTTAACATATTATTTCTGGATTTGCTTTCCCATGAGGCTGAGTAGACAAGATGACTATGGATATGACTCAAACAAAGCTTCAGACTGCAAGTAGGATATCTGACTGATTCTAGAGTTGGGTGCAGATAACAGGAAGAGTACTAAATGGAACATCAAGGCCATCACTCATTTCACTGAGTAAACTTCATATTTCTTGCAAATATCACCAAGTATCATGGTTGGAGAGCACTGCAGAATCAACCAGTAAGATCACAGTTCCCTGCTCTTGGATTCATTGTTGCTAAGGTTTAATAATCACAAGGTTGTAAAAGGTGAGAATACTGGCACTTACTGGCATAACCCAGTTGTTTATTCCATTCCAATCTGAGATCTACTCCATCACATTACCTCTCATACCAATTCATTATGCAGATTCATTCATCCATATATGCAAATATATTTCCTCATTTCTATATCAGTCTAGTCATTACTGAATTCAACCTGATTTTTATACAATGTCACATGTCTCCTTTACTCACTATCAACAACTATTAAGATCATAGACTCATACGGTACAGAAACAGACCTTTCAGCTCACTATTTTCTCTACTTATCCATTCAATGTGTGTCATTGTTCTTATACTTACCATTAATAACACCATGCAACTGTGAAAAATCATTCCGTGTCCCATGGTAGCATAGCAGTTAATGCAACGTTTGCGCCAGCCATAAGATTCGAGACCGAATCTCGCTGCTCTGTAAGGACTTTGTATGTTCTCCCTGTGACCATGTGGATTTCTCTGAGTGCTCTTGTTCCCTCCCATACTCCAAAGGTGTACGAATCAGAATCAGAAACGGGTTTAACATCACTGGCATATGTCATCAAATCTGTTGTTTTGTGACACTAGTACATCGCAATGCATAGTAACAGAAACTATAAATTACAATTAATATATATATATATATATATATATCAATTAAGTAGTACAAAAAAGAGGGGGCATCAAATACTGAGGAAGTGTTCATGGGTTCAATGTCCATTCAGAAATCTGATGGTGGAGGGGAAGAAGCTGTTCCTGAAACACTGAGCATGTCTTCAAGCTCCTGTACTTCCTCCTTGATGGTAGAAATGAGAAGAGGGTGTGTCCTGGGTATTGGGGGTCCTTAGTGATGGAAGCCACTTTTCTGAGACATTGCCTTTTGAAGATGTCCTGGTTGCTGAGACGGTTAGTGCCCATGGTCGAGCTGGCTGAGTTTAAAACTTCCTGCAGCTTTTCGCACTCCACGGTACATCTATAGAAATTTGCAAGTGTCTTTGATGACACGCCATTTCTCCTCAAATTAAGTTATGGGTATGCCATATTGGCGCAGGAAGTGGGCAAGGGTTGTGGGTTGTCCCCAGCACATCCCCAATGCAAGCAACACATTGCACTATATGCTTCGACATACAGTGAGAAATAAAGCTAATCTTTAATCGCATTCACTTTGAGTAGATTCATCAGTGGCAAAGTTCACAGATTGCATTCCCGCCTCTGGGGGGGGAAGGGCACTAATCATCAGCTTGAGATATGAATGTGTTGACCAGCTGTGAGATTCTGCATACATACCTGGCATATCATAACAAAAACACTGAGGTGAAGATATCAAGCAACATGGCTATTAAGGTGAGAAAGTGGCCAACATGTCTAACAGGGAGCAGATCTCATAACAAGAACTTAAAAATTAAAAACTTGACACCAACAGCTACAACGTCCTGAGCCTCCTCTGAAGTATGGCTGCATCAAGGAAGCTAGACCCTGCTTGTATAGAAGCTGGACAAATCTGGTATGGCCTCCTACGAGCTTGATATTCCCCTTACCTCCTTTGCAAACAGAGATATTGAAGGAACAGCCATATTGTTAGGTTTTTAACATTGTCCATCCTGCTTCTCCTCTGAACACAAGTAGCACTTACAGTGACATACCTTCCAATCTGATGTATTCATTTCAGTCATACTGGAGAAAACAATGCAGATTGGGTACTTTGCAGAGCTCATTCAGTCAGTCTGGAAGTGCAAGCTGCTTCCAATTGCCTACCATTTCACCTTTTCACCCCCTCCCATTCTGCCCTCAGTGATCGACATGTGGCTTCCTGTACTGTTACAATGAGGACCAATGCAAACTGGATGAACAACACCTCATCTTCTGTCTTGGCATTCCAGAATCAATATCAAATTTTCCATCTTTGGGTAACTCTTCTTTACCGTCTATATCAGAATGTGACATTTCTGGCAGTCATTCATCTATAATTTTGCCTGTTTTCCTCTCTCTATTAATTCATCCTGAACTGCTGGGCATTTTCCTCAACCATGCTATTAACAATATACAGCACAGACAAAGCAGCATAATCTACCTCTAACTGTCATATTCTGACCTATAACTCTAACTTTGAGACTTACTTTCAAGGGCTCTACAACTCATACTATCTCAGTGTTATTTACTTACTTTTTATATTATTATTTACATGATTTGTCTTCTTTTGCACATTGACTGTCAATTTTTGTTCATGGATAGCTTTTCATAAATTCTATTATATGTCTTCATTTTTCTGTAAATGCCTGCAAAAAATGAATCTCAAGGTAGTGTATGATGACATACAGTACACATACTTTAATAATAAATTTACAAACGTACTTTGACTTTGATATTAAGCCTTTTACTCTCATCTCATTTATCCTATTCATCCCTTCTTCCAATTTCTCTGCACTTAAAACTAACACTTCTTTCATCTTTTCCCAGATCTGACAGAAATTTTTTTTTATTTGTGGGGCAATGCAAAGGTTGTCAATTATTGCTGGGTTTGGGAAACATATTCATTTCAACTGCTTTTAACTCTCAACTCCCACTCATATACAGGGATTAAAATTCTCCTTGAAAGTGAATATTTTGCATTACAAAATGAAGGGAAGATGTATTCATAGTAAAAATGTAGTATCCCCAGGCAGCCAATGTCACAGCTTCCACTGTGTTCAGGTGAATGAGTCATCCAAGGGGTACTGCAAGTCTGTGTCTTTATTGATGCTCTGCTGCATGCTTGAGTGCTCGGCTAGGGGTGCCGATGCTTTTTTTTTGCTGGTGAGGGAGGGGGGATCGTTGCTTTGCTGCTGCTTATGCATGGGAGGGAGGAGCTGGGAGGGGCTTTGGGGTCCTAACATGTAAATCTCATTCATTCTTTGGGGCACTCCTCTGCTTTTGTGGACGGTTGCGAAAAAAAAGAATTTCAGGATGTACATTGTATACATTTCTCTGACATCAAATATACCTTTGAAAGCCTTTGAAACCTTTGATCCTCTCAATGTCCACTCTATACAGGGAACAGCATGGCTGTATAGCAGTTAGCATAATGCTATTCCATCATTTCAACCCAGGTTCAATTCTTGCCACTGTCTGTAACAAGCTTGTATGTTCTCCCTACTACCATGTAGCTTCCTTTGGGTGCTCTGGTATCCATCCACATTCCAAAGGTGTATGGTTAGTAGGTTAATTGATCACATGGATATAATTAGGTAAGGTGGGCTCATTGGGCCTGAAAGGTCTGCTACCATGCTGTATCTCTAAATGAAAAACAAATTAATTAAATTCATCACCAGCTTTGAGGAAACAAAAAAAAAATAAAGACCAGACTTGACTGATAAATATATTTTCAAATGCCTTTGATCTATTTGATTGTAGAAGTTATAAGCTTGGCAGGCAGAGGTAGAACATAAGACCATAAAATATAGTAGCACAATTATGACATTTGGCCCATTGAGTCTGCTCTGCCACTTCATCATGGTTGATCTAATTTTCCTTTCAGCCCCAATCTTCAACCTTCTCCCCGCATTCCTTCATGCCCTGACCACCTGAACAATCAAGAATCTATCAACCTCTGCCTTAAATATACATAAAGACTTGGCCTCCACAGAGTTGCCTGTGGCAATAAATTCCACAAATTCACCACTCTCTGGCTAAAGAAATTCTTCCTCATCTCTGTTCTAAAAGGACAGCCCTCTATTCTAAGGCTACTCTATCCTCTGGTCTTCCCCACCATAGGAAACATCCTCTCCACATCTACTCTATCAAGGTCTTTCACCATTCGATAGGTTTCTATGAAGTCACCCCTCATTTTTCTGACCTCCAGTGAAAACAGGCCCAGAGCCATCAAACGCTCTTCGTATGACAAGCCATTCAATGCTGAAATCATTTTTGTGAACCTTCTTTGAGCCCTTTCCAGTTTCAGCACATCATTTCTAAGATAAGGGACTCACAATACTCCAAGTGAGGCCTCACCAGTGCTTTAAAATCTCAGTACTATATCCTTGCTTTTATATTCTAGTCTTCTTGAAATGAATGCTAACATTGCATTTGCCATTCTCACAGCCAACTCCACCTGCACATTAACCTTTAGGAAATCCTGCACAAGGACTCCCAAGTCCCTTTTCACCTCTTTTTTTGTATTTTCTCTCAATTTAGAGAATAGTCAGCCATTTCATTTCATCTACCAAAGTGCATACCCATGCATTTCCCAACATTGTATTTCATCTCTCATTTCTTTGCCCATTCTCCTAATATCTAAGTCCTCCTGTAGCCCTTTCTCCTTCCTCAAAACTACCTGCCCCTCCACCTATCTTTATATCATCTGCAAACTTGGCAATAAAGCCATCAATTCCATCACCCAAGTCACTGATATATAATGTAAAAAGTATCAGTCCCAACACAGACCCTTGAGGAACAGCACTAGTTACCATCAGCCAGCCAGAAAAGACTCCCTTTATTCCCACTCTTTGCCCCTTGCCAGTCAGCCACTGCTTTATCCATGTTGTAATCTTTCCTGTAATACCATGGACTCATAGCTAGTCAAGCAGCTCCATGTGTGGCACCTTGGCAACGGATTCCGAAAATCCAAATACACAACATCAAAAAATTCTCCTTTGTCTATCCTACTTGTTATTTCTTCAAAGAATTCCAACAGATTTCTCAGGCAAGGTTTTCCTTTGAGGAAACCATGCTGACTAAGGCCTATTTTATTATGTGCCTCCAAGTACCCTGAGATCACATCCTTAATAATTGACTCCAATATCTTCACAACCACTAAGGTCAGCCTATAGTTTCCTTTCTTCTGCCTCTCTCCTTTCTTGAAGAGTGGAATAATATTAGCAATTTTAAAGTCTTCCTGAGCCATTCCAGAATATAGCGATTCTTGAAAGATTATTACTAATGGCTCCACTGTCTTTTCAGCCACCTCTTTTAGAACGCTGGGGTGTATACTATCTGGTCCAAGTGAATAATTCACCTTCAGACCTTTCAGTTTCCAAAGAACCTTCTCTCTAGTTATGGTAATTTCACACACTTCGTGCCCCCTGACACTGGAACTTCCACCACACTGCTCATGTCTTCCACAATGAAGGCTGATTCAGTTCATCCGCTATTTTGTTGCTCCCCATTACTAGCTCTCCAGCATTGCTTTCCAGCAGTTCGATATCCACTCTCAAACACAAAATAAAGTATAAATGAGTGTTGCGATATCCACTCTCACCTCTCTTTCACGTTTTTACACTTTTACTCTTTTACACTTTATGTACCTTAAGAAATTTTTGGTATCCTCTTTATAATATTGTTGGAGTACCCTTGATGAGTAATTGTAGTGCACTTTATTGATAAGTATACCATGTGTAAGTGGTGGCAACGTAAGAGTGGGTTGAGGGGTAGTAATAAGCAAGCTCTTTGACTTGGATGTTGGATTTTGGGATTTTTGACATTGTACTCATCCAGACAAGTATGGAGCATTACATCACACACTTTATTTGTACTTTGAAGAAGTGGAAAGGCTTTACCAATAGAATACCAAGACACTGAATTGCTCTTCTAAGTAGATCATTTATGTAGATGGCCCCACTGACCTTGTGGTCAAAAATAATCCCAGAATATGCATGGTGGATGCCTCAGCAATGACACTGTAACTAAATATCAGAGGTAGATGATCAGGCTTTCTTCTGTTAGAGATGGTTAATGGCTAAATCTTGTTGGACAGAAGTTATATAGAACATAGGAGAATACAGCACAGGACGGGCTCTTCAGCCCACAATGTTGTGCTGAACCAAATAAATTAGTAATCAATGGCTGACTAAAATCGCCTATGCCTACATAATGTCTACATCGTTCCATTTTCCTCACTTATGTGTCTATCTGACATCTCTTAAAAGTCCCTCATATATCTGCCTCAACCACCACTTCAGACGATGCATTCCAGACACCCACCACTCTCTGTGTAAAATCTTGCCCCTCACATCTCCTTTGAAATTGCACCCCCCCATCTTAAAATGCATGTTCCCTGATGTTAGACAGTTCAACCTTGGGAAAAAGATACTGCCTGTCTACTTCATCTATACCCCTCATAATCTTATAAACATTTATCAGATCTCCCCATCCTTGCCATTTATCAGCCTATGGCAGAATATTATCTGGGGTTTGCTTCATTCTGGCACTGGCTACTTCATTTCATTCCCAGTTATTATTACAGGTTGTACTTTACATGTCCTTCCCCCCTCTCCCCACCTTCTTTATAGGGACTCTGCCCCCTCCCCCTTGTCCTGACGAAGGGTTCCGGCCCGAAATGTCGACTGATCGTTTCCACGGATGCTGCCCAACCTGCTGAGTTCCTCCAGCGTGTTGTGAGTCTACTTTACATCAAATAGCTTTAATTATTTGTGTATTACATTACTGTTACTTTTCTGTTTCATTCTGTTGTCAAATAGTAATACCTTTGTTATATGAAGATTTCATAGTCTTTTTTAAATTAAGAATCTGATAGCCAGTGGTCAAATAAATAAAGTGAGAAATAACACATTAACGACTAGCTTCTCATTAACTAACTGGAGTACAATATGACTAAACATGATATATAAGGAATATACCCTAAAGTTAGAAGACTAAGCTGTTGCAGACATAATAATAGGTCACAGTTTCTTTAATCAGTTAATAGACTACATATTTGGGGGGGGTGGGATGGAGTCATTTCACCTTAGGTTCATCCTCAGTTGATACTGATATAGAACCATACAGAATTCTCATACATGAAATATTCCATAATTTAGTATTAAGATATTAATGTTGATGTGAAAGACACAAGTTAAAGCTTCCTTTTCCTTTTGGCATTTTAATGCTATCAATACACTGAAACATGGTTAATTTTTTTCTATCTAAGGGATAGAATTTAAATTCACCCTCTAATTCATCTCTAAGCATAAACAAAATAAATTCTGATCACAGGAATCTGGCCTCTATCTTTTCCTATACCTAACAATTGCTATCTTTACAAACTAGCTCCATCAAAATTAGCCTGCCCAGTAAGCTGGTGTGTTGTTCTTAATGAATGCATGTAAAAACTTAAAATATGTTAGATCACTTAATAATGAATAGATAAACTGGATTCGTTTTACTAGCAGTCTGGATTTCCCTTCAAAAAAACACAAAGATTAAAAATTTCTGACAATTAAGATTTATAATCTCAGTGGTCTTATTAACTAGCTAACATCTCCAAATATCTAATCAACATTACAAGCAAAGGACCTATTAATAAGATTTGTATGCAAATAGTAAGCAAGACATTATTAGAAATTCTTATGAAACCACTGACCCTGAATTTTAACAATTGCCTTTTGATACCTTTGTCAAGGAACAAGGAAGATGCTAATTTGCTTCAGCCTTCAGTAGCCATTAAAGTGATGGTCCATATTAAACACAATGCTGTACCATACATTATTGGAAATCCTACCAAACATAATTAAACAATCCTGTCACCAAATTCAGCACTGAGAAAACTTCCAGGTTATAAAATAAAAATTACAACTGCAGTTAATGAACACAGTAATGGTAGAAAGAATAACTCTAATCAATTCCTTAGCATTTGGCAAAGTTAATGCAGATCATACAAGAAAATTAATGTACACTCAGACCATGCACTGATACTGTTAAAACTAGCTCCTCCAATTCTTGAATGCAAATTCCTTTTATTTAAAAGGTATTAAGAGTCAACGATATGTTTAGATTTTAACACATTTTGAAAAGAAAATATTATCTCAAAACCAACAAAACAATCTCAAGACACTACAAAATACAAAAGGTTTTAATTCACTTACACCTGTTGCTATACATGCATAGGTTCCACAGCTATTCCAAGCCAATGATTCAAGACTATAACTAAATAAGTAGTTCTGATCTTTGCAACAGAATCTATAGATCTTTCACATGAAAATAAAATTAACAGTTCAGCTGTGAATGCCAGGTTGCTTATAAAGTTCTTCTTTATCTTAAATTACAGTTATTTGACAGGCTTGGCTGCTTGCAGGTATTACAGGATCATGTTCCTGAAACTTGAGTACTAGAATGGATGACTTTACCTCCCTTGTCTCTATGACAAGCAATTGCCTAAAACAGGTGAACATCAGGGACAGCTCCTAAAGATAGCCTCACTCAAACAGCAGGCACTCTCTGCTGCAGAAATTTGATAACAAACAACGTAATAGTTGTCAGGGTGATTCTTTCCTTTGTGTAACAGCCCAATAAAAGAATAGCATATAACAATAATCTTATTAAAGTGACCTCTGTCTTTGACCTCCTGTTTTTGCAAGGAAAATAATGGTGCAGTATTCTTCAAAATAAATCACAACTAGGATAACAAAGTCTTCGAGAAAATAAAGTCTTGATCTGTATTTCCTTTGTTGCTCTGGTAATGATCATATAAAGACTGTTTCATGACTTTTAGCCATTTTAATAGGAATTCCATGCTGATCTAGTTCTACGTACAATCACATAGACAATAAATTTATTCAACTAATTTAAAAGCAGCAAAACATGGCATGGGGCTCATGGTGTTATAAAGTAAAAGGAACATTGCTGCGAATTATGTTCTCCAGCAATAAACTACGATGCCCTTCAACAGAATATTGCTGATAATAATTGCTGCAATGATTTGCTATCAGCTGAATAAAAGGTTCTAAGTAGATAAAGCAAATACATTCCTCTGAACTGGACTCAAAAACAAATACAAGTAGCTTTGTATGTTACAAATAGAATACTCAAGTCAATTGCTGCTTGCATCTTGGAAAAGTGATTTTCATCTCTTCATTTTTTCCAAGATACTGCAAATACCTTCTATAGTCTTAGTACATACCTACTAAGATAACCATAATTAGTAGTATGGCAAAATAGTACTAATTGGGCACTTTACTGCTGACACAAGATATTTTCTTTAATCAGCCAATTTAATACTGATACAATATTTGGTGTTAACAATTACTTATCCAAATCTACCTACATATGCTAACAGGACTATAATTTCCGTAATGTTAATATTTACGTGATTAATACTTACAATTCTGTAATCTCAAACTTCAGCATATCTCTTGTCTGTATCAGCAATTCCAGCAGATAAGAAATTAGTATTTTGTTTCATCATATCCAGTGCCGTCCTTGATTCTACAGTCCCAAAAATAGCTTTAAAAAACCTCTGTCCTGTGTAGAATCACATTCAAATGTTTCCAGTGTTTGAACAACCAGCTAGGTTATCTGAGCACAATTTTTCCTGCACTCTGCAGTTCAATTTTACAATCCAGATTCTCACTGAGTCTATGACAATTAGTTTCCCAGACCTCACAGCAAGTACTGAAGCAGGCTATAAGGGCTTAAGCAGACTCTGGCAAGTGTTCATATAAATTAACTCGAGGTGCCAGAACACTCAAAGCACTTCTCTATTTTGTAAGAGATTATTTGACCGTCCAGAGCTTGCTCATTCTCTGAATATTTTATGGTTATTTGTATTGTCCACTTCTTTTCTGCCACGTATAGACTCTGATAATCCAGTTACTGGAATTGTTGACGATCTTAACTGACACAACAGCAGTAATCTAATTAGAGTATCTGAACACACAAGGTAAATCCAGGTAAACCATCACCAGTATTAGACTAAAAGACCTGGTTTAGGAACCCGGTATTAATACTTGTCACACTTTGAGAAAAGAAGTATTAAAACACCTCAGTAATATAATATTTTTTTCAATATAGTCTAAGATTTAATTAGCAAATTAACTGCCAATGGGAGATTCTGTATTATTTCACCATGTAGCATGTTTGAGATGCATTTAAACAAAAAGAACAGAAGCAATGCATTTTGATCTTACTATGTTTGCATAGATCCATAGGTGATTAATGGCTGACAGGAAAGGGTTTTGAGAAACTGATTATAGTTGCAACTGGGGGTGGTACACAGCATGGATAACAAAATGTCCATCTGTTCAATGCGACAGATTAAATTATATCGCATTGAGCCTCTGCACTGACAAAGCCAACTGTAGTAACTCACATTAGGAAAAGCACTACATGTCAGAGACAGTATTGTTTTTAAAAGAAAATTGTGTCAACATAAATATCTAGTGTTAAGATGCAGATTGTTGTACGAGTTTAAAACACACATTTTCAATTTCCATGTGGTCTTAGAACTAAACATCGTCAGTACACATTAAAACTGTGAAATATTAGTCAGCCAAGAGTCATAAGCTAACTCATAAGCTAATTCCATATTTCCAACTCTCACAGAATCCACGGACCCTTGTTTTAACCTGAAAAATACTGCCATGGGAGAGAGTGGAATCACATGGGAAAAACCCAGAAATCAACTAATCAGGTCAGAATCTCAAATCAATTGTACTGGTTAATTAACTTGCCTCTTCTGTAACTCAAAGGTGAGTGGTGTCAGAGCAGAGTAGGAAATTTCAGCTGCATTTAAAGTGACAGTCTACTAACAATCTAGAAGTGCTTGGCACCTCAAAAAAGCAAAAACAGCAAGTTTAAAAATGTAAACACGAGGAATTCTGCAGATGCTGGAAATACAGGCAACACACATCAAAGTTGCTGGTGAATGCAGCAGGCCAGGCAGCATCTCTAGGAAGAGGTACAGTCCACGTTTCGGGCCGAGACCCTTCGTCAGAACTCAAACCCCGTCCTGACAAAGGGTCTCGGCCCGAAACGTCGCCTGTACCTCTTCCTAGAGATGCTGCCTGGCCTGCTGCGTTCACCAGCAACTTTGATGTGAACAGCAAGTTTACATAGCGCGTGTCTTGAAATCCTGTTGGGTGCAATTGCGAGCAAGCTGAGCATACATTTCCCTAGAAATGGAAGGAAAAATACTCCTGCTCCCACCAAGAAGCTGGAGATGGCAGAAATGGAAGCACTGTGTCCGAATAATAAACCATATATATGAAGCAATTTATTGAATTAGCCTGAGTGAGTACATTGCCTATTTCAGCAACATTGCTTGTTTTAAAACATATCCTATCCCATCTCAACATCTGCTAAGTGTTCTTGATTATATTATTCCTCAATCCCCAATCAATTTTCAGCACTATCCAGTGTTAACCCTTCAAGACCTATTAATATCATCAGTGATACATGGCTCAATATGCCACCTTTATCTCATAATCATCAGCAGCAAATGTGCTGCGTCCACCAGGGAAATTGTCACTCATATCTGTCCATAAGTAATGCAATTCATCATCTCAATGTCGTCCTCACAAGAAGCATTGCCTCCAGCTGGTGATTACCTTAACCACACTCACTTACCAGTCTGAGATTTCATTCGTTTTGCTACAAAAAAATGTACAGCCAAGCATAGGGACACACATGTTACATTACCACAAGGATTCAGTGGTAGATATTATGGAGATGTCAAACTTGTATATGTTGCACATCTCAGCAGAAAGATTGAAGTGACAGAGTTACAAACTTCCCTGATACATATACTGATTTCAGTTAATTAATGTCTGAACCATCCATGGCATCAAAATAGTCCCTTTCTTTTGCCTTACCACTTGCAGTAACTGTCACAAGATATACTTAAAGAAAATATTTCTAAAGACTTGGCTTTCAAAAGAACGCATAAAATGTAAGTTTGCAACAGTACACATTCTTGCATTTTGCTGGTTCCAAAGACCAATAGTTGAGCAATGAACTGGCAATTAGGATTTTACAATTAACAGAGGCGGTAGAGATGGTGGTTAAGGGTGATCATTAAAGTATTCAATCCTCTTCAAACTCTACTTATCCGAAGATAAATGCCAAATCCCAGGGACTACACTGTGAGGAAGAATGTTAGAAGGGCATCAGTAAAGTACGCAGGTATTATCAGATGTGCCACATACACCATGCTGATATAGAGGGTCATAACTCGACTGGCAATTATATTTTTTCGTACTTGAGGCAGTCACTTGGATTGAGTATGAGTTATTTCCACTCCAGTTTTGAGAGCTCTGAGCCAAGTAGAGGCTAACAGGGTGGGCAGGTGGGTACTTTGAGAGGAGGTATACACCTTACCCTGATTATGCAGGGCATCCATATACTCGAAATGCATTGAGTAAATAATACAATTTCAATGCTCCTTTTACACTTAGGAGGGAGAAGAAGCTGGTGGCGCAATGCAGCGTGCGCAGCCATTCCGAAAGAATATCAATTATATGTAACTAGGGGGCTGTGAACAATCTGGATTTGATGGAGGCAGCCGTGAGAAGCGCAGAGGAACCCCTGGAGTAACTTCTGAAATGCCTGCTTCGCTGCCGTTGCTACTGTGATAGATATTCACTTCTTTCTCATTTTGCTAAGCTTGCTTTCTAAGTAGCTGCAGCCATTTGAAAGGTCACAAACGGTTCTATGTATACAACTATATTGCTTTGTTTAATTACTGGTCATAAATGGAAGTAAGTCTTCAGTTCTTAAAATGTAAATAGAAAGCAGTTTGGAGTTACAAAACCATTCTTTATAGAACACCTTTGCAAACTGGCTCTGTATCTTGAAGATGCTCTATCTGTAAAAAGTCACTGCACCAGCTTTAATATTGCTCAAGAGACAATAAGAGAAAGGGTTGTTTAGTTTAGGTTGGTTTAAAAAGACAAGCTGACTCCTTAAGTTGTTTAGTTTAAGGAAGCTTGTCGAACAGATGATGGACAATGTAATTTAGCATATCGATAATTGATGTGCTTATGGTTGAGAGACTTATGTACTCAGAAGTTAGCTTTACTGCATTTTGTGGTAGCTAACTAAGATCCATGACTCCAAATATACCTTTATACCATTTTTGTTAAACAGATATCTGAGGAAATATCACATGTTTGTGAAGTCACTGAAGTGGGAGAAAACGGATATAAATGTAGAGAGCATTTCAGGGTTATTAAAAAAGGGGTAAATAACATCAAGAAGCTATTAAAGAAACATGGGGTGAACGAGAATCCTTTCTTCTGGCTTCGGTTTCTGCAACAGATAATTTGTTTGTCTGCACCTTTTGTATGTCTTTCTTTGTTTATAGAAATTGTACCTGTGAATTGTACCTTAGTCCTTCGTGTTTGAAAAATGCTTTGCACTTTAGAAACGATTCACATTTTCAAAATAGTTTGTAATTGGGAAATGTTTAAGATAGGAATCCTCTGTGAGCGTAAGTGCATTTTAAGAGTGTTGTGTAGATTTAAATGGGCACCAGAGTAAATAAATGAACTGTTTTTTTAACTAGTTGTTAAATGGAATTATCTTCTCCTTGGTCAGGAGAGGGAACCACTGCCTGAATACTGGGCATTGGCAGATATATTTGCTATAGAGAATAAACAGGGAAGTAAACTAGTCTTTAACGATTGAGTAGTTACAGTATAATCTCCCTTTAGTGAAGGTGCTCATGGCTATTTATATCCTATAGGACTGAAAGACTTTGTTAAAGGTTAAAACTTTGCAGTTAGCAAATTGAGTGCTATCACAGGTGTCTGACCACTGAGTTCCTCCAGCATTTTCTGACTGTTGATCCAGATTTCCAGTATCTGCTGTCTCTCTTGTATTACCATTTATATTTCTCTAAGCAGGCTTTGAGAACATCCTTGAAATCTTTTGTGTTGTCCACTTCGTACCTCTTCCCATGGCAGAGGCCATGTCTGATTTGGGACTCTGCTGCTGAGGGTATGCAAAACCTACCCAACATAGGTGTAGGACTGTAATCAGATCCTTAGAACTTGGGCATTAGCCTGAAATATTCGTCCTTCCTGTGAATTTGGAGAATGTTGTACAGTCAATCCTGACGGTATTTTCCCAGTGTCTTTAGATGAAGAGGTTTCAGAAGCAGTTGAGGTTGGGGATCACTGATGCCTGAGAGAGATGAGTTTTGTGCCAGGTCTGAGGTCTTGATCTTTAATTGGCCAAAGGCAGTGCTTAGGAAAACTTGATTCATCTATGGCTGACTCCCTCCATTTCCTTCAGGTGCTCTGGTTTCCTCCCGTATTCTGGGAATGTGCAGGTTGGAGTTGGTGAGTTGTAGGTGAGCTGTGTTTGTGCCAGAGGTTTAGTGACATTTGCAGACTACACGGCACAATCCTTGCTGACTTGATGTGATGCAAGACATTGCATTTCACTGTATGTTTTAATCTACATGTGACAAATAAAGTTATGTATCGGACAAGAGTACCAGTGATAGCATAAACGAAAAGGTGTCACATTTTGCTTTTCAATGCTTCATTTAAAATAAAATAATTCACCTTATACAAAACGTATCTATGCTTTTCAGGATGTAAGTAATACTTAATTATAATTGCAGATGTTGAAAAAATTTTTTTATGAAATTTCTCTTAAAGAGATGTTAAATAAACATTAAACGCAGATTATGTCCTGCACTGAATTGGTGCACAATATACTTGGGGTGAGAGTTTCATTAAGATTGGAGACAGTGGCTTCATAGAACATGGAAATCTACACCACTCTACACTGCCCACAATGTTGTGCCGACCATGTAACCTACTCTAGAAATTGCCTAGAATTTCCCTAGCGTATAGCCCTCTATTTTTCTAAGCTCCATGTACCTATCTAAGAGGCTCTTAAAAGAACCTATTGTGTCCACTTCCACCGCTGCCGCCGGCAGTGCATTCCACGCACCCGCTACTCTCTGTGTGAAAAACTTTCCCCTGACATCCCCTCAGTACCTATTTCCAAGCACCTTAAAAGTATGCCCCCTCATGTTAGCCCTGGGAAAAAGCCTCTGGCTATCCACACGATCAATGTCCCTCATTATCTTATACACCTCTGTCAGGTCACCTCTCATCCATCGTTCCAAGGAGAAAAGGCCAGGTATACTCAACCTATTCTCATAAGGTATGCCCTCCAATTCAGCTTCATGGATACAATTTCAGTCACATGTTATGTGCTTAACTCTTCCTTCTCCAATGAGATTTAAAAAGGCAGCTTCCTGTATAGTGGAGACTTGACTTTTAAATCCCACTGCTCCAGTCATCTGGGCCAAGGACTGAAGGCCCGAAGGTGGGCTGCCCCCAGCACATCATTGGGTGCATTGTTTTTTAACAGAAATGACACATTTCACTGGATGTTTTATTTGCATGCAATAACTAAATCTGATTCTGACTAGTGAACTTAAATACAGCATTACATTCAAGGAAGAGGCTTATAAAGTTCCCAGAAATAGCAGGAGGCCCAAGTATTGATGGCATTTTAGAAATGACACATGAAATATATAAAGTAAGATAGAAGACCAGCAAGTATCAAAACCGCAGGCTATAGGAGCTTTTATAGATATGCTAAGTGCAAAACACCAGTAAGGGCAAATGTGGGTCCCTTATAGATGAACAGAGAATGATTTATAACTGGGTGGTAGACACTGAAGCGGAAGAACCAAAGCTAGCCAGAAATCTCCCAGGAGTTAACCCTCACTCCCATGTGTCAGCAATTGGTCTTAGCCTCTGCATCAGTAGCAGCATTACGTCCAGAGAGAGGGGGCAAAGATCAAGGCTTTTACCTTTTCCACCTTTCACGTTCCAGCTTCTTACTTCATTCACCTCCTCCATTCACCTATCCACCTCCCCCTCCTTGATTTTCCCTATCTCCTGTCAGCTTGTACTTCATCCCTTCCCGACACCACCATATTCCGGCTTCTATCCTCTTCTTTTCCAGTCCTGATGAAGCGTCTCAACCCAAAACGTCAACTGTTGATTTCTCTCCATAAATGTTGCATGACCTGCCGAGTTTCTCTAGTATTTTGTGTGTGCAACCCAAACAAGACTTTTTTTAAAAAACCTAAGTATAAAAATGACAGGGAATGATCTTTTTAAAAAAATAAAAATGTCTTGGTGTGTCAAGTTAATTCGTGGATAGCTCACTATTTTTCTTTTGGAGTGTCATACGCACATTTTACTGTGAAATGTTTCCAAAGGCTAAAAATTGTAATCTGTTGAGCCAATTTTTGCTCTTAGGGAATTAAAGTATGCCCGATTGATGGCTTCATTGTGTTTAAAATGGGACTTGGAGGTTTCACCTGCAGTAAGGAGAGTCACTTCAGGATATGACCATTCCAATTTTTTAGTGGACCAGTCAAGAATAAATGGGCACCAACAACGATTTATGAACATGAAAATATAAAATTTAAGAGTCGGCCACTCAGCCCCTCCAGCTTGCACTGCATTTAAGCCTGACCTAAATGTAATCTCAATTACAGGTCCCTGCCTCTCTTGAATTAACTTTCACCCCCTTGCATATAAAGACACTACATGACTCTGCTTTAAAAAAAATTCAAAGATTCTATTTTAAACATTTAGAGATAAGTAACAGGTAATGCTGAGGAAGCAGGGAGCCTGCAGAAAACTTGGATAGATTAGGAGAATGGGCAAAGAAGTGGCACAGGGAATACAGTGTGGAGAAGTGCAGGGTTATACACTTTGGTAGAAGGAGAAAAAGGCTTAGACTGTTTTCTAAATGGGGAACAAATTCAAAAATTGGAGGTGCAAAGAGACTTGGGAGTCTGACTGAGGATTCCCTAAATGTTAACTTCCAGGTTCAGTCGGTAAGGAAGGCAAATGCATTTTGAGAGGACTAGAATATCATAGCAAGGATGTAATACTAAGGTTTATAAGGGATTGGGAAGACCACATATGGAGAATTGTGAGCAGCTTTGGACCCCAATATCTAAGAAGGGATGTGCTGGTATTGGAGAGGGTCCAGAGGAGGTTTATAAGAATGATCCAAGGAATGGAAGTTTTAACATATGAGGAGCATTTGATAACTCTGGGCCTGTACTCACAGAAACATAGAAAACCTACAGCACAATACAGGCCCTTCAGCCCACAAAGCTGTGCCAAAGCTGTACCCTAGAACTACCTAGGCTTATCCATAGCCCTTTGTTTTTCTAAGCTCCACGTATCCATCCAGCAGTCTCTTAAAAGACCCTATCGTTTCCGCTGGCAACCCATTCCACACACTCACCACACTCTGCGTAAAAAAACTTACCTCTGACATCTCCTCTGTATCTACTTCCAAGCACCTTAAAACTATGCCCTCTCGTGCTAGCCATTTCAGCCTTGTGAAAAAGCCTCTGACTATCCACATGATCAATGCCTCTCATTATCTTGTACACTTCTACCAGGTCACCTCTCGTCCTCCGTCGCTCCAAGGAGAAAAGACCGAGTTCACTCAAACTATTCTCATAAGGCATGCTCCCCAATCCAGGCAACATCCTTGTAAATCTCCTCTGCACCTTTCCTATGGTTTCCACGTCCTTCCTGCAGTGAGGCGATCAGAATTGAGCACAGTACTCCAAGTGAGGTCTGACCGGGGTCCTATAATAGCTGCACATTACCTCTCGGCTCTTAAACTCAATCCCACGATTGATGAAGGCCAATGCACTGTATGTCTTCTTAACCACAGAGTCAACCTGCGTAGCAGCTTTGAGTGTCCTATGGACTCAGACTCCAAGATCCCTCTGACCTTCCACACTGCCAAGAGTCTTGCCATTAATGTTATATTCTGCCATTATATTTGACCTACCAGAATGAACCACCTCACATTTATCTGGGTTGAACTCCATCTGCCACTTCTCAGCCCAGTTTTGCACCCTATCAATGTCCCACTGTAACCTCTGACAGCCCTCCACACTATCCACAACACCCCCAACCTTGTGTCATCAGCAAATTTCCTAGCGCATCCCTCCACTTCCTCATCCAAATCATTTATAAAAATCACAAAGAGTAGAGGTCCCAGAACAGATTCCTGAGGCACACCACTGGTCACCGGCCTCCATGCAGAATATGACCCATCTACAACCACTCTTTGCCTTCTGTGGGCAAGCCAGTTCTGGATCCACAAAGCAATGTCCACTTGGATCCCATGCCTCCTTACTTTTTCAATAAGCCTTGCATGGGGTACCTTATCAAACGCCTTGCTAAAATCCATATATACATCATCTACGCCTCTACCTTCATCAATGAGTTTAGTCACATACTCACTGGAGTTTAGAAGAATAAGTGGAGATCTCATTGAAACCTACCAAATTCCGAAAGGTCTGGATGGAATAGATGTGAAGTAGACACGGGAGAGTCTAGGACCACAGGGCACAGCCTCAGAATACAAAAATCCCTTTAGAATTTAGATGAGGAGGAATTCCTTCAGCCAGAGGAGAGTGAAACTGTGGAATTTATTGCCACAGACAGCTGTGGAGGCCAAGTTTTGGGGTATGTTTAAAGCAAAGCTTAACAGGTGCTCGCTCCACTAGTAAGGGAGTCAAAGATTTCAGGAAGAAGTCAGCAGAATAGGGTTGAAAAGGATAATTTTCTGCTCCTATGCCTTAAGGTCTTATTAGCTATTTCTACTGCTCATTGAGGAAGAAGTTTTCACATATTCACGAATCTCTGACAAAAAATGTCATCTGAAATAGTCATAGTCATAGTCATAGTCATACTTTATTGATCCCCGGGGAAATTGGTTTTCGTTACAGTTGCACCATAAATAATAAATAGTAATAGAACCATAAATAGTTAAATAGTACTATGTAAATTATGCCAGTAAATTATGAAATAAGTCCAGGACCAGCCTATTGGCTCAGGGTGTCTGACCCTCCAAGGGAGGAGTTGTAAAGTTTGATGGCCACAGGCAGGAATGACTTCCTATGACACTCTGTGCTGCATCTTGGAGGAATGAGTCTCTGGCTGAATGTACTCCTGTGCACCCAGTACATTATGTAGTGGATGGGAGACGTTGACCAAGATGGCATGCAACTTAGACAGCATCCTCTTTTCAGACACCACCATGAGAGAGTCCAGAAATGAGCAAAAGAGACCAGTTCTAGATTCTTCCACAATGGAGTGCATCCTCTTCTACATCCACACTGTCAAGACCCCTCAAAGTGTTATGGTTCAATCAAATCAGCACTCATTATACTGATCTGCAACACGCAAACTGACCTTTTATAATCCCTGCTTATTAACAGAATATATCCTTTGTACTTATTGGGGCACCTTCTCTGATTATGAGCTATTATCCCTTTGTGAGTCAAATGAACACCTTTCTAGAAATTATCAATATTGACAGAGACTCAACGTTGACAAAGTGCTTTAAAGACTGATCATGAAGACCAACGATCCCCTGTGGACAGATCCATAGCCAAAGCTCTTTAACTGCATCTGACTCCTTGCAGACAATGTCTTCCCATTCACTGCACAGTGCTGAAAAACAATCATTCAATCCTACAAGACATTTCTCTTCCCTTAGATGCACAGTGTCACTAAGCACAGTCATGTGATTTTACTGAAATACCGGGCTTTCCCATAACATAGTGGGTGACTAGCTGCACTGCTAGAGAACAAAGGAGAATTAGCTTATGCGTATTAATTTCTATGTTTAACTAAACATAATAAAGTTTGTTGTGAAAAGGAGCAGCTGGAATAACTAAACCATGCTCTGCAGAATAAATGGAGGTGCTGGAAATAGCATGAAGGGAAACTGATATGATGTTGAAATAATTAAGTTTGCCCACCTTAGCAGGTGAAGTCTAGTAACAATCTACTGATCTCCTCCTATGCAATGAAAGCAAAACTACAATTCAATTCCATCAACACAAGCAGGAACAAGGGTCCTTCTGCATAGGTCTTTGCTGGATATAGGGAAACAAAAAACTATAGAGTCTCTACATCTAAAATGAAAAAATATTTTGATTTTTATGTGAGATTTGAAAGTCTGAGGCCACGATGGAGGTCAGAGGCTCGAAGGCAGTCTGTACTGGGATTGGAGCCCTGTCTGTGTGCATTTGATTGGGGGGAGGGAGGTTGGTAAAATTTTGCTTTGTTGTTGTTGCTTCTTGTTGCTGAGTTGGGCAGCCTGTGATGGCATTGGAATGTCTGGTGACACTTGCAAGCTGTCCCCAGTACATCCTTATATTGCGTTGGTTGTTATGTGTACAGGCAACCCATTTCCCTCTGTGTTTCAAAACACATATAATTAAGAAATACATCTAAATCTAAAAATAAACCTGTAAATACTCAGCTTCTAAGGCCACATCTGTAGAAAGAGATCTGTGCTGCACATGATCTAACATTCTATTGAAAAAGGATCCAGTGTTAGCCCATTGTAAGTCCTCGTCCAATCAGGTTTCCCCTCTCCCACCATTTTTACAATCAAATTCCTGTTCTTACTTAAGCAAGACCTTCATCTTTGTTACCCTTCTTTTCCTCTAGATTCATTTCAAAGGCTTCTTTTACCAGGCAGTCCCAAACCCCATTGGCGCGGCACAGTAGTTTTGTGCTGTCGATGTCAGTCCTCTGGCCATTGCAAACACAATGTTCTGCTACCACTGATTTATCCAGGTAGCCCAAATGGACACACCTCCTGTGCTCCTAGAGTTGTGTTTCCACCATGCGTCCCGTCTGGCCGATATATGCTGTTGCGCACTAATGGGGAATCCTGTGAACGCCAGCTGTCCTGAGTCCCAGGTCATCTTTGACCTGCATAAACTGTGATTTGAGCTTCCTTACGGGCTTGTGGATGGTATTAATTTGCTTTTCTATAAGATCCTGGCGATCCTTCCAGAAACTGTGGAAACATAGGTAGGACAGCAGTAGTAATGGGTTCCTCCTCATTTTTAAATTTCCTTTTCAGGGCCCAATTGACTTCCTTCATCTTGTAGCCGTTCTGTAGGAACAACATGCATAATTCTCTTATTTCTTCGGGGAGACTCTCCAGGTGTGAAACAAGTGGCATCTATCGGAAAACCCACTCATACGGACTTATACCTCAACAATAACAGCCACCGGGGTAAGGTATTGATGTGGATAGAGAATTGTTTGGCAGACAGGAAGCAAAGAGTGGGAATAAACGGGACCTTTTCAGAATGGCAGGCAGTGACTAGTGGGGTACCGCAAGGCCCAGTGCTGAGACCCCAGTTGTTTACAATATATATTAGTGACTTAGATGAGGGAATTAAATGCAGCATCTCCAAGTTTGCGGATGACACGAAGCTGGGCGGCAGTGTTACCTGTGAGGAGGATGCTAAGAGGATGCAGGGTGACTTGGATAGGTTTCGTGAGTGGGCAAATTCATGGCAGATGCAATTTAATGTGGATAAATGTGAGGTTATCCACTTTGGTGGCAAAAGCAGGAAAACAGATTATTATCTGAATGGTGGCCGATTAGGAAAAGGGGAGGTGCAACGAGACCTGGGTGTCATTATACACCAGTCATTGAAAGTGGGCATGCAGGTACAGCAGGCGGTGAAAAAGGCCAATGGTATGCTGGCATTCATAGAAAGAGGATACGGGTACAGGAGCAGGGAGGTACTACTGCAGTTATACAAGGCCTTGGTGAGACCACACCTGGAGTATTGTGTGCAGTTTTGAGGAATCTAATCTGAGGAAAGACATCCTTGCCATTAGAGTGAGTACAAAGAAGGTTCACCAGATTGATTCCTGGGATGGCAGGACTTTCATATGATGAAAGACTGGATCAACTAGGCTTATACCCGTTGGAATTTAGAAGACTGAGGGGGGATCTTATTGAAACGTATAAAATCCTAAAGGGATTGGACAGGCTAGCTGCAGGAAGATTGTTCCCGATGTTGGGGAAGTCCAGAATGAGGAGTCACAGTTTGAGGATAAAGGGGAAGCCTTTTAGGACCGAGGTTAGGAAAAACTTCTTCACACAGAGAGTGGTGAATCTGTGGAATTCTCTGCCACAGGAAACAGTTGAGGCCAGTTCATTGGCTATATTTGAGAGGGAGTTAGATATGGCCCTTGTGGCTAAAGGGATCAGGGGGTATGGAGGGAAGGCTGGTACAGGGTTTTGAGTTGGATGATCAGCCATGATCATACTGAATGGTGGTGCAGGCTCGAAGGGCCGAATGGCCTACTCCTGCACCTATTTTCTATGTTTCTATGTTTCTCCCAACGTAGAGTGGTTCTTTCTACTTTGATTAACTGTGCGAAAACTATTTCAAACCTAAGAGTCTCCCCAAGGAAATAAGATGATCACGCATGATGTTCCTCCAAAATGACGACAAGGGGAAGGAAATCCATCAGGGGCCTTAAAAGGGCCAAGGGAAAAACCAAGAAACCAAACAAAGAGATGGAACCCGTCACCACCGCCTGTCTTTATGATATTTCCACAATATCTGTAAGGATTGCCAGGATCCTGAAGAAATACTGGATTCATACCATACACAAACCTGTAAGGAAGCTCAAATCACAGCTTCTCCAGGTCAACGATGACCTGGGACTCAGGGCCGCTGGTGTTCACAGGATTCCCTGTGAATGCAGAGCAGCATACATCAGCCATATGGGACATACAGTGGAAACCCACATCAAGGAGTGCAGGAGGTGTATCTGTTTGAATTACCTAGTGAAATCAGCGTTAGCAGAACATTACATTCGCAGTGGCTATGGGATTGAGTTCAATGGCACGAAACTACGGTGTTGCAGCAATGGCTTTTGGGACCGCCTGGTAAAGGAAGCCACTGAAATCAAACTGAAAGAAAAGACTTTTAACAAAGACGAAGAGTAACAACTGGAATTGGATTGTAAACAAGGCGGGAGAGCAGAAATCTGATTGGATGACGACTAACCAATCAAGAGAGATGGACTACGGGATACAAATACCACCAGACTAGATATATCCAAAAATCATCCCTGATAAAGATGGCAGAGTTTGTCACCGAAACATCGGTTACAAATGATACCCATACCTGGCTGGAAGCCCAAGAAGAATTTACTTGCTAACATTCTATTTATTACTAAAGAGACAAACAGAAATCATGATTTGTTCATAACCGTTTGCTGCTTAATGTCTGCTCAATGCAGATCAGCCATGACATGGTTAGGTTCATGCCGTGTAACTAATGCGTTAAAGCCATGAGTAATCTGACAAAAAAATTCACCTGCTTACCAATAAAGCTGAAGTCCTCATTAAATCTAACATGCACATGGCTTTAAGGGATGCACTAAAACACCAGAACTTTAACTCCACTGATTTATGTAGGCATACTGATGCACGTAGTCATACATGTCAACCTCAATCTGGTTACTACAAGGTACCCAGAAATATATTCAGGTTTACACACACAAAATGCTGGAGGAACTCAGCAGGCCACAGAGAATCTAGAAAAAGAGTATAGCCAATGTTTTCAGTCAAAACCCTTCGGCAAAACACAAGAAAAAAGGCTGAGGAGAAGGCTTAAAAGGTGGGGGAAGGAAGAGAGAAACACAAGCTGATAAGTGAAACCTGAAAGGGGAGGGGATGAAAAAAAGAACTGAGAAATAAATTGGTGAAAGAGACAGAGGCCATAGAAGAAAGAAAAGGGGGAGGAACACCAGAAGGTGGTGGTGGGCGGATAAGGAGATAAGATGAGAGAGGGAAATGGTGGGGAGGGTGAGTGGCGGGCATTACTAGAAGTTCGAGAAATCGATGTTCATGCCATCAGGTTGGAGGCTACCCAAATGGAATATATGGTGTTGTTCCTCCAACGTAAGTGTGGCCTCATTACAACAGTGGAGGAGGCTATGGATAGACATATCGGAATGGGAATGGGAAATGGAATTAAAATGGGTGGCCACTGGGAGTTCCCACTTTTTGTGGTGGATAGAGCATAGATGCTCGGCGTAGCCATCTCCCAATCTACATCGGGTCTCATCGATATATAGGAGGCCACATCAGGAGCACCAGACACAGACACTATTGCAATGAGAGCTGAATCCATTCCAGAAGTCATCTAAAGACTAACTTTGGGATGCTTCAGGAAAGATTAGCCTATCTGCTTGGTCTAATAGTACTGTCGTAAGCTCTCTGCAGAGGGTGGAGAGATCTCAATTTCTTGTCACTTACTATGTTCAACACAGTTTAGTGATATTGCACATAGAACTCTATCACAGTAGGAGCAGAATGAGGAGGATCAAGTCAGGAGGCCCTATCCAAATGTGATATCAAGGGCTGGCAATATCCCTTCTGAAGGAGAGCTGAGCAGCATCAGTGAGGATTGGAGAATGAGGCATGTCAAGGCTGTATGTAAACAAGACACACGCATGACAGAAAAGGATCTTAATGCAAAAAAAAAAACAATAGGTCAGCTGTCCTCAACCACCGGCAGGAGTTAGTTACACACAGGCCATGGTAGGAACAGAACTCCAGGAGACGTTGTCCATTGTCATTTAGTTTGCCAATTCCAAAGTGGCCAAGACAATGGTTCAAGGAAATAGAGAAGGACTTAGACAGATTTGTATAATGGGCAAAGAAGTGGCAGGTGGAGTACAGTATCTGGAAGTGTATGGTCATATAGAACAAGTGAAGGGGATTAACTATTTTCTAAATGGATCTTGTGCAGGATCCTCTAAAGGTTAATTTGGAGGTTGAGTCTGTGGTGGGGAAGGCAAATGTGATGTTAGCAACAGAGATAAGGAATTTCTTTAGCCAGAGAGTAGTGAATCTGTGGAATTTGTTGCCACAAGCAGCTATGGAGGCCAAGTCTTTATGTATATTTAAGGCAGAGGTTGATAGATCCTTGATTGTTCAGGGCATGAAGGGATACATGGGCAAAGGAGGAAATTGAGGTTGATAGGAAAAATGGATCAGCCATAATGAAATGGCAGAACAGACAATGGGCCAAATGGCCTAATTCTGCTCCTATATCTTATGGCTTCCAGGACTCACTATTATCCAGCTCCCCGCCCTCCCCCACCCTCCCACACCCCCACCAAACCTGCCCCACGTATATTCTGGAGTCAGTTTCCATGTGTTTACACCATCACTATTCCCCACTCTGGTTTACACCAGCTACAGCAGAAATTTCAAGATTCCAGTCCCCTTTGAAGCAAAAAGGTAGACTCCCAGAGGTCATGTTCAGGTAAGTAACTTATTCTCCTTCTGCTTTGCCCCATGTAACATAGTTAAAATCACTGTTGTGTTACTGTTCCCCATTAAAGTTATACTTTCATAAGAAGAATATCTTAAACTATGTTGTACATCTGGCGCACATCAAGAATGCGTGCTTAGCCAGCTGCTCAACTCTCTCTACACCCACAGCTGATCAGCCAGGAACAGCTCAAATGCAATCTATAAATTTGCCCATGACGCAACTATGGTTGGCAGAATTTCAGACGATGACTATGGGAAGTGTACGGAAGCGAGATGGATCAGCCAGTTGAGGGTGTTGCAACAACAACCTTGCACACAGCATCAGTAAGGCCAAGGAATTGATCGTGGACATCAGAAAGGGTAAGTGGAGGAAGCACACACCAGTCCTCATCAAAGGATTAGCAGTGGAAAGGGTGAGCAGTTTCAAGTTCTGTGAGTTAATATCTCTGAAGATCTATTCTGGGTGCAACACATTGATGCAATTACGAAGAAAGCAAACAGCCCCTATATTTCATTAGAAGTATGACACCAAAGACTCACAAGTTCCTAAAGATGTACAGTGGAGAGCATTCTAACTCGTTGCATCATCGTCTGGTTTGGAGGGGTCATTGCACAGGGTTGGAAACAGATGCAGACATGTTGTGAACTCAGCCAGCCTCATCATGGGCACTAGCCTCCCCAGCATCCAGGACACCTTGAAACAGCAATGCAACTGAGGAATTATATGCAGAATGAAAAGGGCTAAACCCTCATTGACTTATTTGCAGCCTGGTTAATAATTTTGCAAAGATAACTAATGAAGAAAGGAGTGCTTGTGCATGAGAAAGCTGGTTGTGTAACTATTAACCAAGGATACCTAGCAACGGTCAGAATATGTATGTGATAATGAATGTTCAACAAGCAGCCCCAGACAGTGCTCGAGGCTCACGATTGCAGATTTTCCCAGGCTTTATGAGCGTGGTCTCTGTAGCATCAACTGAGACGCAAGTTTGCCAATAAACAGTATGTAATTTTAAGTAAACTGTGTTTGACAATTATTCCCTGGGTCTGAACCTAGAATCATCTGCTAGAGGGACAGACCAATACAACAAAAAGGTGGCATCCATCATTAAGGACCCTCATCACCCAGGACATGTCCTCTTCTCATTACTACTGTCAAAGAGTAGGTACAGGCGCCTGAAACACACTCAACGCATTATGAACAAATTTCTGAATGGAGAATTAATCCACGTTCATGAACTCAATACTTTTTTCTCTCTCATGTTGCACTATTCAGTTAAGTTAATCTTTTTTAAAAAATATAAAGTGCATTCTAATTAATTGGGACACATTAGAGTACATTTTGGCCCAATTAAGCGGGTGCCCCAATTAGCCAGTTTAATGGAAACAGTTAAAAATGTATAAAAATGACAAACTGAATAACAAAGTATGTATTTAAATGAAATACAGAACAAAATAGAACACTATCAATAGTACCACAGTACTATAAAACTGTATTAGATCCTAATAGTTATCAACACTGGAATTTATCCAGGGTACACAATGAAAAAAATCAGCGTAGCCACCTAGTGCAGACAATGGACTACCTTCATATAATGTTATTGACGATTGTATCCTCCAAATCTTCATTTTCATTATGACATTCAAGATGATGATCGATATCTTCAAATTCTTCATCATTTTTTACTTGTTAAAACATTGAAATTGTTTGTCATTTCCAGCCATTTCTCACATCTCCAAGCCTGAATGCTTAAAACTACAGTGAACAAAACTGTTCTGAATTAACTTATTGCTTATTTCTCACCAACTATCATTGACAAAAAAAAATCACAGCTTTTTGAACACAAACATGTGCAACTGATGCTATTTAAAAATTGCTCAATCTAAGCACGGTGTACCATCTAATGGCCTTACAAGTGCACACGACTGACACTACTTAGAACCTATTTGGCAACATTCTCCTGCCCCAGTTAAGCAGCCTGGTGTCCCGAATAAACAAAGGTAAACTCAGCAATTTTCTCAATTGAATTGAATTGACTTTATTACCTACGTCCTTCATTTTCATGAGAAGTAAAAATCTTTACATTTTGTCTTCATCTAAATATGTGCAATTTAAGCAAGTTATACTAAACAGTAAGTACAACAGGACAGTCAATATTACACAGAAATACAGTTGTGTCACAATGAATTAAGCAGTCGAATGGCCTGGTGGAAGAAGCTGTCCTGGAGCCTGTTGGTCCTGGCTTTTATGCTGCGGTACTGTTCCCTGGATAGTTGCAGCTGGAACAGTTTATGGTTGGGGTGACTCACGTCCCCAATGATTCTTTGGATCCTTTTTACATACCTGCCATTGTAAATGTCCTGAACAGTGGGAAGTTCATATCCACAGATACGATGGGCTGTCCGCACCACTCTCTGAAGAGTTCTGCGATTGAGGGAAGTACAGTTCCCATACCAAGCAGTGATGTAGCCAGTCAGGATGCTCTCAATTGTGTCCCTATAGAAATTTCTTAGAATCTGGGAGCCCATACCAAACTTCTTCAACTGTCTGAGGTGAAAATGGCACTGTTGTGCCTTTTCACCATACAGCCGGTACATATGACCTCGTCAGATCCTTGGTGACGTGTATGCCAAGGTATTTAAGGCTGTTCACCCTCTCAACCCCAGATCTATTGATGTCGATAGAGATTAGCTTATCTCTATTCTTCCTGTGGTCCACAACCAGCTTCTTTGTTTTTGTGACATTGAGGGAGAGGTTACTTTCTTGACACCACTGTGACAGGGTGATAACTTCTTCTCTGTAGGCTGCCTCATTATTATTTGAGATTAGGCCAATCGATGTCCAATCATCAGCAAATTTAATTAGCAGATTGGAGCTGTGGGTGGTGACACAGTCATGGCTATAGTGAAAGTAAAGGAGGAGGCTTAGTACACAGTCCTGAGGGGCATCTGTGTTGAGGGTCAGAGGGGCAGAGGTGAGGGAACCCACTGTTACACCTGCCAGCAATCTGACAGGAAATCCAGGATCCAGCTACACAAGGTAGGGTGAAGGCTGAGGTCTCTGAGCTTTTTGTCGAGCCTGGAGGAAATTATTGTGTTCAATGCTGACCTGTACTTCACGAACAGCATTCTCACATACCGATCCTTCTTTTCTAGATGCGTAGGGACGGTGTGTAGAGTTGTGGCTTATTGCATCATCTGTCAATTGGTTGTGTTGGTAGGCGAATTGTAGGGGGTCCAGTGTGGGTGGTAGAATGCTGCAGATGTAGTCCTTGACCAGCCTCTCAAAGCATTTGCTTATTATTGAGGTGAGTGCGACAGGACGCCAGTCATTCAGACGTGAGTTATTGTTCTTTAAGAATTGCCCCATTGAATTGATAGCCCAACTAACTGGAATCCACCATTTTTCATATTGTAATTTATAAAATTTTACTATGTATTACAATGTACTGCTGTCATAGAGAAATAAATTTTATGACATATGCCAGTGATAGTAAAACTGATTGAGATTCTGATGTGTGAAGTTGCTATAAACAGAGAATTTAAGAAATGATTCTGTGAGTCTTCTAGTAAGCCTTCCCTGGCACTAATTATATTCTTTACCTGCTAATCTGGCCTGCGTCTTTGAAGGTTACTGCTATATAAATAAGCAAATACAAATTTAAGTGTTACTTAAAAACTGTTGAGAGCCATCAAGCCAAAGATAACTGCTCCTATATATCAAACTCAGGCCAAAGACTGTCTCTCTTTGTTTCTTTCAATGAAGAGATTGGTTGGCATCTATAATTAAGTATGGCCTGTGATGAGTAATGAATATATATTAGATACAAGTTTTTCTTTTAATACACACAAGTAAATTTCTATTGACATTATACACAATTGAAATGTGAATAAATTCTAATGGTGATCCGTAATACTGAATGGTTATCTTCTTTTGTCAGTTGAACCTCCATATGGTGTTGAAAAATGCAAAATAAAAAGATGCTCAAGGAGACACCCACACATGTATAATACCTACAAGCAACTTCTGTCCGCCCTTGTTGTTCAATGCACAATGATATGTTAGTCTGAGAGGTATATTAATTAATGATTTTCTGCATCCAACTTATAAATTATATATATCTTAAACATCATCAGATTGTTTGGAGTTCATCAAAGGTATGCAACAGTCAATTGAAGGGTGAAAAGAATTTGGAGAAATTGTAGTTGAATCATAGAGAAGAGATATTTGAATTCAGTTGTTACCCCTTCAGCAAATCATTTAGCTATTTTCAAAAATACCTTGATGAACTCAAGAGCTGGAAAATGCTACCAACTGATGGCCAGGCAGATGTTTTAACTTATTGCCTTTATCATTCATGAGGCAATCAGCACCACGATGTGAAAGAAATTTAAAAAAGGGATATTCAGTTCTCAGGAAAAGAAATACCGCTCTTGATTTCTTCTGATGGATCAATGATGGTGAAAATTAGGATGGTAGTTGCTGACAGAAAGGAGGAGGAGGAGGAGGAACAAATCAAGATCACATGATCAAAATCAGCTAATCAGCGGTGAATTTAAAAATGTCAACAGAATATGCAAGCTGCAGTAGCAATCATTTGATAAGCACCGAAAGAAAAGATCAATTGAGTGAGAGGGCAGATGTGAATACATAAATGCATTAAGTGTTAGATTTAAAAGAGGACAAATATGTTGGT
Organism: Mobula birostris; assembly: GCF_030028105.1. Lineage (NCBI taxonomy): Eukaryota > Metazoa > Chordata > Chondrichthyes > Myliobatiformes > Myliobatidae > Mobula > Mobula birostris. Next base: position 30,041,150 of record NC_092390.1, on the reverse strand, counting down.
ATACTCTACCAAATCTATTATGATAGTGCTTGTGGAGATAAGATATTTCCATGAATTGTGTTAAAAATTGCCAGTGATTAATCTATAAGTTAAGGTTAATTTATATTAGATTGTAGAATGTTTTAATATATCTCCAGGTTCACGTTTCTTAATTGTGGCCGTGTGTACACTTCATGAGTACATTCTTCTGAATCTGTGACAGCTCAGGTGGAAGTTTAGGAAAAGATTAGGACCAATAATTAATTGCTGACCTATATATTTAAGCATATAAAACAGTGATATTTTCAGATGTGCCAAGAAGCAAAGTATTAACTTATAAATATTTAATCATTATATCCAGCATAGCTGGCTGCTAGGGATGGGAATACGTCCCGAATATTTAGCATTCTTTGTGATGTATGGCAGTCTAAATTTTTCATCAGTGAAAGAAGCCTTTTCTGACAAAAGGTTAAAAAGCCTGTTACACAATTATTCCATTTACATTGGCATTTTTATCATAGAAGATTGGCCTAAGTTTCATGGGTATTTGTTCTATTTTTCTAATAACATGGTAGATTATTTGGCCCATTAACTCAATGCCAACTCTTGGAGCTTTCTAGTCAGTTCTATTACTTAATTTATTCTCCTTCAACTATTTTCACATGACCACCCACTCCTAGTTCACCTCCCAATTAACCTACCGACACATCTTAGGGTATAGAAGGAAGTTGGAGCTGGTGGTTGATAAGTAGATCAAATCACTGCAATTTTCAGTGCCATAGATCAGAGACAAATACATCATGGAGACAAGCCCTTTGGACCAACAAATCTATACAACTGTGGTGTCCATCTAGCTAGTCCCAATTTCCTGTGTTCATCGTATATCCCTCCAAGCCTTGTCCCTCTATGTACCTATCCAAGTGCTTCTTAAATGATACTACTGTACCTGCCTCAACTACTTCCTCTGTTAGCTTATTCAATATACTCACCACACTCTACATGGAAAGGCTGCCCTTCAGGTTCCTTTTAAATGTTTTCCCTTATTCCCAAAACATATGGGCCCTAGTTCTGAAGTCCCCTACCATGAGCACATGAGAAGAAATGGTTCAGGTTAAAATATGTGGGGTAGATAAGTTAGGATTCAGAAGACTTTGAAGAGGATAAGTTGACATTCAGATTGAGTGGCGCAGGGTGATAAATGAGAACAGGGTAAGTATATAAATAGGAATGAGAAGTTGCAACTGTTCAAGAAAAAGTTATACATTATACAATACAATCCATCATCATCACAAGACTATAAGATAGAGGAGCATAATTAGGCCATTCAGCTCATCAGATTTTCTCCACCATTCAATCACGGCTGATTTACTTTGTCTATTCTCAACACCATTCTCTCAACTTCTCTCTTTAACCTTTACTTCCCCTATCAATCACAAACCTTTCAATCTCTGCCTTATTGCCCAGAATCTCTACATTATCACCCAGAATTCATTGCTCAGAAGGTTGTGGAAGCCAAGTTCTCCACAGATTTACCACCCTCTGACTGACAAAAGTCCTCTTCTTCTTAGTTCCAAAGGGGTATCCTTTTACTCAGAGACTACGCCCTTGGATCCTAGATTCTCCTCCTATGGGAAACATCCTCCTCATGTCCTCTCTTTCCAGGCCTTCCAATGATTACAGGCCCAGGATCATTAAGTGCACCTCCCACATTAACCTTTCGTCAAAAGGTAAAACAGCTTGGTCCTGCAACTATTCTCCATAATTTCTGTTGGCCGTAGCACTGAGCTTTGGTTTGCGCTCCAAGATGCCAACACCGATAAGAGGTCAGCTTCACACTGACGGATGACACAATCTGTTTACCTGCATGCTTCAAGCAAACACTCACTGGACTCAAGTTCAGGACATTACCAATATACTGTCTGCCACAAATTCGGCATGCATATCAACATGTACACCATGGGTGCCATTTTAGTGGTTCAGGCTACAACTTTTAACTGCCTCCTTAAAGAATGTTAACTTGAAAGAAAATGACATTGAAATGCGACACGCATGGAAAAACTGTCATTTAATAAAAGGTGCAAAGAGATTTGATTTATTAAGACATCAAAAATGAACCGCGCAGAAGGAGGATGTTCAGAATAATTCTATTTCACTTGAGGAAGACTATATAAATACACAGTAGAAGGAAGTTCCTGTGTTTTGGATCAGAAATTAGATGAACAAATATGAACAAACAGGATGCTTGTAGGTTTTTGGAGGATTATATTCGGGGGTGTTGCAACTCTGTGAGGTGTGGGAGGGTGAGAGATGGTGTTTATTCAGAGTGCAACTGGTGAGAATGTGTTAAAATTATTAGGCAAGGAGTTTGTGAATTAAGACTAATGCATAACAGAAACCTGCAAAGAGAATCCAACCACATCAGTGAGTAAAGCCAATATCTGCTGTGAAATGAAACGGCCCTTGGCTTCCTAAGTGCTTCGAGCAAGTTGGAATTATCAATTATTTGAGCTTTTACAGTACTTAAAAGGTGCAAGAAGCTTGAAGGCATCTCAGTTGGAACTAATGCAATCAGCTGAAGTACAGCCAGCTTTGGGCAGAATAGTGGTGTGAGCGAAAATATTCTCACCAAGTGCTTTGGGCTGAGCAGTGTTGTATTTACAACTGGAGGAATAAAATCAGAATGTCAATTCCATGAATTGATGCACCTAATAAAATGGAAAATAGATGCATTCCTTATGAGTTTCAACCCACCCTGCATTCTAAATTGTTGAGGCGATGATCCAGAATACAGAACCTTGTCAACCAAATAGTAATCTGATACAATAACAGGAAAAATAAGTAACAAAATATATCTCACTTTCATATGGATTACTTGCAGTACAAACTTCAGCAATTGTACTTTAAGTTAAATGGAAGGGTGTATTAATTTATTCTTCTAAAATGTTACTTTCAACTATTATTATTGCATCAAGAATTTGATACAGAAGTCCATCAAAACCATGCTGATTTATGATATACATAAATATTTTAGCAACAGCCTCTACTCCATCTTCAGATTTCTTGACGATCCATGGAAATTACCGGACCATTTTGCTCTCTTTTTGTACTGCTTATCTTATATATTTTTTGTATTGTAACTTAAGATATTTTTATGTCTTGCATTGTACTGTTGCCACAAAACAACACATTTCACAACATACAGTATGTCAGTAATAAGTCTGATTTTGATTCTGTAGAATTCAGTATTAAAAATTCACAAACACACAGTATGGTATGTTGTCAAACATAAAGTGCTTAACCCAATCCTGTCTTCCTAGCCTTCTGTTAATATAATACTTCCACATACTTATGAAACAAAATAAAATCTGCAACCAGTAAACCTCACCTCTAGGCACAAACAGGCAATCCGTTGCTTAGTTTTAAAACTCTGCTCCTGGATTTTTTTTTCTTGAGTTTCTATTCCCCCAGGCAGGCCACTGGTTGTGATTGTGGTTTTAATAGACATACATTTTTGTGTGATTTTTGTTTCTAATCAGTTAACAACCATTTGGTGACATGAGACTTTAGAAAACTGAGTGCATCTAAAATAGCCATGAACTCCTCCAAGCTGGAGAACCAGCATAACACTACTTTCATCAGGAAGAGCTAGTAAGCTCTCTTACTAGCTCTTCCTTCAGTTAGCCCTGACGAAGGGTCTCGGCCTGAAACATCGACTGTACCTCTTCCTAGAGATGCTGCCTGGCCTGCTGCATTCACCAGCAACTTTGATGTGTGTTGCTTGAATTTCCAGCATCTGCAGAATTCCTCGTGTTTGCGTTTTTAAAATAACACTATTTTGTGAGCTTCTGCTTTCAATGTTAGATAAGGATTAACTGTTTAAACAAGTTGAGAGCCTGAATCTATTCTTTCAACCATAGAGCAAATTTCTTAATTTGGTTTAGTGGTTTTCCAGCATTGCAAAATACCTTCATTTAAACAGAGCGTTAATCATTTGGTTTAGTGCCCAACCCTGTACATAATATGGATTGCACAAATTGATTCCAAGGAATGTAACCAATAAGTTTTGATCAGTACCTACCTAAAAATGTAACACACAAATTAAGCCTAGAGTGATAACTATTGTGTGCTCAAGGAGCACAGGACAAAGCTCCATGTCAACAAACTAAAACACAGAAGGGCATGTTCCCCACCAGACAGTTCCTGCACGAGCCTACCTTGTGTGAAGTATTTGTTCATTAGGAATGTTGAAAATGCTCTTAATGGTTGAAAGGTATGTTGTGAACCTAATTGGACTGTAAGGGCATCCACCAGAAGAGTTGAAGCTGACAGAGGAGGTCATGAATATTAATTTGCTAGGCAAGCACTTGGCAGAAATGGACATTTCAGTTTTGACAAATATTATTATTATGTAGAGCGAATGTTAACAAGAGCTGCACCGTTTGTACAAGATTGGCTAATTAATAATTTAGATCAATAGGAACATTTTTAATTCTAAGAGAAATTTTTGTATGCTATCCTCCTGGAAAACTTTGTACCAAGAGTTCCAGAAGCCAACTTAGACAGCAATTGCTTGGAAGGGAGCCTGATAAGATGATGTCAAATCATTTAAAGTGAATGGCTTGGCACACGAATCATGGTGCCACCCACGGTGTCAATATTCTATAATCAATTCAACAACACTGATTGTAAAACGTTCACTTATACTCAGGGTCCAGAAACAGACTTTCTTGAATAGCTTACTGCATAACTTCAGATGGCAGTTAAGAATTTACTGCAGTTATTTGTAGCTGTACAGTCACATACCAGATAATAATGTCAAGATTTTCTTAGCAAGAGCAAGCTGGATGCTTACTATGATGAATTATATGTTCATATTTAACTGATACCAACTTTAATTTACTTCCACGTTTTATTTCTTTTTACCTGCTGAGACACATGAATAGGAAAAAGAATTACTGGTCAAATGCGAACAAATGAAACAAGCTTTGGGCATCTTGGTCAGCATGGAAGAGTTGAGCCAACGGGTTTGTTCCCAGGCTGTATTACTCTATGTCTCAGCTTACAGGTAAAGCGACATAAGAAATATTGAGTTTATATAGTTCCTTTATCAACCTCAGTTCAGTTCAAAGCATTTTGCAACTTAAAAAGTACTTCTGAAATGTAATAACCTCTATAACTTAGGGAAAATAGCAGCAACTTGCTTATTGCCAGCATCCACAAATATAATGACAGGGCCAGATAGTCTGTCTTACTGATGCTGGCTAATAGATAAACTTTGCACAGGAGAACACCATGATTCTTTTCTATGAAAAATTTACATAGAACTTTTACAGCTCATATGAAAAGGCACTTCAGACAATGCATTCCCTCAGTCCAATACTAGAAATTCTCTCAGTCTAATCCAGTGCCAACTGGTATCATATGCTCAAGTTTCCAGAAAGCCACATGAATTAAAAACCTTTTGATTCATAAACAAAAATCCAATAATAGAGCTTCAGAATCAGGGAATATCTTTGCTACATAGAGACCTGGACTTCTGTAATTGATAACTTCTGACCTACCTCACTAAATACTTGATTCTCTTGCGCTTTCATCTTCTATATTAGCATTTATTCAGTGAAGCAGTATTACAAGATTTGAACGTTAAGTCATTATTATAAAAGGGCATTCCAGTTACATGATCCTCCATTCCCCCAACATTTCCCTTGTAAGATGACATCTTGAACTGTTTAGGCTAATTTTTTACTATTGGACTACAAGCACAGAATTCATGCCTAAGAATTAATCTTCGATCTATAACACCAAGTGCACTGTACAATGCGTTGTTCTTTGTCTCTAGTATTTATTTCTATTGACATTAGCAGGACATAATTGCAAAAACTCAGTAGAAAGAAAAAAAGAAGAATTATCTTTATTTGTCACGTGACATCGGAAAATAGAGTGAAATGCATCATTTGAGTCAACTGCAACGCAGTGTGAGGATGCACTGGGGACAACCCACAATTGTTGCAAAACATCATGTCCACTACTCACTAACCCATATGTCTTTGGAACATGTGACGAAATCGGAGCATCAGGAGGAAACATACATGGCCGTGGGAGAACATAGAAATTCCTTACAGACAGCAGAAGGAAATGGCTGGCATTGGAAAGCATTACATTAACGTCTATGCTACCGTGGCATGAATGCAATACATGACAGGTAACCAGTAACATGGTGCCATTAAATAGGGTTAAAGTTATAGGCAAAGTGCTTTCTTTACTGAATGAACTGGATAATCTGGCCACTCAGGTCCAGGGATGGCATCCTGAATAGGATCATTTACACACCTCCACTGCCTCCATGGAAACATGTTGCCAGTGGGAAAACAGTGAAGAAGAGATCTCTATACACACTTTGTTATTGAAGAGATGCCATAAATTATACTAAAATAGAAAGAAACTTGATGCTTTGGGGCAGAACAGTGAGCAGTCAAATGGATGGCCCACATGGAGAAAAATGCATAAGTAAGATCCACTGCCTATAAGAAGTATTCACCCCTCCCGTCCCATGATACTCTCCCTTCTCCAGCCTTGTATCCCTTTTGCCAATCAACCTTCCAGCTTTTAGCTCCATCCCTCCCCCTCCTGTCTTCTCCTATCATTTCGGATCTCCCCCTCCCCCTCCCACTTTCAAATCTCTGACCATCTCTTCTTTTAGTTAGTCCTGACGAAGGGACTCGGCCCGAAACATCGACTGCTTCTTCCTATAGATGCTGCCTGGCCTGCTGCGTTCCACTAGCATTTTGTGTGTGTTGCTTGAATTTCCAGCATCTGCAGATTTCCTTGTGTTCACCCCTCTTGAAAGTTTTCATGCTCTATTGTTTTACAACATTGAATTACAGTGGATTTAATTTGACTTCTTTTGACACTGATCAACAAAAAAAGACTTTTGTGTCAAAGTGAAAACAGATTGCTACCAAGTGATCTAAATTAATTACAAATATAAAGCTCAAAATAATTGATTGCATGTATTCATCCCCTTTAATATGACACACCAAATCAACATTGGTGCAGCCAAGTGGCCATAGAAGTCACATAATTAGTTAAATGGAGATCATCTATGTGTAGTCAAGGTGTTTCAATTGATTGATAACATATCTGTATCTGAAAGATCCAACTGCTGCTGAGTCAGTATCCTAGCAAAAACTACACTATGAAGACAAAAGAACACTCCAAGCAACTCTGTGAAAAGGTTATTAAAAAGCACAAGTCAGGAGATGGATACAAGAAAATTTCCACATTACTGAATATCCTTTGGGGTACAGTTATGTCAATTATCAAGAAATGGAAAGAACATGGCACAGCTGTATATCTGCCTAGAGCAGGCCATCCTCAAAAACTGAGTGACCGTGTAAGAAGGGGACTACTGAGGGGGCCCACCAAGAGATCTATGACAACTTTAGAGGAGTTACAAGCTTTATTGGCTGAGGTGGGAGAGACTGCACATATAACAACTGTTGCTCGGGTGTTTCAGCAGTCACAGCTTTATAGGAGAGAGGCAAAGATAATGGCACTGTTGATAAAAACTCACATGAAGTCTCAGCTAGAGTTTGCCAGGAGGCATTTGGGAGACTCTGCCCCAAAGCTGGAAGAAGGTTCTATGGTCTGATGAAACCAAAATTGAGATTTTTGATCATCAGACAAAAATGCTATGCTTGGTGTAAGCCAAGCACTACACCTCATCAAAAACACACCATCCTTATCATGAAGTATGCTGGTGGCCTGCAGCATGCTGTGGTGATGCTTCACTGCAAAAGGCCCTGGAAGGCTTGTAAAGGTAGAGGATAAAATTAATGCAGCAAAATATAGAGAATTTCTGAAGGAAAATCTGATGCAGTGTGCAAGAGAACTGCGACTTGGGGAAAAGATTTGTTTTCCGGTAAGACAGTGACGTCAAACATAAAGCCAAAGCTAACACAGGAATGGCTTAAAAATAACAAAGTTAATGTCCTGGAATGGTCACGTCAGAGTCCAGACCTCAATTCAATTGAAAATTTGTGGCCGGACTTGAAAAGGGCTGTTCACTCATGATCCCCATGCAATTTGACAGAGCTTGAGCGGTTTTGGAGAGAAGAATGGAGGGAATTTTTAACATCCAGATGTGCAAAGCTGATCGAGACCTATCCACACAGACTCAAGGCTGTAACTGCTGCCAAAGGTGCATCTACTAAATACTGACTAGAAGGAGTGAGTAAGTATGCAATCAACTATTTTGTGTTTAATAATTGTAATAAATTTACACCAATTTGTAGAAATTTGTTTTCACTTTGACACAAATCTTTTTTGTTGATCAGTTTCATAAGGGCAAATTAAATCCACTGTGATTCAATGTTATAAAACAATAAGACATGAAAACTTCCTTGGGGGTGAATACATTTTACAGGCACTGTATGTCAAAATGGCTGATTCTGCATTTTAATCAATTTTTCAGTACACACTCTAATTAAATTTGCCTTTTCTTGCTTTGGTGACGTCAGTCAGTCAGTCAGTGGGTGCCGTCCGGAATCTGGGGTTGGCGGCTATGCACCTCCATCTTCTTCGAACTTGCGACAGCACCAAGTACAGCCTCTACTCCAGTTTGTTCCCGCCGGCTGCCTTGGCACCGCTCGCCACCGCCCCCGCTGAACTCAAGCACGAGGCCGTGTCGGCCTCCAGCCGCAGCCACTTCTTCGAGCTCGGCCCTTCCTTAGGCGGAGGCCTTGGGCAGGTCCAGGCACACAGTGCAGCACCCAAGTTCATCATGTCTCTTCTAACCAGGTGCATAGCATAAAATTCATAGATACTTGGTGAGGCTTTAATCTCTTCCATGGAAGATGGCAGTTGGCTCACAAGGAGCACATCCGCCCTTTGTCAGGTCCTGTTTTTTCTAGTCCTGCTGGGTGTCCTCACACCCTCCTCACCAGACTAAGTCTGGTGGGGGAGCCGGCCCAAGTCACCAACCATTTGACCACAGTCCCCGGCCGAGCACCGGGCGCTGCCCCCGCCAAATCTCTCCCAGCGTCCGGTGCCCTACCGAAAAACCATGGCCAAGCAGCCGGCAACCAAACCGGAAGTGTGATGATGTACAATGGTTTGAATATCAGGATTTTCAATACAATGCATGCACATGTCAGACAATTTGAAGAACTGAGTGAACAAAATTTAAAGTAATTAGGCAAACGTTAACAATTTTATCATCATTATTTTACAAATTTACCATTATATTACAGAGCAGCTACTTCATGCTGTGAGCAAATTTGTAATGATGATAAAGACAGGCAAGATGTGCACTCTACGACACTGATAAAACTACTCAACTATAAAGCGCAAATAACACACATGCACTAAAAATAGCACACAGAATAACTTCTGCAAAATTATGTACACTTCCTTGGTCGCTAACTCTCAATAGTCCCACTTTACCTGTCATATGCATCTTTCAGAAGTTTTCTTATGCACAGCTGAATGGCTAATGAAGTAGTCTTGTAAACTTATCAGTTTATGGTAATTTAAATGGCTTGAAGAGGTATTTTGTTAACAAGGAACTGGTTTACAATTCAAAATAAGCAATTATCAAAAAATGCCTAGTCCTCACTAATCCCACTGACCTTCCCTCTGTGAGGCAGAACATTCTGTCCTCAGTAAGAGCCTCCCTCTGTACCCCTGCACCTACACCTCAGTGAGTTCTGCACTCACCATGACACAGAGCTCTTCTTCCACCGCCTCCATCTCCGTGCCTACTTCTTTGGGAAGGACTCTCCAGCCCACACCGATGACCCCTTCTCCCATCTCCAATGCTCCTCCTCTTTCTGGACACCCCACTCCAGTCTTCTGCCTGCTTTGGATCTTTCCATTGCTTAATACCAGTAAGACATCAACCATCTCAACTTTACCACACCTCTCTCTCATTCTATCCTCACTCTGCCTGAACGCACTGCTCTCTACTCTCTCGACACTAATCCTAACCTCAACATCAAACCCGCAGATAAGGGGGGTGCTGCAGTAGTCTGACTGACTGACTTGTTCCTTGCTGAGGCTAGACAACAACTGTCAGACACCTCCTCTTACTTACCTCTCAAACAGGATCCCACTAAGGAGCACCAGGCCATTGTCACCCACACCATCACTGACCTTATTAGCTCTGGAGATCTCCCATCCACTGCCAGTAACCTCATAGTTCCCTTACCCCAACCTCCCATTTCTACTTCCTACCCAAGATCTATAAACTACCTGTTCAGGTTGGCCCATTGTTTCTACTTGTTCCTGCCCCATCGAACTTGTATTTGCATACCTTGACAGAGTTTTATTGCCCCCCCTCACCGGTTCAGTCCCTTCCTACCTACATCTGTGATACTCCACATGTCTGGATCTTTTCAATTACTTCAAGTTCCCTGGTCCCTGGTCTTGATTGTCTCATTTGCATCATTATTATCCAATTCTCATACATCTCCATCAGAAAGCCTTAAAGCTCTCTGTTTTTTTTTCTAGACAACAGACCCAAACTGTTCCCCTCCACCACCACTTTCCTCTGTCTGGCAGAACTGGTCCCCACTCTCAATAATTTCTTCTTCATCTCCTCCCACTTCATCCAAACAAAAGGTGTAGACATGGGCACTCGCAAGGGTTCCAGCTATGCCTGTCTTTTTGTTGGCTCCGTGGAACAGTCTTGCGTTGCAAACCTACACCTGTATCACTACCCGACTTTTCCCACGCTACATCCACAGCTACGCTGGGGTTTGCTTCCTGCACCTATGCTGAGCTTGTCGACATCATCAATTTTGCCTCCAACTTCATCCCTGCCCTCAAATTTACTGGTTTATTTCCAACACCACCCTTCCCTTTCTCGATCTTTCTGTCTCTATCCACTGAAATCTTTACAAACCCACTGATTCTCACAGCTACCTGGACTATACCTCTTCACACCCTGTCACTTGTAAAAATGCCACCCCTTCTCTCAGTTCCTCCGTCTTTATTTTACTTTACTTTATTGTCGTCAAACAATTGATACTAGAATGTACGATCATCACAATGATATTTGATTCTGCGCTTCGCGCTCCCTGGATTACAAATTGATAGTAAATATTAAACATTTAAATTATAAATCATGAATTGAAAAGGGAAAGTAAGGTAGTGCAAAAAAAACCGAGAGGCAGATCCAGATATTTGGAGGGTATGGCCCAGATCCGGGTCAGGATCCGTTCAGCAGTCTTATCACAGTTGGAAGGATGCTGTTCCCAAATCTGGCCATACGAGTCTTCAAGCTCCTGCGCCTTCTCCCTGAGGGAAGAGGGATGAAAAGTGTGTTGGCTGGGTGGGTTGTGTCCTTGATTATCTTGGCAGCATTGCTCTGACAACGTGCGGTGTAAAGTGAGTCCAAGGACAGAAGATTGGTCTGTGTGATGTGCTGGGCTGTGTTCCTCTCTGTTTTTTTGAATTTTTTTCCCCATTCTGATGTTTGGTCGGAACAAAATCTGAACTACTTGACCACGTCTCCATACTTTTATGCTTTGAGTTGTTGCCACATGATTGGCTGATTAGATAGTTCCAGAATTGAACAGCTGTACAGGTGCACCTAATAAAGTTGCCTTTGAGTGTAGATGAAATAAGTTTCACTAAACCTTTTTGACAATTTGCATTTTACACCATCTTTAATATCAACCTGTGGCTCTGACATCAATTGCTATGAAGTGCTTCGAGCGATTGGTTATGGCACACATCAACCACAGCCTACTGGTCAACCTCGACACTTTGCAATTCGCCTACCGGAGCAACAGGTCAATGGCAGATGCCATCTCTCTGGCCCTACATTCCTCCTTAGAACACCTGGAGAATAAAGACACATATGTAAGGCTCCTTTTCATTGACTACAGCTCTGCCTTTAATACCATCATTCCAAATAAACTGATTCCTAAGCTCCGGAACCTGGGCCTTAGCACTCAGATCTGCAGCTGGATCTTCAACTTTTACAGCCTGGGTCCTGGGTAATAGGGGACAAGCTCTCCTCTACAATCACTCTGAGCACCGGAGCCCCACAAGGCTGTGTACTCTGCCCCCTGCTGTATTCACTGTACACCCCTGATTGTGTAGCCAAGTTTCCATCCAACTCAATATATAAGTTTGCTGATGACACAACAATTGTAGGCCCTATCTCGGGTAATGATGAGTTTGAGTACAGAGAGGAAATTAAGAACCTGGCGGCATGGTGTGAATACAATAACCTATCCCTTAATGTCAGCAAGACGAAGGAATTGGTTGTTGGCTTCAGAAGGAGTAGCAGACCGCACGACCCAATTTACATTGGTGGTGCACAATTGCAACAGGTCAAAAGCTTTAAATTCCTCGGGGTCAATATCACAAATGACCTGACTTGGTCCAACCAAGCAAAGTCCACTGCCAAGAAGGCCCACCAGTGCCTTTACTTCCTGAGAAAACTGAAGAAATTTGGCCTGTCCCCTAAAGCCCTCACTAATTTTTATAGATGCACCGTAGAAAGTATTCTTCCAGGGTACATCACAACCTGGTATGGAAGTTGTCCTGTCCAAGACCGAAAGAAGCTGCAGAAGATCGTGAACACGGCACAGCACATCACACAAACCAATCTTCCGTCCTTGGACTCACTTTACACCGCACGCTGTCGGAGCAGTGCTGCCAAGATAATCAAGGACACGACCCACCCAGCCAACGCACTTTTCATCCCTCTTCCCTCGGGGAGAAGGCTCAGGAGCTTGAAGAGTTGTACAGCCAGATTTGGGAACAGTTTCTTTCCAACTGTGATAAGACTGCTGAATGGATCCTGACCCAGATCTGGGCCGTACCCTCCAAATATCCAGACCTGCCTCTTGGTTTTTTTGCACTACCTTACTTTCCATTTTTCCATTTCCTATTTATGATTTATCATTTAAATTTTTAATATTTACTATTGATTTGTAATCCAGGGAGCGGGAAGCGCAGAATCAAATATCGCTGTGATGATTGTACGTTCCAGTATGAATTGTTTGGCGACAATAAAGTATAAAGTATACAGTAAAACTTCAAAAGGTGTTTTACGCTTGCATTATCAAACTAAATTTTACCCTAAGCTATGTAAAAGAAATGTAGTTGGAGAAGCGTTATAAGAGGCAGTGCCCAGTATTTTAAACCCCAGGGGGCTTGCACATACAATATTTCATGTCTGGTTCTGCATTTTATCAATCAGGATTGTGAGAATTATGGGGTTTTTTTGCACTACCTTACTTCCCATTTTTCTATTTTCTATTTATGATTTATAATTTAAATTTTTAATATTTACTAATTTTAACTATTTTTATTATTCTTAATATTTAATATTTGTAATCCAGGGAGTGTAAATCACAGAATCAAATATCGCTGTGATGATTGTACATTCTAGTACCAATTGTTTGGTGACAATAAAGTATAAAGTATAAAGTTAAACGCTGAGTCAGTGAACAGCATCCTGTCATAGGTGTTTGCATTATCCAGGTGATCTAAGGCCATATGAAAAGCCATTAAGATTGTGTCTGCCTTAAGTCTATTGTGACAATAGGTAAATTGCAGTGGGTCCTGGTCCTTGCTGAGGCAAGAATTTATTCTAGCTATGACCAGCTTCTCAAGCCTTTTATCACTATAGATATGAGTGCTACTGGGCAATAGTAGCAAAGGAAGTAAATGTGACATATAAGATGTGATGTTTTAACATCTCACTTGTAGATCTCTGTGGTATTATTCAAAGTAAGTCATGTGTGATTCACAGAGTATTCTTTTGACCATGTTAACTGTGCAACTGGTAAGCTGTCAACAATCCTGTATCCTGCAGTTCGTAGCCTTGTTCTTGTCTGCAAAGCACCATGCTTTTATTTTGTAGCTATCACTTGTTCAAAGTTCATTGGGAGTGAACAGTTTTTTAAACACATGGCCACTTTGAGAGCAATAATACCTTCTTCTTCTTTGTCTGTTATCATCCTAGCAACAAATAGGTCCCATCCAATGTCCAGAAATCAAATTAGCCATACCATGCCCATCCTGAAGTAGTGCTTTGGATTTCTCAGCAGATGAGAATACTACACACCCTTCCCTCAGATCGCCAAGATCAACATTTCAACATTGCCAACTACAGTATATAATTCTACTATGCCAACCATTGAGGGTATAACTTATAGGTTTTTAGATTTAATAAGGTTTTTGATTAGTAAGGGCATCAAATGCTACAGCATGAAGGCAGAGTATGGTGTTGAGAGGGAATTAGATCAGCCTTGATTTGGAGCAGACTTGATTGAATGGCCTAATTCTCTTCCTATGTCTTATGATGAAATTGGCCAAAATGGTACAATAGCAGCACTAATTCATTCAAAAAGTCAGTTAAGCATTAAAAATTAACCTTTAAATCAATATGTAGTGTGCACATAACCAAAGTACCTCAAACTGCATTCTGCAACATTCGCCTCTCTATTTTCTCCAGACAATTTGAGTTCAGTGCACTGATTAATTAGTTACCTTTATGTTGTGCCTGACTAATGTCATTGGCCTTTCTCACCAGGTTCTCCATTGGAAGTAATTTCTACTCACAAGCAATAAAGGTGATAATGGATGACCAGCAGGAAATGTGGGCTTCCTTGTTCAAGTTTCTGAAAAATCTCAGTTGGCTGATCTCCCACTGAATCCTAAAGCATTCGACTGCATTCGGAGCATTTATAGATAATACACTGATTGCTTTAAGTCCTTTGCTAATCTGGGCTTCATCCAAATCAGAATCAAGTTTATTATCATATGTCGCGAAATTTGTTGTTTTGTGGCAGCAGTACAATGCAATTCATAAAAAACACTATAAATTACAATAAGAAATATGGCGCAAAAAGAAAGCAAAAGTAGTGAGTTTTTATTAGTGGGTTCATTGTGCATTCAGATATCTGATGACGGAGGAGAAGACTTTGTTCCTAAAACATTGAGTATGTGTCCTCAGGCCCCAGAACCTCCTCTCCATGGCAATAATGAGAAGAGGGCTTGTTCTGGGTGTTAGAGGTCCTTATTGATGAAAGCCACATTTTTGAGGCATCGCCATTTGAAGGTGGCCTTGAGATAGTGGGGAGGCTAGTGCCCAAGTTGGAGCTGGCTGAATTTACAACCCTCTGTTAGTATATCTGATCAAGTTCAGTGGTCTTGCCATACCAGATGGTAGGTATTCTTAGCAATTATGCTCCTGGTAGGCTATATTCCTGTTAATTGCAGCTAAGCACACAAAATTTTATCAATTAGAAGTGGGACTAGGCCATTTGGCTCTTTGACCTTCTACTTTCAGACGATTTTCATGCACTGTGCACACTTAATTCATTCTCTTAATATCTGATAATCTATTAGCATCTGCTTTGAATGAACTCAGTGACTAAGTTCTCTGGGTTAGAGATTTGGCCTGCACAGCGTGGTTGGTTTATAAAACACAGGAGTAGAAATGGGCATTTCGGCCCATTCAGTTTTCTTCACTATTCTATCATGGCTGACTTATTATCACTCTCAACATCATTCTTCTGCCTTCTCCCAGTAATCTCCAAAACCATGATTTAGCTATTCAGGTACAGCTTCTTCCCCTCTGCCATACGATCCCTAAATAGACATCAAACCCGCGAATGTTACCTGATTTTTTTTAATGTATATTATTTCTGTCCTTGCACTATTTTGAATCTATTCAATACACATTTTTAATTTTTTTTATTTCTATATTATCATGTATTTTATTAGCTGCTGCTGCTAAGTTAACAAATTTCACGACACATGCTGGTGATAATAAACCTGATTCTGATTCTGTAACACCTATTTTGTTTGGTATCATGCTTCCCCACCAAGCTTTATGTTGTAATAAAAAGTAAGATCCACAACTAATTTAGAACAGTATGGCTCAGGAGATAAGTTGTCATCTTATTAAAAATCATGATTAAAATCCACACTTTCTGTGGTCATTAATCTCATTGCATTTACAACTTCTTTGTAATAAAAATCTCATCATCATGTTATAAAGAGTCTCGCACTATCGTTACTGTATTTATTTTGATGACCAACTGAAATCACTGAAAAACTTCCATTAAACCATTCAGGCAACACTCCAAAATATTCAGACACTATTTTTCTTGAGGAGAATATCAGAATTCAAGTAATGGTCAAAAAAAAACCTTATTTAGCATGTCACAAATATCATTTTTTAGAATTGAATTAATTAACTTTCTTAAATTGTTCTTATTGGAGAACAAGCTTTGAAGCAAATTTTTTAATGAGACAATGGCGGGTCCTACTACGTGAATGCACAGTTTTTGAAAGCAGAACAAAGGATAGTAAAGTGACAATATGCTTCTTTCAATTGCTTTCATAAAATCCATTGCTGCTTTGCAAAATTACTTTGATTGTTCATTGAAACCTCTCTCACCCAGAACCCTAACCATAGAAATTTCCCTGATCACCTTCCTCTGAGCAGAATTGCTCTTTTTAAACATTAACGTAACTGGCTCATACAAGGGTTCTGAGAACAGTCAGTAATTCAAAATTTCTGAGTTAGAAAGGCTGTTGACTGAAAACGCTGTTGGATGAGTTTGCAAAAGCTGAACTGGTAGGTTAATTAGCTACAGATTACTACAGAACTTAGTTAACTCAAGATCAGTAGTTCCAAGTGGGTGATATCACCCCCTGTGGCGGTGGAAGTTTCTAAGGGGACAATACAGATGACGGAGGTGGTGGAGGAGGTGGATGCTAATAGCAAGGGGGACAGTTGAGGGATTACAGGCTTAATTTAAGAAATGAATTACTTATTCTATGCATTTGATCCTTTGTGCCGCATATTTGATTAGTCATAGTCATAGCCATAGTCATACTTTATTGATCCCGGGGGAAATTGGTTTTCGTTACAGTTGCACCATAAATAATTAAATAGTAATAAAACCATAAATAGTTAAATAATAATATGTAAATTATGCCAGGAAATAAGTCCAGGACCAGCCTATTGGCTCAGGGTGTCCGACCCTCCAAGGGAGGAGTTGTAAAGTTCGATGGCCACAGGCAGGAATGACTTCCTATGACACTCTGTGTTGCATCTCGGTGGAAAGAGTCTCTGGCTGAATGTACTCCTGTGCCCACCCAGTACATTATGTAGTGGATGGGAGACATTGTCCAAGATGGCATGCAACTTGGACAGCATCCTCTTTTCAGACACCACCATCAGAGAGTCCAGTTCCATCCCCACAACATCACTGATCTATCACATTACAAAGAACATGTAATCACCTCATCTCCTACTAACTCATCATTCCCTTAGACTTAACTCGAAGCATGTATAGTTATTGAAAAGCAATGTGACATTCCTGTATCTGGAATATCATGAGAAATCTGGACTGAATAATTTGTGCTACTTCCAGAACAGCCTGCACATTTTAATCATTCACAACTGTAGTACAGTGTTAAATTAAAGGCATCTGTTAGTCTTGCGAGACCATGGATCTGCGCCTGGAAAGTCTTCACACTTCAGGGCGCAGGTCTGGGCAAGGTTGTATGGAAGACAGGCAGTTGCCCATGCTGCAAGTCTCCCCTCTCCACGCTACTGACGTTGTCCAAGGGAAGGGCATCAGGACCCATACAGCTTGGCACCAGTGTCATCGAAGAGCAATGTGTGATTAAGTGCCTTGCTCAGAGACACAACACATTGCCTCGGCTGGGGCTTGAACTCACGACCTTCAGATCACTAGTCGAATGCCTTAACAACTTGGCCACGTACCCACACAGTGTTAGCTAGGAAGAATCCCATACTCTAATCATGCAGGGACTCAGATCCTGTGAATTCATGTATGGTGTACAATTGGGTAAAGTGCAGAACCTACTCTTTTGAATGGTCTTGATTACATTTTATTTGCCCACAGCCCAAACGAGATATCACTGCCCCATTTTTTGAAACTTCAGGCAGAGAGTCAGGTTGTGCCTAAGCTATGATGATAACATAACTTTTCCCTTTATGGATTGCAGTAGTTGAGGTTAGACTTAAACAATAGGTGATTGACTGTGGTGTTAATTCATAATGAAAATGGCAGAAGTAGACCAAAAAAATGTATATACAGACAGTATAGTGTGGAGTTTCTGAAATATAGATTTATACCAGCACAAAGTAACCAACAGCAGCCAATATATATCTGTGTGGGAAAGCATTTTTTTTCAAATGAGGCACTGAAACCGTCCAGGTTCCTTGAACATTTGAAGAGAATACACTCTGATAAGGCAAATAAGAACTTAGTTTATCTTCAGTCACTTCCTGAAACTTTCAGGAACCAAATACACTTCAAAACATGATTGCCAGCAGTTTACAAGAAAACAGTGATGGTTTGTGTGCTTCATATGACATTTCATTTCTCATTGCTAAATCTGTAAAGCCTCAAACAACTGGAGAAAAACTGATTCTGCCAGCAGTAAGGGAGGTTCTGAGTATTGTTTTCAGAAGTCAACAGACCAAATAATTCAAACGATTTCACTTAGTAACAACTCTGTTCAAAGACGAAGAAGTGAAATGTCTGAGAATGTGGAAGACACATTGTGCAACATACTTAAGACAACAGAATTTGCTCTGCAGTCGAATCAGTCAACTTTGCCAGGCAATGAATCTTTGATTCTTGGTAACGTTCGCTTCATAAAAGATGAGAGGATGGTTCAAAAGTTGTTACTTGCAAGGGAACTAGAAACAGACACGGGGGGGGAGTAAATACTTCAGATTGTTGAGCAATTTTTCAAAGGGAAGCGCATTCCATTTGCCAACATTCTTGCTTGTGCAACAGGCAGGACACCAATGTGGGGAAAAAAGCTGTACCTAACATATTTATCATTTACTGTGTAATTCACAGACAGCATCTTGTCACAAAAAAAACCTAAGTGATTGGCTGCACAAACTATTAAATACTGTTATCATAGCAGTAAATAAAATCAAGTTCCATGCTCTCAATTCTTGACTATTTCTATAGCTTCCTATTTAGAATGATGAACAGTTTGACCACTTGCTGTTGAACACGGAGTCAGATGGCTCACAAAAGGAAACTGTCTGAGAAACTTACGTGCTTTTTGAAACAGTGATAAAATTCTTTGAAGACTCAAATGCTTCATTTAGTAATCAACTCAAGAATATTAGGCATGACAGTGCTTATTGTCAGAATTATTTGCAAAGTTTAATGAGATCAATCTTTGATTGCAAAGAAATGAAGTAAATCTTATCAAAGTCAGAACTGTCATCTCCACATTTCCGTCAAAGTCAATCCTATTTACGTGTAACACTGGCCGTCGTGACCTTTTCCAATTTCCGAGTCTCTCTGAGTTGAAAGCGAAAGAAAGAATACCAGATGATGATCGTCATCTATACTGTGCCCACCTGCGTGAGCTGCAGAAAGTCATATCAGAGAGATTTCAGGACCTTCTCTCGATCTTAATTCTAGATAGGGTAATAATTCCATTTCTAAACATTCTTAATAAGAAATTAACAAGAATGTTGGAGGAAGCACGGGTCTTGCTATAAAATGACTTTAAGCTGTAGCCAAGGCTTAAACAACCATCTTAAGTCATTTGGTTGCAGAAAGAAAGCTCTGAATGCTATTCTGCACTGTGGAAAAACGTCAATATGTTCTTTTTCCCTTTCCAACCTCATATTTAGTGGAGCACAGTTTCAGTGCAGTCATTCAACTTCTTTCAAAGCAACAAAACGGACTGCAGATTACTGAACCTGGGGATCTGAGACACCTTCTGAGTGAAATTCAGCCTGATGCTGTGGAGTTCATATCACTGTACCAAGCCCATCAATCTCATTTAAAGTTGAAAAAGCAATGAAGTAGTTCATACTTGAACTACCAATGTACTCTCTAAAATTGTTTTTGAAAATTGGTTTTGCCTGAATTAAATTAATAAAGAATTTTATTTGTAGCTTTAAATAGATTTGAATAATTTTTGCAACTAAATGTCACTGCTTTGAATTTGCAATTCCTATTTTCTCTCACTGTGCATTATAAATCAAAATTCTTAGTAGTTTTTTTGTAATGGCCGGAAAGGAAGAAGGAAAGTGTTGGAAGGTGGTCTGGGAGCCAACAGCAGTAAGCCAAAACAGTTTAGGAACTACTGCTCTAGATCTTAGTTAATTAGTAGAGCTTTATACGACAGATTCAAAACATGCAGGTCCACAAATGACAAACTAGAGAGTTTCAGTCTGCAGTTTATTCAAGAAAAACATGCGTGAAGTAGTTTAGCTTTATGTAGGTCAACTTCCCAAAATAGCATGTGCAATTTTGATGGGAAATCCTGAAAACTAACCTAACCTGCAAGCTTGCAACTTTAACAAGACAGGATTAACATGCCTTTAATTGGTCATACATTTAAATGGTTCAACGATATTGAAATGAAATCTAAGGATGCTGGAAATATTCAGCATATCAGGCACCATCAATGGAGAGTTCTGATAAAATATGAGCAGTTTCTCTTTCCACAGATGCTGCTTACCTTCCAAGTATTACAAACATTTTCTGTTTCTAATTTCAGATTTCCAGCATCTATAGTTATTTTCGTTTGAGCTCTTTTCATAAGGTTATCTTCACTTTAACAATTATATTTTTAACCATGCTTAACCAAGATTCTTGTTCTTGTCAAATACTGACAAAAGCGTAACTCAGTGATTCCCAATAGGAGCGGTATTATGCCCAAGGGGCAGTTGCGTTAGGGAAAATAGAAGTTGTTGGGGGGGGGGTACTGGTAAGCAGCACCCTAACTTGAGGTACGAGACCTGACTGACCAATAGTAGAGCAGGCATTTCCATAAAAAAGGATGAGGCACTGGAACACTGGAAAGATCATAGCCCTGTAGGCAGTGAGCACTCGTCGTCACAACGTGTCTGAACCTCAACAATCTCATCTGACCTTACCAACCAAACAGACATTATTGGGGATGCATAAATTGGCAACCAGGATGCCCAACAGTTCTCCTTGACTTGCACAGAACGTTATGCAACTTAACAGTTAGTAAGTCAACTATACCCTGTCAACTTTCTCTACAGATCCACAGAAAATAGGTCATGCAATGATATAGCGCTAACTGGCACCAAACAGTGAAATAGAGCCAATCAGTGAACCTTCCGACCCCAAGGATTCCTTGAAATGTTGAAAGTAACCTCGGCTTCATACATGCAGTCAAGAACCACCTCTGGGGATTACGAGACCTTACGTAACTGGTCAATCATGCTAACTGGAACAGTATAACGTTAGCTTGCTGAACATGAGCTCTATCCCAACTAACATTCAAATTCCAAACTAAATCCTTGTTAACATAATTTTCACTGCTGTGATCGTCTTCATCTTCGCCCTGCTGTTTCTCTGCGTGCTGCTACCATCGTTCCACCTGTGTCAACTCACTGCTGTTGTCAACATCTGATAGGCATTCCCAGTTTGTGTTAATTTTTAATTTTAATTTAGCCCTGTTAATTATGAATAAATATGTACGGCACAATCTCTATGAGTCTGAAGGTGGTGAAGCCTTGAATTCTAATCCTGTCAGAAATAGAAACTACAAAAAGCCCAACAATACAATGCTACATACATGGAACCTCGTTTTATTCTGTTCCCATTAGATTGGCGACACCCCATGTGTCTTACTTGCAATACTGTGCTGTCTAATGAAACCATGAAACCATCAAGACTGCAGGAAAGCTTCCATAAAAGACACCCTGAAAATGCTACTTATGGCATCATTCAGCTCCAGAAGGTGAAAGAAGCATTTGAAAAGAGTTGCACGCTCAAGCCATTTGCCAAGAAAGCTAAAAATGACCTTGCCAATGGTCTCATTACTTCTTATAACATTTCAAAAATAATAGCCAAGTGCGGAAAATCTCATACAATTGGTGAAAAATTAATAATGCCTGCTGTATCAGAGGTACTCATCACTATTCTCAAAATGAATATCAGTATTTTAAAATCAATCCCTCCGAATAATAACCCTGTAGCTCATCGTATTGTTGAAATGAGTGAAGACACAGAGTATCAACTATGAACAGAGCTACAAAAAACAGAATTTGGGATACAACTGGATGAGTCAACTGTGTGAGACAATGAGGCATTGCTAATGGCATATGTATGATTTATCAAAAATTGAAAAGTTTATGAAGAGATTCTCTTTTGTAAAATGTTAAAAACAGATATCAACTGAGAATCAATCTACAATGTGTTCAAAATGTATATTGAGGATAAAAGTATTCTGATTAGGCACATGATTTCTTGTGCAGCAGCTGGAGCACCATAGATGACAGGACACAATGCTGGTTTAGTGGCATTTATGAAAAAAGAAATTCCAAGTCTGATTTCAATCCATTGTGGAATTCATCGTCAACATCTCATAGCCAAAAAAAATCAGCCAGTGGCTTTTATCAAGCATATCAGCATCAACAATATTAAAGCTCATCCATTAAATAGTAGAATATTTTGCCAGTTATGCCAAGGTAATGATGAAGAGTTTGAATGTTTGCTTCTTCACAGTGGAGTGTGTTGGCTGTCAAAGGCTGCTGGTTAAAGCGTTTCTTTGATCTTTATGATACTGTGGTTGAATTTTTGCTCAGAAGTTGCCAAGAGCTTGGAAAACAAGACTGAAATGCTACATGGAGATGTGGCATACACAGCCGACCTCTATAACAAAAAGAACATTCTAAGTATGAAATTGCAGAGTGAGAATTTCAACTTAATCCAGGCAAAAAGTGTAGTGTCCACTTTTATTGGAAAATTGGAAATATATAACAAAATACTGGGAGAAGAATATCTTCACAGTTTCCCTGCATGGAAAGTATAGAATTCTCCTTCACTCATGGTGATTTGTAAGAGTACTGGTTATACCTCCAGTCACTGAAGAAGGATTCTCAGAACTGATTCAAGAATTTGAACGATCTGAAAATTCCGGACAGGGCAATTAACCCATTTCCTTGCAAGGTGAAAGAACAAGAAGAACAGAAATTATCGAAATTCAGAATGATGAACAAGCAAAAAAGCTTTTTAAAAATGTCAGTTTTTGTGGTATATGATATGGCTACACTGTCATACTAAGTTTCTTGGTCTTTGATAAAGAGCCCAATTGCTCTTCATTGCATTTCTATCCTCCTACCTTGCTGAAAGAAGCTTCAGTATAGTGGGCCACATACTTACAAAAAACAGAAACCGCTTGAACATTGTTAAGCGTGGGGACTTAAGACTTTTGCTGTCACAATATGAACCAGGTATTTCAACTCTTACTAAGAACCATCTGTCTCCAGGATCACGTTCATATTGAAGCTGCTGTACAGTGCATAGGTACTGTGTAAACTGGGTTTAAAGACAAATAAAAATTTAAAGCAGAATCATTTTTCTCATGTTAGCATATGATAGACATGTTTTTACACTATGAGGGTGCTGGAAAAAATATTGCACCTAAGAGGAGCATTGGCAAGTATAAAGGTGCTTTGGGGGACATTGGCAAGTATAAAAGTGCTTTGGGGAAGTGTTGGGCTAAAAAAGAATGGAGAACACTGGTGTAACTGTATGTCCAATTAGTTCATGCAATATATTTCCATTTTTAAAGTTGTTAAAGGACAGGAGATAAATATCAGTCAGTAATTTCTATTCCCATTGCACTATGAGTCCCAGATTCTATTTATCCTTCTCGCCCTTAATGGCATTATCCACAACAAAAATTCTACTGTTATTAAATAATATTCTTTTGACCGTAATACTATGAGAGATCAGCTAATGATAGCAAACAATCTTTCATCTAAAGTAAATTAGAAATCATAAAATATGCTGGGGGGTAGAACATGTATTAAATATTCAACATTTAAATTATGTGTAGTCTAAAACAAATTATTAAAATTCATAACTAATTTTTCACTTCTGAATCATACTATGAGTACTTAATATTCTTTCAGTTAATATATCTTCAATGAGATTCGCAACTGCTCCTTAGCTATATTTATAATAATAATAATAATAACTTATTTATAGATCACTTTTCAGATAGACGATGTAGTTCCAAGTGCTTTACAACAAAATGACATCAAAATAAAATTTAAAAATAAAATTAAACATGAAAATAAAAGACAAAAAAGATATTGGTTAAAAGCAACACTAAAAAAAATAGATTTTAAGCTGGTTTTGAAAGTGTCAACTGAGTCTGCATTCCTTATAGATTTAGGTTTTGAATTCCACAGTTTAGGAGCATAGTTCAAAAGAGCTGACCTGCCAATTACCTTTTGAGGGAGATTTAAGAGACGCAGAAGAAGGCCTGAGAGCTTGGGCAGGATTATAAGACAAAAGCGATTCTGTGATGTACTGCAGTCCCAGACTATTGAGAGCTTTAAAACAAGTATGAGAACTTTGAAATCAATTCTCAAAGATACAGGAACCTAATGCAGAACAGTTAGGAAAGAAGTGTCCCAGATTCTAGTTAAAAGTTTAGCAGTGGCATTCTAAATGAGTTGAAGTTTGTCAATAGATTGCTTTGAAAGACCAATGAAAAGTGCACAGCAGTAATTTGATGTAAAAGTGTGAATTAGTTTTTCAGCACCGTTACATGACAGAAACAAACATACCTTTGCAATATTTCTTAAATGTAGAAATGCTGCTGTGGTCACTTTCGTTACGTGGGATTTAAAATTCAAATCTGAATCGAGGATTATTGAATCAAAAATTGTTACTTGTCTATTTGTTTTTTGCAGTCATACTAGAAGTCAGAGAAGATAGGGTGTTATCATTATCAGGCCCAACCAAGATACACAATTGTGTGTCATCTGCATAACTGCAAATCATGTGTACACTCTCTAATGATGCCTCCTAAGGGGAGCATGTACAAACGTATAATGAGAAGAGTAGGGAACCAAGACAGCTTCCCTGAGCAACACCAAAAGGCACAATCTCTTAGAAAATTGGTCTCCGAGACAAGACAAAAAAAATTCTCTCTACGATATACAGTGGCATGCATAGTTTGGGCACCCCGGTCAAAATTTCTGTTCCAGTGAATAGCTAAGTGAGTAAAAGATGACCTGATTTCCAAAAGGCATAATGTTAAAGATGACACATTTCTTTAATATTTTAAGCAAGATTACTTTTTTATTTCCATCTTTTATAGTTTCAAAGTAACAAAAAAGGAAAAGGGCCTGAAGCAAAAGTTTGGGCACCCTGCATGGTCAGTACTTAATAACACCCCCTTTGGCAAGTATCACAGCTTGTAAATGCTTTCTGTAGCCAGCTAAGAGTCTTTCAATTCTTGTTTGGGGGATCTTCACCCATTCTTCCTTGCAAAAGGCTTCTAGTTCTGTGAGATTCTTGGGAAGTCTTGCATGCACTGCTCTTTTGAGGTCTATCCACAGATTTTCGATGATGTTTAGGTCAGGGGACTGTGAGGACCATGGCAAAACCTTCAGCTTGCGCCTCTTGAGGTAGTCCATTGTGAATTTTGAGGTGTGTTTAGCATCATCATCCTGTTGTAGAAGCCATCCTCTTTTCATCTTCAGCTTTTTTATAGACGGTGTGATGTTTGCTTCCAGAACTTGCTGGTATGTAATTGAATTCATTCTTTCCCCTTCCAGTGAAATGTTCCCTATGCCACTGGCTGCAACACAAGCCCAAAGCATGATCGATCCACCCCCGTGCTTAATGGTTGGAGAGGTGTTCTTTTCATGAAATTCTGCACCCTTTTATCTCCAAACATACCTTTGCTCATTGTGGCTAAGAAGTTCTATTTTAACTTTATCAGTCCACAGGATTTTTTTCCAAATTGCATCAGGCTTGTCTAGCGGTTCCTTTGCAAATTTCTGACGCTGAATTTTGTGGTGAGGATGCAGGAAAGGTGTTCTCCTGATAACTCTTCCATGAAGGTCATATTTGTGCAGGTGTCACTGCACAGTAGAACTGTACACCACCACTCCAAAGTCTGCTGAATCTTCCTGAAGATTTTTTGCAGTCAAACGGGGGTTTTGATTTGCCTTTCTAGCAACCATACGAGCAGTTCTCTCGGAAGGTTTTCTTCGTCTTTCAGACATCAACTTGACCTCCACTGTTCCTGTTAACTGCTAATTCTTAATTACATTACGAACTGAGGAAACGGCTACCTGAAAACATTTTGCTTTCTTCTTATAGCCTCCTTCTGCTTTGTGGGCATCAATTATTTTGATTTTCACAGTGCTAGGCAGCTGCTTAGAGGAGCCCATGGCTGCTGATTGTTGGGACAAGGTTTGAGGAGTTAGGCTATTAATAAAGCTTTCAAATTTGCATCACCTGGCCATTCCTAATGATGACTGTGAACAAGCCATAGCCCTAACAAGCTAATTAAGGGCTGAGACCTTGGTAAAAGTTATCTGAGAGCTCAAATCTCTTGGGGTGCCCAAACTTTTGCATGGTTCTCCTTTTCATTTTTTCACTCTGAAATTGTACAATACAAAAATAATACAGTAATCTTGCTTAAACGTTGAAAAGAATGTTTCATCTTTAACTTTATGACTTTTGGAGATCAGTTCATCTTCTACTCACTTAACTATTCACATTAACAGAAATTTTGACCAGGGGTGCCCAAATCTTTGTGTGCCACTGTATATGAGTGAAACCAATTAAGGGCACTACCAGTTCTCAAGGTGATTTAAGTGAAAATTGTGGTTAATTGTGTCAAAGATAGTACTTAAATCTGGACAAATTAGAACTGGGGTTCTGTAGAGCCCAAGGTCACTGACAATTTTGGTAAGGACCTTCTCCATGCTGAGGTTTGCTCTAAATCCTGACTGAAATATTATTAGTATATTGTTTTCATTCAGGAAGCTGTTGAGTTGGTCAAAAATGCCTTTCTCAAGAATCTTGCCCAGGGAAGGTAGATTTGATATCGGCCTGTAGTTTCCTAATACCTCACTATCAAGGTTCGGCTTCTTCAGTAGAGGTTTGACACCTGTAATTTTGATGGCACTGGGGAAAACTCCAGTTTCAAGGTACATGTTAATAATTTTCCTAACAGAATTGAAAACATTTTTAAAAGAGCCCTTAAAAAGTGTGTTGGGATAGGGTCAAGTTAGCAAGTAAATGGTTTAGTCTTTGGTACAATCTTATAGAGTTCTGAATCAGAAACACTTGTAAATTTTGACATGTTTGCTGTCTTTTTACAAAGTTGGTAATACAAGTTACCAGTATCTGTAGCTATAATCAACCTAACAGAAGTAATTTTGTTGATAAAAATAGCAGATTTCTCATACTAGATGGCAAATTCTTGACTGGAGACATTATAGGTTTGGATGGGGTGCAACAGTTAGCTTATAGTTGAGAAAAATATTTTTAAATCTATAAAACTGACAGTAATCAGTAACGGTACTCCACTGATCAATCCAGCCTCAACATTATGTCTTCCTTGCTCTGTCAATGTTTGAATGTAATTGCTTTTATAAATACATATTTTTAAAAAATTCTAACATTTTAAAATGAGCTTTTCTATATAGATATTGCTGTTTAATTAGGTGTCTATTGACTGAAACCTTAGAAGCTACAGTTAAAAACTCGAGCAAGCTCCCTGTAAGTGTTTACTGAACATCTGTATTCATTGCAAGAGATGACAATTTGTTATGGAAGTAAACAATTCTCCTTTTGAAAATATGCTTCCTAATACCCAACCAATCTTATGCTTGCATAAGCTGTATGCTTGGCGTCTTTATAATATATCTAACTTAAAAAGTCTATCCACGGGGACTGAATTTAATCCTTCCCTGATATAAAACATTCCATTCAAAACTGTCTAATGCCTCTTTTCATGGAGTAAATATCATCATCTCGTAGTGCCTTTGAAGTAGATATTAAACTAAAATACATTTCTTCACAACGTCTCCATTTTACCCATCGTGTAAGAGGTCAAATACCAGAGAGAACATTTTGATGCCCATCCTGTCATTATTTAAAGTTGGGGGGATTGAGAATGATGCGCTTGCTCTGAAAGTAAGCATAAACTCAATGGCCTCTGTTGATTCCATAAGATTTACCAAAGTGTTACAAGGAGGGGCTATGGGTAATCCTAGGTAACTTCTAAAGTAAGTACATATTCAGCACGGCATTGTGGGCCGAAGGGCCTGTATTGTATTGTAGGTTTTCTATGTTTCTATATTGCATTGATTAGGACATTATTCTCTGAAACGTAGGAGACTGAAAGAGTGGACTGCCAGAGGTGTACAAAATCATGAGTGGCATAGATAGGGTGAAAATACTTAGTTTTTTTTTCCAGGAAAGGAATGTTAAAAACAGGAGGACGTATGTTTAAGATCAGAAGTGAGAAATTTAAAAAGTTTTTCTTTTTAGAAAAAATATTCATGACATAGACACCAAAACATCTAAATATACAGTAATCACATTGTTTGCATTAACAATCAACACAGTCCAAGGATTTTCCTGGGGGCAGCCTGCAAGTTTCGACACACTTCCAGCACCAACATACCGTCCATATACTCACTAACCCTAACTGTACCTCTTTGAAATATGGGGAAAAAACAGGAACACCTGAAGGAAAGCCACAATGTCACAGGGAGAACTTACAAACTTCTTACAGAGAGTGGCAGCAATTAAATTGCGATCCGTGATCGCTGGTGCTATATAGCGTCACACTAACTCCTACACCACTGTGCAGCCCTAAATAATATTAATCAAAGGAACATCAGGTACAGCTTTATGGTACATATTTGCAATGAGCTACCAGAAATAGAGGTTGAGGCAGGCACAACAGTAACATTAAAAAGCCATTCAGATAAATACATGGATAAGAGGCTTTAAAAGACTATGGGCCAAATATGGGCAGATAGGACTGACTCACTGGGCAACACAGTTGGCATTGTCAAATTAGACCAAAGGGCTTGTTTCTGTGCTGCATAATCCTATGACTCTAGAGATTGTACATGAATCAGTGCAGTGACAAGGTCTGGAATCAATAAACACCAATCACAATCCAAGAACTAAATCAGAAGCTTGGAGAAGCCACATGTGAATCGCATTCCCACGTTACACCACATATTATGGTAATTGATATTTTAAATTAAAATCCAGGGAAGTTTCAAGTATAAGCTATAGGGGTATTGTAATAAAAAGACAAGCTGGAAAAGGAGAACAAAACAAGATTATCCATGAAAAAAAACAAGCCCTTTACTGCATGAAGCAACCTGAAAGAATAATAACTAGATTAAGCAAATGGGAGAGAAATGGTGCCACTGATATTCTGACTCACCACAATCGAACAGAAATGCTGTTCCATGATAAAATATTAAACAAAGGGACAGATATTCAGATAATAAATTTAAGGTTACTGAAATGCAATTGTTGAAGTTCCAAAGTAAAGCAATTGTCTGCCTTTTGCTTGTACTGAACTACAAAATGCACTTTCAGTGCAGTGCTGTACTATGTGTACTGCACCCTTGGTACTGCATACATTTAGAAAGACGTTCAATCAACTTCCGCTCTCTCAGGGACCCCAGGTTGATAGGGGTGAGGAGCTGTCATCTCACAAGGGTATGGAGGCTAATGGCCCATGTGCAGGTCAATGGGACTAGGTAGATAAACAGTTCGGCATGGACTGGATGGTCCAAAGGGACTGTTGTTTTGTTGAATGACTCCGTGAGTCTATGACCATGTATAGAGAACAAGAGAGAGAGTAGACACTTCAGCTCTTTGTCTTGTTTCATTATTCAATGTGATTATTTACAATCTATCTTCCTCAATGTCATATCTTTACTCACACATCAACAGATGACTTTTACATCAGGATATTTATCTATCCCCTACTTAAATATACTTAGTGATATAGTTCCTACAGCCCGTGTTCAAAAATTCCACAGATTTATTATCCCCTAAAGCAAAAAAATTCTCCTTATTTTAGTCCTAAATTTTACCATGTAACTTCACATTCAGATTCAGATTTCGATTTAGATTTATTTATAACATGTACATTGAAATATTTAGTGAAATACATTATTTGCATTAGTCATAGTCATACTTTATTGATCCCAGGGGAAATTGGTTTTCGTTACAGTTGCACCATAAATAATTAAATAGTAATAAAACCATAAATAGTTAAATAGTAATATGTAAATTATGCCAGGAAAATTTGCCAGCAACCAACACACCCAAGAATGTGCCGGGGGCAGCCCGCAAGTGTCGCCACACATTCCAGTGCCAAAATAGCATGCCCACAATGCTCAGGACAACACAGAACAGAACATACCAAGAGACAAAGAAACAACAACAAAACAAGCCCCATTCCTCCTTCCCACCCACATGTACACACAGTCCTCTAAACCCATAACAGGCCATCCTCAGTCTTCAGCTTCCAGAGGACTTGTAGATTCACAGACTAGTTTTCCCAGCAGACTCAGGGCTCCAGCCATTGGGCCTCAACTTTTGATTGACATTCGAGCTTCAATCTTTGGTGCTGATCCAGGACTTGCTGATGATGATAAATGAGGACACTGGACAAGGACTTGAGATCTGGACTTGCCACCAACTCTTGTCCTTGCCGGTCTGCAGACCTGACATCAGACTATGTCCATGTCACTGGCCTTCGAATACACAGCAGAAGCTTACACTCTGGCCTGTCTATCCTCACATACCATCTGTCTAGCCCTGTCAGAATTGTGTACTCTTCAATTAGATCCTTCCTATTCCTCTAAATTCTTGTGAGCACAAGCCCCATCATCCTGTAATCACATCATCCTAGAATCCAGTCCAGTGAACCTGTGTAACACCTCTTCTAAGACAAAGTCATCTTCTCTTGGGTAAGCAGACCAAAACTGCGCACAATACTCAAATTTTATCGATCAAACTCCCGTATAATTTATAACAAGACATTTGTTCCTGGACCCAAATATTCTCAATATGAAGTCATATGACACATAAAACAGATGGTGTAAAAAAAAAGGAGGACGTAAGATAACAACAGATTCAACTATGGCTGTGACTCCCAAATCATGGAGCACATCAGGTCATCTTATCATGAAAATCTGCTGCAAGGGGCCCATTATCTCTTCACGTGGAATTTCTAGCAGCTATCAATAAAGCACAAAGCTTTCTACTTCCTACAAATAAGAAAATTAAACGTAATGAGTTTACAAGCTCATTACTAAATAAAATGTCTGCATTTTGGAAGGTCTTCTGCAACTTTTATAAGTGTCATTGTGATAGGGACATGGTGGAGCATTCCTCATGATGTTTAAGCATGGGATAGCATAGGCAATGTACGTTAAAATATAAAACCTCTGAACCCATCATACACTTCCATTTTAACCATAAGAGCATGGGGAGCATCTGAGTAACACATTCTGGAGAGGAAGATCTAGATGACCTGCACACATTGCTGCTGCAATCTACCTGTGGATGGAGGGCAGTGTGCAAGTACTGAATAGGCATCAGATGGTGAATCCTGAGGCCC
The DNA here is from genome assembly GCF_030028105.1 of Mobula birostris. Lineage (NCBI taxonomy): Eukaryota > Metazoa > Chordata > Chondrichthyes > Myliobatiformes > Myliobatidae > Mobula > Mobula birostris. The sequence goes on along the minus strand of NC_092390.1, from coordinate 30,009,722 downwards.
CTTTTTGGTCCATTGCCATGATGTTTGACAACAGACATTGTCAAGCCTTATCATTCATTTCCAAATGTCTCTGAAACATCCGAAAAGATGGCATCAAGTATATCATAAAGTGGCAGTTGAATGCCTCATCCAAAAGAGGGCAGCGGTCTCTCAGTAGTGCAATAATATATTAACCTTGGGTCCAAATTTTATTTGTTGCATCTTATTACTTCTCATGTGGGAAATCTTGAATTAGTAGTCATTAAGTTTAACATAAAGGGCTGAAGGCAGAGATGCACCATTTTTTTCTCTCTCTCGGAGTCGTGAGTCTTTAAAGGCCTTTTCTTCAAAGGATTCTGGAAGTATAATATTTGAATGTTTTTAAGGCAGAACTAGACAGATTATTGTAAGTCAAGCAATGACAGGAATGGTTATCACAGGTAGACAGATATAAGGAAATGACATGACTATTAGATCAGTCATATTCATATTAATTCTTGAAGCTGATTTGAGGAACTGACTGGCCTATTAATTTGTTTGCTCTCTTCACAAAATTCATTTGTCTTTATAAACAGAAACATATTTTTATAGTGCATTGGAGATGAATACTGTCATACAACCACCTCACGTGTATACACAGTAAAGTCAGTTGTTGTTTCATATGGCAGGTGTTTTCTCTTCACATTTCTGATAGCTTTTTGTCAAGCCACTCCTCCAGCTCATGGCCATATCAACGGACCATGGCAAAGCCATCTCGGATCTTGGTGAGAGGACATGTTTGGATCAAGTGGAAGACATCCTGGGTTGGGCCTCCACATTAGTGTAGTGTTTGCGCTGTTTTGGCATGCCAACTTCTGAGCCTAGGTGCAGCTATACAGTTTTTTCTGGTAGCTGTAATAAAGCCCAGGAGGAGTGAGGTAGGGTTGTCGATCAGATGTCTGTTGGTTGGGGGCGGGGGAGCAGCATGTTGGTGTGCCAGTATTGGCGCCATTCAGTGTGTTTGTCATAGAAGTCAAGGTGCTTCAAGTTGTAGAAAGGTTTTCGGGATTTGAGTCGGGAAGTTGGAGGAGCATTTTTGATGAGTTTACAAAGTGGAACGTTGCTGGGCATATTTTGGATACGCTTGGATAAGCTCCTCTTTGACGGATCTCTGGGGTGGATGCTATTCCACTATTGTTGGGAACCATTGGACAGGTGTGGAATTTAGGGCTGCTGAGATTACTCCTCAGAAACTGATTGGAAAGCTGAGCCTACTGGGCCTGAGCACCTCCCTCTGCAACCGGATCCTAGACTTCCTGACTGGGAGAACTCAGTCAGTCTGAATTGGTAGCAGCATCTCCAACTCCATCACACTGAGCATGGGGGCCCCCCAGGGCTGTGTGCTCAGTCCACTGCTGTTCACTCTGCTGACCCACGACTGTGCTGCAACACACAGCTCGAACCACATCATCAAGTTCGCCAATGACACGACCATGGTGGGTCTCATCAGCAAGAATGATGAGTCAGCATACAGAGAGGAGGTGCAGCGGCTAATGGACTGGTGCAGAGCCAACAACCTGTTTCTGAATGTATACGAAACAAAAAAGATGGTTGTTGACTTCAGGAGGACACAGAACGACCACTTTCTGCTGAACATTGACGACTCTTCCGTAGAGATCGTTAAGAGCACCAAATTTCTTGGTGTTCACCCAGCGGAGAATCTCACCTAGTCCCTCAACACCAGCTCCATAGCAAAGAAAGCCCAGCAGCGTCTCTACTTTCTGCGAAGGCTGAGAAAAGTCCATCTCCCACCCCCCATCCTCACCACATTCTACAGAGTTTGTATTGAGGGCACCCTGAGCAGCTGCATCACGGCCTGGTTCGGAAATTGTACCATCTCGGATTGCAAGACACGGCAGTGGATAGTGAGGTCAGCTGAGAAGATCATCAGGGTTTCTCTTCCTTCCATCATAGACACTTACATCACACGCTGCATCCGCTAAGCAAACAGCATTATGAAGGACCCCACACACCCCTCATATAAACTCTTCTCCCTCCTGCTATCTGGAAAAAGACACTGAAGCATTCAGGCTCTCATGACCAGACTATGTAACAGTTTCTTCCCCCAAGCTATCAGACTCCTCAATACCCAGAGCCTGGCTTGACACCAACCTACTATACCCTCTACTGTGCCTACTGTCTTGTTTATTATTTATTATTATTTATTGTAGTGCCTGCACTGTTTTGTGCACTTTATGCAGTCCTGGATAGGTCTGTAGTCTAGTGTAGTTTTTGTGTTTTTTCTTACGTATTTCAGTGTAGTTTTTGTATTGTTTTATGTAGCACCATGGCCCTGGAAAACGTTGTCTCATTTTTACTGTGTTCTATACCAGCAATTATGGTTGAAATGACAATAAAAAGTGACTTGACTTGACTCTCATAGAAGTATGGAGCTGACGTTTGTATGAGCACTTCTCTCCCAGGTGGGTGCGCAATGTTCGGCAACTGAGAAACATAGTACCAGACTAGATGTTCAAAGGACTGACGGGTTAGCACCCCATTTGGTTCTTGCCATCTTCCTAATCAAGGCTGTTCTGGATTTTAGTTTCTTTGCAACATTTTGAAGATGGATCTTGTATGAGAGAGTTTGATCTAGCGTGATTACTAAGTACTTTGGGTAGCTGTTTGTCATTTAGTTTGATATTAAGTTTAGGTTTAGTTCATTGGTTGTCCAGATGAAATATGTAAGTTACTGTTTTGTTGACATTCATATTTAGGTACCACGTTGAGAAGTAGTTGGATAGGGAATTGATATCTTGGATAAAGTTTCTTTCAATGGATTTGACATTGTTCAACTGGAGGGCAGTACTGGTGCAGAAATGAATGAGGAACTTTCCTATCTGTTGCTGCACTTAAAAGAGACACTTTAAAAGAAGATTACAATATCCCAGAAAGAGTGGGCCATACCCCACCAGCCTTTTTACCTATTCAGTATGAATATGGTCGATTAGTCTTTGTCTTCAACTCAAGTTCCTGTTTAATAGCTCAGACACTAGAGTTGCAGCCTTAAGTGGGCTCACTACCTTAAGAAGCTACTTTGAACAATCTCATCCATCAACCAGTAGAAAGCAGGGATATTGGATCTGCAGCTGCTCTGAAACTGTTTGGTGCTTTGGTGCTTTGGTGATAGTTTTGCATTTTCAAGATTTGGAAGTTCCTATAGGTGTTGATGTAAATTCTGAACTCATGACATCCACAAGTCCATAACGTGCTTCATGTAATATTTACCTCATCTTTAATGCAAGCTATCTTGAGAAGCAGCCAGTGCATTAAGTTAGCAAGCTGCCTTTGCAAACTGCATTTCACCTTTGCTACAGAATGCACAATCACTCGTGAAGGGTGGATCACCAGAGTGTTCAGCTGCCAGCAGCTCTGGATTTGCCTAAACTAATGCCCATCATTGATGAGCAATAAACGTCGATCACTGCCTTATCCAAAAAATGTTTAAAAAAGTATATTTCCTCTACAACATGAAAATGAAAATAAATTCGTACAAATGCTCTTGATAGAAGAATTAGGGTCTGGAGATCATTCCAGCTTCTCCAAACATCTCCTGAATCTTCTAAACACTAACTGAGGCATCTTACTGAATTGTTGCATTTCATACAATGTCGTACCATTTGGCAAGGACTTACCCTGCATGTTGGTATTACTATATCTAAGTCTGAACCAAGATTTCTTGGATGTCATAGGCCAACATATTGAATACTGCAAAACTGTCTGAATTGTCATCAAGAATACTTGAACAAAATGTTGACTGATAGTTTATGAACTGGTGATAAGTGTTGTCCATAAGCTTTGTTCCACCTTCCCATTAAAAAAATACATCCTCTTTGTGGGTGTATTGAATAGAGATGAGATACGGTAGTGAAAATTAGCCACTGCAACTCACACACAAAGCTGGAGAGAATCAGCCGACCAGGCAGCATCTATGGAGAGGAATAAATAGGTATCACTTCAAGCCAAGACCCTTCACTGATACTGAAAAGGAAAAGAGAAGAAACCAGAATAGGAAGGTGGGTATGTTTTCCCACACAAATGCGTCATTATGCAAATCTGGCCAATTTGCCACATTCAGAGCAATCTTAATTTACTGTTTATCAAAAACTCCAGAGTGCTTAATCCTGTTGTGAGTGGAAAAATTGGAAGTGAATTCTTGTTATGTCCAAAGAAGCTTATTTCTTACGCTGATATTACTGGGAAATAACTTCTCACAAGAAATTGATTATAATAGTCTTCAATAAAACTCATTGTTTACGTGCAGCTTCTTGCTTCTCTCTGCAGTTTACAATCCACAAATGCAGGTTATGTATTGGTACTATTGATCACTTGCAGATGAATTATTATAATTAAGGTTATTCATTGGTCCTAAACCCAACTTTGCTTCATTGAAAAATTAATTCAATTATTTGATCAACTTAAGCATGCAGTTCAATTCAATAAACATAAATTTGAACCAAACTACAGATGACCCATCAGTTCTGGATAAATAGACTAATTTTTCTGATGTGGAATTGTTCCACTTACTGAATCTAAATTCAATCCATTTTACAAAGTGCATTGTTTAACATTTGAAAATAAAAGAGTCCAAGCAAATCTCAGTGGCACATAATCCATCTTAGGAGCTATGAACGCGAATCAATGTAGTTTCCCAATGCCGGCTCTGGCTAGGGTGGGGAATTTGATGATGGTACATTGCTCCTCTACAAAGTGAGTCCAAAAGAGATTAATATTTCTGTAATGATTGTAGATGAGGGAGATGTATGTGGTGAAACTTACTGAGACTAAAGTTTTTTCATTCCCCTGGAGCCAGAAAGCCTTCTTTGTTTGACACAATGATTGTCAGCTAGATACTTTCTGCTTAGTTACCCAACTACATCCAATATTCTTCCATTCCAAAAACTGATTTACCATAATGCATTTTATAATATACGAACATAATACTATGAATTCATATTCCTCCCAATCAACTAAATATTGGGAAAAGCCCCGAACAATCCTTCACCTGCAAGTCTACTGGGATCATCTCCAGTATCCAGTACTCCTAGTATGGCTTTCTCGACATTAGTGAGACCCCAATGTAGATTGGGAAACCCTTTCATCGAGCACCTTCGCTCCAACTACCACAAAAGTGGGCTTTCCTGGTGACCACCTATTTTAATTCTACTTCCCATTCCCGTGCTGACATACCAGTCCATCGCCTCCTCTGCTGCCACAATTAGGCCACTCTCAAGTTGGAGGAGCAAAGTCTCATATTCTGTCTGGGCAGCCTCCAAACTGACGGCATAAGCATCAATTTCTCCCCCTCTCCTCCTTTTCTCTTCTCCTATTGCCCATTCTAATTCCCCTCCTACCCCTTCTTTTCTACTCACTGCCCATCATTTCCCTCTGGTGCCCTACATCTCCCAAATTACTGATATTAATTTTTATTTATTTAAAAATACAGCACGGAACAGGCCCTTCCAGATCAATGAAGGGCCTGCAGCCTGTACCACCCAGCAACTCACCTATTTAACATTAGCCTCATCAAAGGATAATTTAGAATTTCCGATTAACCTACTTGTTTGTCATGTGCTGTGTCAATTAACACACTAAAGCAGAGGTGTGTGTGCTTAGACCACTGCTCTACTCTCTATATACACATGACTGTGTGGCTAGGCATAGCTCACATACCATTTATAAATATGCTGATGATACAACCATTGTTGGTAGAATCTCAGGTGGTGACGAGAGGGTGTACAGGAGTGAGTGGAGTGGTGTTGCAGCAACAACCTGGCACTCAACGTCAATAAGACGAAAGAGCTGATTGTGGACTTCAGGAAGGGTAAGATGAAGGAACACATACCAATCCTCATAGAGGGATCAGAAGTGGAGAGAGTGAGCAGCAGTTTCAAGTAACACTCACAACACGCTGGAGGAACTCAGCAGGTCCAGCAGCATCCGTGGAAACGATCAGTCAACATTTCAGGCTGGAACCCTTCGTCAGGACTGAAGAGGGAAGGGGCAGAAGCCCTATAAAGGAGGTGGGGGGAGGGTGGGAAGGAGAAGGCTGATAGGTGCCAGGTGAAAAACCAGTAAGGGGAAAGATAAAGGGGTGGGGGAGGGAAGCAGGGAGGGGATAGGCAGGGAAGGTGAAGAAGGAATAGGGGGAGGCACAATGGGTAGTAGAAGGAGGCGGAACCATGAGGGAGGTACTAGGCAGCTGGGGGAGGGGGCAGAGCGGGCCCACTTCAAGCAATTACACATAAAAATTGCTGGTGAACGCAGCAGGCCAGGCAGCATTTATAGGAAGAGGTACAGTCGACATTTCGGGCCGAGACACTTCGTCAGGACTAATTGAAAGCAGAGATAGTACGAGATTTGGGCCCACTTCAACTCTGCTTCACATTCCCATTCAGGTATGTCCATACATGGCCTCCTCTACTGCCGTGATGAGGCTAAACTCAGGTTGGAGGAGCAACACCTCATATACCGTCTAGGTAGTCTCCAGCTCCTTGGTATGAACATTGAATTCTCCAACTTCCGGTAATTCCCTCCCCCTCCCTTTCCCTATCCTAGTTTCACTCTGCTCCCTCCCCCAGCTGCCTACTACCTCCATCATGGTTCCACCTCCTTCTACTACCCATTGTGTTTTCCCCTATTCCTTCTTCACCTTTCCTGCCTATCCCCTCCCTGCTTCCCCTCTCCCACCCCTTTATCTTTCCCCTTACTGGTTTTTCACTGGAACCTTCCAGCCTTCTCCTTCCCACCCTCCCCCCACCTTCTTTATAGGACCTCTGTACCTTCCCTCTTCAGTCCTGACGAAGGGTGCCGACCCGAAATGTTGACTGATCGTTTCCACAGATGCTGCCCGACCTGCTGAGTTCCTCCAGCGTGCTGTGAGTATTGCTTTGACGCCAGCATCTGCGGAGTATTTTGTGTTTATGAGAAGCTTCAAGTTCCCGGGTGTCAAGATCTCTGAGGATCTAAACTGGTCACAACATACTGATGTAGTTATAAAGAAGGCAAGACAGCGGCTATACTTTATTAGGAGTTTGAAGAGATTTGGCATAGCAACAAATACACTCAAAAACTTCTATAGTTGTACCATGGAGAGCATTCTGACAGGCTGCATCACTGTCTGGTATGGAGGGGCTACTGCACAGGACTGAAAGAAGCTGCACAAGGTTGTAAATCTAGTAAGTTCCATCTTGGGTACTATCCTACAGAGTACCCAAGACATCTTAAGGGAATAGTGTGTCAGGAAGGTAGCGTCCATTATTAAGGGCCTCCAGCACCCAGGGCATGCCCTTTTCTCACTGTTACCATCAGGAAGGAGGTACAGAAGCCTGAAGGAACACACTCAGCGATTCAGAAACAGCTTTTCCCCCTCCACCATCTGAATCCTAAATGGACACTGAATCTTTGACACTACCTCACTTTTCTTTTAATATACAGTATTTCTGTTCTTGCACTTTTTAAAAGTCTATTCAATATACATAATTGATTTACTTGTTCATTTATTATTATATTTATTTATTTTTTTCTCTCTGTTAGCTTATGCATTGCATTGAACTGCTGCTGCTGAGTTAACAAATTTCATGTCACATGCTGGTGATAATAAACCTGCTTCTGATTCTCAGAGGAAATGTATAAACTCCTTACAGACGACACCGAAATTGGACTCCAAACTCAGGAATGCCCTGAGCTGTAACAGCATCGTGTTAACTGCTATGCTACCATGGCACTCCTCTTTCTAGGCAATGTGCTCCATTTCAGGTACATACAGAATACTGACCTTTCACTATCAATCAGGGATAACATATCATCAAATACCAAACTGGCTTGTGCCAGTCACAACCTTTTCATACACTAATAAGAAAATAGAGAAAAGGCAAAACGATGAAGTACATAAAATATATTATTTGAAGTGCTGGGAATTCCAGCTTGAACATATTCTGAAAACATGAGTTCACAGCCAATTTTAAGATATGCTCTGGAAGCTAATATCTCCCTGTGAGAAGGGAGTTGATGCAGAAAGTTTGGGAATAATTTAAAAAGAATATTTGACTATGTGATAAGAATAGAAATACACATTGTAAATGCCACTGCTATTTAGCAAGTCTTTATTAGTACATTATAATGAGATATGGAGAATGATTAAGTGGGCTCTTTTGCTGGAATGGTAACAGCTGATAACAGCAAAGAGGGTACAGCGCACTTTAATCAGCACAATGGTCTACAACGTAAAGAGCAAGCTACTCGATCACAAAAAAAGGCGTCAGCCGACACTTTGGGCTGAGCTATTTGTTTAATATTTACACTGAATGCATAAATTTTTATTTAGTGCTGATCTAAGCAACCCTGTTTTGCCAGATTTTTACCTTTTTAAGATGATTATTCAAGAATCAAAAATGGCCTTCAAAATATGCAAAAAGCAAACCAAGATGATCATATGCTATCTTCATTCAGATTAATTGAGCATTTGAAATTGCAAGGCTAAGGAATTAAATTTACAATGCATGAATAATTTTAGTTTAAATGTGGCAGCAGATTGACCACTTGTTGTATGCCCAGATCTGTTTTCTTTTTCACTAAAATTCAAATTGCCACCTCCTGTTTTATGCCACTGCCAAAGGTTAAAATCGTGATATAATTAGCAAAAATATGTTTAATCAATCATTGTACAATTTTATAGAATTAAAAATATAATCTTTATTTTTTATTATTGAGCTGTACTTCTCATGAACCAGATACCTGAACAAGTCAAATAATTCCAATAAAAGAGGGTGGGTTTGATGGGTGAATATCACAGGGGATTTGCTGGTCTTGTCACCTTAGTTGCACTTGAGTTCGAGAATAACTCAGTGCCATTCTGAAGTCACTGATGAGGCCAGTGTGAACCCTTGGGAATGTGCTACAGCTAAACCAGCTCATGTTTCATTGTTCAGGCAAGTGGCCTGCTTAGGAGGCATTTCTTCTACCACTTCTCCATGCTACTGACAAAGGGACGTAAGGGTTTTTGCATCATGCCTGAAGCTTTTTCTTCATTTGAAGCAATCATGGGCTTGTGATTCCCATGAGTGAATGGCAATGTTACACTCTTCCAAGAAGGCTTTGCAAACATCCTAGATAGTTTTTTGTTCTGTCCACCTGGCAAATTCTTGAAATAGAGTATTTGTTTTGGGGTCTGGTATTGGCAATGCAAACAACATGACATGTACAATATATTGGAGCTATCAGAGAGTAGCTGGAATTGGAGACATTGCTAATTACCTATTTACTCTGCTGATGAATGTGAAAGATTTTGCAGAAATAGTTTTGGCAATACCTCTCCAAGCCTTGAGAGGTATACTGTCAGTGGTTCAACTCTCAGAAACAGAGTTGTCTGATAGGCCATAAATCTTGTGCTAGTTTATTACTCTTTACCTCAGGTGACATTAGGCAGTAGACTAATGGTGAATTTCATTATTATTGTCTGTCTTGGCTGACAATGGCAGTTCTTCAAATATGGAGTTATGGGCAACATGTCATGCTTTTTAGGATCTTGTTGTGGGCCTTTAATGTCAGAATGGTATTTTAGAACGGGCAGACCAGCCGATGACTTTTGTTTCACATATGTTTAACATAAGCCTCAAGTTCTCATATGCTTCAGTAAATGATTAGCAGCTTGGCCTCCAAATACATGCATATGCTAATATCAAAATACACATGGCATCTTGATGACTAAGATAGGAATGACCTTGATTCTATAGTGAAAGTGATGTAAGTGGAATACTTTAACATTTGCCCTGCATATTTTCTCAAGTATAGCTGGAAGCCTATTAGCAGTGTGCTGCAGGATTGTGACGGAGAAAGATTAAAGAAGTGTTGAGACAATGACATAGGACATACAAGGAATCTGCTACAGGGTGGATTCCCCAGATGCTCAGCTAATTGTAGTGGTGATGATCAGCAGATCCTCTGCAGAATTCCAGGATTCCAGGCATTAGAGCTTTAGAGTATTTACAAGAACACATTTGTTCAAAAAAATAAAAATAAATGGGATTCTGTACTCCAATTTCAAATATCATAAATGTTGGCAATCTTTTATAATCATAATTCACAATTCACCTGCGAACCCTGATTATTCCTTTACTGGTAAAATACTGTCACAAACATCACTGGAGAAAGCACGCAAACACCGAGTGCACTAGTCAGTAATAACCCTGGAATAAAATAGCATCCACATAGTTCAATTCCTTTCAACAATTTGGGCATAAAATAACTAATATCAATCTTTAAAGTACCCAAGATGAAAGGTAAACAGTAACAAACTAATCTATCTGCCATTTGCAGAGTAGTGTTGTCAGGACTTAATTAATGATACAACCTTTCACAGCCATTATGACCATATTTTTTTCTTGGTAATTCTGATAGGCTACATTTTTTTTATTCCTGACTGTATCTTAGAACTCATTTCATCCTGCCACTATACCCCCATGGCTTGACCTAATGCAATTTTTCATTAACAGCAGTTCTTTTCATTCAGGACCTCTACATTATTTAGGGTTTTTAACATTCTTTACAGTTCTTCCACTAAATGCCTGCCCATCAAACATGCACAACTACCACTGCCACAACTGCAAGATTCATGTGCTTTCCTACCAGTAATTTTGGAAATCAAAAGAGTGCCACATGTTCCAGATCATCTTACTTCTTCTGTAGATATAACAATTTAGATATATTCTGTTCGTGTGCTCCTTAGTACACAGCAGTGCCAGTGACAAGTAAAATAACACATCTACAAATTAATTACACCAAGCTCGAGTCTCACTGTTCTTCCAGTACAACAACTCTATTTTTATGTCATGTGCAAAGCTCTTCAGTTCTGGCTTTTGCAAAGACAATTTTTGCTGTAATTGTGAAATATGATCTCATGATATTAAACTCTATGAAAGAAAATGCAAGTCAATGTATTCAGTCACAGTAAACAGAGCTGTTTGATTTTGTTCAGGGCTGCTTCCAAGTTGACAGTTGTTATTTGGCTTGTCAACATTTTTAGAGTAACATCAGCTTTCTTAGTGTTCATTTCTGCGATGTGCTGGGCTGGTATACATGAGAAATTTGACCATGCGCTAGAACTCTCTGCCAGAGGGAGGGCCATACTGAATTGCAACACTGGGCATTCGCTCCATAAGGCATCAGTCATGGTGGGAAAGAAGGGAGAATGGAAAGCATCTTGCATCTCCAGAAAATTACTCCAATGACAACCGGCTCGGTGTTTGGGGAATGATTGTGGGTGAGGTTTCCATTTCCTCTCACTCCCCCCAAAAATGTTTTAACAGTTTTGTGGAATTTTCATGGTTATCTTTGAGACAATCTAAGTAAACAAGGGTCTATATAACATGCTTATCTTGAACAGTAGATGATCATTACATTGACCATCCAGTTTGTGTTACAAGCTCCAGAAGTAGAAAAGGGTTGCAGAGAATAGTAAGCTCAGCTCAGTCCATTATGAATACTATCATCAAGAAAATTGCATCTATCATTAAGTATCCCCACATCTGCTACTGTCAGGCAGGTGGAACAGAAACCATTACCAATACCAATTGGTTCAGGAACTGTTACGTTCATACAGCCATCAGGTTCTTGAAATGACCTGCACAATTCTAACCCTACTTCAGCAACAGGACACTAAGAACCACTTCTGTGATTGTTTTTCTTTTGCCTCAATGTCTCATTTTAAACAATCTTTTTTTTCCTTCAACGTCTTATATAATTTACGTATATCTTAGATCCTATGAGCTGTGAAATTCAATTCTGAATGTTATTTGCGTATTTTTATTATTTGCATGAGTGTTTTTTTTTCTGCATGTTGAGTGTTTGATGGTCTTTTTTAATTAGGTTCAAGGTTAATTCATTATCAAAGTATGTATGCAGTATTCAACTCTGAGATTCGTCTTCTCCAGACAGCCACAAAACAAAGAAAACTATTGAGGCTACCCAATAAAAAACATCAAACCCCCATGCGCAAAAAAAAACAAATGGCACAAACAGCAAGAACATCAACCCCACAAAACAACAAATCACACAAATAGCAACAAGAACATCAACACCCTCCACATGCAAAAAAACAAATCGGCAAACAGCAACAATAAAGGACAGGTGAAAACACAGAATATGAAAACATAAAACTGGAAGAATCCAAGTGAATTACTGTCCAATCCATAAATCGCAGATCCAGAACTTTGGTACCATCTTCCGAAAGCATCGAGGGAGAGTGAAAGGACATTTGAACACAGAGGACTTCCCTCGGGAGCAGCATGACAGACAGTCACATGCAGACACCTTCCTTCAGCAGCAGCAAGCGAGAGGCTGGAAGACGGCGCTGAACACTTGCCTGTCTTCTGCAGTCGCCTCGATGTTTCAATCTTCCTCGACTAGTTAGTTGGTAGATCAATGAGAAATAGAGCTGATCATGGGCTCGCTTGCCATCTCTAAACTTCTTGGCCTCGAGGCGGTTCATCTCCTGGAATCTTCTCGGATGCAGCAAAGCACCACATTGCTCAATCCATCTTCAAAACTGTAAACCACAGGATTTAACAGTTCCAGAAACACATTTAAAATAAAAAGATGGTGTAAAAGAAGTGAAAGAAACAGTTTTGTGGACTATTGGAAAAATCTTGCCCGAGGTAGCATTGTTTGCTGGTACCACGTTGACCAGAAAAGATTCTATTGGGTTTCTTTGTTTTGTGACTGCTTGTCAGGAGGCCAAACTTTTTTTAAAAATTTTTTAGTTTTATTTGGATAAGGAATTCACAAGTATCATGAACTTTTTTCACATGTATAACCTTTTCCATTTTTTTATATATGTATAAATCTATAATTATTTATACATTCCTAAGTACACATTGAGATGATATAAAAAGAAATTAGACACTTAAATAGATAATTATGTGCAGTTGAAATTCTACTCTATTAGGCTAAGTAATGATATTAGTTGTTAAGATAAATAGTAATAATAGTGGATTAATAATAATTTCCATATATCTCTTCCGGACCATTTCTTTCTGGTCCAAGATATTGTATGTAAGCCTATGTAACTACCATTGTAGGTGTTTATATCCTAACTTGTTCATGTTTGTTCCTACCCCCAAACATAATTATCCAATCCCTATATACTTATTTACTTAATTTTATCATTTTTTTCCCTTTCACAAATCTTTTCCTTTACTTGTGTTAATTCTCCATTTTCCAAAAAAAGAAAAAAAAAAACAGTGAACATTTAGACCAGGGGTGCTTACGTTAGCAATATTACTGTGTTGATGAGAAGAACAGTATAAATCATTAGGATAGTCATCTAAAGTCTGCTCGCTTTGGGGTTACATAATCAATCCATTTATTCCAAATTTGATAAAATTTTTCTTTTTGAATTCTTATCTTTTCCATCTTAAATATTTCCAAGATAATTTCATGCTAATCTTCTAATGTAGGTAATATTGGATTTAGCCACTTTCTAGTGATTGATTTCTTACTTGCCGCTAAAAGGGCCTGCAGCAACTTTATATCTTTCTTCTGTTCAAGAAACAATACATGCCCCAAATACAGCATCTCAAAGTTCAGAGGTATCTGGGTCTTAAGTACCTTAACTAATGTTCTATGAATACCTTTCCAATATAAACTTAATTTAGGGCAATCCCAGAAAATATGGAAATGATTTGTCAGGAGGCCAATCTTAAGGTTGTATATAGTATACATAATTAGATAATAAATGTACTTTGAACTTTACTGTTGTCTGAATCCACATAACTGTGATGCTGCTGCAAACAAGTTTTCATTGCACCTGTACCACACTGTACTTGTACTGTACCTGGAGACAGTAAACTTGACTCCAGTTGAAAACTAAATTTTCTTGATTTCTCGGAGAACAAAGTGTTCAACTTTTTTTTCAACACATTCATAATTTAGCTTGAAAAGTGGGGGAGAATGGGAAAAATATTTATTGAAATTCTCAGGAATACATCTTAATGAAATTTGGCAACCTGAGTGGATATGCTAACTGCCAATGTGAAATACTAACATTGCATATTGAATGTACAGGTGTTAATATATGTAAATATGAGTTATCGTGCAGTTCCAGTTGCTGTCAGAAACAGAGGAATACAAGGTGTTATCTGGCACTTCTGGTTACTATTAACCTTTAGCCAGACTTCCAAATCCTGCCACATTGTATGAGGTTTCATTGAACAAACTAACAGCCACTTATTTATCTTAAATCACTTTTGAAATGGAGCCATGTAAGAAAGTATTGTGGCCAATTCAATCCTCCACAAGAAGCAAATGAGAAAATTCTGATTATGCATAATTTTTAAAAACTCTTTATTTGCAGGGATGTTGGTATCACCTTCAGGGCCAGCATTTATTGGCCTTAAGATCTTTAAGTTCACAATCAGAATCAGGTTTATTATCACTGACATATGCTGTGAATTTTGTTGCTTTACAAAAATTACTGTGTTATAATAAAAAATAAAATAACTACATATTGCAAAAGATGTATAGTAAGGTAACATTCATAGGTTCATGGACTGTTCAGAAATTTGATGGCAGAGGTGAAGAAGCTGTGTCTGAAACATTGAGTACGCATCTTCTGGCTCCAGCTCCTTCTCCCGATGGCAGTACTGAGAAGAGGACAAGTCCTGATCGTGAGGGTCCTCAAAGATGTATACTGTCTTGTACCCTTGATGGAGCTGGCTGAATATACAACCAACTGGAACCCTGTGCCTTGGAGCCTCCATACTAGGTGGTGATGTACCCTGTCAGAACATTTTCCAGTGTGCTCCTGCCAGAGTCTTTTGTGACATACCAAATCTCTGCAAATTCCTAATTAAGTATAGCCTCTGGCATGCCTCTTTCATGATTACATCAACATGTTGGGCCCATGATAGGTCCTCTGAGAGGTTGATGTCTGGTTTTGTTGGAAATCCGATTGACAATAAAGGGAGTGCAAAATGAAAAGGTATCAGGCCACTTGTAATGTTCCCATGCAACCTCCCTTCTTGTTCTTTTATGTGACAGTGTTCATGCGTTTTGGAAAGTCCAATGAAGATGTCCTGGAAAATTCCTGACTGTCATTATGAATTTCATAGCCACAATTGCCTGTGCTTGAAGGAGTGAATGGTTAGTAGAGGACTCAATGACACTCAAGTGGATTGTTTCGTTCTGTATAAGTATCAAGTTTCTTAAGTATTGTTGGAATTAACACATCTCCGCGAGTTCACCTGTATCAACTCTGATGCAGGGTTTCAACCCAAAATGTCAACAATTCTCTTCCCCCCAACAATGCCACTCAATCTGCTATGTCCCTCTGGCAGACTGTTCGTTGCTCTAAAATTCCAGCATCTGAAATCTCTTGTGTCTTCAGAAGGTGGGTTATGCCATCTCTGGCCTATTCTTAGAAAGTAAGTAGTTTTGCAGCTGATCCATTTTAACTTTCTGGATAGTGTTGATTCCCAAGATGTGGATGAAGGGAATTTCAGTGATGATAATGGTATCAAATGTCAAATGTTGGTAGTTAGATATTTATCTTTGGTTTGGTCAATGCCTGACATCTGTATAGCAAAGAAGTTGTAAGGCACTTTTAAGTTTCATGCAGGTGCAGAGTGCTTCATTCTCTGAAAAGCTGCAAATAGAATTAAATATTATACAATCTTTAATAGACATTCTCACTTCTGGTATATCATGGAATGAAAAATACTGAAGAAGTCAAAGGTGCTTGGTCCTAAGGCACCCATACTTCTTAACATCCCTCTGAGGAGGTGGTGGGCCTGTTTGTAATGGTCTGCAGACGCCTGATCTCAAACAATAAGCAGACCTTGGTTTTGTTTATTACTTATATGGGAGACTACATAGGAATACCTGATGCCATTGGAGAAGAGATACGACCCACAGGTCACTTTTCCCAAGAACCACCCTGTAGTGCGAAGCATGTTGGGACATCTGAAGTGTCACAATGGTTCTTGAGAATGACCTTGACTTTTGAGACAGCAGGTGATTGTGTACCCTGAAGGAATGCTTTGCCAACAATGCAATATTTCAGTCTTGTACTAAAGTCTAAGAAAAATGGTCCATTCTTAGCCCACTCGGTTCTGCAGCAGCAGAGCTAAGCTGAAACCTAAAGCTCAATTTGCCTCTTTTGCATTATTTCATGAGAAGCTTTATTGGGGAGAAGTCCATTTCAAATCTCAAATTTATAATTTAATTTGGAGGAAACGGTTTAAGGAAATGTAGAACTTCTTTACATAAAACTCTTTAATAGGGTACAAAATTCGATCACCTCTGGAAAGGGATGGTGATTAATAGGTATTATCAGACATTATTTCTAACATCACTACTGCATCACTCAGAAGTCAGCCTGTAAAATTAATGATACAAATATAAACATTATGACAAAGGTACTCACAGCTTTACATTGCAAGAACTGTTATTAATCCGAATCAACGAATAAATGTATCAATTATGCTTCCAATTCTTAGTGCAATGCATTATTATGCTCTTTCAGCCTATCAGCATTACATGGAAATGTTACAGTAAGCACACATTATATATGGAAATTGCAGTCTGATAAAAAAGCATAATTAAGCCCATGTTTGCAGTACTTACTGGATTGTACAAAATTAGACTGTTGAATTGTAATTTAGTGATACAATTTTGGCTCCTTGGTGACAGAAATGCAGGCATTCGCAGGACTCAGCACAGAAAACACATTGGCATCTTTTGCCAGTGTTTTCTAACACTGGAATTCCAGAGGAGCCTCATTGTATAAACGAATTAATGTACTGTGGAAATATTTTATGTGCATGCACAACATAATCACACTATAGGTGCACAGCCAAGATGAGCTAGCGGAATGGAAATGGGCAATGCTTTTTCCTACAGCAGAAAGCTAAAGGGGATGTTTTTCTTTTCCTTGCTTACGACTGTCTTGCCTGTATTCTAATGAAGAGAAGAGCATATACCCAACATTTGCTGCAAGTCTGAAAGAATAAATGAACTACAGATGAGAACTCTGTTGAGTCACTGTGCAAGTACTCCTGAAAAAAAATCAGGACTACAATAGAAAAAGTACTCTGGAGAAATGTGCCTGCAAAACTGGAAGTCAATGAATCCATAAATTATCTCAGGTTCACATAAAATAGGCCACGCTGAGTTGGCAGAATTATGGGAAGTTCTATGAATCTGAGTGGAAAATCTGCATTGCAAACCGTTAGGAACGGAGTCCAGAGGAAGGAAGGAAGGAAGGAGGGGACTGGAAATGAAGAATTCAGGCTGTCTCTTGTTGTCCCAAATCTTTTTCTGGATTTGAACAAAAACTATCCCAGGAATTCTAATAAAAGAATTGAACAGTTCTAATTATGAAATCAAAAATTAGAGCATAGAAAATGGGAAACCTCTGGTTATTAGCTTGATGCTGCTCTCTCCGGTCAATAAACTACAACAAGATAATTAGCCTTGACAGCTATATCCTAGATATTAAGTTTCACTTATAGCCACTGTCAATACAATCAAAACATGACCACTCTCTAAAGTATCAGGGCAGATACTAGAGGAAATTTAAAAAAAAAAATCTGCAGTGGTATTTAAATACCTTGCAATAGTTTTTGATTAAGTTTGACAAAATGTTATTAAAAAAAATCAATTAATCTGATCAGTAAATTTACATTGATAGCATGGCTAATGTTGAGAAATAGTACTTACATCCACTGTGATGAAGTATATCTGCCCGAGGAGTGATCTGGATCCACTCCAGTTTGCTTACTGTCAGAATAGGTCAACGCTCTTCGCTCAGCACTGGAACATCTGCATATATCAGGATGCTCTTCATTGACAACACCTCAACATTCATCACTATCATCAAAACTAATCACTAAGCTCCAAGACCAAGATCTGGATCCTCATTTTCCTCACTGGCAGACCCCTATCAGTATAGACTGGCTCTTCACTCAACTCTGGAACATCTGTACAGCGAAGATGCATACTACCTGTGGATGCTCTTCATTGACAACAGCTAGGCATTCGATACTATCATCCTCTCAAAACTAATCAATAAGCTTCAAGACCGAGGCCTCAATACCTCCTTGTGCAACTGGATCCTCTATTTCCTCACTTGTGAATCCCAGTTAGTTCAGATTGGCAACAATATCTCCTCCACAATCCTCATCAGCCCAGGTATACAAGGTTGTATGCTTAGCCCCCCTGCTTTACTTGCTTTATACCTTTGATTACGTGGCTATAGACAGCTCAAATGCCATAACTAAATTTGCTAACAACACCACTCTTGTTGACAAAATCAAAGGTAGTGACGAATTGACATATATGAGGGAGACTGAAAATCTGGTTGAATGGGGTTACATCAATAACCTCTCATTCAATATTAAGAGGAGGAAGCTGAAAGTCCATGAGACAGGCCTCATTAGGGGATCAGAAGTGGAGATGGTCAGTAACTTTAAATTCCTTGGTGTTAACATATCAGAGGATCTGTTCTAGGACTAGCACATAAGTGCCATCACAAAGAATGTATGGCAGCACCTATACTTTCTTAGAAGTTTGTGTAGATTTGGCATGTCACTCAAAACTTTGAGAAACTACTATAGATGCACAGTGGAGAGTATCTTGACTGGTTGCATCAGGGCCTGGCATGGAAACACCGATATCCAGGAATGAAAAAACTACAAAAAGTGGTAGGCACAGCCCAGTGCATCACTGGCAATGCCACTCAGACTACTGAGCACATTTACAAGGAGTTGTGCCACAAGAAAGCAACATCCATCTTCAAGGGCACCCACCATCCAGGCCATATACTTTTCTCTTTTCTACCATCAGGCAGAAGATATACGAGCCATAGGTCCCATACCACCAGGTTCAGGAACAGCTATTACCCATCAATCATCAGACTCCTGAACGAATGTAGATAACTTCACTCACCTCAACTCTCAACTGATTTCACAACCAACAAACTCACTTTCAAAAACTTTCCACAACTCCTTCCCAGTATTATTTATTTTTTTATTTACACCATGTTTTCTATTCTGCATTTGCTGTTTGCCAGTCTTTACTTATGTACAGTTTTCATAAATTCTATTGTTTGTCTTTATTTTCCTGTAAAAGCCTGAAACAAAATGAAATCTCAAGGTAGTATATGGTGACATATATGTACTTTGGCAATAAACTTACTTTTACTTTTGACTGTAAAATATTAAAAGAGAACTTCCTAGTTTTTTGTATGGTTGCAGACTTGTTACTGTGTAACCCGGAAATGAACTGGTGATGTGTATGTAACAATATTGAATGCACACACTGTGTGTTTCACGGATGAAGATGCTACAGTCAGCATTCCTCATGCTGGGATAGTTAACAATTTCTCCATTTTAATTATTCAGCAGAAGAAACAGTGCGGTTTTCATTGTCAGCAATGGATAGGAAGACAAGTGAGCCGCTAGATGTTAAAACTTGTTTATAACCACTGAGTATTTAGAAAAATGTAAATACTTGGGGCTGCTGATATGAAAAGAAGTTTTAGGATTAGAATAAGAATCAGGATAAGGTTTAATATCACTGGCATATGTCATGAAGTTTATTTTTTTGCAGCAGCAATACAGTGTAATACAAAAAAAACTATAAATTATATAAAGAAATATATGTAGTGCAAAATGAGTGCCAAAAATCATGAGGTAGTGTTCATAGGTTGGTTCATTGTCCATTCAGAAATCTGATGACGACAGGAAGAAGTTGTTCCTAAAGCAATAATTGTGTGTCTTCGGGCTCCTTTATCTCCTCCCTGATGGTAGCAATGAGAAGAGGCCATGTCCTGGTTGATGGGGATCCTTAATAATGGGCATCGCCTTTTTAAGAGATCACGTTCTGAAGATATTTGCATTGCTGGAGAGGCTAGTGCCCATGATGGAGCTGGCTAAATTTGCAAACTTCTGTGTTGTTTTCCAATCCTGTGCAGTGAACCCTCTATACCAAATGGTTATGCAAACAGTGAGGAAGCTCTGCACAGTACATCTGTAGAAATTTGCTGAAGTCTTTGATAACCAAATCTCATACCAAATTTGAAAGAGGTTTGAAGAACATAATTTGAAAGAAGCCATGATCAAACTTACTAAGATCCTCAAGACCTATATGACACTGAGAAAGTAAGGTAATCTCATTTAATTATCAGAAAACAATCCAATTAACATTTAACAGGTGATAACGCTTATGGTATTCTTTGTGCAAGAAACCATATTGAAGAACTTTGATTACCCATATTCAAAGTGCTAATTTTATCTGTGATTATTAACAAGCTGAACTCTCTGGAGAGTTCAACCAATCTTAGTATTAGATCATCATTCAAATATGCGGCAATAAAAACCATTGTTAGAAGCTAGAAAACCTTATAGCCCCCGGGGAAATAAAGAAATATCAATAATAAGAACATCCTCAATGAATAGTGATAGCAGAGTAGGTGATTTTGGAGTTAACGTAATTCAGCTCTGTCAGAAATAATAGCCAGGTAGCTTTTAAAGAGCATGAAGATCATATGGAATCCAGTAATATTCCAGCTGGCAAAACTGAGAGTTTGACAACTGCAAGATAAATTTGGTAATTTTAGTCTTCAACTACATTTCTTTTCTTATGTACAGTATTGTCACTTTTATCTACAGCTAATGTATTCTTTGTTGGATGTTTTTGTCCAATTAAATACTTAAAGTAGATACTTAAGTATATTTTTCTCATATTTAATCGATTTATCATGTTTAATAACTCAAATGTAAAATTAGTCACCCCTTCCTTGGAAGTTTTCATGTTTTATTGTTTTAAACACTGAATCACAGGGGATTTAATTCAGCTTTTTTTGACACTGATCAACAGAAAAAGACGATTTGGTGTTAAAGTGAAAACAGATCTTTACAAAGTGATCTAAATTAATTATAAATATCAAACAGAAAATAATTGATTGCCTAAGTATTCAAACCCCTTTAAGATGATGCACCAAATCATCACTGGACAGCTTTTTCCATCAGGCCATCAGACTGATTAAATCACGCTGACACAATCGTATTTCTATGTTATATTGACCGTCCTGTTGTACGTACTATTTATTAAAAATTACTGTAAATTGCACATTGTGCATTCATACGGAGACATAACATAAAGATTTTTATTCCTCATGTATGTGAATGATGTAAGAAATAAAGTCATTTCAATTCAATTGGTTTTAGAAGTCACATAATTGGAGATCTGTTATTGGAGACCTGTGTGCAGTCAAGGAGTTTCAATTGACTGTAGTAAAACTAGATCTGTATCTGGAAGGTCTAACTGCTGGTCAGTCAGTATCCTGGCAAAAAGCACACCATGAAGTCAAAAGAACAGGCCAAGCAAATCTGCAAAAAGGTTATTTGAAAAGCACAAGTCAGGAGATGGATACAAGAAAATTTCCACATCACTGAATGTCCCTTGGAGTACAGTTAAGTCAATCGTCAAGAATATGGCTCAGCTGTAAATCTGCCTAGAGCAGGCATTCCTCAAAAACTAAATGACCATGCAAGAAGAGGACTGGTGAGGCAAGTCACCAAGAGACCCTTGACAACTCTGCAGGAGATAAACGCTTCAGTGGCTGAGATGGCAGAGACTATGCATACAACAACTGTTGCCCAGAAGCTTCATCAGTCAAAGCTTTATGGGAGAGTGGCAAAGAGAAAGTCTCTGTTGAAAAAAACTCACATGAAATCTTGGCTAGAGTTTGCCAGAAGGCATGTGGGAAACTATAGTGTGATTGAACCAAAATTGAGCTTTTTGGCCATCAGACTAGATGTTTGGCGTAAGCCGAATATTGCACATCATCAAAAACACACCATCCCTACCATGAAGCATGGTGGTGGCTTCATCATGCTGTGGGGATGCTTCAGTACAGCAGACCCTGGAAGGCCTGTGAAGGTAGAGGATAAAATGAATGCAGCAAAATACAGGAAAATCTGGAGGAAAACCTGATGCAGTCTGTAAGCGAACTGCAAATTAGGAGAAGATTTGTTTTCTCGCAAGTCAATGACCCCAAGCATAAAGCCAAAGCTACACAGGAATAGCTTAAGAACAACAAAGTTAAAGTCCTAGAGTGGCCAAGTCAGGGTCTAGACCTCAATCCAATTGAGAATTTGTGGCTGGACATGAAAAGGTCTGTTCACGCATGATCCACATGCAATCTGACAGAGCTTCAGCAGTTTTGCAAAGAAGAATGGGGAAAAATTGCAGCTTCTAAATGTGCAAAGATGATAGAGACCTATTGACATAGAATCAAGGCTGTAATTGCTGTCAAAGGTGTATCTACTAAAGGCTGACTTGAGGGGAGTGAATGCTTATGCAATCAATTTTTTGTGTTTTATATTTGTAATTAATTTACATCACTTTGTAGAGATCTGTTTTCACTTTGACACAAAAGTCTTTTTCTGTTGATCAGTGTCAAAAAACTTTTTATTGGCACTGTATCTTGTTGGTTTTAGGTGCATTTTAGGGGATGTAAAATTACTCACAGTAATTACATTCAAACCACGTCATATGGAGCATTTGGGTGCAGGGACATTTTATGGTTAACCAAATGACATACAGACATGGCTCTATCTTAGCATGGAAGTGATAGCAATACTTCTGAAGTACCAATGATCTAACCTATTTGCCACAGCTTACTCCCTACCCTTATTATGATGGCCCTCTCCACTTTCCCTTTGGTTTCGATATTTTGCTTTCATGTGTGTTGTAGATATAATGTGTCTGCTTAGCACCATGTGTACTGTATAACATCATGTTATCACATATAAATGACTATCTACTGCCAGAGTCTTTAATGTTATTTTAATTTCTCTCAGTTTCATTTCAAAACATGAACAATACTGTAATTACTGCCAACACAAAATAATGATGGTGGATCTTCTTCTAAAGCTGCAATACCTACGGTGATAATGTCAAGTAAATCCTTTAACTTTCTTTACCAAAATGACTATATTTATTATGGAGTACCTAATTACCTAGGATTTTGAATACGCACTCGAAACTACTGCCCTACAGACCATGAGACATAAGAGCAGAATTTGGCCATCGAGTTTACTCTGCCATTAAATCACAGCCGATTTACTATCTCTCTCAACCTCATTCTCTTACTTTCTCACCATAACCTTGGACTCCTTTTCTAATCAACCACTGCTTTAAATATACCCAATGATTTGGCCACTACAGCAGTCTGTAGCAGTGAGTTTCATAGATTCCCAATCTTCTGGTGAAAGAAATTTGTCTACCTCTCTGTGCTAAAGAAACATCTTCCTATTCGGAGGCTGTCTTCCCCTCTGGTCCTAGACTCCCCCAGTATCGGAAGCATCCTCTCCACCTCCACTCTATCTCAACCTTTCAATATTCAATAGGTTTCAAGGAGATCTCACTTCATTCTTCAAAAATCCAGTGAGTACAAGCCCAGAGCCATCAAATTCTCTGCATTTCATTCCAGGTATCTTTCTTATGAACATCCTCTGGACCCTCTCCAATGCCAGCACATCCTTTCTGAGATAAGGGGCCCAAAATTGCTCACAAATAGTCCAAGTGTAGACGTCAATGAATCATGGCTTAAAGAAGATTATGGCTGGGAGCTTAAAGTCCAACGATACCCATTGCATCGAAAGGACAGGCAAGAAGGCAGAGGGGGCAGTGTTGCTCTGTTGGTAAAAAATGAAATCAAATCATTAGAAAGATGTGACATAGGTCGGAAGGTGTTGAGTCATTGTGGATAGAACTAAGGAACTGCAAGGGTAAAAAGACCCTGATGAGAATTGTATCCAGACCTCCAAACAGTAGTAAGGATGAGGTCCACTTTCAGGATTGAGTACTGTTCAATGAACAAGTTTTGATTAGAGAGCTTAAGATGGCACTACCATGGCTAAAAAGAGAAGTCAAAGCCAAAAAGAGGACATGTAATAGAGAAAAAATTAGTTGGAAGTTAGAGAATTATGAAGCTTTTAAAAACTGACAGAGGCCAACTAAAAAAGTCATTAAGATATGGAATACAAAAGTAAGCTAGCCAATAATATTAAAGAGGATACCAAATGTTTTTTGAGATTTATAAAGTGTAAAAGTGAGTGTGGATATCA
This sequence comes from Mobula birostris, assembly GCF_030028105.1. Taxonomy (NCBI): domain Eukaryota; kingdom Metazoa; phylum Chordata; class Chondrichthyes; order Myliobatiformes; family Myliobatidae; genus Mobula; species Mobula birostris. The sequence goes on along the minus strand of NC_092390.1, from coordinate 29,985,573 downwards.
GACTGCTGGAAAATACTGCTGAAGAGGCAGTAATGAGGGAGAAGGAAATAGTGGATGAACTGAATCAGTATTTTGTATCAGTCTTCACTGTGGAAGACACTAGCAGTATAGTAGAAGTTCCAGGTGGCAGGGTTCTGAAAGAGGTGGCTGAAGAGATTGTGGAATCATTAGTAATGATCTTTTAAGAATCACTAGACCCTGGAATGGCTCCAGAAGACTGAAAAATTGCAAATGTCACTCCATTCCTCAAGAAGGGAGAGAGGCAGAAGAAAGGAAACTGTAGGCCAGTTAGTCTGACCTCAGCAGTTGGGAATCAGTTTCCAGCTTAAGTGAACAAGCAAAATTTTAATTGATGATGCAGACTTGTTATCAAGATGAAAATAGCAGCTGTTTGTATCAGCAGTGGATTATTCATATCAAAAGTTAAAATAAAAGGCACCAGCGTGGATTTCATCAGAGGTACATAACATTATTAAAGAAGATAATAATAAGAATAATTCCTCAAAATATCAGTGGTATCTCTTTGTCTGACCAACATGTTATTGCATTTGTTACATTGATAGCTAGGAAGGCCATTTTGTTGAAGTGGAAGGATACATCCGCTCCCAATTTGTCACAATGGTTCTCTCAAGTGATGCTATGTCTTAGTTTGGAGAAAATTAGAAGTCAAACCTTTGAACCTATGTTTGATTTTGAGAAAAGATGGGGTTTGTAATATTGATGTGACTCGGACACTGCTGTAGATTGAACAACCACATTTATTCACCAGACTTCTATTTTACTTCTCTACATCCTGACGTCACACAGACTCTGACGCTACGAATACTCACACAATACATTACATCTCCCTTCTCAAGAATTTTTTTTATAACACTGAATTACCAAAACAATGGGTATGCCCTTCTTACAGTGCAACAACCATGACATAAACTAAAAAAATCTTAACTTCTTGTACTGTATTCTGCATTGTATCTTCCAATACTAACAGCAGTGTATTTTCTTCTACTAACATAGAATAATAAACCTTTTATTTCACACCTCGGAACTTATGTGTGACTTTGCCTCAAACTGTGTGAGACTGTATGTATGTATAGCCTCTCTATCTAGCTGGAAGTTTGACCTGTCTCCCAGACCGTGTGTGATACAACTGTGACTGTGCTTGACCTTTATCAGTGTCAGTCTCTCGAGTGACCTCTGTGTCTTTGCGGTCTGCATCACTCTTGGTGCCGTTTGTTTCCATGTCTGTATATGTGGAAATGCCCTGTGCATCTGTACGTGGAAACTCCCTCCTGCCTGTCTTCAGTAGATGCTTCCTGTTCCTCCTGTAGACTCCTCCATCCGGCGTGCGAACTATGAAGGATCTCGGTTGCTGATGTCTGTTCACAACCACAGCTGGTTGCCAAGTGTCTCCTCTCTGTATTCTGACATTTTCACCTGCATGCAGATCTGGCAACCATATTGTATGTCTGTCATAGTAGCTCTTTTGCTTTATTTGCTTGTACTTTTGCTTGTCATGTACTTGAGCATTACCTTCAGGAGTCAGTAGAGTTGTGGATGTTGGCAGTTTGGACTTCAGACGACGTCCCATCAACAGCTGCGCAGGAGAGAACCCCACACCCTCAATCGGTGTGTTGCGGTATTCAAGCAGAGCAATGTAAGGGTCACTGTTGCTGCTATATGCCTTCTTGAACATGTTCTTGACAGTTTGTACAGTTCTCTCTGCTTGTCCATTAGACTGAGCGTGCCCTGGACTGGAAGTAACATGTTGAAATTCCCAGCTTTCTGAGAACCATCCGAACTCAACTGGCATATTGTGGACCATTGTCACTAACGACAATATCTAGAAGACCATGTCTTGCGAATGTCGACTTCATTGCGGTAATGACACCTCGACTGGACGTGTCACTTAACTTGGTGATCTCCGGATATTTTGAATAGTAGTCCACACAAAGCAGATATTCTGCACCATTGTAGTGAAAGCGATCTGTGCCAATCTTCTCCCATGGTCTTCCACCCGGTAGTGGGTGGGGAAGCAGAGGCTCTCTTGGATTGCTGTTTTTGTTTTCATTACAGACAGCACACTGAGACACAATGTCCTCTATCTGAGTTGACATGCCTGGCCAATAGAGAATGTCCCTCGCTCTTTCTTTACATTTCACTATCCCCAGGTGTGACCCATGAACTCTGTTAAGCACTTCCTGTCTCATTTGGTTTGGTACGATGAGTTTTGCCGTTTTGAACATTAGTCCTGATGCATAGCTGATTTCCTCTTTAAATGTCCAGTATTTCTGCATTTCCTTTGGAACATCTTTTCTTTCTGTTGGCCATCCATTCATTGTAATGTCTCTTAGCATTTGCATTTCAGGATTATCTGTTTATTGACATCATAGAACTTGAGTGCTGGTGCATTGGTAACCATCTGCTTCAATGTGTCAAAACTTTTCTTTTGTTCGTCTTCCCAATGCCATTCAGTGTTGCTCTCTAGTAGCTTTCGGAGTGGAGCGCTGACCTCTAAGTTGGGAATGAATTTGGCAAGATACTGTATCATGCCCATGAAGCTCAATAGTTCTTGCTTGTCTTCGGGTGGTGGTAGCTGTACCACAGCTCTGACCTTTTCATCATCTGGTTTCAGCCCATCAGCACTGAGTACATGACCTATGTATTTGATCTCTGTAGTTCTGATCTTACATTTACTTTTGTTCAGTTTTAGGTTGTACTCACGAGCTCTCTCCAGGAGCTTCCTCAGACTCTGATCATGTTCCTCAATTGTGTTACCCCATATCAGCAAATCATCAGTGATGTTGACCACCCCGTCCAGGCCTTCAATCATTTGTGCCACGGATCTCTGGAATACCTCTGAAGCAGAAGAAATCCCAAAGGGTAGACACAGGAAACGATATCTCCCTATGGGCGTGTTAAAAGTGCATAATTTGGAACTTTCTTCATCCAGCTTGATCTGCCAGAAACCTTGATTTGCGTCCAATACTGAAAAGTATTTTGCATTAGGCATGCGGGAGACAACCTCTTCAACCGTGAGCAGCGGATAGGGCTCTCTTTTGATGGCTTGGTTGAGATCTTGTGGATCCATGCAAATCCTCGTCTTTTTTTCTGTGATCACTGTCACCATACTATTCACCCTGTCGGTCGGTTCTACTTGTCTTGTTATGACTCCCACCTGTTCCATTCTGTGTAGCTCCTCCACTACTCGATCCCTGAGAGCTACTGGAATCTTTATCAGGGCATGCACGACTGGTGCAATAGTTGGATCAATCTGGATATGCTGTTTCCCTGGTAAACATCCCAATCCACAAAACTAGTCATCAAAGTCTTTGAGAATGTCATTTTCTTTTCAACACCATAGATTCGCTTCACCAGGCCTAGCTTTGTGCATGCTGCTTTGCCCAGTATTGCTGGAACATGTTGCTGTACTATTTCAAACTCTATCTTGTATTTTTGACCTTTGTACACACAGGTGAGTGCTTTTTTTGCCCACTGGCACTGTCTTGTGGCCGAAATATGTAACAGCTTGCAGGTGGATTTTCTCAGTCTTCCTCTGATGTCCAGTGAGTTGAATGTTTCTGCTGACATTACATTGCACTTTGCCCCAGTGTCACATGCTACATTCATCCTGTTTATCATCAGATCTTGAGTCCAATCATCTTCATCCTCCATACCTGCATTGTCAATATTCTTGATGCATACCTCCTGTTCCACTTCAACTGTGCCAATGAACATGTCACTGTTGCCCTCACTCTCTTCCACAACATGCATTTTTCTTGCGCGCTCCTTCGATTTGCACATCTTTGCAAAGTGATTTCTTTTCTGGCATAACTTGCATGTCTGACCAAAGGCTGGACATTTTCTGTATCCATGTTTAGAACCACATCTGTTGCAGTTAACTTCCTTTTGATCATCCTGTGGAGCTGGCTTTGTCCTACTCTTGTCGGTTTTCACAGTTTTTATTTTGTGCACTTCAATCTCTTCATTGAGCATTTTAACTTGATTTGACGTGATCTTGCTGGCACGGCAAACATCAATCGCCTTTTCTAATGTAAGATCCACCTCTCTCAATAGCCTGCCTCTCACTTGATCATCTTGTATGCCGCATACAATCCTGTCATGTATTAAAGAGTCATGCAGTTGTCCGAAATGACAGTCTTTTGCCTTGTTCTTCAAATCTGTTACATAGGTGTCTATGGTCCTATTGGTCCTTGAGCCCTCCTGAAAAATCTGTGTCGGATGTACGGTAGGTTTTTTCTCGGTTCGTAGCAATCTTGAAACTTTTTCTTCAACACTTCAATTTTATCTTGCTCATCATCTTGGAAGACAAACATGTTGCAAACCTTTATTGCCTCTTTTCCCGCCACATGCAGAAACATAGCACATTTCACTTTCTCCATCTTTTCAGCTACGCCGGTAGTGGTGCCAAACAGCTCAAACTTCTGGATCCATATTTTCCAATTCTCAGCAAGATTACCTTGTAGGCTTAAACTTGACACTGGCTGTAGCTGTGACATCTTTTATGTGTCCTCTCTTCCTTTTTATTCGCGATTTCTTCTGACACCATTTAATATTGATGTGACTTGGACACTGCTATAGATTGAACAACCACGTTTATGCACCAGACTTCCATTTTACTTCTGTACATCCTGACGTCATACGCACTCTGACGCTATGAATACTCACATCATACATTACAGCGTTCATTTGCTCGTTATTATCATTTGAGTTAATTGACAGATTTCCTCCACAATCTAATTGTAAATCTTTGGTACATTTTTTTTCCTGCTGGCGATTTGATGTTTATCTTTAGAAGCTTTTGTATGATGCATGGCTCCGGGGTTGAACATCTAATGGGTTTTTTCCCCTCACTTTTTCTTGCTCAGTAGGGTTTTTTTCTCTCTTTTTTATCACCAAATTTCTTTCAATCTTTGTAATAATGTTTTTTTTCCTTGCGACATTGTAAGTGTTGCTTACTCCGATGTACTCTTGTAAATTTTGGATAACAATAATAAAAAGATTTGAAAAGAAAGAAGATAATATAGATGTGATACGCACAAAATGCTGAAGAAATTCTGCAGGTCAGTCAGCATCAACAGAGAGGAATAAGCTGCCTCTGTTTCAAGTTGAGACCCTTCTTCAGGGCTTCACCAAGATGAAGCGTCTCAGCCCACAATGCTGTTTGCTTGTTTCCATAGATGCTGCCTGACCTGCTGAGTTCCTCCAGCACTTTTGTGTGTTATTCTGGATTTCCAGCATCTGCAAAAGCTCTTGTGTTTATAACACAGACATGAGGGTTAAATAAGAATGTGTTATACAGAAGCAAAGATTGAGTATATTGAATGAATAAAAACCTACAGGCAGGGACAACATCCCCTGTGAACTGCTGAAGACATGCTTCAAAATTAAGTGTTCATTACTTCAGCTGCTTCAGTGCAATTTGCAGTCAACAACTCTTCTGCAGTGAATGACCTACCTTTCAATGAGGATTGAAATAAGAGGAAATTCCCTCACACAGAGGGCAGTATATCTTTGGAATTCCACCTCTGAAGCCTGAGGAGGCACATTCGCTGACCATATTCAAAATTGAAATGATTATCTTTTTCTGACTTTATAAGAATCAGTAGGTTTTTAAATAAGATCTGGGGTTAGAGCAGGAAAGTGCTGCTAGGGAAAAGATCAGCTGTAGTGTGACTGAAAGGCAGCAGAGAACTATAAACCTACACACAGCTCGGTAATCAGTGCCAAGCTCTTCATAACATACATAAATCTAAATGAGGGGAACATAATAAAGAAATTTACATGTAAAATCATGTAGATCTAAATGAGGGGACATGATAAAGAGATTTGCATGTAAAATCATATAGATATAAATGAGGGAAACATGATAAAGAAATTTGCACATAAAATCACGTAATCACAGAACACTACAGCAGTGAAATAGTTTGGCCCATTTAGTCTATGCCAAACTATTAATCTGCCTCATCCAACTGCTGTGCATCTGGACCATAACTCTCCCATCCATGTACCTATCCAGATTTCTCTTCAATGCTGAAATCACCACTCCCACAGATAGCTCATTTCACACTCTCACCACCCTCTGAGTGAAGAAGTCCCCCCTCATATTCCTCTTAAACAACTCACCTTTCACTCTTAACCTACGACCTCTAGGTAAATAAGCAATTGGCTGTCTGGTTAACAGTGTAAAGAAAAGTTTTGTACTGCAGGAACATAAACTTGGGTTGGTCAGCTGGCCAGGGAGAGAAAAATAAACGAAGTGAACTTAATCCAAAAAAATGAGGAAATGTATTTCAGAAGGTGGAACACAACAAAGGAATGCACGAGAGGAAAAAAAACTGCAGATGCTGGAAATCTGAAACAAACACAGAAAATGCTGGAAAAACTCAGCAGGTCCTAGTTATTTCCCTTACTGAGGACTTGGAGAGGAAATAGCAATGCCAGGAGGTACAGATTTAAAGTAATTATTAACAGTAGAAGAGTGATGAGAAAACAAAGCTATATCCTAAGAGTGGCGGTGATCTGGAACACACTGACTGAAATCATTCTCGAGACAAACACCTTCACCAGATTTCAAGGGTGCCTGATGTGGACCTCATGAACTGTGACCTGCAGGGCCATGGACTAAGCGCTGGTAAGTGGGATCAAGCCAACTCAGATACAATGGACCAAATGGCCTCCTCCTGGGTCATCAACTTTCAGTGATTCTAAATTTATATTCCTGACAATGGAAGTATTGTATATTATCACTCCTTGTGGATCAAAATCCTAGAATTCTTTATTCTTCAGCTTTGTGGGAATTACTTTACAAGGTTGAATGCAATGAATTCAAGAGGATGGATTATGATTGGGTTTTCAAAGATAATTAGTGATCGGCAATGTATTCTGGTGTTGGCAACACTACTGACAAAACTTTATTAGCAGGTACTAACAGGGTTATTGATAATAACTATAAAGTCAGAAGAATTTCCCTGGACTTCATAAAACCCCAGATTAGTGACTACCCCAATAGTTTTAAGAGAAAGGAACAATATCCAGAATTATTTTACCCAACGTAAGTGTAGAGGTAGAACAATGCTGCCAAGAACTGTATTAGCATTTGCACAAGCAGGAAAATCTGAGCACAATGACTACTCTTGATGTGCAGAAGGAAACTGACATGACCCTCAACCTTGTGAAATTTAAGGAACTGTGCTTTTTCATACCTGCTGTAAAGATAAACACATTTAAAATTTGTTCTTGACATTGTGACATCAGTTGTATGAATATTTACTTGTTTATTTCTGAGAAATATTTGCTTAAACGAGGAAACGCTGGATAAACAGATCACAAGAAAAAAAAGTTAATCTGTTTGCAAATATTAGGTATCTCCAAAGCAAAGATGTGATACTAATTCCGTTACTGACACAAGACTTTCTTCTGTTACTTCATTTTCACAACTGAACAATATTTAAATCCTACTTCATTTACTTCCAACTTTACACGATCATCTTGCCAGATCAACATTATTTTCCTTAAGTATCAATTTTTGTGTCTTCCAGTTGAATTCTCCCTTCTATTGTCTGTGTTATATTAAAGGATACACCTTCTATTCATCAATCATATTAATAATTTCACTTGATTCAATTGCTGGAAGAAATGTGATCTTTTAAAAGTTTCACTCCAGCCATCTGACTTTTTTACAGGTCTAATTTTAAAAAATTTAAATTAAGGTTCCACATTTGGGTTCAGGATGGAGATGATGGTCTTGCTATGATTAGTGTAGAACAGATGATAACTCCCACCAGTAAACTCAGGATAGGCTTCCAATTTACTTCAGTTTTCTGAGTTAACACCATTACTCCATGTTTACTTACAAGTACATTTTCAGCTCTCTGTCATTCCTGGAAAATGGGAGGTGCCTATTACATCAGCATTATAAAATTTCAGAACTAATTTTGCTTCACAAAGTAAATACAATATTATGTCACTCTGACATTTTCCATTATTATTCCAAGTCAGCAGAGAACTTGGGACCACAAAACCATAAAAGTTGGAAAAGGAGTGGGCCATTCAACACCTTAAGCCTGTTCCAGCATTTAAATAGTTCATGGCTGATCTAACTTTCCTCTCTCATGCCCTCTTTCCATTACCTTTGATTCTCTTATTGATTTAAACTCTATCCATTTCAGCTTTGAATATATTCAGAGATTTAGCACTCACAGGACAAGGTATTCTGAACACTCACAAGCCTTTGAGAGAAACGTCTCTTTCTCAAGGTGCCTCCTGCCCTGTAGTCTAAGACTCTGCCACTGGGGAAACATCTTCCTAGCTTTTACCATCAAGTTCATAAGTATTTTATATGTTCCCATGACATCATCTCCCTGTTCTTCCAAACAAAACCAATCCATTCAACCATTTCTCATAAGATATCCTGAATCATCTGGTGAACCTTCAAACACAATATATTTTTCCTTAAATAAGGGGACCAAAACTGTTTACAGCTGTCTTCTACAATTGTACAGACTTTCTCTGTTTCACTTATGAGGAGGCCCCAAAACTGTGTTATGGCTTTGAGTAGTCTTTCGCCACTTAATTCATAGTCATAGTCATAGTCATACTTTATGAATCCCGGGGGAAATTGGTTTTCGTTACAGTTGCTCCATAAATAATAAATAGTAATAGAACCATAAATAGTTAAATAGTAATATGTAAATTATGCCAGTAAATTATGAAATAAATCCAGGACCAGCCTATTGGCTCAGGATGTCTGACCCTCCAAGGGAGGAGTTGTAAAATTTGATGGCCACAGGCAGGGATGACTTCCTATGATGCTCAGTGCTGCATCTCGGTGGAATGAGTCTCTGACTGAATGTACTCCTGTGCCCACCCAGTACATTATGTAGTGGATAGGAGACATTGACCAAGATGGCATGCAACTTAGACAGCATCCTCTTTTCAGACACCACCGTGAGAGAGTCCAGTTCCATCCCCACAACATCACTGGCCTTACGAATGAGTTTGTTAATTCTGTTGGTGCCTGCCACCCTCAGCCTGCTGCCCCAGCACACAACAGCAAACATGATAGCACTGGCCAGCATAGACTCGTAGAACATCCACAGCATCGTCCAGCAGATGTTAAAGGACCTCAGTCTCCTCAGGAAATAGAGACGGCTCTGGCCCTTCTGGTAGAAAGCCTCAGTGTTCTTTGACCAGTCCAGTTTATTGTCATTTTGTATCCCCAGGTATTTGTAATCCTCCACCATGTCCACACTGACCCCCTGGATGGAAACAGCATTCCTCTGGAACAAAATTCATAGCAATCTTCTTGCTAACATGAACAACTTTACATTTTTGCCAAAATAAGCACTTTGCATTTAACTTTTCTCCATCATTCATATGCAGTCAAACAACACAACACACAAAAGAGCTACCCACTGATAATTAATTCTCACTCCCAGAATAAAGCCCTGTGCTCAAAGTGTAAAGCTGTAAAGATCTACAGCCTGTCATGGAGATCCAGGGATACAAACTGGTTCATAAAATAGTTTGTTTACCTTTGCAAGATTAATAGTTGTGTATTAATATTTTTAACACATTTACATTTGCTTTGCAAGTTATTACTCCACAGAAGTTGTATTTATCTAGGACAGTCACATTTTTGGATTTGGTAGAAAACCATTTCGTAAAAACAACTTTGGAAAACATATCCAAGCTATAAATACACATCTGCGGTGTACTGCAATGTAACAACTGGATTGTACACATCAGAATGTTGAGAATTTTGGATTTTGTGGGATTAGAAAGAGATAATCCTTATTACATATCATCAGTTGCATCCACTCAAATAGAAACACATTTAGCCAGCCTACTAATTCAAATGTGTTGCCTCACAATCAAAAGATGGAAGAAGATGCTCCATTTATTATTCCCCTTGGTGAAGATGCCAATAATGATCAAAATTAGAATCCATCTGGACCAAGCCAAGATCTTTAGATTGCTAGGTGATGCCAAAATGTGCTATGTACTCTTTTGGTGTGGAATGTTCTCAAAAAATAGAGATGCTAGAATTTCTAGAATTGTAAATTCCCATCTTTAGCTTGGCCCACCTCAAGACACTGGTCACCAGAAAAGTTCTTTTAATTGCAAAAGCAGCCAATAGAATCCTTGCAACACACACAAAATGCTGGAGGAACTCAGCAGGCCAGGCAGCATCTAGGAAAAGAGTACAGTTGACGTTTCAGGCCGAAACCCTTCCGCAGGATCCATGTTGTCAGGACTAGGGCCAAAATATCCAAGTTGACTTTATTATTCCATTTTTATTTGTGCACTATATTCAGAATTATGATGGAACTATGGTAGTGTAACAGTTAGTGCAATTCCATTATAGTACAAGCTATCACCGATTGGAGGTCGATTCCTGCCACTGTCTGTAAGGCATTTGTACATTTTCCCCATGACCACGTACCCTAATTCCCTCCCACATTCCAAAGACATAGGTTTAGAGTTTGGGCAGTGAGTTGCGGGCATGCTATGTTGGTGCCAGAAGTGTGGAAACACTTGTGGATTGCCCCCTGCATAATTCTCAGACTGTATTGATCACTGACACAAAACAACACATTTCACGATATGTTTCAATGTATCTGTGACAAATAAAATTAACACTTTATAAAAAAGAAGGGTTTCATATTTTAGGTTGCTTGTCTTTGTTCCAATGTTAGTAAATTGGAACATAGCCAATGTTGTTCCGCTGTTTAAAAATGGCTCTAAACATAAACCAGGAAATTATAAGGCACTGAGTCGGATATCAGTTATGGGAAAGGTCTTGTAAGGTATTCTAAGGGACTGGATACAAAAGTATTTGGATAGATTAACGATAGTCAGCGTGACTTTGTGTGTGGTAGATCAGGTCTAACCAGTTTTTTGAGGAAGTTACCAGGAAAATGGATGAAGGCAATGCACTGAGTGTTGTCTACGTGGATCTTAATAAGGCACGTCACAAGTTTTGGCATGGAAGGTTGGTCAAGAAGGTTCAGTTGCTCAACATTCAAGATGAAATAGTAAATTGGATTACACATTAGCTTTGTGGGAGAAGCTGAAGAGTGGTAGTACAGAGTTGTCTCTCTAACTGGAGGCCTGTGACTAGTGGTGTGCCACAAGGATGTGCTGGGTCCATTATTGTTTGTCATCCATATCAATGATCTGTATAATAAAGTGGTTAACTGGATCAGTAAATTTGTGGATGACACCACAATTGGGAGTGTAGTGGACAGCGAGGAAAGATATCATGGCTTACAGAGCGATCTGCATCAGCTGGAAAAAATGGCAGATGCAATTTAATGCAGATAAGCGCGAGGTTTCGCAATTCAGTATGACCAACAAGCGTAGGTCTTCCACAGTGAACAGTAGAGCACTGAGGAGTCTGGTAGAACATAGAGGTCTGGGAATATAGGTTCCTAATTTGTTGAAAATAATTTGACGTGTAAATGGGGTCGTAAAGAAAGTTTTTGGCATATTGGCCTTCATAAATCAATATATTTTGTGTAGAGATGGGATGTTATGTTGAAGTTGCATAAGACACTGGTGAGGCCTAATTTGGAGTATTGTGTGCAGTTTTGGTCACTTACCTATAGGACAGATGGAAACAAAGTTGAAAGAGTGCAGAGAAAATTTTAAAGGATGTTGCTAAGTTTGGAGGGCCTGAGTAATAAGGAAAGATTGAATAGGTTAGGTCTGTATTCCTTAGAATGTAGAAGATTGAGAGGAGATTTGATAGAGGTATACAAAATTATGAGGGGCATGGATGGGGTAAATGTAAGCAGGCTTTTTCCACTGAGATTGGTGAGACTATAACTAGAGGTCATGGGTTAAGGGTGACAGATGAAAAGTTTAAGGGGAACATGAGGGGAAACTTCTTTACTCAGAGGGTCGTGAGAGTGTAGAATGAGCTGATAGTCCAAGTGGTGCATGCAAGCTCAATGTCAACGCGTTTAAATATCCCTAGTTAAGGGATAGGTACATGGATGGTAGGGGTAAGGAGGGTTATGGCTCCAGTACAGGTTGATGGGAGTAGGCTCTTTAAATGGTTTTGGCATGGACTAGATGAGCCAAAGGACCTGTTTCTGTGCTGTACTTCTCTATGACTGTATAAAGTAATGGCAATTGTGCCCATTATACCAAGGTCAACTTAGTCATTCATCAAATTCTAGGGAAAAAAAGGAAGATCTGAAGGGGTAGATCTCCAAGTTTTGGCAAAGTTCATGATGGCTCAAGGATCAGAGTACTTCAGGCTTGAAAGCAGCTCACAATCAAATATCAAGATACCTTATACATTTTCCGCACTTAACGCCTTTTACGCAGTTCAGTATTTAACAGCCATGGTCACTTCCCTCAAAGGCACTTTAGACAACATCTGTAGCCACCTATAGTGCAAACCTTCACTTACTAATTTCTAAGCAAGCTGTAGCCTTCTTGCCACGCCTACCACTTAACTGCATGGTTAACATTTGTGAGTGAAATAAGTTTTGCAGATGATGGTGCAGGAGCTTTAATTGGAGAGTAGCCAGTCTCAGCCATGCTATTCAAATGACACATCCAATTAAGCCTCTGATCGATATTAACCACCGTTCCATTCATGATCTAAAAGAACAATGGGCTTTTATCTTAATGAAGGTGATTGCCACCAGTCAATTCTACAGCAGGAACAAAATTTACCACCTTAAGTCTTGAAATCGTCAAAATCCTTCTGTCAGCTAACACAGGATTAGCTACAAATGATGTTATCACTATTGTTTTTTTTAAATTTCAGATGATGACGAGCAGGCATACAGAAGTGAGATAGATCACTTGGTCAAGTGGTGCGGCAGCAACAACCTTGAACTCAAAGTCTGCAAGACCAAGAATTTGATTGTGGACTTCAAAAAGAGGAAGTTGAAAGAACACATACCAGTCCCCATTGAACAGTCAGCAGTTGAAAAAGTAAGCAGTTATAAGTTCCTTGTTGTCAATATCTCAGAGGATCTGTCCTGAGTCTGAAAATATGGCTGTAATCATGAGGAAGGCATGCCAGGAACTTTACTTCATTAGGAGTTTGCCGAGATTCAGTATGTCAGCAAAGACTTGCGAATTTTGAAAGCTGGAGAGTGGAGAACATTCTGACTGGTTGCATCATAGCCTAGTATGGAGGCGCCAATGCACAAGATTATATGAGGCTGCAGAGGGTTGTAGACTCAACCACTTTCATCACAGGCACAATACTCCTCACCATCAAGGATATTTCAAGAGGCAATGCCTCAAGAAAGTAGCATCTATCATTATGAAAGAACCCTCACCATCCGGCACATGCCTCCTTCTTGTTACTACTATCAGAAGCTGGTACAGAAGCCTGAAGATTCACTCAATGATAAAGAGACAACTTGTTCCCCTCCATCATCAGATTTCTGAACTGTTCATGAACCCATGAGCACTACCTCATTATTCTTTTCTTTGGGACTATGTCTTTTGTGATTTATAGTAATTTTATGTGCACTACTATTTATTGAGTGCAATAAAGTTGGACTTCACCTAAACACTAAAAAGACAGAGTACATGGTGTTTAACTGCGACAAAGGTACTCTCAAGACTGTAGAGAATGATATCATTAGGAAAGTCTTTGACTACAAGTAACTCGGGTCAAGAATGATGAGTTCGGAGAAGGACATAAAGATACGGAAGGCGCTGGCATGGAGGGCTATGAACGACATGAAGGAAATCTGGAAGTCGAACCTAACCAGAGGGCTTAAAAAGAGGATTTTCATAGCAGTCATTCTCACGTACGGATGCGAGATGTGGACATTCACCAAGACAATGCGAAAGTCTCTAGATGGTTGCTATACACGAATGCTCCAGATGGCTCTTGATGTGAGTTGGTAACAGCACATGATGAACGTCAAGCTCTACAACTAAAATCGAGGCGAGAAGACTGCAACTAGCGGGGCACTGTCTATGCCACCCCGAGCTACCTACCAGCCTAGTCGTCTTATGGGAGCCAAAGCATGGGAGGATGAACCCTGAGCGTCCTCCCAAGACTATGGTCAACACGCTCCTAGAAGACAGTGGTGCGGCTAATGTAGATGAACTGAACACACTGATGAGGGAGAGGGAGAAGTGGAGAGTCTGTCTTCGTGCCCGATACCGGCCCCCTAGGCCTGAGTCGACGTAGTAGTAGTAGTGCACTACTACTACAAATGTAAGACAGTGATAATAAACCTGATTCTGAGTTGAATATTGTGACATTTATCGATTTGTTTTCCATTATCATCCTTAATTTTTCAAACTCTGAACCAAGAAAATGGATCCTCAGGCCAATTTAAACAATCAGTCCTTTAATTTAAGAACTCAGGAAATATATGAGCAAGTAATATAGACATAAATATATCTGTTTATGCCCATATCCAGGCAGAAACTTTTCAAAAGTTGTATCAGCTTGGTGTCTGACTTATAGTCTTTGTAATAAGGTGTGTGAACCACACCAAATATTAAATGAATGAGATCTTCAACGGTTCACAAAATACTATTATTAGAACTGTATTAATCAGAAAATTCAACAATGTAAACAATGGAATTAATATTAATAAATAGATAAAAAGCCCCTAGAAAGCAACCTATAGTGACATATGTTCAGCAAATTCCTAAAGATTATCTTCATGTATCAGTGTTATACAACACAGCGATTTTAGCAACAGTCTAAATATAGCCATTTATTATAATGAATAATGATGCGAATACAACAGAGAGAACTTTAACAAAAATTATTGACCCAATGATTTTAAATTTAAGGTTATTATGATAATTAGAACAAAACATCAATGAAGAAAATGAGTTTGGGGTATACATAAAACATAAAAGGACAAATCAATTCTAGAAATTTGATGATTATGCACCCATTTTACAGGCATTGAACAAACACAACAATATCCAGTATGGGTTAATGCAGATATGCCCAAATTATGTTGGATATGTACAGCCTGTTTGCCTCATTCAGGTATCAAACAAAGAGTTCAGAACTCAACTCTAGGCTAGGATCTGGAATCAGGGGGTCTCAATCTCAAGAAGGCAGAGTCATTCAATATTGAGATTGAGAAGAAATTACTTCACCCATTGAGAATTGAATCTTTGGAATTCCCTACTCATAAGAGCTACATACACTCAGTTGCTGAGTAGAAGAGCCTTTTAGACATTAGGTATTCAAGGAGTATAGGGTTAATACAGGAAAATTGATGCTGAAGTAAAAGATCAGCTGTGATCTTACTGACTGGCAGTGCAGGACCCAAAAGCTGCTGCTACTTCTCATGTTTTACCCATATAACAATTACAGCATGGAAACAGGCCATCTCAGCTTTTCTAGTCTGTGCCAAACGCTTACTCTCACCTAGTCCCACCGACCTGCACTCAGCCCATAACCCTTTCCTGTCCATATAGCTGTACACTTTTACTTTAAATGACAATATCAAACCCGCATCTATCACTTCTGCTGGAAGCTCATTCCACACAGATACCACTCTCTGAGTAAAGAAGTTCCCCCTCATGTTACCCCTAACTCTCAACTCATGTCCTCTTGTTTGAATCTTCCCTACTCTCAGTGGAAAAAGCCTATCCACATCAACTCTATCTATCCCCCTCATAAGTTTAAATACCTCTGTAAGGGGTTTCTTCTTTTATGTTACTGCATATGTTAATCAAAATGGCTTCTTTGTTATGTTACAATTAAAATGGCTTCTTTGTTATGTTAAATACTGAGAAAGTACTCTCACTAGCGGCTTGTTTGGGTTATATTATTGATAAGAGGGCGAATGAACCAATGGGTGTCCATGTTATTCTTTTTTGGGGGGATATTCTGTCTCATATGGCTGGGAAACAGTGTTTTTGGCAGGCTTTTTGGAGGAGAGACCGAGAGTAAGACGAACGTGCTGGGAGCACTCTGGTCAATCACTTTGGGTGGTCCCTAGCTGCGAGTCAAGGGGGTCAGAGTGGATCGCACGGTGAAGATGGAAGACCCCGGGTATCTGAGCTCCAACTGTGTGCACGAAGAAATTGAACTTTGGTAAGTCTGGCGCCTTTTTCTTTTCCTTTTATATTGTATCTCTATTAATCTCATAGTCCCAGTAAGATTTATAAAGCATAATCTGTAAAGTGTACACTGTGTACAGTCTGATGTTTGATGTTTGAGGTCGAACCGGGTGGCATTGCAGAGCAACCGACGTAACCGCAAGACACGGCTGGGCAGTGGACGGGGTTTCCCCTAGATAAATACAAGCCAATATAGCTGAGCGTTACACCTCTATCAAGTCCCCCCTCAACCTTCTACGCTCCAAAGAATAAAGACCCAACTTGTTCAACCTTTCTCTGTAACTTAGGTGCTGAAACCCAGGTAGCATTCTAGCAAATCTTCTCTGTACTCTCTCTATTTTGTTGCCATCTTTCCAATAATTCAGTGACCAGAACTGTACACAATACTCCAAATTTGGCCTTACCAATGCCTTGTACAATTTTAACATTACATCCCAACTCCTGGGTCTCAACCCTGGGTCCAGACCTACCCTTCTCCATAATTATATTGAAACTAATGGTATTGTGATCACTGGACCCGAAGTGCTCCCCAACACATACCTCCGTCACTTGACCTATCTCATTCCCTAACAGGAGATCCAACACTGCCCCTTCTCTTGCTGGTACCTCTACGTATTGCTGCAAAAAACTATGCTGCACACACTTTACAAACTCCAAACCATCTAGCCCTTTTACAGTATGGGCTTCCCAGTCTATGTGTGGAAAATTAAAATCTCTCACAATCACAGCCTTCTGCCCAACAGCAGCAGCGAGAAGAGAGCATGGCCTGGATGGTGAGGTTCTTTGTGATGGATTCTGCTTTCTTGTGTCACCATTCATTGTAAATGTGGACAATGATGTGGAGGATTTTGTCTGTGATAGACTTCATAATCTACCAGAACTCAAGCTCTGAATCAGCAGGGAACTTGGTTACGATTTTTATTCCCAGGCAAAAATTTCAGCCCAATTTGCAGTGTCCAGTCTGAGACTGGTAGCATGAACTCCACCTGCTGATGACACCTGAAACTCATTAAGGTATCAAAAACGAATTTCCAGTGCAAAACTTCAAGAGAAGTCAATGGAAAGGTACAAATGTGGGCTAAGTGCAGGGATACAGATGCTACAGAAGTCATTGGGTTACAATGCAAGTGTAGGGGCTGACTGCTGCATCGAAATCTGCATGATTCTCATGGTTTTCTGAAGAGAATTAATCCCAAGGAAAGAATGTTCCCAGTGATGTACCGGACAATGTAAATAATGTAAACATCTTAAGTTCTCAATTGACCTATGTAGGTATCTTAGACCCTAAAAAATGTGGTATTTTTATAAAACTAAATCATCTTTTACTGTAGGTTCTGCTTTGTATTTGGAGTTTTCATCTGAGTTCATGTAAAGTGCACAGAAAAACAGGAACTGCATGTTTTCCTTATTGGAAAAATGTTTGTATTGCTCTGCACAGTTATTCTACTGTACTGATCTCCCTGCCTTTGGTAGCCGACATCTACTCTTTCATATACTGGAAGCTAATCAAAACATCTGTGGCTGAGATGTTAAATTGAGCTCATATCTTCTCCAGGTGCCAATAATTCCACAGTTGTTGATTTGAAATAGAGTCATATAAAACTACAGCACAGAACCAGGCCTTTCAGCATACCCTGCCCATGTTGAACCATTTCAACTGCCTAGTTCCATTGACCAACATCCAGACCATATCCCTTAATACCCCTCTCATCCAAGTACATATCCAAACTTCTCTTAAATGTTGGCAACTCGCTCCTCACTTACACCACCCTGAGTGAAGAAGTTTCTCCTCATGTTTCCCTTAAACATTTCACCTTTTACCTTTAACCCATGATTTCTAACCTCAGTAGAAAAGGCCTACTTGTTTTTATCCTATCTATACCACACCACTCATAATTGAGTACATCTCTATGAAACCTCACCTCAATCTACTAAATTATAGGGAATAAACTTCTAACCTATTCAGTTTTTCCTTAACTGTACTCTTTCAATTTTCTGTACATCTTTCCTACAGGTAGGTGACCAAAATTGCACACCATACTCCAAATTAGGCTTCACCGACTGTGCTTCAACATAACTTCCTATCTCCTGTATTCAACATTTGATCTATGAAAGCCAACGTGTCAAAAGCATTCTTAATGACCCAATCTACCTGTGAATTGAATTGAATTGACTTTATTTCTTACATCCTTCACATATGTGAGGAGTAAAAATCTTTACGTTATGTAAAGATTAGTAAACATCTGTGATGCTACTTTCAATAAATTATGGACCGGTATTCACAGATTCCTTTGTTCTACCACACTCCTCAATGCACTACTGTTTACCATGTAAGACCTAGCCAGGTTAGTGTCCCAAAGTCCAACACTTCACACTTGCATTTCTCAGACAATTTTTCCAGCTGGTCCAGATCCCTCTACAAGCTTTGATAGTCTTCCTTCTCATAGTCCACTACACCCCCAATCTTGGTGTCATCCAGAAATTTGCTGATCCAGTTAACCACATTATCGTCCAGATCATTGATATAGATGACAAACAACAACAGACCCAGCAGTGATCCCTGCAGCACTCCTTCCGGTATATTTTTCCCTCCCCTTCCATCGTCTTCTATTGCCCACTCTGGCCTCTTAGCTCTTCTCCTCACCCATCTATCACCTCCCTCTGATGCCCCTCCTTCTCCCATGGCCCACTCTTCTCTCATATCAGATTCCTTCTTCTCCAGCCCTTTTACTTCTCCCACCTACCTGGCTTCACCTATCACCTTCTAACTAATGCTCATTTCTCATTCCCACATTTTTATTCTGGCGTCTTCCTCCTACATTTCCAGTACTGAAGAAGGGTCTTGACTCAAAACATCGACTGCTCATTCACTTCCATACCTACTGAGTTCCTGCACTATTTGGTGTGTGTTGTTAAAGACAAGTCACATAGTTGACAGTAGAAGGAACACTTTCAACTTCAACTTTCATGTAATAGATGGTCTTAAGAAATGGCAAAAAGTAGCAAATAGAATTTGATCCACTGAAGCACCAGGTAAGCCATTTAGGGAGGTGGAATAAGGCAAGGGAACATATGCTGAGATGCAGTCTCTGAGAAGCATTAAAGAACAAAGGGACCATGGAGTCCATGTTCACCAATCCTTTCAAGGTAGAAAGACAGGTAAATTCTGGTTAAAAAAGATCAGAGGGTGCTTCGTTTTATATGGGGAGACATTTAAGAGCAAGAAGATTACAGTGAAGATTAACGATTAGCTTTATTTATCAGATGTACATTAAAACATAGAGTGAAATGTGATGTTTTGCATCAGCAGCCAACATAGTTCAAGGACTGAGCGTGTGCAGCTTGCAAATCTCGCTGCACTTCCAACATCCACATTGCATGCCCACAACTGATTCATCCTATGTCTTTGGATTGTGAAAGGAAACTGGAGCACCCCGAGGAAACCCACAAGATCACAGAAGGAAGTACAAATTCTTCACAGAGAGCAGTGGGAATCGGTGATCACTGGCACTGAAAAGTGATTGTGGTAACTGGTGTGCTACTGTGCCAATCTAATATTAATAACATAATTCTGTATGTAGAATGTCAATACAAAGATGTGGACAGCAAGAAAGATGAAGAAAAGCTTTGGAGGGATACAATAAGGTAAGTAAACAGGCTAGGATATGCAAGATGGAAAATAATATGGAAAAATTCTGGTAAAAATGTAGAAAAGCAGAGTTTATTAAAATATTGAATAGAATTTACCATATTTCTTACATCATTCACATACATGAGGAGTAAAGAATTTTACTTCTCATGTTTCCTCATGCTGAGAGATTGAAAAATGTTGATGTTCATTATGAACTAATGTCCTTTTACACAAGTTAGTGGAAGTTAAAGATCAGGTGCAGAAAGCAATTAGGAATACAAATAGTTTGTGAGTCTTTATCAATTACAAGAGTAAAGATGTTTAATTACAATAAAATTAAATTTCAATGAGACTGCACATGGAATACTGTGTGCATGCCCGGTGTCAATACCACAGATATACAGACGAATTACATGCACGTGTACAACAGAGGTTTATCAGACAGATTCCTAGAATTACAATTTGGCCAATGAGAAAAGATTGAGCAGTTTAGCACAATGAGAGGGGATATGACAGAAACATTCAGCACACGACAGGTCAACTGCAGAACTCATATTTATCTTGGGTAGTTCCATTTTCAATCTTTTAGAGTCCTAACGTACTTACTTGCATGTTGGGACATGTCCTAAGTTCAACTTACATCTGCAGTCACAGAAAAGATACAGTGAAGAAGATGCAATCAAGATTTATAGGTCTGAAATTTGCTGGAATTACCTGAGGAAGTAACAGGCAGGATAGACAAAGGAGAATCAATAGATGTTGTTTACTTGTATTTTCAGAAGACCTTTGACAAGAGCCGCTGATTGGCAGGAGGTAAAAACTGGAAATGAGGGGAACCATTTCTGGTTGGCTGCTGGTAATTAGTTGTTTTCTGCCAATGTCAGTGTTGGATGATCTGGATGACAGAACCTATGGGTTTGTGACCAAGTTTGCAGATGATACAAAAATAGGTCAGGTAGTGTGGAGGAAACATGGAGTTCAGAGAAGGATTTGGACGGATTAGGAGAATGACAAAGAAGTGGTAGATGGACAATAGTGTACGATCATGCGTATTACAGAAGAATTAAAGAAATAAACTATTTTTCTAAATTGGTAGCAAGTTCAGAAATCAGAGGTGCAAAAAGACTTGAGAATCCTGGTGCAGGATTACCGAAAGGTTAAATTGTAGATTAAGTTGATAGAAAGGCAAATGCAATGTTGCTATTCATTTCAATAGGATTAGAATATAAAAGCAAGGATCTAAGGCTGAGGCTTTATAAAGCATTGGTCAGATCACATTTAGAATATTAAGAGTAGTCTTGGGCCCCATATCTAAGGAAGGATGTGCTGGTATTGGAGAGCGTTCAGAGGAGGTTTATAAGAATGATCCCAGGAATGAAAGGGTTAACATATGATTCAAGGTTCAAGGTTCATTTATTATCAAAAAATGTATAAATTATACAACCTTGAGATTTGCTTGCTCACAGGTAGCCACAAAGCAAGAAACCCAAAAAAACAAATTAAAGAAAAAAACAAACAACAATAAAAATAAATGACCAACAGTCAATTCACAACAGAAAGAAAAAAAAAATCATGCAAACAAGTGAAGCAAAAAAACAACAGCATTCTGAGCCAAAATTGAGTCCTTGGATCCGAACCCCGGAGTAGCCGGAGTAGGCCCAAAGCCTCACTTATCAATTCATCATACTGGATGGAGCACGATGGAGCACAGCAGTCAGGGCAGTCTTCATAGCCTCAGTGCCATGGAGATGACCATCGCGAAGAGCGAGTGAAATCGGCTCTCGTCCTGACTGACACCCTGTCTTTTCAGTCTATCTGGGCCGGCACTTGGATTGACTCAACGACAGTACAGCAGTAGGCTTCAGTACCCTGAAGAAAGGAGTGAAGATTGCGGAGAGCGAGCAAAATCGGCTCTCACCTACAATTTGAGTGATATTTAAATTGTACCTCACATTAGGACCAGGCACCACTGCTGCGAATGGCTCCTCACACTACGACCCAGGCACTGCTTGAAAAGGACCCCAGGCCTAGACCATACCGTTCAACGACTCACTGCAGGCCGATACTTCGTCTTCCAGCCCGAAGCCACTCTCAAGCTTTTCAGATCAGCTCGGCATGTAGGGCAATCCAACCTTGCACCCGGGCCAACTGTACGGGCATTGGAACTCCACCTGCAATTATTCTGTAACACCCTACAAACTCTGTGCATCCAACGAACTCACCTTGCCATCACTCGCCCCCTGTCTCTTTGCAGTGAATACTTAACATAATTTACCACCAAAAAGATATTTTTAGTGATTTTAGTGATTCAGGGAGCAGTGTCTCAGAAAGGCAGCGTCCATTATTAAGCACCTCCAGCACCCAGGGCATGCCCTTTTTTCATTGTTACCATCAGGTAGGAGGTACAGAAGCCTGAAGGAACACGCTCAGCGATTCAGGAACAGTTTCTTCCCCTCTGCCATCCGATTCCTAAATGGACATTGAACCCCTGGACACAATCTCACTTTTTTTAATAGACAGTATTTCTGTTTCTGCCCTTTAAAAAAAAATTATTCAATATATGTACAGTATACTGTAATTGATTTACTTGTTTATTTTAAATATTTTTTTATTTATTTCTGCCTGAATGTAGACATGAAAGGCCATGACATCCAGGCTCTGAATCATGGGCTGCAGTTGTTTTCCATAGCATCCAAGACAACTTGAAGGAGCAGTTCCTCAGAAAGGAGGTGTCCATTATTAAGGACACCCAACTCCCATGGCATGCCCTCGTATTGTTACTATCAAGAAGGAGGTACAGAAGCCTGAAGGCACATACGCTCAGCAATTCAGAAACAGCCTCTTTCCCCCGCCATCCGTTTTCTAAATGGACATTGAACCACAAACACTAACTCACTCTTTTATTATTTCTGTTTTTGCACTATAATTCTTAATTTAACTATCATGTATATAATATATATACATAAGCTTACTGCAATTCATATCTTTTATATTTACCATGTATTGCATTGTACTGCTGTTAGTAAGTTAAAAAATCTCACTGGTGGGATTGATACTGATTCTGATTCAATCTGCAGAGACATGACATGCCAAATATATTCCAACTGTGTTGTAAATTTGCAATGATTACTCTTTGATAGGCTTCTGGCAGGATGCTGTTGGCTCTGAGTGGTGAGTGTACCTGAGTCTCCACCTTAACAGTCTCTGACATCTTGTTGGCTGAGAAATACTTAATTACAGTTTTTAAATGCCTCTGATAGACATTGTGACGACAGACCAAATTATCAGAAGATTGATGCCGATAAGACGACAATGGGGGAACATTCAGAAATGTTAATGAGAGACGAGAGGGATTAACGAAAAGGAGACACAGTTCCGAGTATTGTCAGAGACCGGTTGCTTTGAACCCTGAACTGTTTGAAGTTTGATGGACAGGCGATACCCCAGCAGGGGGATAAAAAGGGACAGGTTCGCTAAGGCAACAGACACACGACACCACGAGGTAACGAGACTCTGGAAGTGGTGTGCCCCCACAAGTTGGTGAGTGTTTCGGAGGTCTGATCGCAGGACCAGCCATAGACGCACAGGGTGGAAAGATACGGTCAAGCGGGAACCCGGTGTGTGTGTCCGCCCTTGCCTAGGTGCCGGGTTCACTGCAGAAGAACGATCGTATCTGGAACGGACGGGTCACAGTCGGTGACCTCAGAAGACATTACAAAGGGCTCGCCCGAAAGCTAACTGCGAGGAACATCAAAGGTCTGTTTGGAATCCGATTTGCATATTCATTCGTTCTCTCTCTCTCTCCCCCCAACAGCATGACGGCGATTACTGCGAAATGAACTAAACTGAACTCTGTCACTTGTGACTGATCATTTTACCCCTAGACTGCGATAGAGCTTGATTGATCCTACTATCCTAGTTCTGTGTACATGTGTGTTTATTCATTGCTAACCTGTTGCATTTATATCCTTACTATTAGAGTACTGTGTTACTTTTTTCTTTAATAAAACTTTCTTAGTTCCAGTAATCCAGACTCCAACTAAGTGGTCCATGTCTGCTGGTTTGGCAACCCAGTTACGGGGTACGTAACAACATATTTAAAAGCTAAGCAGCAGCAAAACATAAACACAAGAGTTTCTGTGGAAGCTGGACATCTTCAGCAGTGCACACAAAATGCTGGAGGAACTCAGCAAGTCAGGCAGCGTCTATAGAGGAGAATAAACAGTCAATGTTTTTGGTTGAGACATTTCATCAGAACTGGCATTGGAACATTGAGTGAATATTGGTATCAACATTTCTATATTATTTAAGAAGTAACTTCATTTTTAAAAAACACACATAAAATGTTCGAGGAACTCAGCATGTCAGTGGCCTCTATGGAGCGAAATAAACAGTCTGCATTTTAGACCAACGCCCCAATGCCAGTCCCAATGAAGAGTCTCAGCCCAAAATGTTGACTGTTTATTCCTGTTCCTAGATGCTGCCTGACTTGTTGAGTTTCTCCGGCATTTTATGTGCGATGTTTAAAAACTGAGATACTTTTGAAATATACAGAAATTTAAAAAATTACAAAAAGAATTAAGAAACATTGATACAATGTGAAAGTTGCATTTGAACAGACTCTTAAATAGGCAAGGATACAGTTCAAATGCAGGCAAACAGGGTTAGTTAAGATGGGTCAAAAGGTGGGGATGAATGTGGTGAGCCAAGGGCATTGTGTCTCTGCCGTCCTCTATACTTTAATGACCTATCCTTGCTCCAACTTCTTCCATCAGATCAGAAGAATATGGTTGCTCTTCAAAAACCACTTCTGTCTGTCCATCAATCTGCACAATTATTATTATTATATTTATTTTTGGTCCTTGCTATAACAATGCCATTGTCACAAATTTGTTGATAAAACAAATCT
The DNA here is from genome assembly GCF_030028105.1 of Mobula birostris. Lineage (NCBI taxonomy): Eukaryota > Metazoa > Chordata > Chondrichthyes > Myliobatiformes > Myliobatidae > Mobula > Mobula birostris. The sequence goes on along the minus strand of NC_092390.1, from coordinate 29,960,929 downwards.
GCTTTAACAAATTTTCCTAAGCTATCGGAGTGACCCTAGTTTCTAGTGCTCTCTGGTTCCAGGATTGCAAATGACATTATATAAACTTTTACTTCTTTGTATCATAATTGACCATCCAGTTAAGAACTGAATTGAATAGAAAAGTAAGCAAATACACTGCCAAATACAATGTCCATTTATTATGGATAAAGCAATTTTATTCAATACCCTCCCACAACACTGCTAATACAAACTCCATGGAAAACTAAAACTTCCTGTTATGAAGGTTAGTTGTTTTTATCTCATACTCAATGCTGCAAATTCACATAATAATACACTAAATTAATTTCCTGTTTAACTAGAAGTAAGCCTAAGAGAAGTACTTCAGAATCAAAATTATACTTGACTGCACTGTTCACCAACTAAATATAATAATGTCCAAAGCCTAACAATAACAATTTGCATTAACATAATATATCTAATGTCATAAAATGAAGTTATCAAACAGGGGCATTACATACAAAATATTAGGGCAGAGGATGTAATTTTTTAAGGATGACTGTAAAGAATAGAAAGGTTAAAGGCATAGGTTAGGGGTACTTAGGGAGGTGAAGAAAAGTCCAAGAGAGTAGAGTAGATGGGCAAGAGCCCAGACTTTGGAGACCGAGGAGGCTGAAGAGGGTTATAAAACTCAGCATTGTTGGTCAGTAAATCAAACCCTGGGATGTTTGTCATCAATTCTATTATATAACCACATTAATGGTTATTACAATGAAATAGAAACAAAATAGAAGACTGAAAGAATTGAAACAAGGCAATTTTACAACACTTACAGCATTATAACTTATTACACACCTTGCCATTGCTAATTTGGCTCAAGGAAATTAGAAATGATTTAGCATTAACTGTCTACAATATTGCTGAGTTCATATGTAGAATATGATCCAAAAACACTCTCTCCTTCCACTTAAATTCCATCAGAAGTATGACAGGTACTGGAACTGTGTTGACATACTGGAGTTTAGGATGTGTCAAAAATGTACAGGGAAAGAGTGAGCATGCAGAACTCTATATCACATAAAAACTGAGAGCCTTCTTAATCTATGGTACTGTTGAGTCACCCCAATGTGCCATTTCCTTATAGTTTACAACGATTTGGTAGTGGTCCTGAATTCCAACGAAGTATGTTGAACTGCAGTGCTAAGGGAAGGCACCTTTGAATGCAGCCTATGACAGTAGCACTTACTAACACCATTATCAACAATGTCAGGAGACGCTGTGCTCAGGAAAGCAGACACTGACACTGGATAAGAGAGCTTGTGTTAGGGAAATTAATTTGCTAAGGAATTTCAATTAAAATTGGTCACTAATAAATTGGGCACAGACCTCCAAGTGACTACAGAATACTTTTATTCATGAATAAGGGAAGAATGACTCACTAACAGTGCAATCATTAAGTCTCCCAAAGAACAAAAGTCACAGCCTTTTTATACATGCACATAGAAAGTCAATTACATCAGTCAAAGTTGGAAAAATTCAATCCTGTGCGTCTTATCAATTCCCATGAAAATTCCAGAGACAGTCTCTTTTCTGCAAAAACACACAGAGATAGGTTGTCAGAATATCTTTGAAACTAAGACAGATTACTGCAAGCTTGCTGAGAACCCAGGCCAAGTGGTGAGTCCTTATTTAGAATATAAAGAAGACTCATTAAATCTTTAGATCCAGTAAGTCATTGAAGTACTAATGTATAATTTGTTTTATATGTCAGTACCGGACAGGTAAAGGAAAACCATACACACTCTGTTCACTTGTCTCCATCTTGTTTACACTGCTGTTTACGATCAGTACTAGGCATTTTGCTAATTAAAGGAACGTGCAGGGTGTTAACAACTCAGATATTTTATCCTTTATTCAGAATTTTCTTCCACAATTAGATCATGTAGCCTCGCGGTGTACAGCTAAAAGGACAACGCCACGATTCTCTGCTGATTAAGCAATTCAGATACACAATCCTATAGCCTCACAATAGTATTTACCCAACCCAGTTGGCCAAATTCCTCCATAGCTGGGGAGCTTCACAATGGAGAGCTTCATAGCTATCATGCAGACTCTACATTAGTAAAAGCTTCTCTGCATACTCCTGGATACAGATAGTTGCGAAGGAAGGTAAAAGGAACAAATCTTGGCCAATGGACTAGTTAACAAATTACAAGAGGATCTGAAGATGGTTTATGCAACTAGGGGCTTGTGAAGTTTGTGGGAGTTCCAGGTGCAAGTCTAGCACACCCAACATCATATATGGTGTAACTGAGAAATAATTATTTCAACTGATGTCAAATTAATCGATAAATACTTAGTTAAACCAAAAAAAAAAGCAATGAAATCTATAGTTGATCATGCAGAAATACAGAATTACTTGGTCCCTGACTCAGTCAATTTGGTTTTATTTTATCAGGTGCAATTTTTTCATCCCTTATACAGGCTTAAAAACAACTGGGATTTGTTTTGCTGATTTCATATACAAGGTGTCAATATTTGTACTGGATCTTTAAGTCAAGGTATCCTTAACCACTGAAATACAAACTGATTTCTTCTTGAAAAATGGTCTGCTCTGTAATGTAAGTCAAGAAAAAAGCAGTTTCTTTGTCAATCTGCTTTTATCAAGAAACATATAATCTGAATGATAAAAAGAAAAAGAAAAATAATTACAATAGCAAGAAATTCACAGCTCTTCTTTAGATCATAATGATTTATGAGTTCTTTAAGAAATGGAGGTGGCTATAATTTAACACCTCATCCTGCAGAACATCATCCTTACAATGCATTATTCATTCAATGCTTGATTGAAATTTCACCTTGGATTATGAGTTTATGTCCTGGAGTGAAGTTTAGAGTAATATTTTTTCTGTTTAAAGACAAAAGGACTATCAAATAAAATAAGTTGACATGTATGGTTAAATAACCACAAACTTTCAATACACTGTCATTATCTCTTGTATCTACTGATTCATAACAGTTTTCTCCCACTCATTGTTCAGGTACAGTGTTGCTGCTGACTACCTAACACAGGCTGGAATTACCCTTGTTGTCAATTCACAACTATTAGAACCTAATTTTTCGGTCATCTAAGAAAACTGACTTACTATTCTGTGGTAAAGAAGGGAAATGCAATGTTGGCATTTATTTCAAGGGGAATAGAATGTAAAAGCAAGGAGATGATGCTGAGCCTTTAAAGGACACTAGTCAGGCCGCACTTTGAGTACTGTCAATAGTTTTGGGCCCCATATCTCAAAACGGATGTATTGTTATTGTAGAGTCCAGAGGAGGCTCATGAGAATGATTCCAGGAATGAAGGGGTTAACATATGAGGAGTGTTTGGCAGCTTTGGGCCTGTACTCACTGCATGGGGATCTCATTGAAAGCTACTGAATGTTGAAAGGACTAGATAGGGTGTATATGGAGAGGATGTTTCCTATGGTGGGGGTATCTAGAACTAGAGGGCACAGCCCCAAAATTGAAGGATGACCCTTTAGAACAGAGGTAAGGGGGAATTTTTTTTAGCCAGGGAGTAGTAAACCTGTGGAATGTTCTAGCACAGACTGGGTGGAGACCAAGTCCATGCATATATTTAAGGTGGAAGTTGATTATTTCCTGATTAGTCAGGGATTCGAAGGATATGGCGAGAAGGCAGATGTATGGGGTTGAGTGGAATCTGGGATCAACCATAATGGAATGGCAGAGCAGACTCAATGGGTTAAATGGCCTAATTCTGCTCTTATGTCTTATGATCTTATATGTACGTCCTGTCCATTTAACTGCATGGATTTCTCTAGTTAAATCATACCTCTCAGAGAGCATATGCACTATCCAGGAAGGTCTTAACATTCTAAACTGAAACAAAGAAATAAAGAAAATATGCACAGAAAATGGTCACAGAATTAAACTATGCCCATTCCTTCTACAGACAGTATACCAACTTTATGTTGACAAGCTAATAACAAAATGGTTGTATGCACTAACTTATAGTGTCAACAGCAAGACCTGTTGAGCGTAGTTTGTACCTTCTTTCACTTGATCCAAGCCACAAACTCAGTAAAGCTCTCAGTTCCCTGATACTTCAAGAATGAATACATTTCCTTTTTAATTACCCCCAGTGAACTCGGCAAGATGTTTTTGAAATAGCTTAGGGTGAGCCAGAATCTACCGTATAATTTCTGCATGTAAAGGGGTAAACAGGAGCTGCATGAATGCCAAGGAACATACAAGATACTTGCTGTAAAATATACACAGTCAGCCCTCCATATCCGCAGGGGTTTGGTTCCGGGACCCCCCACTGACACCAAATTCCACAGATGCCCAAGTTCCGTATATGAAATGGCGCAGTATTTGCATATAACCTACGCAAATCCTCCCGTATACTTTAAATCATCTCTAGATTACTTATAATACCTAATACAATGCAAATGCTATGTAAATAGTTGTTATACTGTATTGTTCAGGGCATAATGACAAGAAAAAGAGTCTGTACATGTTCAGTACAGACGCAACCATCGTAGATCTTCTGGGAACGCTGATGCTGCCTCGGCATTAGCCGATGCCGATTCTCCCGTGATCTTTAAGTTCTTGAGGCTGTAGCGCTTTACATAGCCAGCCAGCCATCCCTTACTAGCCTTAAACTCCTTCCTCTCACTCACAATAGAAGTAGCAAACAAATGAGACGAGAAGCGAACAATGCTCAAACAATGAGTAATATTCTTAATTATCTCTAGATTACAGTACTTATAATACCTAATACAATGGAAATGCTATGTAAATAGTTGTTACACTGTATTGTTTGGGGAATAAGGACGCTTTGGAGGAGGCTCAATAATATTAATGTCAGGATCTGTACTCAAACAACGAGTGCTGGAGAGAGAACCTCCGGGTTTTTTTTTCGATCCCGATCCGTGGTTGGTTGAATCCACGGATACGGAGAGCCGACTGTATATTTTAATAGGGCAGGCAAAAGAAAGGTGAGTTTACATAATGAAATACTGAGTACGTTGCAAAATTCAGCTGAAAATCAGTATGAAATATAGAATTGGAATGGAAAAGCCGACACTAACTTTGCATAAAGATTTGATCAGAAGTAGAAGACCACCATATGCAGTGTGAAAGTAACGTCCACTCCATTACAGTGCTTTGGAATGCAACCTCGTCAATAATCCGGTGACTATTGTAGCATCCGCAAAAAACGCCCAATGACTGTGTGCTGCATTGGGAGTTCTGGCACTTGTCTTGCAAGTTCAAAGAGTTGTGTTGTAAGCATTGACATGAGAATTGAAAGTGGTTTCTAGAAATATTTTTTCAATCAGACTATGAGACCATAAAACATAGCAGCAGGATTAGGTCATTTTGCTCATCGAATCTGCTACACAATTACATCATGGCTAATTTATTATCTCTCTCAAACCCATCCTCCTGCCTTCTCCCTGTAATACTTGACACCCTGATTAAACAAGAACGTATAAACACCTGCCTTACATATACCCAATGAGTTGGTGAGCACAGCCATGTGCGGCAATAGGTTCCACAGACTCATCATCCTCTAGCAAAGAAAATTTTTCCTCATCTCTGTCTAAATGGATGTCCCTCTGTTCTAAAACTGTGCCCTCTGATCCTAGACTCTATCATTGTAGGCAACATCATCTCAGCATACACTCTATCTAGGCTTTTCAATGTTTGATATGTTTTAAATAGATTCCACCCCGCCCCCATTCTTCTAAAATCCTGACAGTACAGGCCCAGAACCATCAAAACACCCCTCATATGTTAACCCTTTAATTCCTGGGATTATTCTCACGAACCTCCGCTGGACTCACTCCAATGCCAGCACATTTTTTTCTTAGGTAAGAGGCCCAAAATTGCTCACAATACTCCAAGTGCAGTCTGACCAATGCATTATAATGCCTCAACACTACGTTCTTCCTTTTGTATTCTTGTCCTCTTGAAATTAACACTAACATTGCATTTGCCTTCCTTATCACTGACTCAACCTGCAAGTTATCTTTAGGGGAACAGGGAAAGGACTCAAGTCCCTTTACACCTCTATTTTTAAAAAAAATTATCTCCATTTAGAAAATAGTCTCTGCCTTTATTACGTCTACCAAAGTGTACATCCATACACTCTCCAACACCATATTCCATCTGTTAATTCTTTGCCCATTCTCCCACTCTTAAGTCCTTCTGTAGATACACTGTTTCCTCAACACTATCTGCCCCGCACCTATCTTCATATCGTCCGCAAACTTGGCCACAAAGCCACCAATTCCTTCATCCGAATTATAGACATAACATAAAAAAAGCAGTCCCAACACTGGCCCCTGCGGAACACCACTGGTCACCAGCAGCCAATCATAAAAGGCCCCCTTTATTCCCACTCTTTGCCTCCTCAGTCAGCCAATATTCTATCCATGCTAGTATCTTCCAGTAATACTATGGTCTTTTATTTTGTTAAGCAGCCACGTGTGGCATCTTGTCAAAGGCCTTCTGAAGATCTAAATAAACAACATCTAGTAACTCTCCTTTGTCTATCCTGCTTGGTGTTTCCTCAAAGAATTCCAAAAGATTTGTCAGGCACAATTTCCCTTTAAGGAAACTATGGTGACTTTGGCCTACTGTACTTTGGTCTCCAAGTATCCCAAAACCTCTTCCTTAATAATAAACACCAACATCTTTCCAACTACTAAAGTCAAGCTAACTGACCTATAGTTTCCTTCCTTCTACCTCCCTCCTTTCTTATAGGGTAGAGTAACGTTTGCAATTTTCCATTCCTCTAGTGATTCTTCAAAAATCATTACTAATGCCTCCACAGTCTCTCCAGCTACCCACTTTAGGACCTTGCGGTGTAGTCCATCTGGTCCAGTTGACTTATGTACCCTTAAACTTTTCAGTTTCCCAAGCACCTTCTCCTTAGTAACAGCAACAACATGCATTTCTGCCCTCTGACACTCCTGCAATTCTGGCATACTGCTAGTGTCTTCCACAGTGAAGGCTGATGCAAAATACTTGAGTTTTTCCACCTTTTCTATGTATCCCATTACTTTCTCTCCAGCATAATTTTCCAGTGGTCCATTATCTACTCTTGTCTCTCTTTTACTCTTTACACACTTGAAAAATATTTCTGTATCCTCCTTTTTATATTATTAGCTAGCTTACCTTCATATTTCACCTTTTCTCTCTTTATAGCTTTTTAGATGTCTTCTATCGATTTTTAAAAGCTTCCCAAGCCTCTACCTTCCCACTAATTTTTGCTATATTATATGCCCTCTCTTTTGCTTTTATGCTGTCTTTGACTCCCCTGTCAGTTAGTTGCTTCATCCTCCCTTATACTTCTTCATCTTTGAGATTATATATCTGAAGAAGTTTTGTATCCTTTTGTATAATATTGACTATCTTACTTTCATATTTCATCTTTTCTTCTTTAATTGCTTTTTTAGTTACCTTCTATTCATTTTTAAAAGCTTTGCACTCCTCTACCTTCCCACTAATGTTTGCTTTATTATATGCCCTCCCTTTTGCTTTTATGCTGTCTTTGACTTCCCTTGTCAGCCACGGTTGCCTCATCCTCCCTGTAGAATACTTCATCTTTGGGATCCTGCGCCTTATGAATTGCTCCCAGAAACTCCAGCCATTGTTGTGATAGCTATTTGCTTCTACCTCAAGATTGCTAAATTTGTTTTCTAAATAGCAGCTGTCACTTGAAATGTCACAAACAGTTGTAAGCAAACTTTCAACAATATTGCATTGTTTAACTTCTGATCATAAATGAAAGTCAATCTTCAGTTCTTAAAATGTAAATGGAATTTCCACTTGAAGTTTAAAGACACTATTTACAGAAAAGCTTTGCAAATAGGCTCCGTATTTTGAAGTCTGTAAAAAGTCATTGTTACAAGTTTACTGTTGTGGACTGTATCAAAGATGGTGATGAATCAATATACAAGAGAGCAGATTGAAAATTTAGCTGAGTGGTGTAATAACAACCACCTCTCACTCGATGTCAGTAAGTCTAAGGAACTGATTGTAGACTTCAGGAGAAGGAAACCAGAGGTCCATGAACCAGTAATCATTGAAGGATCAGAAACTTTAAATTCCTGGGCAACACTATCTCAGAGAACATGTCCTGGACCCTTCATATAAATATAATTGCAAAGAAAGCTACTTCTTCAGGAGTTTGCTGAGATTTGTCAGGTCATCAAACACCTTGGCAAACTGCTATAGATGTGTGGTGGAAAGTGTGCTGATTGGCTGCATTATGACCTGGTAAGTGAACACCAATGCCTTTGAGTGGAAAATCCTACAAAAGGTGGTCAGTACAGCCCAGTATATCATGGGTAAAACCCTCCCAACCATTGAGCTCATCCATATGAAAGTTGCTGTAGAAAAGCAACATCCATCATCAAAGATCCTCACCACTCAGGCCATGCTCTTTTCTCACCACTACCATCAGGCAGAAGGTACAAGTGACTCAGGACTCACACCACTAGCTTCAAGAACAGCTACTATCCCTCAACCATCAGGCTCTTGAACAAAAGAGGGTAACTACACGCATTTTATTTCTGGTATTCCCACAACTGATGATCTCACTTTAAGGACTGTTGTCCATTGATCCTGTTTATAGTTACTGTTTTATAGGTTTGTTAAGTATACTCACAGGAAAACAGCCTCTGGGCTATATCCTTATGTATATTGTTACGTACCCCGTAACTGGGTTGCCAAACCAGCAGAAATGGATCAGTCAGTTGGAGTCTGGATTACTAGAACTAAGAAAGTTTTATTAAAGGAACAAGCAACACCGTACTCTAATCAAAAGGATAATAAATGCAACAGTTCAGCAATGATAAACACACATGTACACAGACTTAAGATAACAGGATCAATCAAGCTCTATCGTTGTCTAGGGGTAAATGACCAGTTTCAAAGTGATGCAAAGTTCAGTTCAATTTAGTTCAGTTCAGTTCGCAGTAATCGCTGCCGTGGGAGATGGACAGTGTGGGGGAAGGAGAGAGAGAGCAAAACGAATGAATATTCAAAAACGGCTTCCACACAGACCTTCGCAGTCAGCTTTCGGGCGAGTCCTTTGTGATGTCATCTGAGGTCACCGACCGTGACCCCTCCGCTTCCAGATACGATCGTTTCTCTGCGGTGAACCTGGCACCCAGGCAAGGGTGGACACACACCAGGTTCCCGCCAATGGTGCCTTTCCACCCTGTGCGTCTATGGCCTGGTCCCGCAACCGGCCTTCCAAAACTTCCCACCGACTTGTGAGAGACGCACCGCTTCCAGGGTCTCGTTACCTTGGGGTGTCGTGTGTGTCCTGCCTTAGCGAACCTGTCCCTTTTTATCCCCCCTGCTGGGGTATCGCCTGTCCATCGCTTCAAACAGTTCAGGGTTCACAGGGGGAGCCGATCTTGACAGCTCTCCTTCCTTCATTAACATCTCCAAATGCTGCTCCATTGTTTTCCTTATCTCTCTCTCCTGAAGACAGGTGGCAGACCAACTGCTGATCCCACTGGTGCCAGCACAGGACAGCTAACATCTTAATCTATGTGTATTCTCATCACAATATACTCTAATAATAAAATTTACTTCGAACTTTGAATTGCACCTGCTTTATTATTGCTCAAGATACAATAAAACAATGAGTTGTTTAATTTGGGGTGTTTCAAATACACAAGTTGACTTTTATGTTGCTTAGTTCAAGGTAGCTGGCAGAATCAGATGGATAAAATTGTTTCGCGTATCAATAACTGATGCGTTTATAGTTGAGAGTTTTATGTACTCAGAGTTAGCTTTACAGCATTAATGGTAGCTAGCTAAGATCACTGTCTCCAAAAGATGTATTAAGACTGTTTTTGTTAAAAAGATACATGAGGAAATATCACATGCTTGTGAAGTCACTCAAATGGGAGAAAAGTGCTATAAAAGAACTATATTTAAGGCAGAGATTGATAGGCTCTTGGTTGGACATGGCATCAAAGGTTATGAGGAGAAGGCTGGGAACTGGGATTGAGGAGGGAAAAAGGATCAACCATGATCGAATGGCGGAGCAGGCTTGATGGGTCAGAAGGCCTAATTCTGTTCCTATGTCTTATGGTCTTATCAATGTAAACACAAGTCCAGGCTTATTAGGAATGGGATAAGGAACATCAAAAAACATGGGAGAACTAGAATCCATTCCTCCAGCTTCAGTTTCTGTGATGGACAAGTTAATCTGCATCTGAGGTGTCTTTTTTCATTTATAGGAATAGTACCTGTGTTTTAGAAAACCTTAATCCTTATGTTTGAGAAATGCTTTGTGCTTTGAAAATGGTTTGTGTTTTAGAAATGGCTTGTAATTGGGAAATGTTTAAGGCAGAAATTCTTGGTGAGTTTTAAATGTGTTTTAAGAGTGTAGTCTGGATGTAAGTGTATATCATTGTAAATAAATGAACTGTGTTTTAAACTACTTTGTTAGCTGCAAGTATCTTCTCCTTGATAGGGAGAGGGGAGCCACCGCTTGAATAGTGGGTACCGGCAGCTAAACCTGCCGTGGCGAATAAACATGGCAGTTAACTAGTCTTTGAAGATTGGGTAGTTACAGCATAATTACTCTTTAGTGAGAGTACTTGTGACTTCTTATATCCTATAGGGCTTAAAGTCTTCGATTAAGTTTAGAACTTTGCAGTCAGCAAACGCAATACCATCACATTGCTATTCTGCAATCATCCCTGTTAGTGCCTCTTCCAATCCACTTGGCCAGCTCCTCTTTCATGCCATTCTAATACTCTTTACGCCACTGTAATAAGGATACATCCAGTTTCAGCTTCTCCTCCTCAAATAGCAAGGTGAATTCTTTCATATTATGATCACTGGCCCTCCAAGTGTTCTTCATCTTAAGCTCCTCTATCAAATCTGGGACATTACATAATGCCTAATCCAGAATTACCATTCCTTTTGTTGTGCATTCTACAAATTCCCTCTGTTGAGATCCAGCACCAACCTGATTTTCCCAATCAACCTGCTTTTGAAATCCCCCATGACTATTTCAACTTTGCTCTTTTATGTGCCTTTTCAATCTCCTATTGTAATTTGTAGCCTACATCCTGGATACTCTTGGAAGCCTGTATATAACTCCTATTAGGGTCTTTTTACCCTTTCAGTTTCTTAACTCTACCCTGAAGGATTCTACATCTTCCAATCCTACATCACTTCTTTCTTAGGATTTATTTTTTTTTTACCCCATCCCCGTTGCCTACCTGTCTACCTTTTTGATACAATGTGTGTCCTTGGATGTTAAGCTCCCCACTATGATCTTCTTTCAGCCTTGACTCAGCTATGCCCACAACATTACACCTCCCAATCTCTTACTGCACTACAAGATCACCTGCCTTATTTCATATACTGTGTGCATCCAAATATAACACCTTCAGTCGTGTATTCGGTACCCTTTTCGATTTTGGCTCCTGTTACACTTAAGCTCATCATACTGACTGCAATTTTGCCCTATCATCTGCCTGTCCTTCCTCATAGACTCACTACACACTGCATTTAGTTGTATACCAACTGCCCCATCCTTAGCCCTAACACTCTTGTGCCCTTTCCTCTTGCAAGTAAGTTTAGATGCTCTCCAACAGCTTGAGCAAACCTGCCCACAAGGTGCCCCCCAGGTTCAGGTGTAACCCCTTCTTTTTGTATAGGTCATACCATCCCTAGAAGAGATCCCAATGATCCAGTTTTCCCCAGTTTCTGTTGAGGCAGCTGATTCTTGTTTGTGCTGGCTTCATAAATAGCTTCAGATTTCAGCCTCTGGTTATGGAGGGAGAGGTGAGTTGGGAGTGTGTGTTGGAAGTAATGGGTTGAGATGGCTGACTGGCTGACTGGAAAATGGTGGAGAGAGAGAACATCAAGGAAAGAGCCAAGCTGTTGAAGGACGTTTTTGGTGAGAGTGGAAGTGAACTAGAGGTGGAGGTTGGTGGGAAAGAGGAACGGAATGGAAAGAGGAAGAAAAAGCAGAGGTGTGGGATATCGAACTCTGAGGAGTCAATGGATGATCAAAACAGGACAGCAAAACAATGGAAAGAAGACGAAATTAAAGCAAGTACAAAACTAAGTGAAGATGGGGTGTCTTTTGGTGATTGGAACCTGATTTGTTTGACAAAGATGCTCAACAAAATTATAGGTGAGATTAAAAGAGCAAAGATTTTATGAAATGGATTGCTATTGCTGATTTGTTGGGATAGTGCTCAGCAAGGCAAAGTGAAAAGATTAAGTAAAATAGATGGCAAAGAAGTACAATGCTCAATACCCGACAACAGAAAGTGGACTAGAGGAGTTATTTTGGGGATACCAACAAAAGTTACTATGGATGAGATTAAACAGAACATAAAAAGAGCAAAAATTGAGGCCAAATGTTTGAAAGTTACAAGAAATGGGAAAAAATGTGATAGTTTATTGGTAATGATTAACTTTGATGAAGAGAGATTGCTGACTAACGTTTACTTAGGGTATATGTATTATGCGGCTAGAATATATATACCGCTGCCTTTAAGATGCTATAAATGTCAGAAATTTGGGCACATTGTGATGGTCTGCAGAGGAAAACAAAGATGTAGGAGATGCGCTGGAGAACATGAATATGGGAAATGTGAAGTGGGAGCTAGGCTGAAATGCTGCAATTGTGGCAAGGAACACAGCACAGCTTATTGAGTATGCATTTATAGCAAGAAGGCGGCTGAGATACAATATGTAAAAGTAACTCTAATCAGTTATGCAGAGGCAGTGAAAGAATGTGCTAAAAAGGCTGTCAAGCAAACAAATACAGGGAATAATAAACTGGTGAATTGTGAGGGCTGTAATGTGAAAAATAAGGATACACTATTAATAAGTAGAAAGGGTTTCGTACTTTTTACGGTGGATGCAATTAATTGTTCAGCGCAAACAAGCAAAACAACTGAGAAAATTAAAATTATTGTCAAGTCTGCAGAAAAGTATCTTGGTATTAAAGGGATTAGGTGGGAAGAAGTCAAAGAAATGCTGAATGGAGGATCCAACAGTTCACAGGCAGGAGAGATAGAATCTTAATGGCAATATATTTATCGCAAATGGTCAAGAATTTAAGAAATATGTTTCAGAACTTGAGGAAAATCCTCAGATTTTATGGTTGAAGCCCAGGGTAAATGTGCAGAGCTCCAACAACAAATAGAAGTACCCGACAAGAACAACTGAGTTGGAAAGAGATTGGAAAATGGAGAAAATTATTACAAAGATACAAAAGGAAAAGGAATTTGTTGCAAAGTGAATTATCTACATTCGGATTATAAAATGAAAACATGGAAACAAATGAAGAAGAACTCCGAGGTCTCAGTAAACAACTGCAGGCTACGATCCAAGAAAAAGAAAACCTGAAAAAGCAGATAGACTTGGAAAAACAGCAATTTTAAAAGTATAACGTGCGAGAATTACTATTCTTTAACAAGACGATTTTCATCTTACAAGTGATGTAGATGAAATCAATGTAATTGAGGTAATGCAACTACATGAAAATGTGTGACAAAATTAGAGAAGAATAGCAGTTTGCAGCGTGATCTAATGAGCGTATTAAGCATTCACCAGGAACTGCAACTACAGAGTGATGCTAATAAAGAACAGCAGGCTGAACTAGATTGTCTAAAGTGGAGAACTCCAGGACATATTCGGTTGGAACACCACAAGTCCAGCAGGCGGCAGTAATGCACTGAAAAACTGGTTGCCAACCGCCATAAAACAAAAAAGAAGAAGAAGCTGCCTCTGGTTACTGGATTCTTCCTGTCCATACCCACTGTCTGAATCCCTTCTGTTCCCCTGCCTTCTGTTGCCTCATCTGAAGCCTTGCTTCGCCTTGCCTCGTCTGAAGCCTTGCCTCACCTGTAACCCTTGCCTGCACCGCTGTCAAGTTCAATTGCTGGAGCAAGATAAGGAACTGTCTATTGTTGTTTTGAGCTGTCTGTGTCCACGCCTTCACTAGGTAGGTCTGGCCGTTTGCCGCTACCTAGTGTTGAGAAACTGTCTGTATCCATGCCTTCGCTAGGAAGGTCTGGCCGTTTGCCGCCACCTAGTATTGGGAACCATCTCGTTGTATTCTGCATTCTGCGTAGAGTTCCGGCCCCACGTCCTGTTTCCAAGGAGGGGTCCCGGCTCTGCGTTCCTGTCTCTCCCTCGACCAAGGCTCTGTGTTCCTGTCTCTCCCTCGACCAAGGCTCTGTGTTCCTGTCTCTCCCTCGACCAAGGCTCTGCGTTCCTGTCCCACCCTCGACCAAGGCTCTGCATTCCTGTCTCTCCCTCGACCAAGTCAAGGCTTCGGGGTCTCGTCCAGTCCTAGCCACGATCCAAGAACCTTGTCCTGTCCAAGCCATGGCTTTGTGTTCTCATCTTGTCCATGTGTCTCGCCCAGCCCAGGAGTACCTTGCCCAGCCCGGTGCTGGGGTTCCCTTGTCCTGTCCTGGAGTCTCTCGTTCCGTCCTGTAGCCACGTCATGTCCTCGCCTACTTCCAAGGCCCGAGCCTGAGTCAAGACCCAGGTTCTGGGTCCTTGTCCAGTCTCTGGTTCAGAGACCAAGCCCAGGCTCCTAGTTCCCAGTTCCTAGTCCTAGTTCCACTATCCTAGTCAAATCCTAGCCCAGGCCCTGTATCCTTGTCTCGTCCAGGGCCTGTGTCATGTTCAGCGTCCTTTCATCCCCAATTCCCTTGCTTGCTTAACTCTAGTCCTAGTCCTGTTCCTAGTATGTCAGTGTCTGTCTTGCATTTGGGTCCGCTCCCAGTGCCCCCTTTATGACAGCACCCTTTTTTCTCCAAACATACCTTTGCTCATTGTGGCAAAAATTCAGTGTCAGAAGTTTGCAAAGGAACATCTAAACAAGCCTAATGCATTTTGGAAACAAGTCCTGCAGAATGATGAAGTTAAAATATAACTTCTTGGCCACAATGAGTAAAGGCATGTTTGGAGAAAAAAGGGTGCAGGATTTCATGAAAAGAACACCTCTCCAATTGTTAAGCATGGTGGTGGATCGATCATGCTTTGGGCTTGTGTTGCAACCAGTGGCACGGGGCACATTTACTGGTAAAGGGAAGAATGAATTCAATTAAATACCAGCAAATTCTGGAAACAAACATCACACCGTCTGTAAAAAGGCCAAAGATGAAAAGAGGATGGCTTCTACAACAAGATAATAATCCTAAGCACACCTCAAAATCCACGATGGACTACCTCAAGAGGCGCAAGCTGAAGGTTTTGCCATGGCCCTCACAGTTGCCCAACTTAAACATCATTGAAAATCTGTGGATAGACCTGAAAAGAGCAGTGCATGCAAGATGGCCCAAGAATCTCACAGAACTAGAAGCCTTTTGCAAGGAAGAATGGGTGAAAATCCCCCAAACAAGAATTGAAAGACTCTTAGCAGGCTACAAAAAGTGTTTGCCAGCTGTGATACTTGCCAAAGGGGGTGTTACTAAATACTGCCATGCAGGGTGCCCAAACTTTTGCTCCGGGCCCTTCTCCTTTTTTGTTATTTTGAAACTGTAAACGATGGAAATAAAAAAGTTTTCTTGCTTAAAATATTAAAGAAATGTGTCATCTTTAACTTTATGCCTTTTTAGAAATCAGTTCATCTTTTACTCACTTAGCTATTCACAGTAACAGAAATTTTGACCGGGGTGCCCACACTTTTGCATGCCACTGTATATACACGCTACATGTATCTGTAGTGTGTGTATATATATACACATGTTTGTGTTCTTCCTTAAATGTGGCACCCCCTCTATCACAAGTGTTCTCAACCAACCTTCTTCTATTTCTCATACTTCTGCTCTCAGTCTGATTAAGGATAAGATTCCTTTGTCCTCATCTTCCACCCCAGCAGCCCCCACATTTAAGGATTATTCGCCATAATTAACGACACCTCCAATGGTATTCCATCCCTATCCACATTCTCCGTAGCACTCTGAAAGGGACACCAGCCACAGATCCCTGGTTCAATTCTCCATCCCTACCAATGGTCTGTGGTCCACTTTCCCACATAACTGTGGAGGATGCAACATCTGCTCCTTAACCCCTCCTGACTATTTAGGGGCCTACACTTTTTTAGTAAGCAGTACTCTGTGTACACTTATTCCAATTTGGTCAATGCTCCTCTATATTGGAGAAACCGAACACAGATATAGTGACTACTTTGAAGAATTTGCTCCATTCAATCTGCAAGAAAATCCTGAACTTCCAGTCATCTGTCACTTAATTCCTCATTCAGCTCCCACACTCATCTCTGTTCTCAACTTCCTATATTTCTGTAAACATGCACAACAGGAAGCTCAATTATCACCACCTCAGCTTTCAATATGACATGCGACAACCTTGGGACTTAACCAACTAAATTTAACCTGTTACGTATCCCGTGAGCACCTCGTGAATATGATGTAATACTCTTATGCTATTGGAATGATGTAATGGTCTTGTGCCATTAGAATGATGTAATTGTCTTGTGATAGTGGGGTGATGTGATGTCACGTGATGGCATGTTCTAACTGGTATATAAGGGGAAACCGCAGTTGTTGCATAGTTAGTTTTGTTGGGAGTCCACCGTTGGTAGTTACGCTATCGAAGAAGAAGAGAGAGTGAGAGCATAGAATCCGAATGAACCCCACAGGGATTGGGGGTAGCCAGCAGCATTCGACGCATTACGGGTGTGACTGACATTTGGAGCCCTCTGTATGTGGCACACATGTTTTGTTAACCCTTACACAGTTTGGGCTTTGTGTGATGACCACTTCTGGTAGAAAGGTCAGTTACTTTGTTAACTCGTATTCTGCATCATAACTTCAGAAAAGGTATTTCTCGGTTGGAACCGGCGTCAACAGTTTCGACTTTTCTTCATCGCAAGGTTCGGGAAGTCTCTCTCTCAATTATTTCATAAATCATATGGACTTATTAAACTACCACCTTAAGACTGTGCTTAAACAGGATCTGTTAGAATTGTCTTTAAGTTCGACCGTTTGATAACTATAGAAGCATTACACTGTTAACATCCGTTTACATTAATCATTTACTGTTCCATTTTTTTTATTCAAATAGAGGTTAATAAATGTTGCTTATTTTATAAAATCTCGACTCATATTCATTTCTATTGCTGCTGATTCATAACAAACCAACTGACCCCTTTTTTATTCACAGGTGTGGTTAAATTTCTACCATTTCAATTTGTTATGTCTTAAGTTATTTCTACATCATTATATTTGAAATCTTAATGTTTAAAGTAATTATTACCTTGATCAATTTTGGTCTGGAGCCTATCACATACATTCCCTTTGTTCTCTCTACAGCTTGAGCAGACTTGTCATCTCAATTTCCCCTTTTTGATGTTAGTTACTTGAATGAAATGTCAGACCTGTTTCTTCCCCCAATCATGAGCACGTCATACATGTTCTCCTCTTGTTCTGGATTTCCAGCATCTGCAGTTCTTTTACTCCAAGGAATAGAATCATAGAGTCATAGAGAGCCATAGCACAGAAACAGGCCCTTTGGCCCATCTAGTCTGAGCTGAACTGTTATTTTGCCAAGTCTCATCATTCACACTTGGACCATAGCCTGCCATACTCCTCTCACCCATGTACTTATCCAAACATCTCTGAAAGTTGCAGCTGACTTTGCATCCACCACTTCCGCTGGCAGCTCACTCCACACTCACACCACCACTTAAGTGAAGAAGTTCCCCCTCAAGTTCCTCCTAAATATTTCATCTTCACCCTTAACCTATGACTTCTATTTCTAGGCTCACCAAACCTTAGTACAAAAAGCCTGCTTGCATTTACTCTATCAATACCCATCATACAATTTTGTACGCTTCTATCAAATCGCCCTTCATTCTTCTATGCTCCAGAGAATAAAGCCCTAACCTATTCAACCTTTCCTTATACTCTGTCCTCTAGTCCCAACAACATCCTTGTCAATTTTTCTGTACTTTTTCAGTCTTATTGATATTTTTTCCGGTAGGTGGTTGACTAGAACTGGAAGCAATACTCCATTTATAGACTCAACATCTTATAGAAATTGAACATAATATCCCAACTACTGCATCAAAATGTTGAATTATGAAGGCTAATGTGCTAGAAGTTCTATTTATGAATATATCTACATATGACACCAGTTTCAAGAAATTATGCCCAGATTCCTTTGTTCTACCACTCTCCTCAGTGCCCTACCATTCACTGTGTAAGATCTACCCTACTTTGTCCTCCTGATGTGCAGCAGCTCATACTTGTCTGCTTTAAATTCCATCTGTCACTTTTCAGCCCGTTTTTCCAGCTAGTCCGGATTCCATTCCAAACTTTAACAGGCTTCTTCACTGTCCACTTTGCCGCCAATCTTGGAGTCATCTGCGAATTTGCTGATCTAGTTTACCACACTACCATCCAATCATTAATACAGATGACAAACAACAACAGACCCTGCACCAATTCCAGCAGCATGCCATTAATTACTAGCCTCCTGTCAGAGAAGCAACCACTTACGACCCAATCTACGGCTTCTCTGCTAAGCCAATGTTGAATATGATTTTCTATTTCATCCTGAATCCCAAGCAATTGAACCTTCTGTACCATTGTCCCAGGTGTAACTTTGTCAAAGGCCCTGCTAAAGTCCCTGTAGACAATGCCCACTGCCTTTGGTTCATCAACTTTCTTGATAACATCCTCAAAAAACTCTATGAGGTTGCTTAGACATGACCTATTGTTGGATTCAGTTGTTTTAATCCAAGGTTACTTTGGAAGTCAGGAAACAGGCACAAAACTTGTTGCTTCACGATCACTTTATTAAAAGTTGATAGAACAAAGATAAGTTGAACAGACAACAACAGAGATTTATGAAGCAAAGACAGAAAGAATGGCACCTAGCATAGAACAGCTATTGTTATACCCACAGATATGGAAAATTTCATGAAAATTTATAGCTAAGAGTTCAACAAATACAAAATCATTATTCAAATAACCTTCCAGAATTATACATTGTACTGAGACTAGAGGCATATTAAACTTGCATATGCATATTATAGCCACTAGGAAGCATGGTAAACAGTTACTTCTATATAAGTAATTATATAAAATACAAGAAGATAAATTGATTGCTAAACTGCAAAGAAAATATCAATTAAAAAGTTTAATCTATCGCCAGATCCTTCTAATACCCACTACTGACATCAGGTCACCATCCCGTAATTTCCTGTCTTACGCTTACAGGCTTTCTTGAACAATGGAACACTACTAGCCATCACCCAGTCCTCCAGCACCTCTCCCCTAGCTAAGGACATTTTAAATACCTCTGTCAGGGCCCAGGCAATTTTTGCAATAGTCTCCCACAACATAGCTGACACAACATTCATAAGTTGAACATCATTTCCCCTTATCTCTTCATCAAAACCAAACAATCTGAAAGCAGAACACACTGCTAAAATGAAATACCTACAGCATAGCAGTAACACTCTCAACCAGGGCTTTATACCTACATTAACAGAATCCTGCAGCAGTAGTTAATATTCATCCTTTGGTCATGCATTCAGGAGAAGCAAACTATTGGTCCATGAGCCACTGGTGGAGAGGGTCAGCAACACTAAATTTCTTGGTGTTATTATTCAGAGAACTGTTCTCGGCCCAGCAAATAAGGGCAAGTACAAAGAAGGCACAGCAGTGCCTCTAATTCCATAGGATTTTGCTGAGATGCAGCATGACATCTAAGGCTCTGACAGGCTTCTATAGATGTGTAAGAGAATAAATTAACTGGCTGCATCACAGCCTAGTACAGAAACACCAAAGCCCTTGAGCGAAAAATCCTACAAAAAGTAGTGGATATGGCTCAGACCATCGCGGGTAAAGCCCTTCCCACCACTGGGCATATCTACATGAAACACTGTCATGGGAAAGTAGCATACATCAACAGTGATCCCCACCATGCAGGACGTGTTCTCTTCTTGATGCTGCCATCAGGAAGGTGGCACAAAAGCCTCCAGAACCACACCACCGGGCACAGGAACAGTTATTAGCCCTCAACCATCAGGTTTTTGAACCAAAGGAAATAACTTCAGCCAATTTCACTTGCCCTGTCATTGAAATGTTCCCACAACCTACATACTCACTTTCAAGGACTCTTCAAATCATATTCTCTATATTTATTGCTTATTCATTTATTATTAGTATTTCTTTCAGTTTGTTGTCTTTTGCACACTTGGGTGAATGTCCAAGTAGGCACAGTCTTTCTTTGATTCTATTATGGTTAATATTTTATTACAGATTTATTGAGTATGTATGGAAGAAAATGAATCTCACGGTTGTACACAGTGAAATATATGTACTTTGATAATAAAGTTACTTTGAACTTTGGAGCTGAAGGGTCTTTCACTATCCCTTTAAGCTTGACTCTCAGCTCTGCTAACATTCTTCAAAGCTATATCACTCAAGACCTCTCTGGACTCCATCCAGATGTACCCACAATCAATCACAATTGAGAAGGAAGGACACCAGAAAGAAAAGCTAACACACAACCTCAAAATATTTAAGCAACCATTAACACTGTCTGAATTATTTTTATTTTGAACCTTTCATGGTGCAGTAAATAAACTACAGTTGTCTAAACCGATAAATAAATTGGCATCTCTTGAATTGTTCTGTGGATCAACAAAGGGGTCTTTATTGGGCTACAGCGACAGCATTCACAGTCACCGACAATGCTAACAAATGCTCGCTACCACAGAAGGTCTTTGAGGTGGTAAATCTTAATAGCATCTCCTGATGAGATGGAGCCCTCTCACATATATTCTTCACCAAGGACAAGGGACTGATCTGTTCTGTTTACAGTACAAACACTCCTTTGACTGCAACTGTGCATCTATGTCAGCTGTATTTGTAAAACTGCTCTATTTTTCTGCGCCACCATGTTTAAAATAGTAGCGGAATCAAAACTTTCACACTGAAAGCTCATTCATTCTATTCAATTCTCTCATTTAACTAATACTGTGGAATACTTACTAAATTCATTAAGTCTTGTCCTTTGTGGACAAAGTTTGAAAATAACCAAAGTGAATCTTCTCTACAGTCACATACATTTTCATCCTTGTTTGTAAACCAGAAAATCTACTCAAATATTATTTTCAGCCACCAGTTCACACCTGTTTTAAAGTACCAGATATCCAAGTTCAATCCTGAGTTCAGGTGTTGTCTGTGTGGAGTTTGCATGAGTACATCAGGTTTTTGCAGGCACATGAGTTGCCTCCCACATCCCAAAGATGTGCAGGATGGAGATTGGAGAACTTGTAAACTCCACACAGACAGCACCCGAAGTCAAGATTTAACTTGAGTCTCTGGCACTGTAAATTACCCTTTTTTTCATGATGGCACCAAGCTGCAGTCTCTGTCAAGATTGTGACTCAGACTTGTAGGGATAGTTTGGGGGAAGAGAGGGGAGTTTGAGGTTAGATTATATTAGGATTTAGGGACAGTGATGTGGAAAATAGAGGTTAGATAAGGGTTTAGGGACAGAGATATGGCAGAGTTAAAAGTGAGGCAACTGCTCCAGGTTCAAGGTCCAACGACATGGACACGTGATAAAGGATATCACGTGGGGGTAGAAGGGTGGGTTGGCAAGTTTGCAGATGACACAAAGGTTGGTGGTGTTGTAGATAGTGTAGAGGATTGTCAAAGATTGCAGAGAGACATTGAGAGGATGCAGAAGTGGGCTAAGAAGTGGCAGATGGAGTTCAACCCAGAGAAGTGTGAGGTGGTACACTTTGGAAGGACAAACTTCAAGGCAGAGTACAAAGTAAATGGCAGGATACCTGGTAGTGTGGAGGAGCAGAGGGATCTGGGGGTACATGTCCACAGATCCCTGAAAGTTGCCTCACAGGTGGATAGGGTAGTTAAGAAAGCTTATGGGGTGTTAGCTTTCATAAGTCGAGGGATAGAGTTTAAGAGTCGCGATGTAATGATGCAGCTCTATAAAACTCTGGTTAGGCCACACTTGGAGTACTGTGTCCAGTTCTGGTCGCCTCACTATAGGAAGAATGTGGAAGCATTGGAAAGGGTACAGAAGAGATTTACCAGAATGCTGCCTGGTTTAGAGAGTATGCATTATGATCAGAGATTAAGGGAGCTAGGGCTTTACCCTTTGGAGAGAAGGAGGATGACAGGAGACATGATAGAGGTGTACAAGGTAATAAGAGGAACAGATAGAGTGGACAGCCAGTGCCTCTTCCCCAGGGCACCACTGCTGAATACAAGAGGACATGGCTTTAAGGTAAGGGGTGGGAAGTTCAAGGGGGATATTAGAGGAAGGCTTTTTACTCAGAGAATGGTTGGTGCGTGGAATGCACTGCCTGAGTCAGTAGTGGAGGCAGATACACTAGTGAAGTTTAAGAGACTACTATACAGATATATGGAGGAATTTAAGGTGGGGGCTTATATGGGAGGCAGGGTTTGAGGGTCGGCACAACATTGTGGGCCGAAGAGCCTGTACTGTGCTGTACTATTCTATGTTTGATGTTCTACATCTGCAGTCCAGGATTCTGTTCTGCATTCGAAGTCCATTGATGTAGACGGGCTGTGAAGAACATCTATGCTCAAAGACCAGCAACCAGGAGACAATGCAAGCAAGAGGCACACAAGCCAGTCAGTGCGCTACGGTGCACACCCAGCAATCGAGGTCCCATTATCGGCTAGTCCAAGGGTTGATACCAAAGATTGGAGCCTAAAGGTCAATCAGTAGGCTGGAAGTTGGAGTCTGCTGGCTAAATCCTGGAGCCTTGAATGCTGCCTTCGAGTTGGAGTACTCTGTGTGTGTGTGTGGATAGGTGGAAAGGTAAACAGGGCTTATTTTGCTGTTGTTATGTTCTCTTTTGTTGTGTTCTGTGTTGTCCTGCCAAGCACTGGCACCAGATTATGTGGCAACACTTGTGTTCTGCCCCCACCACATTCCTAGGTTATGTTGTTTGTTAATTCAAATGACATATTTCACTGTTCGTTTTGATGATAAATAAATTTGAATCTGATGAGGGGTAAAATTTGGAGAGATTCTACCCGTTGATGAGAATGAGGGGAAAATAAAAAACAATATCAGTTTGGGATTGGTGTAAATGGGTGGCTAATAATCAGTGTATACTCTGTGAGCTGAGGGAATCCTTTTGTGCTGTTTAGCTCTAGCTCTATGTAAGCTTAAACTTTTATTCATGAAAACTTACAAGGTGGTGATAAATCTCTCAAGCCTCTACTGTTCTTTGCACACTTGGAGGTGCATTATACCAAACGTGGAACTACCAGAGTAATTTGATGAATGTATAACTTCATATAACATGTGTTAATTGCTCACCATATTCAAAATCTTTGGACAAGGCAGGCTTATGTGAAAAAAACTAAAAAAGACATATGTAAGATTTTCCTGATTTAACTTTACGAAGTAAACTTCATTACATTCTTGTAATTACATTCTTGGCTCCATCCCTCCCCCTCCTGTCTTCTCCTATCATTTTGGATCTCCCCCTCCCCCTCACACTTTCAAATCTCTTACTAGCTCTTCCTTCAGTTAGTCCTGATGAAGGGTTTCGGCCCCAAACGTCGACTGTACCTCCTCCTAGAGATGCTGCCTGGCCTGTTGCATTCACCAGCAACTTTGATATGTGTTGCTTACATTCTTGTTATTTTTTTGCAAATGACATTTTTTGACTTACATTTATTTGACTGCAAATGAAGGAAATCTGGGTAGGTATGACCTTTGCTTACTCCTTCACCATTTCCTCAAAGCTTCCAAGGTTATGTCACAAACTTTTTTGTGCATATTGCAGAATTTAAATGCTGGTAAAGATAGGTAACTCGGTGGATCCCAAACTGATCTATTAGAAAATCAGAAGATATAACATAGAAGCAAATGAGAAAGAGAAGGCAGAGAAGCAGAGGCTGCTAAGCAGTCATGAAAGATAATGCAATTGAAGAGAACAAAGATGTAGGTCCTGATATTGCTGGCTAATAATATCTAGGAAAATCATACACCAAACAGTGGCAATAAAAAGTCTGCATAGGAAGTTCTTGTCAATAGTAACCTTCGTCCCCAATACTAATGATTTTTCAAACTTTACTAAAGGAATCTACACAACAAAAAAAACTAATGAAATGAATTTTGGGTGACAATCTGCTAGTTTATAAACCAGCCCTTTAAAAGTGTGAAGCCTCACTCTTAGGAAGAAAATTAACAATGCAGATTTTAAACAATATATTTAAAATTATTTTTATAGCTATACTTAAATCTCATCCTCCCAGTTAGTACATTGCTTCCTACATACTAATTAAAATTTGCATTTCCTTTTCATGTATCCTGTTTTAATTTTGACTCAGATCTCAAGAACATGTTGTAACTGACCTGATCAGGGTAGTTAAAATATCTAATGACAAACCCATTGAACAATTCTAGATAATTCTTTATGCAAAGTAGATGACGAGAACTTCTCCTGAGCCATGCAGTCCACATTCCTGGTTAAAAATGAATTTTTTTGTAATTTTGCTGATATCTGAATTAGACATACAGCACAGAAACTGACCTTTCAGCCCTTAGGTCTTCATGCTGACTGAAACATCCATCTAAGCTAATCGCTTTTGCCAGCATTTGGCCCAATCCCTTTCAAACTTTACCTATCCAAGTACTTATCCAAGTGTCCTTTAGAGTTGTGTGTCAAGTAAGTTGCAATAGAATGTTTGCCAAAGTACCAGACTACCAATCTTCACAGTTAATTTCTCATTTTGTGGATTGTATTTTAAAAGTAGCAGCGTACTTTTAAATATTAATTTGAAGTTTTCAATTACACTCTCTGACTACTGTGGCCAACTTAAGTGGACGTGACTAAGGCCCACCTGGTCAATACTTTATTGGACATGAATCACATTGGATAGTCTGTGCAGAAGGGAAGAACATCTCTCAACAATTTAACCTGAAGTGTAAATCTGACCAAAGTACAAAAAACAAAACAGTATTTTGGCAAAACATTTTAATGATAGTTATTTTTCAACTGTATTTGAATATCAGCTGCTCTGTACAAGGAAAATTTGAAATATATATCAAAGAAATTTTCAAATAATGTGATGACAATTAGTTTGGAGAAATGCTGTAAAGAAGATGTTATTTACTCTACAGTCATTAATAGGTCTTCTATGGTATTGATCATAATGAGGTATAGAATATATGGGGAGCGAATTTCCACTCTATTCCTGGGCAGCAGGAATTCAGCTCCCCATTGAATAGCACTATTGAAGAACTGGTCAATTTCAAAGTTCATTAACATGGGCTGACAGGATGTGGGTCAGTTTATGAAAATGACAGGTCCGAGAAGATTGTTCTTCTAGACTCGGGCACAGAAAGGCGGGCTGCGATTGGAAACAGTTGAAGACAGGAAATCTGATGCAGAAAATACTTAAATTATTCCTGTCAAATTTCAGCCTAGTACAGTTTCTTCCCAGGTTACAGCAGGGTTTTGTTCCTGTGAAATGTTCATAACCCACATGATTCACAAGTTGGAAATACACAGCAAAACGAGTTCCCAAACAGCTGACAATGTCTACAGTCCGATTGATAATCTCCTGATGGATGAGAAATAGTTCAACCTCTATTGCCTCCTCTCCAGAACCAAAGTCAAAATCAGGGAGTGACCACTGTCATTGAGTTGTCATACACAGATGGCTCTTCCCAACATGCATGTTCAGAGACCTTCAGTTGATTCATCCACTGAAATATATGACAGAACAGGCCTTATACTTATCATCTACAAAAAACCTGCTCCCCTACACAAAACTACTACCCAGCAATAAAGGTCCCTGACATGAACCTAGAAAACATTCACTACTTTATACATTGCAAGGGATACTTCTCACTGAAGGAAGACATTCATGATAAAATTCACAACTAATTTCATTACATCATTAGTGCCTCACTCCCTGTTAGGGAAAGCGTCTTCAGTGTATACGAACAGCACTAATTCCTGTTCTTCTGTATATGCTTGAGAAATTTTACCTAATGGAGGCACGGAACAGCACTGGATAGAAATCACCTATACTGTTTCCACCAATCTTCCTAACCAATTGTAGGATAGGCAAATTATCAAAAGTGTCCTCTCAAGCCAACATCTCCATGCTTGAAGCCATAATTACATTCAGCCGGTTCTGATTAGTAGGCCACAAGATTTATATTCCTTACATCACACTCCTGAAATATGCATTCTGTTAACAGGTGGATAGAGGAAACTCTTCAAGAATGTTCTCAACGTGTGAAAAAGCATAACATCTGCACTTCATTGTGGGAATCTTTTTCCTTTGACCGATCCAAAAGGAAAGCAGAATTGAAACATCTGGAATGGCACTGAGATCCTCAAGTTTCATCAGGATATGCAAAAACCCAACAAAAGCAACAGAGGAACACCAAGCACCTTTGCAAACTACTCAGCCATTCACATTGCCAAGCAGCATCTGCAGCAGATCTCACACTGGTCACAACAGCCTCACATGACCCACAGTACCAGAGCAGAAGCAAGTTACGCTCAACCTCGAGGGACCGCCTATTAATGTTTATAGGAAATAACGGAGGAACAATGTTTGAATATTACGACAGGCTTGCTTGGCTTTTTTTGACCTTTGAAGGAACTTCCATAGAATTAAACAGCAAAAGTTAAAATCAGGAATACTAGATTTGCATACCAGGCAGTCAACGAGGGGTTATTTTAATTGAGCTGGAATATATTTGTATGGACCTGAGATCAACTAACCAAAGCAAAGAATCAGTAAAATTGTATAATATTTATAATATTAAAGCTGGTACATATAATGCCTGTCCCTTCCCTGTGAAGTTTCCAGCTGGCAACTCAATCGGATTTTCTGCTATGTGAGGCACTGTCACTGGAGGCTCAGCAAGCAGGCGGCTCCACTTGGTGGAACATGGGAATCTCAAGTTCCCTACAACTTCACTACATGTTCCAGCTCCAGCTTCTTCAGACACCCAACATACAACCAAACACCCACCCTCACTCTATGCACTGACAGATTTTGGTTGTTATTAATTAACAGTAGTTTTATTTTTAAATTATTCTGGGTGATATAATATTTATGTTTTAGTCAATGGGGAGTTCAGTGTAAGTGTATTCCGGGATGAGATTGGCAGATAAAACTTTTATATGACAATAAACATGAATATGATAATGAAATGATTGTGTTGACAGACAAAAATAAAACAGTCCTTTATCTCTGCTGGTACCTTGGACTCTCTACCCAACAATGTTGCCAGAGCTCCTTTTCCACATAACTGAAACAGTGTAGGAAAACAGACAACTCACTATCACCTTTGCCAATCAATTCAGAAACTAACACTGATTACTGATACTCAGTTCCCCCTTCAAGGTTTGTGGGGACTTTCTTATACAGCGTTTAATTATTTCAATGGCAATTTGAGTGGTGAATTGAGAAATAACCTCACAACAGCAAGATTAAGGTTCAGGAATAAATTAATTTATAGCTTGCATAGAAAAAACATGACTTTTTTACCACCTTGAAAAAATTGGATACATACCATGGGCAGTTCTGGGAAGTGCAGTCAATAAAGTTACCAAGGAATGCATCCCCATTTGGGAGTGCTAATTGAATTATGTGAAAGTCCCATGTATTCTACTCTGCTTCCAAAATTCAATTCCACCGACTTCCATATTGTGCTTATTTACTGACCAAGGAAGAGTTTCTATAAGCCCTTGGCACCATGAAAGTACGGAAACTCATTTAAGCAAAGTGGTTTTCTCCTCTGGTGAAATAAACTTGAATCCAAGTGGCACCATTGCATTCCCTGTATTCAACACTGATAAGAAATACAACAAGCATTGATAGAAGAAGCAACTGTCCTTAAACGGCCAATTTGCTGGCATAAATTGATTTAGCAAATCGCTTCTGGAAAAATATCACCATCATCTTAGATTTACAAGATCAGCGGGCTAATGAAAAAGATTGGGTTTAGCTACTAAATCCTTCACCTATTGTTCCCCCAGCTTAGATGAATTCTATAGTTGCATTTTCCAGGTACAGCCACCCACTGGTAACTGAACAGAATACTTCCTTGCAAAAGATGCAGCACCTCAAGCACTCTGAAGGGATTTTATAGTGAGACCGATGCAGTTTAAAAAAGTCCAACTTCATAGGTTTAAGACAACACAGATTCTGATGCTAATCTGAACCCAACTTTTAAAGCACCATTATGACATCTCACGAAATTACCAGCTCCCACAGTGCCCACTAATTTCCCATCCATGATGGACTCAGGCCACTAGATAATAACCACTGCTCTCTGGCCTTGTGTATTGTTACAATGACACCCAAAGCAAGTCTGAGGAATAGCACTACAACTTCTGTCTGGGCAATCTGCGGCCTTCTGGACTTAATACAGAATTCCAGAATTTTAGGTAACTTGCTTTGTTTCTGTATCAATCATTGATCTGAGATACTGATTTAGCCAGTTTGTTCCCCACAACCCCCTCATCCCACCACCATTCTTTTTCTGTTTACTTTACTCCTGGGAGTGGAGTATATAACAAGCCTGTTCTGCTCAGTATTTTTAAAATTGTACATTCTTGTATCTCTGCTGTTTCGTTCATATTCTTGCTTTCATTCACTCAGTGAACATATAGCCTTGTTTATATCTAATGTCCATTGCTTTATCCTATCAGGGACAGAGCTCTTCCTCAACCTCTCTGAAGCTAAACAAGCTTCTTTTGTCCCCTCCCAGTTCTGATGAAGGGAATTCAACCTGAAGTATTTCTCTTGCCACAGCTGCAGTCTCACTTGCTGAGTATTTCTAGCATTTGCTGTTTTTGTTTTAGATGTACAACATCTCCAGTTACTGTTTTTAAAATCTTAAAACCAATTAAACTCATGTAGCTGACATGTTTGATGATACCTGAGAAGAAAGGGAATTAAAATAGTTAACACTAATATCTGGTTGCACATGATCAGCTTAGTGATATGTATGAAGACAAAAACTGGCATAAAACTGTTAATTGTGTAGGTAACAAAAGGTTTTAGAGATTCTAAAAAAGGAGAGTTTGGTGGATTTCAAGATTGATTTATTATTTAAAAATATATAAATATATCAACGTAACCTTGAGATTTGCTTGTTCACAGGTAGCCACAAGCAAGAAACCTGAAAGAATCCAATTAAAAAACTAATTAAAAAAAATAAAACCCAACACCCGATGTGCAAGAGAAATTTAAAAAATACAAATCATGCAAACAACTGAAGTGAACAACAGCATTCTGAACCAAAACTGAGTCTTCAGATCCAAACCCTGCAGCACCCTGGAATAGGCTCAAAACCTCACTTATCAGTTCATCATATTAGCGGCAACAGAGCACAGCAGCCGGGGCAGCCTTCATAGCCTTAACAACATTGAAATGACCATTGCAGTGGATGACCAAAATCGGCTCTCATCCTGGATCCCAAGACTCTGTCTTTTCGGCTGGGGGCGGGGGGGGAAGGAGCATTTAAATTGACCCAACAGTGGAACAGAAAAATGCACCGCACCCTGTAGAGAGGAGTAAAGATCACAGAGACCGAACTCGAAGGGTCTCTGCCCGAAACGTCAACTGTACCTCTTCCTAGAGATGCTGCCTGGCCTGCTGCGTTCACCAGCAACTTTGATGTATGTTGCAATCTTGCTCCTGGACCAGATGTATGAGCATCAGAATTCCAAATACAATGATTTTGCAATACACCATCTTGGATCATCATCTGAACTCACCTCTGTCATTACTCACCCCCTCACTGTTTGTGGTGTTAATTTAACAAAATTTGCCACAGAAAAGGTATTTTTAGTGATGTTTTTAGTTGGATTTCTTATTTTTCTAACTACCAGAAGCTGTTGTACACGTTCAGTGCTCAAGAGTTGAGAGGAGGAGGAACAATTCTATAGTTTACATAAATATCCAGCTATTAACAAAGTATAACTTCATGGGTACAGTAACCAGTAACCAATGGAAAAAATCCAATAAATATTCTATTCTTGCTGAAATAGGGTTAATTTTTAACTTCTGTCATGCCTATCTGCAAGTTTATCTCTTCAAAGTCAGAAACATCCACATGAATGTCATTGTGGAATTACTTCTGCAGAAGCTAGAGTTACAAAATACACGTGGACTAAGATGTTAACTGTCCTGTGCTATCACCAGTGGGATCATCAGTTGATCAGGAGTTTCGGACCGCTTATGATCAAGTCTCCCTCGAGGCGGTGGGCCAGCAGTGCTAAAGCACCACCTCCCACTGGCGAGCTTAAAAACTTAGCATCTGCCTCTATCAGAGTCGTTGGTCACTTCCATCCAACAGATAGTCTGCTCTTCAGGTGTCTATGTAACTACTGAAGGGCTTGCAAGATATGTATACACTGTCTGACTATCTGCCCCTCTGGACGTACTTGGTCCACACCCATGCTGATCCTTTCGCTGCTGCCTCAGCTACAGCCCTGCTGGTTGACTTGATCTCTCTTCCAGTGAAGCCAAGGACATGCAGCCACTTCTGGAGAGTGAACGCAATAAACCCACGGCAGCCTACTTCGAATGGATAGTACTGAAAATTGGAATGTTGAATGAACTTTAACAGGACCTTAGATGTATGTTGCAGATTTCCCCACAATGTCCAAGACCAGTGCCATGTCACTGGCCCTGAAAAAAAGAGAAGATTCTAGAGGTACTCAGAAGATTCTATAGCACCTGTGGCAAAGAAGTTAGGAGTTAATATTTCAGGTCAATAACTTTTTTAGAACGGATCTTGATGAAAGTTTGTCAACCTGAATTGTTAACATTCTTTTTGATAAATTAACTTAAGCATTTCAATGAGTTCTAGAAAGCTTGGTTCATATTTAATAACTTGCAAGCTGCTACAAAGTAAAATTGTTACTCATTTATGCTTGTGAAAAATACAAAAGATAAATCAAATTTACCATTCACCCCAAAATGATTTAATTTTCTCCTTGGTATTTTTTGGTATTATCTTAAGACAGATAGGTGTTAAATTCCACTAATTTCTGAGCAGATTGTGTGTACCCTTGAGATCACAACTGTTGAAGCCGAAGAAAACAGAATGGATTTTTTATTAATTTGTAGGATGTTTACACTGCTAGCAAAGATAGAACTTACTGCTCAGCCTTATACATTATTGAGAAACTGATATCAACCACATTCATAATTGGTGCAGTCCTTCTGCTGAAGGCCATCCACAACAGTATTGGCAGGAAATTCCAAGTTTGTGACTTATATATTTTTAGGTCTGACTGAGGAAAACATGCAGCTAATGCCATTATGCACTTCATAGTCTTGTCCTAGGTGGTAAAGATCAAGGGTTTGGGAGTTTCCCTCAAGAGTCTACTAAACAAACAACTGCAGCGCATTTTGCAGATGGTACACCCTGCAGCTGTGGACTGCCGGTGGCTGACGGTGTGAATGCTTTGAAAGTGTTTTGATGGAAGTGTAAATCAAAAAAACTAATTGACAATCAAGCTTTTGAGAATTGTCAGAGATGCATTAATTCAGACAAAGTATGAATATTCTATCGTACTCCTGATGTGGATTTTATAGATAGTGAAATTGCTTTAAGGGATTAGAAAATGAGATTATGGCTCTGAGGTACTCTTGTCGTCACAGATTTTAACTCGATTGTTTGAATTGATGTCAACAGTAACCTCCAGGATGCTCATGGTGGAAGACTCAGTGACAATAACTCCATTGAGTGTCAAAAGTTAGTAGTTTTCCTCTCTCTCATCAAATCCTGCTATCATGAAGAAGGCACAGCAACAACACTACTTTGTTAGGAGTTTGAGGACATTCAGTATGCCACCAAAGACTTATACAAACTTCTATAGATGTATAGTATTCTGACTGATAACATCACAGCCTAGTATAGAGGTTCTGATGCACAGGACTGCAAGAGGCTGAAGAGGATTATAGACTTAGCTAGCTCTTTTCTGGGCACAACCCTCTCCATGATGAGAGTATCTTCAAGAAGTGGTGTCTCAAGAATGTGGCAATTCTAAGGACCTTCACCACTCGGAACATCCACTCTTATTGTTACTACCATCACAGGGGAGGTAGAAGAGTCTGAAGACCCAGTGTTTTGGGAACTGATACTTCCACTCCACCATTAGATTTCAGAATGGTCCATGCACCCATGAACACTACCACATTATTCCCTTTTTGCTCTATTTATTTTTTGTAATTTATAATAATTTTACATCTTTGCATCGTACTACTAACATAGAACAACAAATTTTATGTTATCTAAGTCAGTGATAATAAGTCTGATTATCATTCTGACTTAGCATGCATATTACTTCACAGTTTTCTATCCATACCTGAATGTTTTCATAATTTTCAGCAACACACACACAAACACAAGAGATTCTATTGGATCTCTTCTATATGAAAGCTTCATTCTCTGAGAGACTGCAAATGGAATGGACATTTTGCAAACATCCAGAGAACATTCCATTCTGGATTGAAGAAAGACCATTGATGAAGTAGCTCAGGATTGGCCTTCAGGCAATACGTTGAACAAGTGTTGCAAACCAAGATTCCAACAACCGCAGCCAATTTTTACTTATAGTTGAATGTTTTCCCCTTGATGCTGATTGGTTCAATGATTTAAAGGTTCAATTTAATATTACAGAATACAACCTGAAATTCTTACTTTTCACAGACATCCGTGAAACAGCAAAATCCCAAAGAATGAATGACAGAAATGTCAGAATCCCAAAGCACAAGCAGAAGCAAAAGCATGAAACCTCCACCTTCCCCCTCCTCCCACTTGCTCCAGCAAAATGACAATTCAGCCTGTGCCAGGGTGAGTTGAGGGAAGCGGTTGTTAGGAGAGTATTGGGAAGCAGTGACTGACCCTATCCTCCCACTATCCAAGGAAGGTGTTGGGAAGCACTGACTAGCTCTTTAGATGATGTGCAAGGGTGAGGAAACTGGGAGACAGTAGATCAGATTGTCAGGTGTGGGGATGGCGTAGGTGGTGCTGAATTGATAAGCTGGCTACTGTGACTTGGACATAACCAGGAGTTGAGCAGTACCCTGTAGATGAGGGATGTCATAAGGTTAAGAATACAGGTTAAATGGTTTTCACACCTGGCACTCCCTAGTTGTCCTGGCAGTGACCAATGATGCTCACTTTCAGGCTAGAGTTCCTCTGCAATGCTCAGAAAGACTGCAGCATGAGGAATAACATCACTCAATATAGATATTATGCTGGCACCAAACAAACACACATCCACAAGAGATTAACTGAATTTCTGAAATAACATGAGCAGTCCAGCAATGGCCGTCATTACAGCTCATTCCAGAAAAACAATTCAAAACACAGGAAGTGAATTTCGAGGCAAATCATGTTCTCATCTTATCAATATATTTCCATGGTTTTCTGAAGTCCAGACTCTGGTTACAGGCAAATATGCAGACTCTCTACACCAGCTGAATATCCGCTAGAAAACATCCAGCAACTAATTTGAAAGATGGCAAGGTTCTTAAGCATAGTTCTTTGACTATTGCACCAGTGTCACATCCATGACCTTCACAAAACCTGAGCTTTAACAAAGAAACCATTATAGTTAAGGCTCAGTGCATTCATAAGTGGCATCAATACAAAGGTCATTTTAGTCTGATATAATTGAGAAATGTTCAGTCATTATATTGTTTGTTCTATAATTGATTTCCTTTACAATATCTTTAGGTTTTATTATAAGTATTTTTAATCTACAACGATCATTGTATTCTAAATCAATGGACTACAAATATATAATACAGTTCTTTATGTACTATGAGAGTTCAATTTCCTCCCTGCACGTGTGATCATGTTTCAATCTTGTCACATTGATTCATGCCATATGAATCATTTGTCAGTATAGAATCAATCCACATGTTGCAGTTAAGACCTCATTTATTCTCCTCCACAAACTATTTATTAAACCATTGATCTGTTAAAAAAAATAAAACCCTTTCCAAATCTTAATCCTTGCAGTCAGCTCCAATGATTAGTCAAATAAGCATACATCATATTCCAAAAAAGTAATATTTTGAATATTAATGTGGTTGACAGTGGTATAATCATATCCCCACCGTCTGAAGGAGTTTGTATATTCTTCCCATGGGTTTTCTCTGGATGCTCTGGTTTCCTCTCACTGTCCAAAGAAATACTAGTTAGTAGATTAATAGTTCATTGTAAATTATCCCGTGAATCTGCTGGGGTTAAATAGGTGGGTTGCTGGGCAGTGAGGGTCGATGCGCCAGAAAGGCTTGTTCCTTGTTGTATCGCTAAATAAAATAAACAAATAAAGAAATGTAATGCCCTGGTTCGTAGTTTTATTATTATGCTGTCGGCATTTCATTTTCACAGTTCTGTAAGAGCAGCTTATTTTCAGCTTGTTTGGGTAATTGCTGAAGATAAGAGATGAGGAGAAATGTGTGCCATCCAATTAGGATGGTTGTATTAAGGGGAGGTTTCTCTGGTGAGGACACTAAGTTTGAGCTTGGGGCTTTTGTTCAAGAGGAGATGAAGAGGGAAGATGCAGGAGAGGAGGTCATAGGATTCGACTTGGAGCGGAACTGTGATTCGACGAAGCCAGGGGTGAAATTAATTGAGGATCGGTGACTATGGAGAAACTGTGAGCTCCAACTTGTGCACACTATTTCATTAAAACGGCTCTTTTCTTTAATAACCCTATAGTCAAATTAAGTATCATAAAGATAATCTTTTAATCATATGCAGTGTACTGTCTATTATTTCAGGGCACTAGATTATGAGGACACTCAGGTCTCGTTTAGAAATGCATGCATTAAGAAATGATACAATGTTCTTCCAGAGTGATAACACAAAAAAAACTGGACAAACCAAAAACTAACACTGACAAGACCACATAATTATAACATATAGTTACAGCAGTGCAAAGCAATACCATAATTTGATAAAGAGCAGACCATGGGCACGGTAAGAAATAAGTCTTAAAGTTCCGATCGACTCCCGGTAGTCCCGATAGCAGGCAGCAAAAGGGAGAAACTCTCCCTGCCATAAACCTCCAGGCACCAATAACTGCCGATGCATTGGAAGCACCCGACCACAGCTGACTCTGAGTCCGTCCGAAAACGTCAAGCATCCGACCAGCCCCTCCGATACAGCCTCCAGAGCACCATCCTCTGCTGAGTGCTTCGACCCCGCCCCGGCCGCCGAGCAACAAGCAAAGCCGAGGACTCGGGGTCTTCTCCTCCGGAGATTCTGTATCACACAGTAGCAGCGGCAGCGAGGAAGGCATTTCAGAAGTTTCTCCAGATGTTCCTCCGTGCTCTCATGTCTGTCTCCATCAAATCAGGATTGTGCACGGCACCCTGCTTGACAGATAACAGATATCATTCACCGGAGTGGCCGCTGCGTGCTGCGTTGCACCGCCATCTATCTTACGAGTTTGGTGGGGCCAGAAGTTGTCTTCTCTGGACTTACGTGGTCAAGGACACCGGGGGGGGGGGGGGGGTCATAAATAAATTATAAATTACTGTGGTGTACTTGCTAATTTTCCTTTATATTTTGTGAACAACAGATTAATGACAAAGAAAAAGAGTAAACTAACATTTTCCAGCATCTAACTGCTAGGCTGATTCACTATGTAAAAGTATTGCAACTGGTGAACATTGAATACATATTGATTATTGTGATAGCAAATCAAACACATAGAAATGTTATTGTTTTGTTGATACTGTAAGAAAGTGCGAGATAGGAACACGAGTAAGAAAAACGTTATCCTATTTGGAACAAAGCTAATCAAACAGCTTCACAGAATAAGCATTATTCAACAGTTTTGTTTGCTCAGTGTTCAATTTCTTTTGTTAATTGCTGGATGGCAGAGTTGGAAATGTTGGAAAATACCAATTCCTTTTTTGAAATGTCTGTAGGTCTTGCGCATGGCACTTAACAACATAATGCTTTACTCACAACGACATAATGTATAATTTTAATGCGTTTAAAATTACGAAATACCTGGTGAAGGTGATGCAGAAGTGTATGTGTGGAAGGATTAAAGAAAAAAT
This sequence comes from Mobula birostris, assembly GCF_030028105.1. NCBI lineage: Eukaryota > Metazoa > Chordata > Chondrichthyes > Myliobatiformes > Myliobatidae > Mobula > Mobula birostris. Next base: position 29,924,792 of record NC_092390.1, on the reverse strand, counting down.
CATTAAAAAATGAAGAGGGATTTCAAACTCACTCTCCGAAGAAAGAAGCAGAAACTCACATTACATTTCAAAGATATATTTATAAGCACTTAAAATACCACAGTATAAAAGGCCACAGATCTAGAATGGGATTAGTTCAAATGGAACAAAATATTTCGAAGAATACAGCACAGTACATGCCCTTCAGCTCATAATGTTGTGCCAACCTTTTAACCTACTCCTCAATGAGTTTAATCCTTTCCTCCTACACAGCCCACACCCTCTATTTTGTTTTCATCAATGTGCTTATCTAAGAGCCTCTTAAATGCACTAATATATCTGCCTCCACCACCATACTTGGCTGTGTACTCCAGGCACTTATTAATCTCTGTGTAAAAAACATCTCTAACATCTCCCCTAAACTTTCTTCCACTCACCTTAAAAGGATGTCCTCTGGTATTAGCCACTTCCGCCCTGGAAATAAAGTGCTGGCTGTCCACTTTATCTATGTCTCTAATAATCTTTTACACCTCCATTAATCTGTCTCTCATCCTCCTTTGCTCCAAAGAGAAAAGTTCTAGCTCACTCAACCGTTCCTCATAAGACATTTTCTCTAATCCAGGCAGCAGACTGGTAAATCTCCTCTACACCATCTCTAATGCTTCCACATTCTTCCTGTGAGGTGACCAGAACTCAACACAATATTCCAAGCCTTATCTAACCAGGGTTTTATAGAGCTGCAATATTACCCCACAGCCCTTGAGCTCAGTGCCCCAACACACCATACATCTTCTTAACCATCCTAACAACTTGCACGGCAACTTTGAGGGATATACAGACTTTGACCCCAAGATTCCTCTGTTCCTCCAGATTGCTAATAATTCTGCTATTAACTATGTATTCTGCCTTCAAGTTCAACCTTCCAAGGGATATCACTTCATACTTTTCTGTCACTTCTCAGCCTAGTTCTGCATGCTGTCCATGTTCTGATGTAACTTATGACAACTTACTATACTATCCATAACACCACCAAACCGCATGCATTCTGAATTTTTTTTTCAGTTGATATGGTCACAATAGGCCAAATGTGGTATTCCAAATCCATCATTCAATGACTATTCACTACTATACCTATAAAAGATGGAACTAAAATTCCAATTCTCTCACTTGAAACATGTAGAGAAAAAATACCAAACGTAATATGATGAATCTATTAAATACATACTCTTTTGCAATATGAACTCAGTAAAATGGAAGATCTGTTCTGCATTAAATATTTTATTGTAACAAAAATCTTATTGCTACACAATACTTATTGTGTTACACCTAGTAATTCATTATCTGAATTTCATACTGAATCGCTTACCTTGATTGTATTTTTGTCATGCAGTGTTCACATGACTGCATCATTCAAAGCTGCAAAACAATAGATTAGGATTCAATGTAATGTTTCCAGCATTCATTTTACAAACGTTTTATTAAATTGCAATGATTTTGTTTTCCATTATTGTACACAGTATAATCCCTGTGCTGAAATAACTTTCATAATAAGCATGAAAAAACTTTGGTTTCTGAACAATACTTCTGAGAACCTATGAGTAGGACCTCACAACATTAAGTACTTAAAGATGAAGGTATATATTATAATTGGTGATTTTATCTAGTTCAGAACCTCAATATTTTTGAGGTATATATCATATGATGTAAGTGCATTAATAGATATATATTCAATATTTTGCTGCACTTGCAATAAATCATATCCATAAGTGTGAATTTTGTGACCTTGATCTCAAAGGAAAAAGCAACACTCAAGGTCAATGGAAGTTGAGATTCAGCACAACGATGATTTCAGATCAGACTATTTTGTACATATGCACATGAATTCGATTGAAATATTCAATTGATGGCAAGATAAATAGATTGGATAGATAAATGCAATCAGACAAACGTTGTGGAGAAAGACGATATGCTTGAAATGCATGTTCAGTGCAGTTGAAGTTTATGTACTGTGTAGCAAGCATAAACCAAACTGTTGGAGCAGTGGGACAGCAACTATGCCCTAGTGCAATGAACAAGCCTAGTGACTCAAACAGAATTTTACAAACTGCTGGTCTAAATTAGAAGGTGAGCACAATATGTCTAACTTAGAAGTATTTGCAAACTTAAACACTTATTATGTTTCTGGGTCACAGAGTGATGGAGTCAGAGTTGTGCAGCATGGAAACGGGCTCTTCAGTCCAACTTACCTATACCAAACAAAGTACTTATCTAGTCCTACTTGTCGCATTTGGCCCAGATCCTTCCAAATCTTTCCTATCCGTGAATCCAACTAATGTCGGATAATATCCACCTCTACCACTCCCTCTGGCAGCACATCCCACTTTCCCATCACATGCTGTGTGGAAAAATGTGCTCTCTTGCCTTAAATCTAAGTGCCTAGTTCCATATTTTACTACCCTGGGGAAAAAGGACTATGACCATCCTTCTTAGCTGTGCCTCTCACTATTTCATAAACTTCTATAAGACACTCCTCAGCCTCATTCACTTGCAAAGAGATACAGCTTATCCATTTTCTCTTTGAAACTCAACACTATCAGTCTCAGCAATATTCTTCTGATTTGTTTGCAGCCTGGCAGGGGTGTTAGGTGGTGAGTATCCACAGCGTTTGTGAGCAGTCGCTTGTTTCACTGCAGCAGAAAGATCTTGGGACCTACTAGGACTAGAAATGGGCTTCAATCATCACGATCTCTTCAGCACTCAGCAAAGGCTAATAAAAAGAAACTAGATGTAAGCAGAGCAGTGTTAAGAGTGGTCTGGCTTTGGCTCAAGAGACTTGGGTGAAAACAGACAAAGACAGAGGCTCTAAGTTTCCAGTTTATTTTCTTTTTTTGCCTATTATTACATAGCTAGTGCAGTGAGAATGGCATGGCTCTAGAGCTAGTGGTACTTTATTTGTGTGAGATGTGGGAACTCTGGGAGAGCTCCAGTCTCCTTAATGACTACATCTGCATGAGGTACATTGAGCTACAGCTCCTTAGAGATCATGTTAAGGGACTAAAGCTGCAGCTCAATGGCCTTCAGCTAGGAGAGAATGAGGAGTTGATAGATAGGAGCTACAGGGAGTTAGTCACCCCAAAGTTGCTGGAGACAAGTACCTAGATGACTTTCAGAAGTAAAGGGAATAGGCAGCCAGTGCAGAGTACCTCTGTGGCCATTTCACTCAATAATAAGTATCCCACTTCGGAAGCTATTGTGGCAGTGGGAGAGAGAACCTATCAGAGGAAGCCACAGTGATCGGATCTCTGGCAACTAGTCCAGCTCTGTGGCTCAGGGAGGGGATGGCAGAAGAGGTGTGCAGCTGTGATATAGGATTCCATAGTTAGAGGAGAAAACAGGAGACTCTGTGAATGTCAGAGACACCTGGATGGTATGTTGCTTCCCAGGTGCCATGGTCAGGGATGACTCAGATCAGGTCTACAGCATTCTAAAGGGGGAAGGTAAGCAGGCGGAAGCTGCGGTACATATTGGTACCAACGGCATAGGTAAGAAAAAGTCCTGAAGAGAGAATATAGGGAGTTAAATAAAAGAGCTGAAAAGCAGGACCTTCAGGATAGTAATCCATGGATTACTGAAAGCACACCCCCTGCACCATGCCAGTCAGATTTGGCAGAAAAATACATGATAGAGGATTTGGTGCAGGGGCCATGGTTTCAGATTTTTGGATTACTGGGATTTCTTCTGAGGAAGGGGTACCGCAGACAAAAAGGATGGGTTACACCTGAACCCTTGGGGGACCAATATCTTTGCAGGCAGATTTGCAAGAGCTGTTGGGGAGGGTTTGAACTAATTTGGCAGGGGAATCGGAATTTGAATGATAGGGCTGAGGATGGGGTAGTTGGTATACAAGTGGATATAGTGTGTAGCAAGTCCATGAGGAAGGTCAGGCAGATGATAAAGCAAAATATAAAAGCCAATAATATATAAGGACACCATTTTTTTTTTAAAATTTCAGATATTTAAAGAGTAAAAGAAATGCAGAAGTGAATACAGGACCGTTGGAAAATGAGGCCAGAGAAGTAGTAATGGGGAACAAAGAAATGGCGAACAAACATAAGAATTTTGTGTCCGTTTTTACTGTGGAAGACACTGGCAGTATGCCAAAAATACAAGAGTACTAGGAGCAAAAGTGAGTGTAGTCACTATTACTCAAGGAGAATGTGCTTAGCAAGCTGAAAGGTCTAAAGATAGATAAATCACCTGGAGCAGATAGACTACACCCCAGGGTTCTGAAAGAGGTAGCTAGTTGACGAGATTCTGGATTAGTAGTGATCTTTCAAGAAACACTAGATTCTGGAATGTTTCAGGAGGATTGCAAAACTATAAATGTCACTCCACTCTTCAAGAAGGAAGGAAGGCAGATAAAAGGAATTTATAGGGCAGTTAGCCTGACTTTTGTAGATGGAAAGATGTTGGAGTCCATTATTAAGGATGAAGTTTCGGGCACCTTGGGGGCACATGATAAAACAGGCCAAAGTTAGCATGGCTTCCTTAAAGGGAGATCTTGCCTGATAAATTTGTTGGAATACTTTGAGGAAGTAACAGGCAGGATAGACAAAGGAGAGTCAGTGGATGGTGTTTACTGCAATTTTGAGAAGGCCTTTGACAAGGTGCCTCTAATAAAGCTGCTAAACAAGATAAGAACCCATGGTATTACAGAAACTATACCAGTACAGAGAGAAGATTGTCTACAGAAGGACTTACAGATTGGGAGAATGGGCAAAGAAGTGGAAGATGGATTTTGCACTTTGGTAGAAGAAATAAAGGCATAGACTATTTTCTAAACAGGGAGAATATGCAAAAATCAGAGGTGCAAAGAGACTTGAGAGACCTTGTGCAGGATCCCCTTAAGGTTAACTTGCAGGTGTTTAATGGTTTTGAGCTTGGAAGTGTTATGTACCCCTAGGGTTCATATTTTCTGTGGACTGTCACTTTTAAAATGCCGGGAGAATGAGACTGACTTTTGGACACTGTTTGAGCTGCTCCAGAGAGAGAGAGAGAGAGGTGGTTATTTGATGGACAATCAATGTTATGGTTTCTCTGCGGCTTGTTTTGAATATACAAGGACACACAAACACGCAGTGTTAAGAGTCAAGATGGATTCAGTCAATGGAAGACACCAGTGAGTCAGTCGCTGGTTTAAACTTTCAGTAGCCCAAAAGGGGTGAGTTGAGATCGATCCTGAGTATTGATAAGTGATTCTCACAAGTTTTCTGCAACTAGAACAAGTTTGCATTAAGAGAAAGGAGGAGAGATAGGCTTGAAACAGAAGAAACCTAGTGACAAAGAGATCACTGTTTGGACTCTGTCTCTAAATAACCTGTGAGGGTGAGTTTGTTTCCATTCAACTACGAAAGCGTGATTGTCACTTAGGTAATCCACAGGAGTGGGTTCTCTGGTGAGGAGAAAATCTTTATGAATACCACGTGTGCATTTACCCTTTATCTGGGTGTGGTAGTTCACTGAAGAAAGGCAGCCCTGTGGCAAATTGCTGTTGGAGATATTTCATATGTCGTGGAACTGGATAAGTGGCTATCCCATTGTGTGTTTGGGGTAACCTTGTGGAACCTACCGGTGTGTTGAGCCTTGCCTGAGTCGTGGTTCCCTTGAAGAGGGTCCCCTTTGTGATAAGCTACTGTTGGTGATAATCCATACGTAGATTCTGTTGGAGTACCCTATGACCACCACTTTGAGATGTCCCATAGCTGAATTTGGGTGTGGTACCACTTGTGTTGAAAGGATATTTGTTGAAGATCACTGTCAGTGATATTTCATGTGTGGAGTGGAATAACTTCAGAGATAAAGCCTACTACTATTGTTATCTTGTAGCACTGTCATGGAGTCTGTGGAATATCGACGTAATTGCCTTCTCACAACATTCGCCTTTGGATTACAAACATCTCGTATTAACCAACTTATGCATCTGAATTGAACTTTTTTTTTTACATACTATCATAAGACCATATCAGTTACCACCTACGCTTGAAGAAGTTTGGGTTTTATATTTCCGCACCTATATATGCATAATCTCTGCATAATCTATATATGCATAAGTTCGACTTATCTAGTTTTATATTACTGTATTGCATAGTTACTAATAAAGTAGTGTTAGTTAAGAGCAAAACAGACTCCAGGTGTGTTCCATTTCTGCTGGTTCTTTTAACCCCTTATGGGGTACATAACAGAATACTGGAAGAGTGGGGAGATCTTGTTGAAATCTATTAAATATGGAAAGATGTAGATACAGTAGATGTGGAGAGGATGTTTCCTATAGTAGGGGAATCTAAAACCAGAGGGCACAGCCTCAGAAGAGAGGACGTCCATTTAGAACAGAGATGAGGAGGAATTTCTTTAACCAGAGGATAGTAAATCTGTGGAATTCAGCACTGTGTCATTTAGTATACTTAAAGTGGAGAATGATAGGTTCTTGATTAGACAGGGTGTCAAAGGTTACAGGGAGAAGGCAGGAGAATAGGATTGAGAGGGATAATGAAGCAGCCATGATAGAATGGCAGAGCAGACTTGACAGTCCAAATTGCTTCTATATCTTGTGGTCTTATGTAATTTAAAGTTGACAGGTTTTACAGAGACTCATTAAACAAAGGGTGGGGTACATACGCATGAGTATCATTAATACATTTAACGATTATCAGAGCGGAGAAGCACATGGTATTGATTATTTTCCCTCCATCCCATCTCTGTGTATACTCAGCTGGGTGGTTACTACAGGTTGAGTACTCCTTGTACGAAAATCCAAAATCTGAAAACCTCCAAAATCTGAAATATTTTTGAGTGCTGAGATGACATCACAAATGGAAAATTTCACAAGGTGCTGGGGGGATTGCCATGCGATGCGTAGGTCTCTGTGCACCACAGACATCTCTAAGAAGTGACCTCACATATGTAATGAACAGAAGTTAATGAAAAACATGAAAACACTGCACAAAGAGAAAAATGAAGATCTTGAAGGTGTATTGAAAGAGTGGATCCATCAGTGTCAGAGTGAACGTACACTGCTTAACAGTATGCTGGTGATGAAACAAGCAAACACCTATCATGATAAACTGAAAATCTAAGGTAATTGTGAATATTTAGCAGGCTGTTTGCAGAAATTTAAGAAGAGGCACAACATTAAACTTTTAAGTATTTGTGGTGACCAAAGTAAAAGAGAAATTCATTGATAACTTTGTCAAGATCAGCACTGATGAAAATCTAACACAACAATAAGTCTGCAATGTTGATTGTTTTTATACTTTATATTAAACATAAAGTAAAATACAAATATAGTGTATTTATAACTGAAACATGGCATCGTAACTGGAGAGTGAAAGACTGCCGTTCTTTGTTGTTTTTGAACAGCTAATTCAAGTCTCCTCACAAATACTGTGGTGCTGCTTTTGTTACCCTACACATATTATATTTTAATTATATTAAAAGTATGTAACTATTTTATTATCTGCATATGTGTGATGAACAAGGATAAGGCAAAGACTGATTTATTGCTTTATGGTGGCACATAACTTCAGAGTTGGAAATGATGGCGATCTCAAGCAATCTCATTATATATTCCAAAATATGAAAATAATATCCGAAATCAGAGACACTTGAGACCCCAATCAGTTTGGATAAGGGGCACTCAACTTACAGTGTTAAAAAGGTAGCATTTGAAAGTGAAATATGAAAGAAAATTTCCACCTTAAATAAGACTATAAGACATAGGAGCAGAATTAGGTCATTTGGCCCAGCAAATCTGCTTCACCATTCAATCATGGCTGATCCTTTTCTCCTTCCTCCTGAACCCCATTTCCTGGCCTTCTCTCCATAACACTTGAGGCCATGTCCAATGAAGAACCCATCAATCTCTGCCTTAAATACACCCAACAACATGGCCTCCACAGCTGTATGTGGCAACAAATTCCATAAATTCACCACCCTTTGACCGCATCTCTGTGTTGAATGGACATCCCTCTATCCTGCGGCTGTGCCTTCTTGTCCTGGACTCTCCCACCACGGGAAACATCCTTGCAACATCTACTCTGTCTAGGCCTTTCAATGTTTGAAGGATTTCAATGAGATCCCCAATCATCCTTCTAAATTCCAGCGAGTACAGACCCAGAGACATCAAATGTTCCTCGTATGATAACCCTTTCATTCCTAGAATCATCCTTGTGAACCTTCTCCGGACCCTCTCCAATGTCAGCACATCTCTTCTAAGATGAGGGTCCAAAAACTTACACAATACTCAAGGTGAGGCCTCAGCAGTGCCTTTTAAAGCTTCAGCACCACATCCTTGCTCTTGTATTCAACACCTCTTGAAATGAATGCTAACATTGCATTTGCCTTCCTCACCACTGACTCAACTTGCAAGTTAACCTTTAAGATGTTTTGTACAAGGGCTCTCAAGTCCCTTTACATCTCAGGTTTTTGGATTTTCTCCTCATTTAGACAGTAGTCCAGAGATTTAGTTCTACTACCAAAGTGCATGACCATGTTTTTTTTTCCAACATTACATTTCATTTGCTACTTTCTTGCCCATTCTCCTAATCTGTCTAAGTCCTTCTGCATCCTACCTGTATCAAAATACCTGCCCCTCCACCAATCTTCATATCATCTGCAAACTTGGCAACAAAAGCCATCTATTTCATCATCTAAATCATTTACATACAGCATAAAAAGAAGTAGTCCCAACACCGACCACTGTGGAACGCCACTAGTCACTAGCAGCCAACAAGACAAGGATCCTTTTAGTCCCACTCGCTGCCTTCTTCCAATCAGTCAATGCTCTAATCATCTTAGTAACTTTCCTGTAAAACCATGGGCTCTTAACTTGATAAGCAGCTTCCTGTGTGGCACCTTGTCAAAGGCCTTCAGAAAGTCCAAATATACAACATCCACTGAATCCCCTTTATCTATCCTACTTGTAATCTCCTCAAAGAATTCCAACAGATTGGTCAGGCAGGATTTTCCCTTAAGGAAACCATGCTGACTTTGTCCTATCTTGTCCTGTGTCACCAAGTACTCCATTACCTCATCCTTAACAATTGGCTCCAACATCTTCCCAACCACTGAGGTCAGGCTAACTGGTCTATAATTTCCTTTCTGCTGCCTTCCTCCTTTCCCAAAGTGTGGAATGACATTTGCAATTTTCCAGTCCTCTGGCACCATGCCAGAGTCCAATGATTTTTTGAAAGATCATTGTTAATGCTGCCACAATCTCTAACACTATCTCTTTCAAAACCCTAGGGTGCAGTTCATCTGGCCTGGGTGACTTATGTACTTTTAGGTCTTTCAGCTTTTTGAGCACCTTCTCCTTTGTAATAGTAACTGCACACCCATCTCTTCCTTCACACACGACAACATCTGGCACACTGCTAGTGTCTTCCACAGTGAAGACTGATGCAAAATACTCATTTAGTTCATCTACCATCTCCTTGTTCCCCATTATTATTTTTCCTGCCTCATTTTTTAGCAGTCCTATATCCACTCTCATCTCTTTTAATTTTTACAGACTTGAAAAAGTCTTTACTAATAACTTTGATATTATTTGCTAGCTTGCTTTCATATTTCATCTTTTCCCTTCTAATAATTCTTTTAGTTGCTCTCTGTAGGTTTTTAAAAACTTCCCAATCCTCTATCTTCCCTCTAATTCAGTGGTCCCAAACCTCTGGGCCGCAGACCGATACATTGCCGCGAAGAACGCAGCGGTGCAGCGGTGGCCGGAATGCACCCAGCACAACTTGAAGAAAAAAGCCAAACTAAACAAGCTAATTAATTAGGTGCCGCCCAGATAAATATAAATGTCGGCCCAGATCAGAGGCGATTGCCGCGTCACCAGTATTTAAATCCACCAGGTCGTACACACTTGTCTTCAATCATCAATCTAAGCTCCTGGATTGTCCACTGTACTACTATTTTCCTGAACTGTGTACAGATTCATTTTAATATATTAACAAAAGGAAAAGAAGGTTATATTTTAGGTTGTTGGCTAACACTAAATGTCTGACCCAGCTTGAATAGATTGGACAGCTCCAGGTAAATGGTTACTAGCCTCACTTGAACAACTGAGAGTCAGCGAGGAATTTCAGTGAATGAATGTGAGCACAGCTTCAAACATTGAATTCTATTTAACGACTAGCAAGAGGGCAATACAGTGGTGAGATTCAAGGGTCCCGGGATAGATAAAATTGACAGAAACAGTAAAAGTCCTGGACACATAAATATATTCTGTAAAGCGAAGATACTTTCAAAAATAATGAAATGAAAAGAATATACCAAACAATTACTATAAAGAGTGCAAACAGTAAAAAATTGAATTAAATCAATATTTGGTGTGACCACCCTTTGCCTTTAAAACTATATCAATACTCTTAGGTACACTGTTGTGCAATTTCATACGAAAATTGGCTGGTAGGTTGTTCCAAGTATCTTGGAGAACTTGCCACAATCCTTCTGCAGACTTTGGCTGTCTCACTTGCTACTGTGTCTCTGGGTAATCCCAAACATCCTCGATGATGCTGAGATCAGGGCTCTGTGAAGGCTATACCACATCATTCAGAATTCCTTTGTCTTCTTTTCGCTGAAGATAGTTCTTTATGCCCAAGGCCATGTGTTTGGGGTCACTATCCAGCTGCAGAATGAAGTTGGGACTGACCAGACACCTCCCTGATGGCATTGCGTAATGGATGACAATCTGCTCGTACTTCTCAGCATTGAGGATTCCATCAATTCCGACTAGATTACTAATTATATTTTCAGAAATTCAGCCCAACACCTTCAGGGAATCTCTACTGTGCTTCACTGTTGGCTGAAGATATGTTATACTCACCAGCTCGTCTGCTGACAAACTGCCTCTTGTTTGATCCAAAAATTGTTCAGCACTCCCTTGTGCTTTTGTACATAGCTCCATCTCTTGGCTTTGTTTCCTCTTTGGAGGAATGCCTTATTGGCTGCAACTCTTCCATAAATACCACTTCTGACAAGACTTATCTGGCGTGTAGGGGGTTCCACTGGTTTCTGTGGGTTCAGAGCTGATGGCAATGCTGAACTTCTTCCAATTTGAAAGGGACATCAGTTTGATGCATCTCTCAGCTGCTGCACTTAGATTCCATGCCAACCACTGTGTTTCTGGTTTTGATGCTTCCCCATTTGCTTGTGCTTCTTCAAAAGAGCTTAACAAAATTTCTGCTTGGGAGAGACCTTGCTGATGTAGGGTGACCACTTTGTGTCTTGTTGCTATGCTCTCTCTTGCGTAGCGTAAGAATTGATTATTTGAAGGTTAAACTGTCACAACTGTCATACTCTCACCTTTTACTTTGGTTGTCCTTCACCGAGTTTGATTCATTCTATATCCTTTTCGATTTCATTTAATCAGTTTAGTTCATTCAACTCATTAAGTTATTGATCATAAGCACCAGTTTGTATCTTTGTTTAATGGGGGGGGGGCAGCTGGGCTATGTACCTACAAAGTAATCAAGTTTTTACTTGTAAAGTGATCTATAACTTAATATCATAGTAAAAATTTGGTCCATGATGACAGCCAAGAAAGCTCATTTCACTCAACAGCCTTTTTTAGTGCAACAAGCACAAACACAGACTGGGTGCTATGACTCGGAGAGAGAACCCACTCAGTCACATACAGATGGGGGAGGTGATTATTACACACCCAGTTACAGTCAGGGTGACCCACAAAAACACATGCAAATAACTGTATCAACTGAGCTAAAATAACAATAAATGAACTTGAACATCCCACCATATCCCATGAAAGCATTTTAAAACATGAACAACAATTAGTGCTGGCCACGAGAAATACCGGAGCTGTCGACTATACCTCTCCCCACCACCCCCCACCCCCAGAGCTTTACAATATGTTACTTTAACAAAATGCTAAAACTTCTCTGCAACATTTAATATTTTGGAAAATTAATGATTGGAAATCTAAAATATACTCTTTTCTACTGACACACTAATACAGATGAAAAAATAAATATCAAAAACAAAATTTATAGGAAGAATCCTCAAGGTGCCAGAGACTTTTGCACAGTAGTGTAGCTATTACTGCAGGGTAATGTAATTGGCAGAAATGTACAGAATTCATAACCACCAACATTGGGTTGGGGTTCACTTTAAAAGGCTGGTCTGATGTGATGAGATAATTAACGGCCTTTTACCGTGCTTTATGTTCAGATTTATGGTGTTCAATAAATTAGTTGCTACAGTTTTTATGAAACATAAAATGCCTCCGCCATTTTATTTGTGGTAACCTACATTGGTAACCCTGATGCTCTAGGACAATTCCAGAGTTGTAGGCCAATCAGTCATTTTGAAACTGCTGGAGATTTAGGAGCAAAATGCCATCACTTGGTTCGTGCAAATCAAGGCCCAATTCGTGCTGTGAGAAGTCACCACCCACAACACCAGATATTTCTATGCGGTAGCATTGCTCAGTAACTTCATGGCTGTGAGTGTGACGAGTCTACTACAACACCTGCTCACTGTGGTATTAACACTAGAAGTTGCCCACCACCTTACAGCTTTGACAGTGCCAATGTATTGGGACATCAGAGGTCTGTGAACACTGTGGGGTTTCAGCTGCCAGGGACAACTACTGTTCTACTACGGACACCCTTTCAGGGCAATGGCCCAGAACCTCAGTTAGGCTACATCACACCAAGGTGTATCACCCCGCAGTCCAATGGCTTATGTGAGCAGTTTCATAAAAGCTGCTCAGAGGGCTTCACTGACAGATGAGTTTTGGCATGATCATCCCTCGTCCATCCTCAGAACAGCTCCAAAATAGGACCTACAGTTGTCCACGGCTGAATTAGTATATGGGTAGCTGTTACGAGTGCCAGATGATTTTAGTCCTGGCATCACGACTGCCTGGTTGGCCTCTGGTGTGTATGTGGCCTGGCTACACAACAATGCTATTAATAAAAATGCTGGAGACAGGAGCTCAGTTTCATGGTTCTTTACCAGCATAATCTGAACTCGGAACACCCGTACAGATCAATACGTGCCTAATAGCGCATGTTCAGTATGCCCCTAATAGCACATTCAACAACGTGTTACTAAAACATAAAGTAGTCCCTTAGGCTATACGGTACACTCCTCCCCATTTATTTTAATAGTGTACCAACTGTTTTTTTTTACTGGGGCACAATGCTAAACTATTATGTTTACCCTTAACATACAAATGCCTACCATTTGTTACTTAGTAACTTAATAATATCAAATTATAGCAAAGAAACGTAATAGTATCATATTATAACAAGCCTTTTTTTAAACTTTTGATCTAAGACAAGTCACTGGAGGGGTCTTCTCTGCCTCTCTGGGTAACGTCTGTCAATAAACTTGTTTGTTTTAATACAGATTTCCATATAAAAGTCATGAAAAGTTGACCTCTGAGCATAGGGAGTTAAGAAGATGTGCACCTCCAACTTGCTAAGAGTTCTAGGCAGCAGATCGCCTCCGTATAATAAAGACTCCTCTGTGCAGCTGTCTAGATATATACACATCTTTGTGCTATCACTTGTCTTCCCTACCCATATCCCATATGTTCCAACTGAGCTAATTACACAGCCAAACTTCGTATTCTTCTTAGATTCCAAATAGATAGCTTGACCTTTATGATACCATCTCTTATCATTATATAACTTTCCATCTTCTATTCATGCTTCATATCTTTGTGCTGGTGATTCAGCAGAAGTGCTGAGAAGATGCTCAGGAGAAGATGGAGATGCTGGTCTTTTCGGAGATTTATGCTTACTGAGAGTTCGCAGATCTTCCATCATCTGTTAACAAGTAGTTTAACTGTGCAATTGGAGGTTTTTGTTTTTTTTCTGTAATTGGAACATAGTCATTCGGTCTCCTCCTTAGTGTCCTGGTCATTATTGGTTTTACCTCCATAGAATCTCCTGTGAGTTCCATTGTTAGCCTCTCATTCTCAACCATCTTTTTCTTTTCTTCTAACTCAATCTTTTTATCTTCACATTCCTTCACTGCTGCTTCCTTCTCTTTAATATAATTCGTTTCCGATTGTTCCGTCTCCAGTTGCAGAAAAAGCTCTGTATTTCGTATTCTTTCCTTGTATTGTTGATCTAGTTTTTTCATCCTTTTCTGATACTCCAACAAAGTGCCTTCCTGTAAGTGCTGTAGCTGTCTTTTGAGAGATGTCAATTTCTCCTCGTACATCTGCTTTTTCACTTCTGGGTAGTCTTCATCATCCTGTTTATTGGCAATATCTGTCTCACTTGCATCCTCTGTATCTTCATCCGAGTTGCGGCCACGGATACTGTGTTCGTCCTCATCGTCGATGCTGTCTAGCTCCTCCTCGTCATTGTAATAGTCGACAATGGGTGAGAGGAGAGCTGCGGACATCTTCCCGCCGGGCTGCCCTCTTTTGTCGACACATCTAGTGCCTTGATGGTGTGCCAATCCAACTGGACTTTCCTGAGCCATTCACATCCCAGTAACAGTGGTCCTCCATTTTTTAGTACATAGAGCTTCATCTGTTTTGTCTCCGTAGGTCACTGTCACTTAATTTTACCTTTGGGATGCACTTTCCATCCTATGTAAGTCTCTAGCAGTAGTTTAGTTCATTTCAGAGGTATGTGAGAAAACACGTCATTTGTAATCGTGTACAGAGGTCACTGTTAAAGCTGAACCTGTGTCCAACTCCACTTTCAGTTTCACCGCCTGCCGCTCGTGGAGTGATCCTTATTACTTTTCAATCATCTGTCTTTTTCACGCTTGAAGTTGCAGATAAGACAATTCACTTTCATCTAAGTCATTTTCATCAAAACTGCTTTCTTCCATTTTGTGTCCATTGTTGTGTTTTCCTTTCTGGGGTTTCTTGTTTCTCTGTATTTTCTCCTTTTTCTGCTGTTTACTAGCTTTGCATACTCTGCCAGTGTGGCCCTATTTGCCACAGTTTCTGCATTCTTTGTCTTTAAACCAATAGTCTTCAGGGTCATGTCACATGCTCCCACGACGGTAACATTGTTTACTAGCTTTGCATACTCTGCCAATGTGGCCCTGTTTGCCAGAGTTTCTGCATTCTTTGTCTTTAAACCAACAGTCATCAGGGTCATGTGATGTTCCCCCAATGGTAACATTTCTTTCCTTCATTTCTGTTCAGTGACATTTTATTCGTAGCATATTCCAGAGATTTTTGTTGTATCTCTGAAGCACCCCGTGCTGCTGTTTCCATTGATATTGCAATGTCCAGTGCCTTCCAGGAGCTTCTTCTGTGGTGCCACACACAGTGCATGCCACACAATAACCTGTCCCTCAATGCATCCCATAGACAGCTCTAAATTGACAATGTTCTGATAATTTGCACAATTCAGCACAATATTCAGAAATGCTTTCATTTTTGCTCTGATTCCATTTGTGAAATTTAAACCTTTCAGCAATGACCAGTGATTTGGGGTTTAAATGCTGCTGGAGATTGTCTACTATTTGCTTGAACATTTTGTCAGCTGGCTTTTCAGGGGTTAACAAGCTCCGTAGCAGCCCGTATGCTTTTGCTCCCATAATACTGAGTAAGATGCTGGCTTTCTTTTCATCATTAACACAGTTAGCCTCATAATATAACTCCACTCTCTTCAACACCACTATCAAATGCTGTAATGGTTCCAATCATCGCTGTCTTTCTTATGTTAATTTAACCCTGTTTTCCCCTTGTTTTCTTTTTTTTGTCTCACGTGTCCTTTTTGCTGGTGCCACGAGTGCACTCCATCTAGATGTGTGTGTCGCTCCTTTTTATCTCCCTTCTGGGCCAGGCAGACCCTCAGTCCCTGGGCATGCTATGGCTCTGACTGTGTCTCTTGGTCTCCCGATATTCCTGACCCTGGCTGTGCTCCCACTTCCTTTCGGACTCGCGGCCTCGCTCTGCCTCCTTCTCCCGCTCCTTGGCTCGTTCCTTGCGCTCTTCCTCTGAGTGTCGTTATCAACTAAAACACGGCGTTCCAATAAGAAATAGGTACATTAACCTCATCGCCAATTTGTTGTGTATGTTGCTTGGCTACACAACAATGCTATTAATAAAAATGCTGGAGATGGGAGCTAAGTTTCATGGTTCTTTACTGGCATAATCCGAACTCGGCACACCTGTACAGATCAATATTAGTGCATGCTCAATATGTGCCTAATAACACATTCAAAGATGTGTTACTAAAACATAAAGTAGACCCTTATTATACTGTAGGCTTTCTGGTACAGCCTCTCAACAGTGTTCCACCCTCCTCAGTAAATTCAATTCCTTTGCACCTATTCCTACCTCCCATCATGGTGTACAGCTCTCTTGGGTTCCTGTTTACCTACATTCTGCCTCGTTTGTTTTCGTCCACCATGCAGCATACCAACATCTCCTTAGGCCCCTTACGATGGCCTGTTCCACATTTTGGAATGAAGAGAAAAGCTTTTATCTTAGACAAGAGTGGTAAACCTGAATGTATTTTGGTAGATTGCTTAAAACTGGCCCACAAAGACTTGGAGGATTCAGCTACCATTCCCCTGCCGTCATGACATGACCATAATCATCTTCCCCGCTACATTACCATTGTGCAAAGTAACGTTCAGTAAGCAAAACCAAAAACAATGAAGCAGGGTCCTGGACTATTCTCTTCCATCTCATTAGATGTTAATACTGCACCTGTAGCAACCAACGCTTAGCTGCAGGCATTCTGTGTTCTGAATTATTCTGTGGTCCACTTAGCAATTGACATTAGGGGAAGAAAATCCACAGAGCAACAGACTTGCTCTTTATATGCATCTAGTAACAGCTCAGTGATTTTGTTTTTGTGGGAAGGAAGTAGAGGGTTCAATCTTTATCCAGAATTCGAGTCCTGAATCTTCAAAACATTCCTATAGGAGCTATGTATCCTTTTTCTACCTGTAGGAGCTATGTATCTACTTTCTATCTGTAGGAGTCATGTATCTACTTTCTGTCTGTAATGCATTTTATGGTGTATTTATTATGGTAATCTGTCGTGTGGGTTGGGGCATGGTAGAAGCGAATGAGCATAGTTACGTATCCACACTTTGTTCTGGTTAGTTGTTTAGTTTAATCTAGTTGAAAGTTAGAAGCAGCAGAGAATGATATTTTTTGCTGACTGCTAATTAGAATGCTTAGTTATACTAACTAGAATGCTAATTGGAATGTTATTAGACTGCTTATTACATTAACTTCACTTAGTTATGCTATTCAACTTTTAATTACCCTATTATTCCTCTTAGTGTCATTAATATCACTACTAGACCACTAATTAGATAGTTATATAGCTAATTTAGTTTTGTTCTTTTTTTTAATCACTACACAATCGTTCGTCAATGTTGATTTCACAATAAAGAATTGAACGTACCTTTTTTTACATTTGGAAATACATTATTTGGAAGCATGTCATACTGTGTCAATTATCCTGGCTTTGTCTCTCGACGATTTTAGTTTGTTTTCAATTAACTGCTACACTTTCTCAACAAAATAAGTTAAACCAAACTAACACAACAGCAAAGAATTGGGGAAACTGGAGCAGCTTGCCACAAATAACCAATCTTTTCTTGATTCATACTGTGTATTTGTGGTTTGAACATAGTTTTGAATGGTTAGCACTGCCTGCCCATTGGGGACTGTTGTTCGACCGTGTGATGTTTGCCTGAGAGTTCGTTGCTTTGTTTTACTGAACTGCTGAAATGTTTCAGTTGCTGACGTTTGAATTGAAGGCTGTATGTTCGGTCTGCTTTAAGTGCCATGGATGTGCAGACAGCATTTTTGTTGCCTACATTTATTGAATTAAATATCGGCAATGCTGCGGACGAACGAAGAGTTAATTGCAATTCGTGCAGCTAGAGAGAGTAACATGAGTGTTAGAAACTGGAACTGGCAGCAACATCCAAGGAATCTAGGCTTGCAAAAGGGAAATTAAAGCTAAACCTAAAGCTAATCTAGTCTAAAGTCCTTAAAAGGAGTAGGAAACAAATGTGAACAAAATTAAAAATTAATACCATCAATTAATGATCTTATGGAACTTAAAGAAGATGCATTACAAGTGTAATCTTGTCTTGAGGACTTAACTAACCTCTGAGCCTATTGCTAAGCAACATAACATGACAATGTCATTACAAGCCAGACTTCCCTGAATGTAGTCAGGATGAACAACCTGCTTCATCAAGTGAAGACCACAAGTTTATGGAGCTGATTCCAAGTTCTGCAAAGCTGTTGAATAGCCACTACCAGGTTAATTTACCTTCCAGAAAGAAGGTGGCTAACATGCCACGTAATAGGAAGATTGCTGATCAGCGTACTCTAAACCGAAGGAAGAGATTTAGGAAGGATTTGTCATTTCACACTGACTACACAGCTTTCTTGAAAGATGTCATCTCCAAAAGTTATGCTGAAAGAGTATCAACAGGAGATCTGGAACACAGTGATGGGAAGGTCTGATATATTCCACATCATGGTTTTTATCACTCCAGAAAAGTGAAACTTCATGTTGTGCTTGACTGTGCAGCGCCTCTTCAAGCATTATCACTTAAGGTACCAGATTTTACTAGCTATCTGATTGGAGTCATAACCAGATTCAGAAAAGAACCAGTGGTGAGCATGGCAGATGGTTAAAGTACCAGTGGGAGAAGCAGATCTGTTGAGGATTCTTTGGTGGTCTGATGGTGACCACAGCCAAGATATGGTGGACTTTATAATGGTTTGAGGCAATTATAATTGCTTTGAGGCAACTTCATCTCTGAGCTGTCCAAAGTTCCTTCTTAGGAAGTGCACAGAAGACAACAACCTCTGAGAAAGCTGCAATGTCTCTCTATCATGACCTTGTATACACATGTGCTAAAGGCAGTTATCAACTCACAAAATAGATAAGACATAGTGTGCTATCTGTGATACCAGAAGATCAAAGAGTGAAAGACATGAAGGATTTGGATTTGGATCAAGATATTCCTTTCATGGAGAGAGTACTGGGTGTGCAATTGTGCAATGGTGCATTCAGTCTGATACTTTCAACTTTAAGATCACAATCCAAGATAGACCACTCACCAGAAGTGGGAGGGTCCTCTCCCTAAGTTCCATTTATGATCCTTTGGGAATTTTGAGAGTCCGGTAGTGCTGTCTGCTAAGATCCTACAAGATCTACAAGATCTATGTAAGAAAGGGCTGGGCTGGGCTGGGCTGGGCTGGGCCGGGCTGGGATGATACTATACCAACATCAATTGCTCATGAGTGTACAAGCTGGCTGGAGGAACTCTGCCAGTTGGAAGACTTCAAGATTGTTAGATGTTTGAAACCCCTGGTTCCTGCTGCACAGTTACACCATTTTGCAGACACAAGCAAAGATGGCTATGGTGCAGTGACCTATCTAATGGTGCAGTGACCTACCTATGGATGCATAACAGTGCTCTCAGGTGCAGAGTGCTTTTTATCATGGGAAAATCTAGGGTAGCTCCATTTAAGTCAGTTTCCATCCTTCATGTAGAACTCACCGCAACTGCGATGGGAAGCCATGTGGACACAATGTGAAGGGAAGAGTTGCAGATGCAGCTTCATAACTTGGTGTTTTGGACTGATAGTACTTTTGTACTGAAGTAAATCAAAAATAAAACCTCCAGATTCTGAACTTCTGTTGCAAACAGAGTTTCAGAATTTTTATGGTCTCATAAGCATCTAAATGGCGATACATAAACACTTCAATCAATCCAGCATACGTGGCCTCTAAAATGTTGACAGTGAAAGTATTCCTGAAGAATGAGACATAATGTAGGTGTCGGCCTAATTATCTTCTTCAGTCTGAAAGGGAATGATATGGGAATCCCTACCTCTTGACTTGACCTTCTGCAGGTTGATCCGAAGTCAAGAATGTTACAAATGCCATGCAGATTGATGAAGAGGTGGACACAGCAACATGTCTAATTCATCATTTGAGGAAGACAGTGACCAGGATCCTTAGATTTAAGAAACTGCTCTTGATTCTTAGTCAGTTGAGGAAGCAATTGAACATTGCGCATGCTCAGTCTGACTTGAATGAAAAACAAGAACAGTATTCTTTTGAGAGAAAGATTGAGAAGCCCAAAGGTGAGACCAGCCAAGATTATCTCTCAGTGGAGGAAAACAGAAAGGCTGAAATGGAGATCATTAGGTTTTGCCGAAGACAAAGATTTCCAGATGAATTCTCAAGTTTGCAAAGGGGAGAAAGCGTGAAAAGGAAGAGCCATATTTTGAAGCTCAATCCAGTATTTAAAGATGGTATTTTGAGACTTGGTGGATGGCTTAATAGGGCAGCCATTCCTGAAGAGTCTCAACATCCTGCTATATTGGTAAAGGATCCTAATATCTCAGACATCGTTCTAAGGCATGTACATAAACAGGTGGGACATGGTGGCCGTAACCACATGTTATCCATGTTGCACCAAAAATACTGGGTTCCTGGTGCTAGTACAGCTCTAAGAAGAATCTTATCTAAGTGTGTTGCTTGTCAATAATAGTACGCAACTCCAGGATGCCAACACATGGTAAATCTATCTCTAGACAGGGTCTCTCCAGATGAATCTCTGTTTATACCTGTTGGAATGGACTACTTTGTACCTTTTGAGGTAAAGAGCAGAAGGAGTACAGTGAAGAGGTATGGAGTCATCATATCGACCTGTTCCGCTGTACAAGATGTTCAGAATGAAGTGGCATCTTCTTTAGACATAGATTCACTTTGAAAGTATGACACTACACAAGATGAGGACAGGTTCATGAACTGCACTGTGATAATGTGACAAACTTTGTTGGAGCTGAGCATGAGTTGCAAGAAGCCACTAAATATTTGACTCATTCACAGATCAATAGGTCCTTCCTCAAAAGAGAATTAAGTGGCTGTTTAACCCTTGCCTGGTTCACATCATGGAGGAACATGAGAGAGATTGATCAGGTTTGAACAAATGGTCAATTCCACCATGAAGGTACAGAATCTTTATGAAAAGGGTTTCCACACAGTCCTTTCTGAATTAGAGGCTATTATCAATGGTTGCCAATTACTAAAGCATCTTCTGATTGCAATGATTTAGAAGCACTAGCAACCAACCATCTGTTGCTTCTGAAGACCACCAAGACAGTTCCAAAAGGAAGACATTTATACTTCTTGTAGTTGGAAGCAGGTTCAATATATGTCAAGCAACACACATCAAAGTTGCTGGTGAACGCAGCAGGCCAGGCAGCATCTCTAGGAAGAGGTGCAGTCGACGTTTCAGGCCAAGACCCTTCGTCAGGACTAACTGAAGGAAGAGTGAGTAAGGGATTTCAAAGTTGGAGGGGGAGGGGGAGATCGAAAATGATAGGAGAAGACAGGAGGGGGAGGGATGGAGCTAAGAGCTGGACAGGTGATTGGCAAAAGGGGATACGAGAGGATCATGGGACAGGAGGTCCGGGAAGAAAGACAAGGAGGGGGGGAACCCAGAGGATGGGCAAGAGGTATATTCAGAGGGACAGAGGGAGAAAAAGGAGAGTGAGAGAAAGAATGTGTGCATAAAAATAAGTAACAGATGGGGTACGAGGGGGAGGTGGGGCCTAGCGGAAGTTAGAGAAGTCGATGTTCATGCCATCAGGTTGGAGGCTACCCAGACAGAATATAAGGTGTTGTTCCTCCAACCTGAGTGTGGTTTCATCTTTACAGTAGAGGAAATATATGTCAATATATGTCAAACTTGTTTTAGAAGCGTTGGGCAAGGAGTATTTACCACTGCTGCAGGAATGTCAGAAATGGTTAGGTATAAAATGCAATTTCCTCCCAGTAGATATTGTGCTTATAGTTGATGACACAGTACCTTGAAATGCATGGACTGTGGTTGGAGTCATTCAAGTCCTCCCATGCAGAAGAGAATTTGTGCGGCAGGTGCGCACCAAGACCGAGACCAGCTGTCTTGACAAGCCTATAACCAAGATCGGACTTATACATGAGGCACAGGTTTAAGGAGCTACAGCTCTAGAAGCTTCATGACCTTGACTTGACTTGTTGACAGAAAGAGGTGGTAAAGATCACTCTGTACTGGGCTAAGTGCTGGTAAGCTCTGACATAGATGACTGTTACAGGACTTGACTGGAAGAAGAAAGAAGAAACAGGACATTTGTATAAATGTTAAGATGTTTGTCCTTGAAGATTTCATGTCTCCTGTTTTAGTAGCATGTAGTTGTAATTAATATAGTGTAATAATTTGGGGCTGAGATGTAGAAGTCATGTATCTATTTTCCATCTGTATTATATTTTGGGGCACATCTATTATAGTAATCTTTTACGTGGTCGAAGCAAATGAGTATAGTTACATATTCACATTTTGTTTTAGTTAGTTGTTTAGTTTAGTTTAGTCTAGTTGAAAATTAGAGGCAGACAGGAATTATACTTTTTTGTTGACCGTTAATTGGTACACTTAGTTATGCTAAGTAGATTGCTAATTGGAATGTTATTAGACCGCTTATTGCGCTAACTTCTCTGAGTTACGCAATTTGACTGCTAATTACACTACTGTAACTCTTAGTATCACTAATATCACTATTAGACCTCTAATTAGACCATTATATCACTTACTTAGTTTTGTGGCTTTTTATCGTTACAAGATCATTTGCCTTTGCTGGTTTCGTAATAAAGAATTGAATGTACTTTGTTCGATTTGGAAACTTGTTAGTTGGAAGCACGTCATACAGTGTTGATTACCTGGCTTAGCTTCTCAGTGGTTTTGGTTGTTTTCAAATAACTGATATAATTCCTATGTAAAATTGAGATAATATCATTATCCTGGAAAGGTCATCTTTTCCTTAGAATATTAAACTCAGATCATGTCTACTTTCTAATAAGAATTTGATTATCCTCGTTATATGTAAAAAGGTGGGTGGATTCCCTCCTTGAGCTCATCTCTCTTCAAAAAGTACTTCACTGGTTGTGAACTACTTTGGGACAACTTGAATAATGCTGTGGAAATGTGTGTTATTTTATTGACATGCACAAAGCTTTTCAGAAGCTCAAAATATTGTGAAGGACTTCACAGGAAAGTTATATCCAGCGAAGTCCCATAAATTGTCCTGATGAAAAGGTCAATTGTTTATTCCTCTCCATAGATGCTGAATTTCTCCAGCACTTTGTGTGTTGCTCCTATGTGATACAGTAAGATATAAATGTTCACATGAATAGTCTTTGATCTGCCCTGCCGATTGCTTCAAGCACTTCCTTCTTTCACACAAATTTCTATTTATGGCCATTAATTGCCCAGAACAATTACCCTTTGAACATTCTTCTGCAAAAAAAATGCAGTTTAGTGCTAGCCCGGATTATCTATACAAAACGATTGAAAATTCTGATATTCTGACTCATGGTCCTATGTGTACCAAGGTAGGCAGAATTCAAATGATGGGAAACAACTTCAAGAAAGGAGTTTAGCTTCTTCAAATCATTTTTATTTACCTACAACACACTTACTATTAATTACAGCTGAATCAGCAATTCAGGAAGTCATTTCAATAAGTTCACATCTTAGCAGCATCCATTTGAAAGGTGCAACAACATACTTGTCAGCTATTTGACACATTTAAACCCATCTTCTGTATTTTTCCACTTGGATCTTTAAGGGACGATCTTTATAAGCAGAACACATCTGTCAAGTTCTTGTGCACGGCTGAACATTCAGTCTTATAATTTGTTTCAACTCTTTAATGTTTCTGCATCTTACTCTTTGATTGATGGTTAAATGCAGCATTGAGTTAATTAAAGGGCTGTGGTTACAGAATATTGCAAACGCTGATCAGGTATCCCTATCTTTGTGTTACCTACAAAATGTACAAAACCTTGAAGTTAAGTTCTGCCTTAATCAGCTATATATTTCAAATTTTACAAGTTTGTATGTTTATGTTATATAGGAAATGTTAAGTTCCTAAAGGGTTGTTTCCCAATCTCCACCATAATATATTTGAAATCTATTCTTGAATGCACAGTTTCAGATTCTGAAATCACCCAAAGAACATTCCACTCTCACTCTGACCTCTCTACGGTTCTCAAAGAAGCCTGACATATGCTTAAGGAATAGTATTTCATCTTCCAAGTTCCAGGATTCAGCTATACATGTCATACTTTCAGATAAATAGCCTTTCCAATTTATATTTGAACAGTTTTGATATAAGGTCATTAACCAATTACATAATCCAAAAGTCTCTTCCTCCCCAGATGCTGCCTGGACTGTTGGGTATTTCCAGTGTTCTCTTTTATTTCAGAATCTCACAAACTACTTTGCTTGGTATCTTGTAGCTCTGGGATTATTATTCTTCTGTATTCTCTCTTCTGTTTGAAATGGCCTTCACCTTATTGTCAGGCTGCACTGCAAGATCCCTATCATTGTAACACTTTCTCTGTACTCTGTTGTTTCCTCTAGTACTACATCAACGTACTGATGTGATGAAATAATCTGTATGGATGGCATGCAAAGCAAAATATTTCAGTCTGCTTTGGTACATGTGACAATTACCATTCATCTTCTTCTATTTACGCTACCTCCAAAGAAATCAGTTACAAAATCCAGTCTTTATGAAGGGTCTTGGCCCAAAACATTGGTTCTTTACTCCTCTCCACAGATGCTGCCTGACCTGCTGAGTTCCTTCAGTATTTGGTGGGAGTTACAACAGCAAGCCTTCCTAACCCTCTCTCAGAATGCACCAACACCATCTCTTTGTCTCCACCCTGTTGCACCCGATCCCCTTTGTTCTTTCCACTCCTCCCCTTGGCAATTTAACTTGTGCTTGTATTCTAATTGATCCTGATCCTGATGAAACGTCAATGAATTGAAACATTATTTGTTTTTCTCACTTCACAGTTGATGCCTAACCTATATGAATTCTTTTCCAGCATTTTCTGTTCACTTAAATGGAGCAAAATACACACTAAAATGATGAAGTTTGTTCATAAAGTAATCACCCGTAATTCTCTTGGCAACCTTGTAACTGAAATTTCGTAGATTCTTAAAAACTGGTGAATAGAATAAAATAACATTGTGGCTTTGTTTACTGCCCCAGAATCACCACTGGAAATAACAAATTCAGTAACATACCTTAGACAACTGAAGAATTATAATATATAACAAAATCATAATAGAGTTTATTAATTATGCAAATTGAATTGCAGGTAAAAGAAACATTTAAGTTGATATGTATAAACCTGCAAAAAGACGGTGGTTGTCAGAAAGGCAAAGAGACAGCTGAAAGGAAGGATCTAAAGGTCCACCCAGTGGAAGTATTGTACTAAGGACAAAGTTCTGATGTGAATAGGTTACAATAAAACTGGTAATGATCTAATGAAAGAATGGATATGAATGCAGTGAAGGAGCTAGAAATATATGAATAGAAAAAGATTTTAACTTGCATTGAACTAGGAAGGAAATCATGGTGCGAATATGAAAGGGATGGATTGAAGAAACCCAGCTATTGTTTCCCTAACCCAATAAATAAACGTTAATTGATTTATTTTCCAGCAAGGAATGAGAAATCATTAAGCTTCCAAGGACAGACCTAAGCAACGTTGGCCATAATATAATTTAATTCATTGGCAGGCATGAAAGTTGCAAGTAATTATAAACCAAAGATTTGTATGTTATTAACTTCCAGGGGTGTAAGTAAGAAATATATTGCACAGGCTTAGTAAAAAGTAAAAAAAAATAAGGTGAATGATGAAAGTAAGTCCCTCTGAAAAGCAAAAGGAGACCTTATGTGGAATAAACTCTTCTCAGGCTTCCAGCTGGGTACAGGTATTAATTATAGCCAATTAATGACAAACTCTGCCATCTTCATCAGAGATGATGCTTGACCACACCTAGTCCAGTGATATTTATACCCACATAGTTTGTCACTCCTGATTGGTCAGTCCTCATCCAATCAGGTTTCCAGTTCCTCACCTTGTTTACAAGCAAATTCCAGTACTTACTTAGAGCGAGACTGGTTCCGTTTGTTAAATTTTTTTTTCCTCTAGTTTTATTTCAATAGCTTCCTTTACTAGGTGGTCCCAAAAGCCAATGGTGTGGCACAGTAGTTTTGTGCCGTAAAAGTCAAACCTATGTCCACTGTAAATGCAACGTTCTGCTACTGGCGATTTTTCTGGGTAACCCAATTGATTGTAAACAAAGGGTTCAGATGTGTTAGATGCAGCAGAGGCTCATGGATAAATACAAGAGGAACTCTATCACTGTTAAGGTGGTGGGAAGATGGGATAAACACGGATATATGAGAAATGGAGGAGATGCATTTGAGGGCAGCATCAATTGTGGAGGAAAAACCTCATTCTTTGAAGAATGAAGACATCTCTGGTGTCCTGGAAACAGATGCGGCCGAGACAAAGGAGGTGAGAGAAGTGAATTGCATTTTTTACAGGAGACAGGGTGGGAAGCGGTATAGTCAACATACCCGGGGGAATTGGCAGGTTTATAAAAGATATCAGTTGATAGTTTGTCTCCAGAGATGGAGACAGAAAGAGGGAGAAAGGGGAGGGAGGTGTCAAAAATGGACCAAGTGAATTCAAGGGCAGGGTGGAAGTTGGAGGCAAAGTTGCCAAAATTGATGAGCTCAGCATGGGTGCAGGAAACAGCATTAAGGTAGATGGCAATGTAGCAGAGGAAGAGTTGAGGAGCATTCTGGGGGAAGGCTTGGAACATGGACTGGTCTACAGAGCCGATGAAAAGGGAAGCATAACTGGGGCCCATGGTTATCACTGCTAGGAAGCTCAAAATTACACAGGCAAAGAAGAAAACTCTCCCTTGATTATCATCATCAGTCCTCTCTCAGCTGATGAATCAGTTCTCCTCTATGTTTATCAACACTTGAAAAATAGCAAAGGCACATTGGAGAGTACATGAAGGTACATGATATACTGCGTTCATTAACAAGAGTCACTAGGTTGGAAACTAATCACTGAGATGGCCAAGTCTTTCAGGACATTACTACCAAACTGGATCCAGCATGAGTGAAACAGGAGGGATAAAGCTCCTTGACCTCATCCCTGCTATAACAAATTCCCAAATGAAAGTTGATATTAAATGATCAAGACCTCAGAATCATGTCAAGTTAACAGCGTATTGCTCAAGCCCCAGTTACTTTGAGGTTACATATGTTATACAGTCTTGGTCAACCAGTCCTCACAGGTTTCCTATGAAGTGCACACGTTGATATTCATTGAATCTCTAGTCCTCTGATTGACAGCTTTCAAACCCATTGTTTTGATTTCCACAGGTGAGCCCAAGATTATTGTAAAGTGGAATACGAATAGGCAAAGGTGTGGGAAGAGCTAAGATGGAGCCAGAGGCTGACTTCTTTTAGCTCATCTGCGAAGCAGCTTAAATTCCTCTCTTTAATGTCTCTTCATTTCTTTTCAAAGTGTCTGGGGTCCTGTTGGAGTTTGTGCTCTATAGCTGCACTCAAACTGTGGTTCTTCATGGTGGTGGGATCCTGGTCTTGGAGCTCGCCAACCGGCCATTTTCAATATCTTCAGGAGTAGCCTGGAAGACATGAACCTTCACAGCAAGGCCTTGCACAGCCCTGTGGACAACTGACAGTGGGGGGGGGGGAGGAGAGAGAGAGAAAGGGGGAGACGGAGGGAGAGAGGGAGTAAGGGAGAGAGGGAGGGAGAGACAGGAGAGACAGAGGGAGGGAAAGAGAGATACACACACACACACACACACACACACACACACACACACACACAGTGGCATGTTGAAATGCCGGCTTACGGGCTGTGCTTTTGATAGACAGAGATCATGGTCTCTTTTGGGACTTTACTATTGCTGACATGGTGGGTGGTGGGGGAGGCTGATCCTTCCTCCTGGAACAAGTGGGGCAAGCGGTCCTTTGGGTTTCTAACTATTTCTGTCATCGTTCTTTGGGATTTTCTACTATTTTGTGGATGTTTCTAAAGAGTAAGAACTTCAGGTTGTATATTATATACATTCTCTGATGTTAAATGGAACCATTGAACCATTGAAAAACCTGTTGCCATCAAGCACGATAGCAATTTATAGCAAATTTTATATATTGCACTGTACTACTGTCACAAAATAACTGATTTCACAATACATGTCAATAATAATAAACCTGATTCTGATTCTGAATAAAGATGGCACATTATTGGCACACTGGCCTTCATCAATCAGGACATTGAGTTTCAGAGTTATGTTGCAGATGTATAAATCTTTGGTGAAGATGCACTTGTAAGACTGTGTATAGTTTTGGTCATTCTATTACAAGAAAGATGTAGTTAAACTAGAAAAAGGCAGAAAAGATTTATGAGATATTGCTAGAACTGGAAGGCCTGAGTGATAGAGAAAGGATGGCCTTGCTTGGTCCTTATTCCTTAAAACAAAGGTGAATGAGGAGTAGCCTTGCAGAGAGCTATGATATCATGAGCAGTATGGATAAGATGGATGATAGCAGTCTTTTCCCTACACTAAGGAAGTCCAAAATTAGAGCACATAGATTTAGAGTGAGAAGGGAAGATTTAAATGGAACCTAAGAGATAACTTTTTTCACACAGAGGGTATGAGTTATAAAACGAGCTGTGAGAGGAAGTGGTTGAGGTAAGCACAAGAGTATCATTTAAGAAGCACTTGGATAAGCACATTGAGGAGAGGGCCATGAGGAATATGGGTCTAACACGAAAAATTGGAACAAGCTGCATACACAATGTGGTTGACCTGGTCTTGTTAGGCTCAGGGCTATGTAACTGATGTATAGCTCTATGACTGTATGATACATCACCTTTGGCACCTCTGTCCACAATAGCAATTGTAGAAATAACCACTGCTTAATCCTTCTGCATGTTGGCATGTGGCCAAGCGGTTAAGGCATTCGTCTAGAGCTTTGAAGGTCGCTAGTTCGAGCCTTGGCTGAAGCAGCATGTTGTGTCCTTGAGCAAGGCACTTAATCACACATTGCTCTGCGACGACACTGGTGCCAAGCTGTATGGGTCCTAATGCCCTTCCCTTGGACAATGTCGGTGGCGTGGAGAGGGGAGACTTGCAGCATGGGCAACTGCTGGTCTTCCATACAACCTTGCCCAGGCCTGTGCCCTGGAAACCTTCCAAGGTGCAAATCCATGGTCTCATGAGGGGAAGCATCATGCTAAAAATGATGAGCTGCCAGCTAATAGGAAAAAGTTGTTACCTAGTCTAACTGTTCATTTCCAATGCTATGTACATTTCCTTCATACTCCTCCATCAGGAATATGAAGGAATGCTCCTCATTTGCATGAATGAGCGTAGCAGCAAAACTCTCAAGAAAATTAACACCATGCCCTCTTCTCACTGTTACCATTGGGCAGGAAGTCCCACACCACCAAGTTCAGGAACAGTTATTACCCTTCAACCATCAGGCTCCGGACTAGCACGAATAACTTCGTTCCCCTCAACGCTGAATTCACTTTCAAGGATTCCGCAACTCATGTTTTCAGAATGTTTTTTTATTATTTGTCTTATTTTAGACATTGGTTGTTTTTCAGTCCTGGTTATACACAGATTTTCAAAGATCAAAGGAAATGTATTATCAAAGTTTTCCAAAGTAATAACACTGAGTAATTTAAAGTTGCTGACATTCATCACCACCGATCCTCACGGGCCTCCAGTCAGAGAGGCAACCACCTATTACCACGCTGGGCTTCTCTCACAAAAACAAAGTCTAATCCTATTCACTGCCTCATCTTGAATGCCAAGTGAATGAACCTTCTTGACCAGCCTCCCATGTGGGACCCTGTCAAACGCCTTGCTAAAGTCCATGTAGACAGCACTCACTGCCTTGCCTTCATCCACTTTCCTGGTAACTTCCTCAAAAAACATTGTTGGGATACTTGCAGAACACAGTAAAACAGAACATACCATGTGACAAAGCAACAATAGTAAAACAATCCCATTCCTCCCTCCCACTCACACACATGCAGAGTTTTCTAACCTCAGGCCACTTTGAACTTGGCCTCCAACCTCTGGTGGACTCGTGGATTCACAAACACTGGGCCCTGGCTTCCCCAGAAGCCTTGCAGACATTCGCAGACTCTAGGCTCTGGCCAACAGGCCACAATTTATGAACTTCTGATCAACCTTAGGGATTCCAATCAGGACTTCTATCTGGACTTCTAATTGACCTACAGGCTTCAAACTTTGCTATCGACCTTGAATTCTAGGCCTTGTATACCAGACTTGCCAATAATGGGACCCCAAATACTAGGCCTTGAACTCCAGTCTCATGGATGACGGGACTCCGAATGTCTCACCAGCCCCACACCTGACCACGCACATGACACTGTCCTTCAATGAAAATGCCAACATTTATTGCTTCACCTAATGGTTCTTGAGAAGATGGTTGGTGGGTCCCCACCAAGCTGCTGCTGTCTACAGTTTGTCTTCTGAAGCTACTACCACGGTGCTCTTGGAGGCGAAGTCATAGGATTTAGACCCGACAACATTGAAGAATCTGTAATATATTTACAAGTTAAAATTGTGTACAGCTTGGTGAGGAATCTGCAGGTGGTGGGGCCCTTGTGATTAAGGTTGTGGGTTTGACTGCTGCTATAGGAGTATCCTAGGTGAATGACTACAGTGCATTTTGTGGTTGTGCACCAGCAAAGGAGGGAACTGATGTTCTGGGTGGTTGATGGGATACCCGTCAATCAGCTCCTTTGTCATGGATGATTAAAGTTCAAAGTAAAATTATTATCAAAGTCTGTCTATGTTACCATGTACCACACTGAGATTCATTTCCCTGCAGACATTTACAATAAAATTAAAAAAAAAATAATAGTACTGATGCGACTGAAATCCATTCCAATTTGCCTACCGGAGCAACAGGTCCACAGCAGGTGCCATCTCATTGGCTCTTCACTCAACCCTCAGCATTCAATACCATCATCCCCTTAAAACAAATCGATAAGCTCCTAGACCTTGGCCTCAATACCCCCTTATGCAATTGGATCCTTGATTTCCTCGCTTGAAAACCCCAGTCAATTTGGATTGGTAACAACACCTCCTCCACAATCTCTATTAGCACAAGTACACCACAAGACTGTGTTTTTATCCCCTTGCTCTACTTGCTTTACATTTATGACTGTGTGGCTAAGCACAGCTCCAATGACATATTCTAGTTTGCTGATGACATCACTGTCATGGGCTAAATCAAAGATGGTAATAAATAATCTTATAGCATGAAGACTGAAAATCTGGCTGAGTGGTGCCATAACAACGACCTCTCACTCAATGTCAAAAAGACCGAAAAGTTGATTTTTGACTTCAGGAGAAGGAAACCAAAGATCCATGAGCCAGTCCTCTTGTGAGTATGCTATGGCACCGTAATGTGTGGGGACACTTGTGGGATGCTCCCAGCACATCCTTGGGTGAGTTGGTTGTTAATGCAAATTGTACAGTTCACTATATGTTTTGAAGAACATGTGATAAATCAACCTGAATCTGACTCTGAGTGTGATGCCTAGATTTAAAAACAGTTAGGTTAGGTTTATTCAGTTCAGTGAATACAAATTAAGGTCAGTAACAACTGATGCTGGGCAGAAAACCAAACTCAGGATTAAAGTTTGTATCTCAATATTAACAGTCTAGATTTAGAAACAGAATGAAAAACAGTGATGGTTATGAGTGATAACCGTTTTTTAAAAAATGAGCACGATAGCCTATTTAGGCTAATATCTGTCATCAAGAAAATGCTGGAAACTATTATTAAGGAAGTAATAGCTGGTCATTGAGAAATTCATAAGATAATTATGTAGAGTCAATGTGGTTTTATGAAGTGGAAATAAGAAATTGAAAAGTTTGCAAGATTTCTTTGAAGATAGAGCAGACTAATTCGATAAATAAGAACCAGTTGATGTATGTATTTGCATTTTCTGAAATAATTTCATATCAAATGCCTTCTGAAAATCCCAAAACACGTGTTACCCCAACACCTGCGAGCGCTTTCAAAAAGGCTACTGCACAAGAACAGAGCCATTGTGTGTTGGGCTAACTGATTGCCTGCACAGGGTATTTTCTAACAAATAGAAAACAGAGGGTCAGAATAAATAGGCTAATGGTAACTGGTAGCATGCCACTGTGATCAGTGCTGGGGCTTCATTTATTAATGATCTATATTGGTGACTGAGATGAACAAACCAAGTTTTGCTGACAATGCAGAGAGAGATGTTACCAAATTGTGAGGACGCAAGCACTCTGCAAATGGCGGGTAAGTGAGTGGGCGAAAACTTTGCAGATGAAGTATACCATGGAAGAAAGTGGAGGTTATCCAATTAGAAGAAAGAACTATAAACTAAATTCTTCCTTCTGTGCAGTGAGACTATAAAATACAGCAGCACAATTAGATGGGGGGGTTGTCAAGGAGCATGAAACACAAAAGACATAGTAATTAACTTGGAAGTAAATAATTTGATCGGCATGGTGGCGAAGCTGTAAGATCAGGGTTCGATTCCCACAACTACCTGTAAGGAGTTGGTACGTTCTCCCCACGACCGCATGCATTTCCTCCCACATTCCACAGAAGTGTAGTTAGAGTTAGTGAGATGTGTGCATACTACGTTGACGCTGGAAGCACAGCAACATTTAGGGACTGTTCAGTACATCCTCACTGATTTCATTTGGCATAAACGATGCATTTCACTGTATGTTTCAATGACATGTGACAAATAAAAGGGATGTCATTCTGGCGTCCCTCTCAGCGTGGGAGCAGTGCAGAGAGGAATAAATAAAGGTACAGAAGAGACAAGCAGAGGGCCAATGGTTTGGAGTGAGCCAGTGGTGGGGGTAGGAGTGTCAGGCTTTGGCTCAAAGGAGGCTTCAGCTCGGAAGAGCCGTCGGCTCCAGGTAAGTTGTCCGGGTAAGTTTCTGTCAAATTTCCCTTTTTTCTTACTGTGTCAGGGATACTTTGTGTAGTTTAAATGGCCATTTTGTGTTCTTCATGCCGGATGTTAGAATCCTGGGAGACCCAAGTCTCCAAGGGCACTATATTTGCATGAAGTGTATTGAACTGCAGCTCCTTGAAGACCATATTAGGGATCTAGAGCAGCAGCTGGATGATCTCCGGCTTGTATGGGAGAGCAAGGAGATCATCGATCAGAGTTACAGGGAAATAGTCACTCCTAAGTTGCAGAAGGTGGGTAGCTGGGTGACTGTCTGGAGAAGAAATGGGACAGTGAATAGGCAGTTAGCACAAAGCACCTCAGTGGCAATTCCCCTAAAAAATAAATACACCATTTTGGGTACTGTTGTGGGGGATGACCTCCCAAGGGAATGCCACGGAGACCAGGTTACTGGCACTGAGCATGGGTCTGTGGTGCAGAAGGGAAAGAGGGGAGCGGTAGTGATAGGGGACAGGAGATTCTGTGGATGAGAATGGGACACCCTGATTGTATGTTACCTCCCAGGTGCCATGGTCAGGGACGTCGCAGATCGTGTCCACAACATTTTGAAGAGGGAGGGAGAGCAGACAGATGTCTTGGTACATATTGGTATCAATGACTTAGGAAGGAAAATCTATGATGTCTTGAAGAGAGAATTTAAAGAGCTAGGCAGAAAGCAGAGAACACCTCCAGAGCAGCAATTTCTGGATTGCTTCCTGTGCCATGCACCAGTGAGGGTAGAAACAGGATGTTATGGGAGATAAGTGCTGGGCTGAGAAGCTGGTTCAGGGGGCAAGGCTTCCGGATTTTGGATTATTGGGATCTCTTCTCGGGGAGGCATGACCTGTACAAAAGGTTCGGGGTGCACCTGAACCCAAGGGGGACCAATATTCTCACGGGCAGGTTTGTTAGAGCTGTAGGGGAAAGTTTAAACTAATTTGACAGGGGAATGAACTCAGGATAGGATGGATGGTTAAAAAAAAAGGAAAGATAGCATGCAATCAGACTGTTAAGAGGAGCAGCAAAGATGAGGAAAAAAATTACAGTCAGCAAGGTGAGTATAAGTGCATTAGGGATGCAGAATCAAAAGGGTAGCAAATAGAGTATTCAACGTGTTACATCTCAGTGCATAGAGTATAAGAAATAAGGTGGTTGATCTTGTTGCACTCTTACAGATTGTTGGGTATGATGATGTGCCCATCACTGAATCGTGGCTGAAGGATGATTGTAGTTGGGAGTTGAATGTCCAAGGTTACACAATGTATCAGAGGGATAGGAAGATAGACAGAAGGAGTGGTGTGGCTCTTCTGGTAAAGAATGGCAACAAATCAGTAGAAAGATGTGACATAGGGTCAGAAGATTTTGAATCCTTGTGCATTGAGTTAAGATACTACAAGGGTAAAAATACCTTGATGACATTATGTACAGGCCTCCAAACAGTAGCTGGGATATGGACTACAGACTACAACAGGAAATAGAAAAGGTGTGTCAAAAGACAATGTTATGATACTTATGGGAGATTTTAACATGCAGATCAATTATGAAAACCAGGCTGGTAGTGGATCTCTATAGAGTGAATTTGTTGAAGGCCTACAGATGGTATTTTAGAGCAGCTTGTCATTGAGCCTACTAGGGGATCAGCTATACTGGATTGGGTGTTATGTAATGAACTGGAGATGATTAGGGAGCTTAAGGTAAAAAAAAAACCCTTATGATTGAGTTCAACTTGAAATTTGACAAGGGAAGGTAAAGTCTGATGTGGCAGTACTTCAGTGCAGTAAAGCAAATTACAGTGGTATGAGAGATGAGTTGCCAAAGCAAACTGGAAGGAGATGCTGGCAGGGTTGATAGCAGAGCTTGAGTTACTGGGAAAAATAAGGAAGGTGCAGGATACTCATATGGCAAGATAGTACAACAATGGCTGACAAGGGAAGTCAAAGCTAATGTAAAAGCAAAAGAGAAAAAAACAACAAAGCAAAAATTAGCACAAAGGTAGGGGATTGGGAACCTTTTAAAAATTTACAGAAAGCAATAAAAGAATCATTAGGACAGAAAAAACTGAAATATGAAAGCAAGTTAGCAAACAATATCAAGGTGTTTAGAAAAAGTTTTTTCAAGTATATAAAAAATAAAAGAAAGATGAGAGTGGTTCTAGGACTGCTAGAAAATGAGGCCAGAGAAATAACAATGGACAAGGAGATAGCAGATGAGCCAAATGAGTATTCTGTATCAGTCTTCACTGTGGAAGACACCAGCAGTGTGCCAGATGTTGAAGGGTGTGAGGGAAGAGAAGTGAGTGCAGTTACTATTACATAGAAGGTGCTCAAAAAGCTGAAAGACCTAAGGGCACATATGTCACCTGGGCCAGATGAACTGCACCCTACAGTTCTGAAACAGGTACCGGGGGAGATTGTGGAGGCATTAGTAATGATATTTCAAGAATCATTAATCTCTGGCATGGTTCCGGAGGACTGAAAAATTGTAAATATCACTCCGCTTTTTAAGGAAGGGGGGAGGCAGCAAAAAGGAAATTATAGATCTAACCTCAGTGGTTGGGAAGATGTTGGAGTCAATTGTTAAGGATGAGGTTATGGAGTACTTAATGACACAGGACGAGATAGTACAAAGTCAGCATGGATTCCTTAAGGGAAAATCTTGCCTGACAAACCTCTTGGAATTCTTTGAGGAGATTACAAGTAGGATAGATAAAGAGGATGCAGTAGATGTTGTGTATTTGGATTTTCAGAAGGCCTTTGACAAGATGTCACACACGAGGCTACTTACCAAGTTAAGAGTCCATGGTATTACAGGAGAGTCACTGGCATGATCAGAGCATTGGCTTACTGGAAGGAGGCAGTGAATGGTAATAAAAGGATCCTTATCTGGTTGGCTGCCAGTGCCTAGCAGTGTTTCACAGGGGTCAGTGTTAGACCACTTCATTTTACGCTGTATATCAATGATTTAGATGATGGAATAAACACACACAAAATGCTGGAACTCAGCAGGCCATGCATCATCTATGAAAAAGAGTATAGTCGACATTTCGGGCTGAGATCCTTCAACAAGACTGGAGAAAAAAAGATGAGGAGTTAGAGCTAGAAGGTGGGGGGAGTAGAGGAAGAAAGGGAACACAGGTGATAGGTGAAACTGAGAGAAGATTTTCTCTTGTAGATGATGGAATAGAATGCTTTGTTGCCAATTTTTCAACAAAGATGATACCAAGATTGGTGGAGGAGTAGGTAGTGCTGAGGAAACAGAAAGGCTGCAGAAGTACTTAGACAGATTAAGAGAATGGGCAAGAAAGTGGGAAATGAAATACAATGTTGGAAAATGCATGTTCATGCACTTTGGTAGAAGGAATAAATGTGTAGACTATTTTCTAAATGGGGAGAAAATCCAAAAATCTGAGATGCAAAGACACTTGGGCGTCCTTGTGTAAAGGTAAACTTGCAGGTTGAGTCGGTGGTGAGGAAGGCAAACACAATATTCACATTCATTTCAAGAGGTCTAGAATACAAGAGCAGGGACGTGATGCTGAGGCTTTATAAGGCACTGGTGAGGCTTCACCTTAAGTATTGTGAACAGTATTGGGCTCCTTATATAAGAATTGATGCGTTGGGATTGGAGAGGGTTCAGAGGAAGTTCATAAGGATGATTCCAGAAATAAAAGGGTCATCATATGAGAAACATTTGATGGCTCTGGCTCTATGCTCACTGGAATTTAGAAGGATGAGGGGGTGAATCATTGAAACTCATTGAAATTTGAAAGGCCTAGACAGAGTAGGTGTGAAAAGTACGTTTCCCATGATGGGGGAAATCTAGGACAAGAGGGCACAGTCTCAGGATAGAGGGGTATCCACTTAAAATAGCGATGCGGAGAAATTTCTTTAGCCAGAGGTTGGTGAATTTGTGGAATCTGTTACCACAGGCAGCTGTGGAGGCCAGGTCATTGGGTGCATTGATTGGTCACAGCATCAAAATTTCGGGGAGAAGGCCAGGGAGTTGAGCTGAGGAGGGGGAAAAATGATTAGTCATGATTGAATGGCCGAGCAGATTCAATGGGCCAAATGGCCTAATTCTTCTCCTATGTCTTATGGTCTTATAAAGATAATCTATCTAATCTAATTATGAAGCTCATGGAACAATCACCTATCTTGTGAAGTATTTGGAATCTAGAAGCATAGAAGTTTAGAGATTTCTAGGTGCTGGTGAGATCACACCTGGAGCACTACATGCAGTTTGGTCTCCACTTTTAAGGAAGGATATACTTGCACACTGAAGGCATTGAAGAGAAGGGACTATTCATCTGATGGGACTGATGGAAGAAAAGTGGTGACAATAATACTCAATGGAGTCTCGAAGAACAATAAGTGATCTGAATGAGATACTACATTTAAGATTAAAGCTCTTCTGCTAGTGGGGCATGAAGAACTAGAGGGCATTATTTCAGAATAAAGTGTTGACCATTTCAGATAGAGATGGGAAAATTTCTTCCCTCTAAGAATTATGATACCATAGGATTCTCTTCCCTGCACCTGGAGAGCTGTGGAGTGGAGCAGGTGAATATATTCAAGGTAGACACTAACAGATGTTTAACAACAAGCATTTTGAGGTGTTGGGAAAGAAGGTAACGTGGCATTGAGACCAACATTCAATCAAGCAGTCTAAATGAAAGGTTTTGACCCAAAACATTGATTGTCCATTTATCTCCACAGATGCTGCTTCACACATGGAGTTCCACCAGCAGCTCACTTCTTTTGCTCCAGGTTCCATCACCTGCAGTCGTTTGCATCGCTCTTTTATCAATCATGACTTACTTGAATGGTGAAGCCAGCTGGAGAGGCCTGCTAACCTATCCCACTCCTGTTCCTACCTTTGTACAATACATTCAGTAATTTCAACACCTATGATAATCATGTTGATCTGCATTCCAAATACTTTTGCATACACATTCAAATCAACAGATTAAAGTTAT
Organism: Mobula birostris; assembly: GCF_030028105.1. NCBI lineage: Eukaryota > Metazoa > Chordata > Chondrichthyes > Myliobatiformes > Myliobatidae > Mobula > Mobula birostris. The sequence goes on along the minus strand of NC_092390.1, from coordinate 29,886,890 downwards.
AAAAGCATGGTAGCTGCACTTTGTATAGCAGTATCTTGGCCTAAGTTAGCTGGTTAGTACAATGATGGGCCTCCTCTGCCTACAGTATCCCTTTTCTACAATTTCTACCATATGGTGTTTTGTTTTGTGATGCTCCACAAATGGTCTTGCAGCCAAACGATTGCTGGAAAATTTACACATGAAACAGCAGTACCTCTGCTTAATGTTCAGAATTCTTGGATGTCAGCTAGTAATACCACCATTTACAAAACAAGCAAGTGATCATAATGTATGCAAGTTGCTAAATAAGGAAAAAGTGATTATGGTTGGTATGAATGTACCGTTTCAAATAAAATAAATAATGAAACTTCATGAAATTCACTCTGCCCTCAGTGTGCTATTTACTGTTTGTGTATCTTGGCAGGGAAATAAAAGCACAATTGGGTTGATTCCCAGCTAACTGGTCAACTTCAGCATTCCAGGACAGGAGTGGTTCAAGAAAGTGGCTCGTGACCACCACCATGTCAACAACTTTCCATTGTCCGCATTTTTTACAATTGTTTTACAGTTCAGTTTATTTATTTTTAAATAATACATTGTTGAACTCTGTTTGTCAATACTCCAATACAATTAATTAAATTCATAACTCCAGGATTTCTTTGCAGTTAGATCTTCAAAGGAGAGTTCATGTAGTTCTGCTGCAGCATAAAAACGAAGCTACAACAGAAAATAATCTCCAGCTCTGCTACATACTTCTTCCTCAGTAACCATAATTAGTGGATATTTTGTGGCTGGATTATTTTTCAGATACTTCAATCACATTGTGGCAAAGTCCAATTATTTGAATTAAAAACGCCTATACACAGGCTCCAAACAAACATTAAGCCGGCGTGATGTACTATTAAACACTTGGCAGAAAGAGTAAGAAATTGACTTCCGTGATTTATAATGTAGGGAATTATCAAGTCTATGGTGTACCAGCCAAATTCTAGCCTTGATTGAAGGTACCAGTAACAAAGCGGATTGCCATTTCTCTGACAGCTTTTTCTTCTCTGTATCCAAAATAAGTTGATACTTTTGATAACTGTTAGTAACTGATTGAATGCAAACTGCTGCAAGGCATGGATGTACCAAGGTTTCTCTAAAACAAGAAATTTAGTCATTTATCCGAACTAGCCTCTCTGTGTTACAGGGATCCCAACACAGTTTGTGGGTAAATGTGTTTGTGACGAGACACACCCAACTGCACCAACTTCCGGGATTTTGACACTAAAATTCTCCAAAGTATGGATAGCTGATGCAGTCCCTTTAAGGGTCAGGACGGTCCTGCTAATTGTTAATCATATTTCGAGTGCATACAATTGAGTATATAAAGAACACCCGGACTGCAGTTCGGTGCTCAATCATAAGCCTACTCGTGATAGCATCTAGTGTTTGTTTTGAGCTCAGATCCAGCGTAATACCATTTCTCAAATCTTGCTTGGGGTATCTCAGCACTTGGATCCACTTCATCCTCGTCAGAGACTCTCGTTACAGTACGATTGAGCCAACATGGAACTAGTGGGGTATTGGAGACACTCGTCAGCTGTGGCCAACCTCCGTGAGAAAATTTCCAGACAGAGCCTGGAATTACACGACTCCACGTCACCGTGTGCCAACTATCGCAGGAGGGAAGCCAAAGTTGCTCAGGTGACGCTGTTGGTTGCTCTGCGTAGTCTATCCATCTTCCAAATCCAGAGAGATTCAACAGTGACCCGGGTTATTTCCATGGCTTCCCTGTCCAATGCTCATTAGTATTTGAACTCCAGCCATCTCAGTTCCTTCAGCGTGTGGAAAAGTGGTCTTCATTATCTCTCTCCTGAAAGGAAGTAGGTCAGAGGTTTGCTCGGATTCAGAAGAATTCAGGGGTGCCATAAGGAAGGTGTTTCATCACCCCACCGGAAGCAGCTGAGCCTCGGACTGCCTGATGAAGATTCGACGGGGGGAGGGGGGGCACAGTCAGAGGCCGACTACGCGATCAAATTTCGGACCTTGGCCCGGGAGAGTGGTTGGAACAGGGAGGCCCTGGTTATGCTATACTGCCACGGATTTAGAGATGAACTGAAGGATGTCCTCGCATTGGGAGAGCCAGCAGAGAAGTTAGAGATTCTGATCAACCAGTCCATCCGTCTTGATAATCGTTGGGCAGTGCAAGAGTGGGACCAAAATATAAAATAATCCTATAAAACACAATTCACAAGTAACTGCTATACATGTGAAGTGATTGTATCTAAAGTGATGCCAGATGTAGTCATGGTGGTGGTGGTGTGGTGGGATGATAGGTGGAGGTGTTGATCAGTCTGACTGCTAGGGAAAGTAACTGTTTTTGGAGTGTAGTGATCCTGGTATGGATATTACATGGCCTCTTTCCTGATGGATTGGGAAAAACAAAGCAAGGTAGGCAGGATCCTTCATCAAATTGCTGGCCTTTTTCCTGCATCTTTCTGTGTATTTGACATTGATGGCAGGTAGGCTGGTGATGGTGATGCATTGGGCAACTTTAACTGTCCTTTGTAGAGCCCTCCTCTCCATTTCTGTACACACAGTGATGCAGCATGTTAGGATGCTTTCCCTGCACATCTGTAAAAGCTCGTGAGTATTGGCGTGCATAGACCAGTTCTCTTCAGCCTCTTCAGAAAATAGACGCTTTGGTGAGCTTTCCTTTACTGTGGAGGATTTGTTCTGGAAGCATGAGAGTTTGTGTGAGACGTGCTCTCCCAGAAGTTTGAAACTCCTCGCAGTTTCAACTGCTATGCCGCTGATATGAAGAGGGATGTGAGAGGTGAGCATTTTCCTGAAGTCAATAACCATCTCCTTTATCTTATTGACATTGAGGAGGACATTATTTGCCTGGCTCAAGGCCTCAGGCTTTTCCACCTTCTCCCTGTAGGCCATCTCATTGTTGTTGTGATGAGCCCCACCACTGCTGAGTCATCATTAAACTTGACAATGTGATTCTGTAGACGTTTGGCTGGCAAGTTGTGTTTGAGCAGAGTGTACAGCAGTGGGCTTAGCACACAGCCCCGGGGGATGATGGGGACGGAGGAGCAGTTGTGCATCCTGATTGACTGAGGTCTGTTGGTACAGTATAAAACAAACATATTAGTTAGGAGAAAGAATCAGCCATTCAGTTTCTTCCCATCCCTGAGTGTGCTCGGCTACTTAGTAAGATCAGAAATCAGAATCTGAAACAAGATTTAATATCACGGGCGTACGTCATGAAAATTTGTTAATTTGCAGCAGCAGTCCATTGCAATACATGATAATATAGAAAAAATAAGCAAGTCAACTACAGTAAGTATATATGTATATTAAATTTAAAATAGTACAAAAACAGAAATAGTATAAAAAAGCGAGGTAGTAGTCATGAGTTCATTATCCATTTAGGAATGAGCTATGAAATTAATAAAAAGATTGAAAAAGAAAGAAAGAAAGGAATGAGCTATACCTAGCCACCTCATGGGTATAAATGGAGTAGAGCAGAGGGGAAGAAGCTGTTCCTGAATCTTTGAGTGTGCATCTTCAGGCTTCTGGACCTCCTTCCTGACTGTACCAGGGCATGTCCTGGGTGATGGGGGTCCTTGACAATTTCTTGGATACTGCAGGGGCTAATGCTCAAGTTGGAGCTGATTAACAGTACAATTTTCCGTAGCTTCTTTCAGTCCTGTGCAGTAGCCACCCCTCCATACCAGAAGGTGATGCAGTCTATCATCTACATAAGTTTTTGAGTGTTTTAGGTGACAGACCAAATCTCTTCAAAACCTAATGAAATATAGATGTTGACTTGCCTTCTTTACAGCTACTTTGATTATGTTGGGACCAGGTTAGATCCTCAGAGATCTTGACACCTAGGAACTTGAAACTGCTCACACACTGAACTTCTGATCCTTCTGCGAGGGTTAGTTTGTGTTCCCTCATCTCACCCTTCCTGAAGTCCACAATCAGCTCTTTGGTCTTACTGACATTGAGTGCCAGGTTGTTGCTGCGAGGTGGTACTTCTCACTCCTGTACGCCCTCGTGTCCCCTCCTGACATTCTACCAACAATGGTTGCATCAGCTGCAAATTTATACATGCCATTTGAGCTATACCTAGCCACCTCATGGGTATAAAGAGAGTAGAGCAGTGGGCTAAGTATACATCCCTGAGCTGCGCCAGTGTTGATTGTTAGTGAGGAGGAGATATTATCACCAATCCGCACAGATTGTGGACTTCCAGTTAAGAAGTCGGGGATCCAATTGCAGAAGGAAGTACGCAGAGGCCCAGGTTCTATATCTTATCAATCAGAACTGTGGGAATGATGGTGTTAAATGCTGTGCTATAGTCAACCAACAGTATCCTGACACAGGTGTTTATATTGTCCAGGTGATCGAGGGAAGCATGAAGAGTCATTGAGATAATGTCTGCCGTTGATCTATTAGATCATTGTGGATCTAATTTTAATCTTGTTGCTATTTTTCAACACACACACAGACACTCGCACGAGTAAATATTTATCTCCAGAATTTAAGAGTCATGGAACTATACAGTACAGAAAAAGAACATTCAGCCCAATTTGTCAATGGAAACCACAGTGCCCCCCTAAACTGGTCTCATTTGCCTCCATTAACAATGTATCCCTCTATACCCTCCCTATCAATGTACTTGTCGAAATGCCTTTTAAGCATTGCAACTGTACCACCACTACCACTTACTCTGACAGCTTGTTCCACATACACACTGCACTCTGTTTGAAAAACTTTCTCCTCAGAGCACCTTTAAATTATTCCACTCACAGATAAAGCCTATGCTCTCTCTTTTTGGATTCCCCTATCCTGCAAAAAAAAAACTGTGACCATTCACTTTATCTATGCCTTTATGTTCTTAAATTCTGTAAGATCACCCCGTCATCCTCCTACACTCCAGGACATAATCCAGCCTATCCAGTCTCTCCTTATATATCAAGCCCTCCAGTCCCAACAACGTTCTTGTGATTATTTTCTGCACTCTTTCCAATTTAATGAAATCCTTATTATAGCTTGACTAGAACTGCACACAAAAAAGGCTAGCATACCAAATGCCTTCATCATCAGCTTATCTACCTGTGATTCCACTCGTAGAAAACTACAGGTTTCCCCCGCCATCCGAAGGCACAGCATTCCTATGAAACAGTTCGTAAGCCAGAATGTCATAAAGCGAAGAAGCAATTACCATTTATTTATTTGAGAAAAATTTGTCAGCGTTCCCAGACCCAAAAAATAACCTACCAAATCATGCCAAATAACACATAAAACCTAAAATAACAGTAATGTATAGTAAAAGCAGGAATGATATGATAAATACACAGCCTATATAAAGTAGAAATACTTTTCCACAATCATTACTGAACTATTCTCCGGAGCAAAAATCTCATGCAAGTGCTGTCGGCAGAAAATCTCACGCAAGCACTGTTGGCAAAAACACTCTCTCCAGTAACCTTTAAGCTATGAAGCTGCCAAATCATACCAAATAACACATAAAAGTACACAGCCTATATAAAGTAGAAATAATGTATGTACAGTGCAGTATCACTTACCGGAATTGGGAAGACAGCGAGCACACTGATGATGGTGTGTTAGGCTGCGTCGTCGGAGGTTGGGGTGGTGCAGTGGTCCCCAACCTCCGGGCAGCAAACCAATACCGATCCGCGGAAAATGCAGCGCTAGCCAGGATGCACCCAACACATCCTTAAGAAAAAAGCCGAAATAAACAAGCTAATTAATTAGGTGCCACTCAGCACGTAAATGTTGGCCCAGATCAGAGGCATCGCAATCGGCAATCATCTCATCGTCGTCTGTTTCCATCAGGGCAGGCAGGTCAACTTCTTCTATCTCTGCCTGCCTCGATGTCGAAGGTTGAGGTTCGGCGTCTGCTGTGGCTGATGTGGAAGGCTTGAAAATCGACAGTATGCTTGACTGCTTAGCCTCGCTATTTTTCTATCATACAGTTCTTTGTAAGTACTCAAACCATCCTGCAAATATGCCCTAAACCTACGTACCCTTTCAAAATTAAAGTCGTACTTTTCTGCAATCATTGTTGCTAATTGCAACGAAAATCTCACGCAGCTGCTTCATGTTCTGTTCCTGGATGCCTTCACTTTTGGTCCGTTCGCTACTGCATTCGGTTTCGATTGTTATCCTTTCCTCTTCCAATTGCATCAGCTCTTCATCTATCAGTTCTTGGTCATGGGATGCCAGAACCTCTTCAACATCATCTTTGTCAACTTCCACAAGCCAAACTCACTTCGTCCTTACTTCGTTCACCACAATCGAAACACTTAATTATGTCTAGTTTTATGCTAAGTGTAACACCCTTACGAGCTCTTTTAGGCTTTTCTGATACCATAGAACTCATCTTGCTAATGGCTGCTCACAAGCACGTGTTTAAGCAATGCCAGCTAGAATGCAGTTCCGGGGGAGGAGCTTGGCTGCTCGGGGCGCGCGCTGCCTTTTATCGTAACAGTGAAAACCCCTTCTGTTAGCGAAAACAGGTAACTAATGTAGGGCTTTTGTAACAGTGAGGTTTCGTAAACGAACTTTCGAAAAGCGGGCGACACCTGTATATGCACTCAATGGCAAATATCTAATCAGTCAATCATGTGGCAGCAACTCATTGCATCAAAATATGCAGACATGGTCAAGAGGTTAAATTGTTGTTCAGCCCAAACATCAAAATGGGCAAGAAATATGATCTGGGTGATTATGTCAGTGGAATGATTGTTGGTGCCAGACAGGGTGGTTTGAGGATCTCAGAAACTGCTAATCTCCTGGGATTTTCATCCATAACAGTCTCTAAAGTTTACAGAGAATGGTGTGAGAAACAAAAATAAATCCAGTGAACAAATGCTCTATGGGTGAAAAACACCTTCTTAATAAGAGAGGTCAAGGAGAATGGCCAGACTGGTTTAAGCTGACAGGAAAGTAACAATAACTCAAATAACCACCCATTATAACAGTGGCGTGTTGAAGAGCATCTCTAAATGCACAACACATCGAACCTTGAAATAGATGAGCTATAGCAGCAGACCACAAACATATACTCAGTGGCCACTTTAATATTTAAGGAGGAAAAATGCTACTGAATGTATTTGTTCTCTTCTGTTCTACAATGTCCTCAAGCACCCAGCCAGTTATTGTATAAATAGTGTCCTGGTTTAACTTCAAAAAAATAAAAAAAGCTACTTAAAATTCCAAATCCATGCTTTCACCACTCTTTGAGAATGTGTTCTGGATCCTCCTGAGCTTCATGGGAAAAAATTATCTTACCTCAGTCTTATATAGCTGCACTCCAAGTACGTTCTAGATTCACCCAAAAAAGAAAGCATATTTCTCCACAAGGTTCTGATACATTTCACTCTTCTAAACTCCAGCAGGTGAAATCCTAGCCTGCCCAATCATCTTTTGTAAGGCAATCTGTCCATAACATTCATCCTTATATTTACTTGATAGAGATGTATAAGATGATATGAGGCCTAGACCGAGTGAATAACCAGAGACCTTTTGCCAGTGTGGAAATAGCCTAAGCCAGGGGCATAATTTTAGGGTGATTGAAGGAAAATATATGAAGGGATATTATAGGCAATTTTTCTATACAGAGAGTGGTGAGAGTGTGAAACGCCCTGCCAGGGATGGTGGTAGAGTCAGATATATTACTGACACTTAAGAAACTCTTAAAATAGGCACATGGACGATTGAAAAATGGAAGTCTATGTAGGAGGGAAGCGTTAGATTGACTTCACTGTAGGTTAAAAGGTTGGCACTACATCATGAGCTGAAGGGCCTGTACTGTGCTGTAATATTCTATGTTCTATGAAACCAACTGTATACACAACACTCCAATCATCTCCAAGTGCAGCACAGTAATGTTGCAGGTGGAGCCACTGCCACAGAGCTCCAAGCACCCATGTTTAACCTGACTGCTGTCTGTGGAGTTTGCACGTTCTGTGACCATGGAGTTTTCCCCAGGTGTTTCAGTACTCCCCCCACCACCACTTAACGAAGATGTGTGGATTGGTACACCACAGCAAACTGCTCTTTTGGATGGGAAAACTGATGATATTCAGGGAAACTACAAATGGCATTAATGTAGGATTAGTGTAAGTGGGTGCTTGAAGATCAGCACAGATTTGCTGGGCTATAGAACCTACCCCCATGCTGTCTCATCTATGGCCTTTATACCTGAAACATAATCTGCCTCCTTTAGTTTTCACTTACTCTAACCATGAATAATAACATTCTGTCAGCTTCCTTAACTATTTGCCATACCTGCACATAGGTCTGTTTCAAATCCTGTAGTAGAATACCTCTGAATTTCAGAGCTTTACAACTTCTCACTTTTAATTGGTATTGTTATTGGTTTATTATTGTCACAGACAAAGATAGAGTAAAGTGTTCAAATCTTGCTGTCATCAATGCCTAAGGCAAGGCTCCTCATGATCTCAAACATGCCAAATATCCTGACTGGCCCTGCTCACTTTTTAAAATCTTGTTTCCACCAATGCGCAAACCAGTGACTGCTTGTGATCATAAACGTGTCAAATGTCCGGCTTGATTTTTCAAACCTTGCTCCCACAATTTATCATTGCCACATGTACCAAGATACAGTGAAAAGTTTGTCTTGCATATCACATGTACCAAGATACAGTGAGAAGTTTGTCTTGCATGCTGTTTACACAGATCAATCATTACAAAGTACATTGAGCTAGAATAAGATAAAATAACAATGCAAAATAAAGTATAAAAACTACCAAAAGAACCTAGTACAGGTAAACAATAAAGTGCAAGTTCATAACCAGGTCGATTGTGAGGTCTGAAGTCCATCTTATTGACAAGGACTTTGTTCAAGTATCTGCTCATAGTGAGATAAAAGCTGTTCCTGAGCCTGGTGATCCGTGCTTTTAGGCTTTTGTATCTTCTTCTCAAAGGGAGAGGGCTGAGGACAGAATATCGAGGTGGGAGGAGTTTTTAGCTATGATTCTTTGCTATTATTAATGCAAAATGTCACATTTAGATACACTCAGCTCTATTTCTTAAATTATACTCTATTACATTACATATGCTCACTCAGTGAATGTAACCATATCTCTTTGTAGTCTCCATAGGTCCTCTTCACAACTTATGTTAATATGGATGTTAGGAAGTGAGGCTGGGTATTCAGCAGCTTAGTATGACTAAAGCTAAGAGAGACGAATGTGGGTCTCATGACTAGGGTCAGCTCAGGAAGAACGTAAAGGGCAATAAAAGTATAATAGAATAGAGGCAATTTAGGTCTATATCAGATGGGAATGTTTGGTCCAGGAAACAAAAGAAGGCTGGGAAGTAGTGAAGACAGCCAGCTGAGCAGCCTCAAACTTAAAAAAGAAGCCCATGTTTCACACCTAGTGTTGAAGGAGAAGATGCAAAAATAAGTCCATGAAGGCAGTTTGCATTAGAGGAGTTGGCTGAGGATTATTTCTGCTTCCAGGATGATCCCAGAATATTGAACACTTTAGCTGCTGACTGCTGGACCCAATTGTGCTTTATGTGGTTCAGGCCAAAAGTGCTAAAACTATTCACAGAAACCACAGAACCAGAGAAACCTATGTTATAGAAAATGGTTTTTTGCCTTATGGATCCAAAGCCACTTGAAACATTTCTATTCAACATTGTCCCACTTCCCATCGCTTGCTCTGCAGCTTTGTAGTCACAGCACTGCATATGTTCATGTATGTTCCTTGTGAGAATTTCTGCCTTCAGAGAATAAATCATGAGTATCCACCAGAATGTGCTGGAATAAACAAATGTTGTGCCAGCAAGAGGTTCCGACAAAATGCTGGAGGAACTCAGCAGGGCAGGTATCATCTACAGAAAAAAGTACGGTCGACATTTTTGGCCAAGACCATCTCACCACGAAACATTAACTGTACTTTTTTTCTGTAGATGCTGCCTGGCCTTTGAGCTCCTCCAGCATTTTGTGTGTGTTGCTTGGATTTCCAGCATCTGCAGATTTTCTCTTGCTTGTGATTAAGAGGTTCTGCACCAAATAAGGTGAGGCAGAGGCTAAAATGAGTATCCTATTAAATACACGCTTTTAAAAAAAGCTCAACTTTTCTTTAATGCTTCCGTCGAATACATTAAATCCCTGTCCTCTTATTGTTTGCCTCTGTGATAAAAATAAATCCTTGTTATTCATAATTCTTTTACACAAAAATTAAATCTCTCCTCAGCCAAGAAAATCTTTCCTTGTAACTAAACATTTTTCAGCGTGACAACATAAATCTCCTTTTCACCTTCCCCAGAACCACTGCACGATTCCTGTGATGTGGTTACAGATACTTCAGCTGTGGCTTATTTACCTTGCCGTTTACATTGTAAATACATACTGGTATTTATGCATTAATTCACAACATTACTCCATATCAATACCAACATTTTATATTTTTTATAATTCTTTATTCTTTATGACTGTTGCAACTTGTAGTTTTTTTATTGCATGTTGCGCCAACACACCACAGTAAATTCCTATTGCTTGGAAATGTACAGTATATGCCAAATAAAGTTGATTTTTGATCCACGAACTTTATATGCTATGCCCTGCTCTCCTATCCTATACTTCAGACAATGATAGAAATTATTCACTAGATCTTTGTCATCTGAATGAATATATCAGGGCTCTTTTGACAGCAAGATCCCATTGTTCCAGAGATCTGAGTATCTATTCACTTATTCCCTTGCTGTGTTATTCCTCCCCAAATACCTATACCTCTCTGGCTTGAAGTCTGTTTCTGACTTTTCCAACCATCTGGTCAGTCCGTTGAAACCTTCCTTCAATCTGCAACTTTCTCCTTCACTATCAACTCACAGCCAACTTTATTATACTTAATTGTTCAAATCTCCGCATGACTTAAGGGAACAGAAGTCAATACTTCCATATGATGAGAGAGAATTAAATGAGATAATTGGTGAACAAAGGTGCAGACCAAAGTGCAACTGAATCTCTATCAATTTCACAAATTAAATAGTGGGGAAATTGAGATTCTGAAATCTAGCTGTAAAGTAAATGTGAGAATTTTTCTCAGGAAGGACTGGAATTGGAATTAGTTTATTGTATCATATGCACGAAGATACAATGAAAATTTTCTTTTGCATACTGATCATACAGATCAGGAATTACACAGGACTTTGGAGTAGAACAAGATAAAACAATAACAAAGCAGAATAAAGTGTAACAGCTATGGAGAAAATCCACTGCAGGTAAACAATAGTGTGCAAGATGATAATGAGGTAGATTGTGAGGCCAAGAGTCCATCCTGTCATACTTATGCCTGATGGAAGAGGGGACAAGAGAAATATACCAGGTAAATGGGGTCTTTTGTTAAGCTGACTGTTTACTGAGGCAGTAAGATGTATATACAGAGTCCATAAAGGGGAGGTTTCCCTAATGCACTGAGCTGTGCCCACAACTCTCTGCAGTTTCTTGGAATCACATGCAAAGCATTTGCCATACCAAGCCATTTTGCATCTGGATAGGATGCTTTTTATGGTGGATCAATTTTAAAAAATTCTAAGACTGAGCAGAGATATGCCAAATTCCTTTAGCCTTCTGAGGGAGCAGAGAGAAGCATCGGTGATCTTTCTTGGACGTGGCATTAACATGGTTAGACCAGCTCAGACTACTAGTGACATTCACTCCCAGGAACTTGAAGCTCCCAACCTCAACACCACTGATGTAGACAGAAACATGTACACCACCCACTTTCCTGAACTTAATGACCAGCTTTTTTCCATTGTTGACATTGGTGAAAAGGTGTTGTCATGACACCATGTTACTACGCTCTTTATCTCCTTCCTGTACTCTGACTCATCACTATTTGAGAAAGGGCCTACCATTGTGGTATCATCTGCAAACTCAAATGGAGTTAGGGCAGAAACTGGCCACATAGTCTTGTGTGTACAGCAAGTTTCTTAAAGGGCTGAGGATGCAACTTCGTGGAACACCAGTTTTTAGAATAATTGTGAAGGGGCTGTTGATTGTGGTTGGTTGGTCAGCAAATCAAGGATCAAGTTGCACAGGGAGGCATCGATTCCCAGGGTCCAGAGTTTGGTGATGAAAATCCAGTAGAGAGTAGGGTTCAGACCCGAATGAAGGATTTAGACAATTAGAAATAAGCTTAAGATATTAATAGAAATAAGATCATAATGAGTTCCTCTCACACGTCTGTGCACAAAAGGGCATAGAGGAAATTCAAACTTCTCAATTTCATAATTCCCCTGGGCATAAAACATGTAGTTATATCATTTCTCACTACAATCTAAAGCTTGGTAGGTCAGTATCATTCTGTTAATTTACTCTCCTTCCATGAACAACATATTCTTCCTATTTGTATCCAAATATGAATAGTGGATTTTAACAATAAGTTTGTCAGGTGAGAATCACTTTCCATCCCCATTTATTCTAGTTTCTTGATTATAAATCTCTGCTTTTTATTTAACTTTTTAATTATTTTGTATATCCATTTCTGTTCTTTCATTGATCTATGTATGAGGGCCCTACATTCCTTTGATCCTCCACTATCCTTCAGCTCTTGGTAATGCTTCTATTTGGGTAGAAAGACAGGTGACATCATTCATACCTTCAATTAAACCCACTTACAAATGCGATCCAGTTTCGCTTGTTCACAATTTTACAGTTCAAACTAAATTTATGAAAACACTGTCCTACTTTCTGTCTCTTCTTCATCATCCAAGTCACTAAATATTGTGCTGAAGAGATGAACCAGGTTAGATCCCAGTACTACAACTGACCTACAGATCAGCTAATTTTACTATCCATCAGACATCTCCATTCTATATCACCAGCCCTCAGTCAATTTAATTTGCAAGTCAATTAATTAATCTTCAATTCTATGATGTTGAACTTTAGCCAACAAACCTTATTTTATGAGGAGCATTGATCATTGCATAATTCAAAGAAAATGAATGATCCTTGACAGCACAGTTCTGTTGTACTTAACATACTGTACATAATCCTTTGAATGCTGAAGGACACTTAATGAGGTAAGGCACTGGAATATATTCATAGTTTAACTGTAATAGTAATCAGTCTTTGGGAGAGCAATTCAGAATAGATCATTAGATTCATTTTCATGTAAACTTACCAGTTGGAACTTAAGAAGTAAAATGAACTCTGGAAGAATACTTAGCTAGTAATTATGCAATGTGTGGAACAAATGTAATGAAGCTTGCAGCTATCAATGAAAAATTATTGGTTTTAAATTAACAACATCTGTTGCGGAATGCTATTCTAAACAAAACTGAAAATAAAGCAAATGATAACTGTTTATCTTCTGTTTTTGATCCATGATAGACATTTATAAAACAATGAGTGCAAAATTACTAGAATTGATTGCATTCTAAACCTGAAATGGATCACAAATCTCATTATTAACCAATATTTGATGTGAATAGCCATCCTCTTAAGTCAAACAAAGAATTGTTCTGCCATATTTACTGAAAGAATATTTGCCATTCTGATAGGATTCCTAAAAGTATTTTCAGAACAGCCAGTGAAAAGAAAGCTGATGAAAACTTTGAGAATGATATTTTTGCAAATAAGTTTTCAATCCTTGCAGAGACCTGGAGGTGGAGACTACACTTAAGTTTGTATCAGAATTGAAGTTCCCATTTCCTAAAGAACTTTCCTGTCTACTGGTATGAAATGGACAAAATCCTTAAGGAACTTTACAAGGGACTTTTAGTTTAAAGATGATGCTGGTGAAGCAGCAAACAAAACAAAGAAAACAACTAAATACTTTATTAATAGCACGTTTCCGGTAAATAATCATTACAAACAATAGCCTGTAACTCCTCTTGCAGAGAAGAGGTTTTGTACCGCCTGCACGACATGGCATTTTTGCACTGTGAACTGAGTCAAGTCTGGAAAGTACAAGAAGGTTGCGGCATGGTATGTACAGGCCAAATCGAGGCTGAAGGGTCCAGGCCCAAGAGCAGAGAATGAGTCAATGTTTGGCCAATGCTGGAACTGACTTGGAGCGATTTGATGTGGCAGAACCAAGGAGAGGCAGAATCAAGCCAGAGCCCGGGCCTGAGAACAAGGAACAACCCAAGGTTTGATTGATTTAAGTACTGAGTCGAAATGGAAAGGTCAGGGATGGATCGAATTGAGGTGGGGGGGATTAGAGTGTGACAGCTAAGGGATTACAGGCTTAATTTAAGACATGAATTACTTAAGAGCATTTAATTACAGTGCCTCATAATTGATTACAATGATCAAGAAATCACTTCATCACTTGCTAAACTATCATTCATTTAGATTTTGCTCAAAGTGTATTATAGTTCTTGAAAATCAATGTGATACAGGTGTCCCCTGCTTTTCGAACGCTCGCTTTACAAAACCTCACTGTTACGAAAGACCTACATTAGTACCCTGTTTTCGCTTTCAGAAGGTGTTTTCACTGTTACGAAAAAAAAGCAGCTCGCAGGGAAAATCAGCGCACGATAAAAGGCAGCGCGCGCCCCAAGCAGCCGCTCTCCCCGGATTCGGAACTGCATTCTAGCCGGCATTGCTTAAACACCTGCCTGTGAGCAGCCATTTGTCAGATGAGTTCTAAGATATTGGAAAAGCCTAAAAGAGCTCCTAAGGGTGTTACACTTAACATAAAACTAGACATAATTAGGCGTTTCGATCGTGGTGAACAAAGTAAGGACAACGTGAGTTTGGCTTGTGGAAGCTGACGAAGATGATGTTGAAGAGGTTTTGGCATCCCATGACCAAGAACTGATAGATGAAGAGCTGATGTAATTGAAAGAAGAAAGGATAACAATCGAAACCAAATGCAGTAGTGAACTGAACGTGAAGCAACTGCGTGAGATTTTCGCTGCAATGATAAAGTACGACTTTAATTTTGAAAGGGTACGTAGGTTTAGGGGATATTTGCAGGATGGTTTGAGTCCTTACAAAGAACTGTATGATAGAAAAATGCGCGAGGCTCAGCAGTCAAGCAAGCCTTCCACATCAGTCACAGCAGATGACGAACCTCGACCTTCGACATCGAGGCAGGCAGTTATAAGAGAAGATGACCTGCCTGCTCTAATAGAAACAGACGATGAGATTACACCCCAGTGTCCCACCACACCGCAATTCATGGAGAATGCAGCGGGTAGCCAGGAGGCACACAGCACATCTTCAAGAAAAAGGCCGAAATAAACATGCTAATTAATTAGGTGCCACCTGACACATAATTGTCAGCCCAGATCATAGACGATACAATCGGAAATCGGCACTGACCTGGGCCGATAATTACAAGTCGGGTGGCACTTAATTAATTAGCATGTTTATTTCAGCTTTTTTCTTAAAGATGTGCTGTGTGCCTCC